>NC_064820.1:31767500-32392500 GCF_024166365.1 Elephas maximus indicus | reverse complement strand
GAGTCCCTGTTCATAGCCCCTTTTTTTAATATAATGATTGATGCATTATCACCAATTTTATAGTTAAATAGATGATAGATAGATGACAGATAGATGGACAAGAGTCAGATAGTATTAGAATTTTTTTTATTTGCATACTTAGCTACAACTTAACATTCTTTCTAAAGAATGAATTTACTCAGTGTTATAATCAATATGGTTTCCTTTTGACGGAATTTTAAATCATTCAAAGTTGTTAACTCATAAGAGAAAACAATGAAATGAAATGAAAATAAATCACTTTCTCCATTTAAGTACAGTGTCACTTTTACATTTTATGTGGCTTGGAAGAGAATTCCTTCATAGACTGGGCATATTTTTCCAGATACTTTTATGGCTGACAGTTTTGCTCTATTCCAGGCAGCTTTGCTTCTCAGAGACAATGACCAGCAGCCAAGGCAGGTGATGACCTGTGTCCCAAATCTGTAACCCGCAGCCTTTGCTCTACAGTGCCATCTAGTGTTTAATATGGGAGTATGCGGTGGAATGCAAAGTGGCCATGCCAGGTGATGCACAGCCTGACAGCAGGAGCTTTGTGTGAATGAAGAACTTGGATTTGTCCCTTGCAAACTGAAGTACAAAGTAATCCAAATATCAAGAGGTTGTCTGGGAAAAAGCTATGAGAAGTCCATGGCTTATGCAGTTTATTTTTATGAGAAGGATGGAGAGGAGGGATCAAAATGCTGAGCATCTCTGCCTTGCCCGGTCCAGTCTAGTTCTGCTTCATCCAGATAGTTACTCTGAGGTATGAGGTGGTGAGGATGAAACAGTGACGGTAAACAGTGACCTGTGCCATCACCATGTCTATCACACAAGCAGTCCATCAGCTGGCTTAATTTTGCAGTGAGGGTTTTTTTTCTCAAGCACCAAGACTTGTCCTCCATGATGTCTCTACACAGGACTCCTCTGTATTGGACCCGAATGGGTCCAGATGGCAAGGAATGTATGTGCTTGGATGCAGATTACTTCTTATTTTCTGAGGTCTTCTGAGCTTGTCCTCTTCCACAATGATTCAATTTTTGCACATTTTAATCACAAAACTGTCCACTAAATGGATATTAATTCTGTAATTTCTTCTTATTTTCTTTGAGAAACGTGCTTATTATGTCCATTTCCACTTTGATTACACCTTAATGTCCTGTTGCTTTCTTCTATTATCCTGTTGCTTTCCCTCTCAGTGAATTCTCACTTTTTGACTTGGCTTCTGATTTTTATACTCAAATCAACACCTTTAATTTTCAACTGAATTCTGAATACCTGTTATTTTCAGATTTACTATATGCACTAGTTATTCTCAAAGCTCTTTTTAAAAGACACTGCCCATAGAGGAAGGGTTTAAGGAACAAAAAGAACTTTTCGTAATCAGACCAGGAGAGACAACAGAAGCAGGGGAAATGCAGTCAGGTCAGTAACTCAAGAGATGAACTGTAACGAAGGGCTCTTCCCAGTTAATGTGTTGGTGAACGCTAGTGTCGTCACACAAATGTCATCTAGCTTACTCACGTGGAGTATGGGTTTCTTTATAGCAAGAGAAGATTTTCATAATTATGAAGGAAAGACCACATGAGCTGTGAGAGAAATATGGAGAAAGCAATACAAAATATTCCACAGATAATAAATTTCCAGCTATAGTTCTAGACCACAAGGACACTTTAATGTTCACGCACATATCTCAGTGGATTGGGGGAGTTTCTGTTTCTTGTGTCTTACAAAAAAGCCTGACTATAACTTAACTGGAACTAGGACTCGGCTTGTAGAAAAAGACTCAAAATGAATGTGAAATGGGCTATAAAACTGTGTCAGTATGTGTGTGAGTGTGTGTGTGAGATGATAGGGGGCGGACAGTAATAAATTTAGTTGTCACATTTTTTAATTAAGGAACACATCTTGTAAAAAAATGTATATAATTTTTCAGTATTTATCGACATATTATAAAGTAATTTTGAGAGATGGACTGCTGATTTTTAAAAGGCTAGATGGAGAAAAATAAAGGGAGTCAAGTCTATGGTTGCCAGGCACGATGCAGATATCAAAATATAATGCCATTGTATGATCTAGTTTCAGGAAGCACATTTCTCTTATTTACAGTCCTGTACATAAGGAAGCATCAAAAGAAGATGGAAGAAATGCACAGAGTCACTGTACCAAAAAGAATTGGTCAATGTTCAACCATTTCATGAGGTAGCATATGATCAAGAATCAATGGTATTCAGGGAAGAAGTCCAAGCTTCTCAGAAGACATTGCTGAAAAACAAGCCTCCAGGAGTGGACGGAATACCAATTGAAGTGCTTCAACAAATGGATGTAACTCTAGAAGTGCTCATTAATCTATGCCAAGAAATTTGGAAGGCAGCTAAATGTCCAAATGATTAGAAGAAATCCGTATTTGTGCCCATTTCAAAGAAAAGTGATCCAACAGAATGCAGAAATTAATATTACACACAAGTGAAATATTGCCGAAGATAATTCAAAAACAATTGCAGTACTACATTCACAGGGAACTGCCAGAAATTCAAGGAGAAATCAGAAGAGGACAGGGAATGAGATATATCATCGCTGATGTCAGGTGGATCTTGGCTGAAAGCAGAGAAACCAGAAAAATATTCACCTGTGTTTTATTGACTATACAAAGGCCCCTGATTGTGTGAATCATAATAAATCGTGGGTAGCATTGGGAAGAATGGGAACTCCACAATTCTTACTTGTGCTCATGAGGAATCTGCACATAGACCAAGGGGCAGTCTTTCGAATAGAACAAGGGGATACTGCAAGGTTTAAAAGTCAGAAAAGGTGTGTGTCAGGGTTGTATCTTTTTATCATACTTATTCAACCTCTGTGCTGAAAAAATAATCAAAAAAGCCAGACTATATGAAGAAGAATGCCACATCAGGATTTGAGAAAGGCTAACAGCCTACAATATGCACAAGACACAAACTTGCTTGCTGAAAGTGAAGAGGGCTTGAAGCACTCACTGACGAAGATCAAAGACTACAGCCTTTAGGATGGGTTATACTTCAACATAAATAAAACAAAAATCCTCACAACTGAACCAATAAGCAACATCAAATAAACAGAGAAAATATTGAAATTGCCAAGGATTTCATTTTTCCTGGATCCACAATCAACACTCAGGAAAGCAGAGGTCAAGACATCAAACAATGTATTGCATTGGACAAATCTGCTGCAAAAGACCGCTTTAAAGTGTTAAAAAGCTAAGATGTCACTTTGAAGACTAATGTGTGCCTGACACAAACCATGGTATTTTTAATCACCTCATATGCATGTGAAAGCTGGACAATGAAAAAGGAAACCAAAAAAGAAACGATGCTTTAGAATTATGGTTTTGGTGAAGAATACTGAAAATACCATGGACTGCCAAAAGAAGGAACAAATCTCTCTTAGACAAAAATTACAGCCAGAGTGCTCCTTGGAAGAGAGGACAGTCAGACTTTGTCTCACATACTTTGGACATGTTATCAAGCTTGATAAAGTAGAGGGTCATAAAAAAAGAGGAAGACCTTCAACAAGATGAATTGGCATAGTTACCTCAACATTGGGCTCAAACAAAGCAAGGATTGTGAGGAGGGTGCAGGACCAGACAGAGTTTTGTTCTGTTGTACATAAGGTCACTATGCGTGGGAACTGACTCAGCAGCACCTAACAACGACAACACATAAGAATAAATTTTTCCAAGCAGTTAATGAATGCTTAAAGTTACACCACTCTTTAAATAGATAATCTACAAAATGTCAGGGATTAAACCGAATGCCCTATTTCGGGATAGGATGTAAAACGGAATTATAACAATTGCATGGATATACCTGACAGATTTGTGAATTGCTGACCATTAAGCCTGTTACAAAACACTTACCCCAAAAATCTAAATACAGATATATATATCTGTCTCATTATGGCAATAACAAATATAAGGGCAATATTAAAAAAAAAAAATCAATGTAAGTGAAAGAAGCATTGCACACAGAATGATTGTCGGAGATAGGAGTTATAATTCATGGAAACATGTGGAAATGGCCTCTGTACATATTTGATTCAGCCAGATAGTGTTCAATCTGGCATTTTACTTTTAAAGCATTAGTACAATCATCCATCTACAATGATGAAGCTTACTAAAATGCCTGACCTATTCATAACGCCCTGAAGACTAAGGTGTGCCTGACCCAAGCCATGGTATTTTCAATCGCATCATATGCATGTGAAAGCTGGACAATGAATAAGGAAGACCGAAGAAGAGTTGACGCCTTTGAACTGTGGTGTTGGCGAAAAATATTGAATATACCATGGACTGCCAAAAGAATGAACAGATCTGTCCTGGAGGACGTACGACCAGAATGCTCCTTAGAAGCAAGGATGGTGAGACTGCATCTTACATACTTTGGACATGTTGTCA
The DNA here is from genome assembly GCF_024166365.1 of Elephas maximus indicus. NCBI lineage: Eukaryota > Metazoa > Chordata > Mammalia > Proboscidea > Elephantidae > Elephas > Elephas maximus. The sequence continues at coordinate 32,388,053 of NC_064820.1, read as the reverse complement.
GGAGGGATCAGTCCCTGGAGAAGGACATCATGCTTGGCAGAGTAGAGGGTCAACGGAAAAGAGGAAGACCCTCTACGAGGTAGATTGACACAGTGGCTGCAACAATGAGCTCAAGCATAACAACGATTGTAAGGATGGCACAGGACCGGGCCCTGTTTCGTTCTGTTGTGCATGGGGTCACTATGAGTTGGAACCAACTCGACGGCACCTAACAACAACAAGAACAATATTCATAACCCAGAGTTTGTTTGAGTTGCTCCTGAAGAATCAGCTAGACCTTGCAAAGATATGATGAAAATAATAAAACATATTAAAGAAAACGTGTTAGATTGTTTCATTATATTCATATACTCTCACACCTCCTCCATGCTGTGTAGAGGCAAGGATTAAGCTGTGTCCCCAACTATAATTAAACTATAGATTGACAAATGGAGCCACGTTGGGGTGGAAAACTATTTGGTAGTCTATTCTGTTATTGATTTCTGGTTTCTTTTGAGGAAAGTTGCTATAACATTCTGGTCTCACTGGTCACTAGATCTAGACATATCAGATTTACATTGATTATTGAAAAAGCAGTTATTAGGTGGACTGGATGTTCAGGGTCTTATAAGAATCAGGATTGTGGAACTGGCTAAAAGGAGTTGGAGGCAGGATAGTTTGGATGGGTCTCTCAGTTGAGTTTAGGAGGCTAAATCTCTTTGTGTCACATACACAAATCCATTAGAAAGGTCCCACTGCCTAAGGGACTCTTAAAATGGGTATAATGTTCTGTTCTCTGAATATCAGTCATAAATAGCACTCACTAAGCTCACGATAAATGGAGGAAATACTGAAGTTGTTAAGGTTTTCATTTTACTTGGATTTACAATCAACACCTACAGAAGCAGTAGTCAAGAAATGAAACAACATATTGCACTGGGCAAGTCTGCTGCAAATGACCTCTTTAAAGTGTTGAAAAGGAAAGATATCACTTTGAAGACTAAGGTGCACCTGAACCAAGACATGTTATTTTCAATCACCTCATATGCATGTGAATGCTGGACAATGAAAAAGGAAAGCTGAAGAATAATTGATGGATTTGAATTATGGTGTTGGTGAAGGATCTAGAACATTCCATGTACTGCCAGCAGAATGAACAAATCTGTCTCAGTAGAAGTACAGCCAGAGAGCCCCTTGGAAGAGAGGATGGCAAGACTCTTTCTCGTGTACTTTGGACTTGTTTTCAGGAGGGACTGGTTCCTGGAAAATGACATCATGTTTGGTAAGGTAGAGGGTCAGGGAAAAACAGGAAGGCTCTCAATGAGATGGACTGACACAGTGGCTGCAACAATGGGCTCAAAACATAATGACGATTGTGAGGATGGTGCAGGACTGGGCCGTATTTTCTTCTGTTGTGCATATGGTTGTTATGAGTCGAAACTGACTGGATGGCACCTAACACCAAGAACAACAGTTTCATGACCAAAAAGTTGGAAATTTCTGTGCGGTAAATAAGCATGGACATCCTCGCCCAAGCCGGACAAGCTTTTGTTACCAGAGTTGCCAGCTTTCAGCAATAAAACCAAAGTAGATCTGATAACATTATGCTGATCTCAAAGTTACTTTCTCTGATGCAGGTAAGACTTTTCAAATTTTCATGACCTGAAATACATATTGTTTACACTGGAACGGATATTAATAATAGATTTGGATTGACCATTCAAATTTCTTGGGCCTCTGTAAGTGGCAGTAAATACTTACTTGGATCTGATTATTTTACCTAAGTAGTCCATAGAAAATTGATTACTTGCTAAAAAGCAATCTTAAAATAGAAATGAGGTCATATAGCTAAGCATTCATAAGAAACTGGAAAATTTATTGATTAACTAGTCTATTCTATAGAGTTCTGAAAGGCAGAGGGTTAGATAATGGGAAGTTTCCCTAATAAAGCCAGGTGAAAATTATCTAGAAAACATGTTTCCCCTCCCAAGAGAATTCTACAAATTATGCTGTTGAATTTTTGCCTCTCTATCCTTACAACTCTGGATTCTTATACTCTGAATATTTTAGTAAATAAGGGTCACCATGAGTCGGAATGAACTTGATGACTGATGGCAATGGGTTTGGTTTTTAAATTAACCAGAAATATTGATAATAATTATGCTAACCTGATATATAATACTGCTTGAAGTTTTCAGATACTCAAAGGAAATAGATTCAACAAATACAGTTTTTGTAAGGATCAAATTAGTTATTATATGCAAAGATATTACAACAGTGTTTAATATTCAGTAACCACATTATAAATATTAGCTATTATTCTTAGTACCACTGTATATTTATGATTTTTTGTCTTGGTTAGTATCAGGAAAAGCTTCCTCATTTCTTTTCCTCATTCCATTCCCCTAAACGGAGATTCTATGTAATTCCAAGAGTCCTCAAATGCTTTACCACTATCAAAGGCCAACAGATAAAAAGTCACTCTGCTTTCTACCAAAGTCCTCCAACCGTCACCCGCTCCCCATCGAACGTAAGTTCGCCACTTTCTCTACCATTTTGCCGTATTCTTTTTCATCTCAGTAGAAACCAAGTCTTAACCTGTCTCCCCTGAGACTGCCCCACCGATCACTCTTCATATATCTCACCTCCAGGCCCTTTTGCCCTGTTTTTTCCCCTTTAGATCATGAAAATGCACATATCTCTACCACATGTAAGAATTCTCCTTGCACAGCAAAAACACCATCCTCTAAAACATTTCTTTCTCTCTGCGATTTTAATTTTTAGATGAATTAGTATAATTCAAATGTCTCCATTTCTTCATCTGCAATTTAGTTTTTAACAGGCTATAATTTAGCTTTTACCCCCGGCAATCTATCTAATCAACAATGTTAAGTGTTTATTTTGGAAAACCCTGTGGACGTTTTGGATAGACTTTCTGTTCTAATGTCGTTTTCACCATTGCTTCTTGCTTGCTCCCAAAAGGACTATCTGGTAAAGTTTTTGAACCTGCTTGTACAGCGGTGACCCAAAATTCTGTAACATGTTTTTAGAAGAACGTTCCAGTTTGCTGCATACAATGCCTTTTGTTAGCTCTACTTAGTTTAAAATAATCACCTCCGACTCAGAAAGTCCCATATCCAGATTCTTATATCAATCCATGAAATTTTCCTTTGTAATACTTTCTCAACATCAGTTGATAAACCCACGTTATACAGTCATCTAAGTCAAAATTATATGGACCTGGAGTTAGAAAATCTAAAGGAAAGAACGCACTCAACATTTCTCAAGCTGAAAGAATTGAAGAAAAAATTCAATTCTCAAGTTACAATATTGAAGGGTTTTATGGGAGAAATATTGAAAAATGTAGGAAGCATCAGAAGAAGACGGAAGGAATACACAGAGTTAATATACTGAGAAGAACTGATCGAGGTTCCTTATTGTACAATGGGTCGCTATGATTTGGAACCGACTCAATGGCACTTACAAACGACAGCAGGGAAGATACAGGAGCTCTGGTGATCCAGTGGTTAAACACTCGGCTGTTATCCTAAAAGTCAGCAGTTGCAACCCTCCAGCTACTCTTTTTTTTAGCTACTCTTTGGGAGAAAAATGTGGGAGTTGGCTTCTGTAAAGTTTACAGCTTTGGAAACACTACGGGGCAGATTTATATAGAGTCGCTATGAGTCGGAATCGACTGACGGCACTGGGTTTGGTTTTTTTGATTTTTACAGGGTCAGTGTGAGTTCGAATCAACTTAACAGCAGCGAGTTTGATTAGTCTTGAGTGAAGATGCATTTGAATTATGGTGTTGTCAAAGAATATTGAATATAGCATGGACTGCCAGAAGGATGAACAAATCTGTCTTGGAAGACGTACAGCCAGCCAGCTGCTCCTTAGAAGCAAGGATGATGAGACTTCATCTCGCATAGCTTTGACATGTTATCAGGTTGGACCAGAATTTTTCTATTTAATCATACAACCATCATTGAGAATTAATTACACAATGACTTGCATGTGTTTCTATTCTATCGTATATTATATAAAATCCTTTTATAACTTTGCCTTTCTCACAAAAATAAAACCTTATTTAAGTTGAAGATTATATGGTTTTATATCTTCCCCCATATGACTAACTCAGTGTCTGGAATACAATCAGAATAAATTCATATATAATAGTTGAATTAATTTAAAAATTGAATTAATAAACACGTCTTTCTGTCTCTTCTATCAACTTCAATTTAAAATCCCTGAAAAAAGTGGAAACAAAATTAACTAGGTGTTAAAACTTTTTTGTGGTCTCAGTCAATCCATGCCAGTTTATTGAATTTAATGATAAAATGTTATAGGCATGTGTAAGAATAAAGAAACTGTAATGCTGTAATGTATGTGTAAAGTATATATTATAAATTTAATATAGCTAAAATAAATATTATGTATTTTGAGATATAAAAGTCATTATAACTCCAAAATACCAATTAGTGAGCTTTCTGACAACAGCAATATATATAAAAAAATTTTTGGAAGTTTCTTAAGATGTAATGTAATTATCCATGATGGCTGTTTAACTAGATAATGCTAAATAATGGCATTGATTTTGTGGTTGAAGAATAATGTGTAAGTTAACAAGATACCTATTTTATAGAAATTTGTAATTAAAATATAAATACTTTGGACTCATCCCTAGAATAAAGTCTAGCATTTCAAGCCAATCCAAAACCATTATCAGTTCATTGTGCTTGGTAGGAAGAATGTTCATCTAATATATTTGAAGTAATTTTTACTTATTACTGTACCACTGGTTGGAAATAATGTCTTCTTTCAGAATTTTCTTTTTTTTTTTTTTAAAGGAGTCAACTTTTGGAAATATTCACAAGACTAAATTCAACAACAAAAAAAATTTAACATAAGCAATTCTTTTTCTTTATGTATGGACTTTATTTAATCATTATTATAGTTTTTAAATTGTCTTAGTCATCTAGTGCTGCTATAATAGAAATACCACAAGTGGATGGCTTCAACAAAGGGAAACTTATTCTCTCACAGTTTCTGAGGCTAGAAGTGTTAGCTCTAGGAAGAGGCTTTCTCTCTCTTTTGGCTCTGGGGGAAGGTTCTTGTCATCAATCTTCCCCTGGCCTAGGAGATTTTCAGAACAGGGATCTCAGGTCTAAAGGATGCATACTCCTGGCTCTTCTTGCTTGGTAGTAGTGGGGTTCCCATGTCTCTCTGCTGGCTTCCCTCTTTTCGTATCTCAAAAGAGATTGACTTAAGACACAACCTAATCTTGTAGATTGAGCCTTGCCTCATTAACACAACTGCCTCTAATCATGCCTCACTAGCTTCACAGAGGTAGAATTTATACATGGAAAAATACAAGTTATCTGCTTCCAAAGTACAATGGTGGAACAGGCACAAGCTAGACATTTCTGTTACAAATGGGGAAGAGTAGAGGGAAAGAAGGGATAACAGGACCAAGCAAGTCAGCAGAACACATTACATTAGCATTCAAGGCTTGAAAATAATCCTCTTTTCTCTGACGTTATTTACACAATTGACCTGCCCTCCAAGCTGTAGGTGTTGGCCACACTTTCCAGATTCTGGGTGAATGGTCTTTGTCCCTAGGCTTCAGAACCATGTTCCAGGCCCACCAGAAAGGCAAATCTGCTCCCTAGGCTTTGGGTGGCCTCATTCTAGTCCATCTTAGTGTCGACTCCATCCTTTGAGACGCCAGAAGTTGTGACCCTACCTTTTGAGACTAAGGCAGCTCTGCTTTCTTTGTTCCTTGTCTCTTCAGCTCCTAATTCTTGGTTCCTTGATCTATTAGCCAATCAGGCCTCACCATCTTCATCTGCTCTGCTGGGGCAAGTGTTCCAAAGCTCTTCAGCTCCACTGATAAGTACCTGGAGGCACCCCGCTCTACCAGTGAACTTCAGCCAAAATCACTGATCTCTTTGATCCATGGGTTGGCCAGCCTGCTTCTACCAATAAGTACCCAGGGACACACCACTCCACCAGAAAGCCTCAACTTTCTCTCTCAAAGGCACTCAACTCTCTCACTCAGTGAGTCAGCTCCAGTGCTATGTTATGTTGGTCTCCTTGTTCTGCTGCTAAAGTTTCTCTGCTGCTGCTTCTTGCAGTCTGTACCTTCTTCTCCAGTGTAACAGTTTTACTCACTTCCTTCTGAGACCTCACCAAAATTGTTTTTGAATATCCATTATTCCACCAACAGTCTCTTCAAGACAATCCAGGCTTTTACTATTAGGCAGTTTAAAGCTCTTCCAACCTCTGTCCATTCACAATTTCAAAACTGCTTCCACATTTTAGGTATCTGTTAGAGCAGAATGCCACTCCTGGTACAAAATTCAGTCTTAGTTATCTAGTGCTGCTATAATAGAAATACCACAAGTGGATGGCTTTAACAAAGAGAAATTTACTCTCTCACAGTCCAGGAGGGTAATAGTCAGAATTCAGGGTGCCAGTTCCAGGGGAAGGCTTTGTCCCTCTGTCGGCTCTGTGGAAGAGTCTTGTCATCAAACTTCCCTGATCGAGGAGCTTCTAAGCACAGGTACCCTGGCTCCAAAGATGCTTTTTTTCCTCTCATGGCTCTCGTTTCTTGGTTGTATGAGGTCCCCCTCTCTCTCTCTGCTCACTTCTCTCTTTTGTATTCCAGAAGACATTTTTTAAAGACGTAACCTAATCTTGTTGATTGAGTTCTGCCTCATTAACATAACTGTCTCTAATCCTGACTCATTAACATAGTACCCGTTCCCGTTGCTGTCGAGTCAATTCCGGCTCATAGCGACCCTCCAAGACAGAGTAGAACTGCCCCATACAGTTTCCAAGGAGAGCCTGGTGGATTGGAACTGCCAACCTTTTGGTTAGCAGCTGTAGCTCTTAACTACAATGCTACCAGGGTTTCCATTAACATAACAGAGGTAGGATTTACAATACATAGAAAATAACCACTCAATACTAGAAATCATGGCTTAGCCAAATTGACACATATTTTGGAGGGACGCAATTCAACTCATGACACAAAGCAATGTATTTCTCTAAATTTATTTAATTTTCATGATCTAAATTTAAAAGAAACATCCCTATTTGAGAGTTGAAGTCTTACTTTTCGTCATCATACCTAGTTTTTTTTTCATTAAAGAAAATACGTAAGAAAAATATACTATGCGTTTATGTGTGACATATATAATTGGGAAAAACAAATTCTCTAGGGACTACCTCTTTTGATTCTATCTACAAAAATGGTCATGCTTGCTACAGTTTTGTTTTGTTTTCCTTATCCAAAAGGAAGTAAAAGAGATAAAAATTATAACATTTTTATAGAACAAATAGAAGGTCATATAAAAAAAAATACTTTTTTTCTAGATGAATTTTGAGTTAGCTATTTTTTTTTTCCTATACTTTTACTTGCCCTTCCCTTTCACAGAATATTCTTGATCAAGCACGGAGGGCAACTGTCTTTTTCTTGCTTGGCCTCAGACTAATTAATGGACATAAGTGGAAATTTCATTTACAAGAGTCAGACAAGCAGAGCAACCTATGAACAGTTTTATTTATCTGAGCAATGGATTTTCTTCACCAATCCCACTCGTTCATATTTAAGGAGGGATGGCATGGGAAGGTGTGCTAGGTTGATAATGCTCCTGTCTGAAAGCATTCATGTTCTTATTCCCAGAACACCTAAATACATTATCTTACGTAGTGAAAGGGGCTTAACAGGTGTGATTAAATTAAGGATCATTAGGTGGAGGGATTATCTAGAATTACCCATGTGAATCCAAAGTAATCACAAGGGTCCTTGTAATAGAAAGATAAGAGTAATAGGAAATGTGAAAACAGATACAAGAAGTTGGAGTGATGAAAGCAAGTGATCTTGGATGAGCAAGGAATCTGGGTAGTCTCTAGAAGCTGAAAAAGGCTAGGAAATGAATTCTGTCCTCAGAGTCTTCATATGGAACCAGACCTGCAGACCCCAGGACTTTATTACAATAATTTTAGACTTCTGACCTTTAGAAATGCTAGAAAAAATATATTTTTAATGTCGCTAAATGTTTGGTAAAGTGTTACAACAGCTATAAGAAACTAATACAGAATGCTTGTCCATTGTCAATTTCCAGAATCATAGTCACTGTTCTCCCAGCACTGCTGGTTATTTTTTTTTTTTTTTTAAATAGCACTCCTTTTTTACATGAGGCGTGACTGTCAGCCAAGAAGTACAAAAATCTTTTATCTGTCTTACTTAGAGTTCCTGAGATATAGCTTTCCTCTATCTTCTAATAGAAATACAACGAAGTATTAAGCATGAAAATATTCCAGTGGTATAAAGCAAGGTAAAAATATTGAAAAAGAAGGCTTCCATTCATCCCTCAAGTTATAAATTTATTAAATTATATACCAGCATTGAAAATGCCAAACTTTCGGGTAATATCCTACTCTGGTGACAGTTAATCAAGCTCATCTTTGCCTAATAAGGAAGACACTGTCATGAAGTATGTTAACCCTGATCCTCCAAGAAGCAGATGTCAAGGAAAAATTAAACAAACTTGCAAGAATGTTATTAGAAGAAATGCCTGTCAGAGAAGATGGGGAGGGAGCAGGAAGAAGCTGAGAGAGCATCGAAGCATGAGATCAACCTGACCACGAGTGAAGGAAAAAAGAAGGACGGTTGAGTGGGAGTGTCAGTGCTGTCAGGGCAAGGCCATTAAGGAATCCATGAGTAAAAGGCCCATGGCTCCTAGCAATGGACCAGCTGTAGCATGCCTGCCCCACTCATCTTGGCCTCCACATAAACACAATGATGGATTTCTAAGTGCAACAGTGGAGATTCTTAGTCAATTATTCTTCCTGTATTTGGCTTTCTAAGAGGTGTATTTTCGTGGCCATCACATGTGGCTATGCCAGGAAATAAACCAGGTCTCTTGAGGCAGAAAATTCAAAGGGTCCACTAAACACTAGAAAAACTAGCATGCTGCCAATGGCCAATATAACCACAACTTCTGTGGGTGGCAGATTAGAAGTGATAAGATTTAATGAAATTATATTGAACTTGAAGCTGGAAATCTAGCATTTTAGAACAAATGTATTAAACTTTCAGAACTTTAGACTCCCTTATGAAATACCTCTGGTTATTTTATCTATTGTTTATTTTTATATTTAAAAAAATAATCAATACATTTCTGCTGAGCTTACACACACATGTGTCCGTTTGTATTTTTATGTTGATGTTCGTCTTCATTGGCATTTTCTAAGAAGTCTGGTGTTCCAGTACTGTATCTGTTCATGTACAATTTTCTTTCTGCTGAGTTAGCCTTCAAAAAGAGGCACCATTACTGTACTTACCTGAATACTGCAGATAAATGGAAACTCTTGGCCTACTGAAGAACTAAAGCAATCCTCTATTTGGATTACTCCTAAAGCTGACTGATGGGAATATCACTTGTATTACATTTTTTTTCAATATTCCAATATTCAATAGATGATTATTTCCATAAAATATAAGGAAAATCAAACAAAAATCACCATTTATTTTCCAATTTTGTGAACTACCCCCCCCCCCCAAAAAAAGGCAGTTTATCTAATAGTAAAGGAAACTTAGGGAAATTTTTACAAATGGATGTTGTTAACACTAACAAAACTGGTAAATTTTATATGATGTGCCCCAAATATTTTCCAGAAGTCATATTTACTCTGCCTCTCATTCTTCCACTTGTTCAAGCAAGATTAGGTGTCTCCATGAGTCATAATTACCTTAACAGCAACTAACAACAAAAACAACAACAAGACAAACATAAAAAACAAACACTTCAGAAAGAATCAGGCATCACTGAATTTATTAAGGCAGAGTTGTTTATACTGAATGATGTCATCATTCCAAAGACTATACCTAGCCAGTATAAATTAATTTCTTTCAAGAGTCTAGCCTGCTTTATAAAATTTGGACTGAAATATTATAGCATAAATAATCTAGTAATATTATTTATAATATATTTGTCAAATGATGCAATTAAATATTAAATGTAATTATTTGCTTTTCTAGAACTCCAAATTCACAAAATAAGCATCCCATTTGGAATAACAGCAGCCGTTAACATATGGCGGCCAGTATCTGTGTCTTTTTGTGTTAACTTTTATTCAATGAAAAAAAAAAATTCAGCGTACCCATGCATAAGTTTGAGTTTATACACAAGAAAAATCACACTGAAAAAATTCAGGTTCATTAATGATTCATTGCTTGAAAAAGTAATACTTGAGCTCATATTCTGTGTAAGGATATGTTCTAGACTCTGAGGATACAGCAATTAATGAGAGAGAGATTTCCTATCAGAGCTCTTGGGTGGTGAAAATGGTTAAGAACCCCACTATTAGCCAAAAAATTGGTGGTTGGAACCCACCAAGAGGTTCCTTAGAAGACAGACCTGGCAATCTGCTTCAGAAAGGTCACAGCCTTGGAAACCCTAGAAAGAAGAGTTCTATTCTGAACATGTGGATGAAAATCAACTCAATGGTGACAATGACAACAAATTTCCTGCCACCAATAATAAAATTTGAAAGAGAAGCTTGGGGCAACCTCATTGAAGTGAATAGTAGCTGGCTTCTTCTAGAGGAATGAATGATGAGAGAAAGGGAAAAAGTGCGAAAGAAGGGGAGAGAGAGAAAGACATGCATACCCAGGATATAAGTTATATCCAACCCATCACTTCTGCTATATTCTACTGTTTAGCTTATAGTCACTAAAACAAGCCCACTCTCTAGAGGAGCAGAATTAAGTTCCATTTCTTGAGGAGTATCAAATAATTTGTAGATATATCTTTAAAACTTCTACGGTTCCTTTGGAACCGTAGAAGTTTTAAAGATATATCTACAAATTATTTGATCCATAGGGAGTTACAGCAGAAACTGGATGTGGATATTTCACTCCTCAACCTCTTTACCTATCAGGTCATCGTGGGTTTGTTACTTCCTTAACCAAAGTCTACCACTTCATAGAGTAATTGTTTCTTCCTTAAAATTTTCATAGCATGTCTCTCCTATTTCCCCTTTATGCCTAGGGATGGGAATGATTCTCTACTGTTACTAGCCAAAGGGATTACACTATTCTGTTGTTTTCCTTAAATTCTGCCCACACCTATGCAAACTGTCCTTTAAAGAAACTCTCTTCATACTACCTGATGAGAGTACACCACCTGCTTTCTGCAGGGTTTCTAACTTATGTAGTAATTAAGAAGGTTGACTTTGGACTCAGATAAACTTGAATTCTAATCTAAGTTTATGATTCTTAATACCGACTTGGAAAAGTTAATTAAGCCACCAATGTTTCACAATGATCCAATACTTTACTAAAATTGAGAGATTAATAAATGACTTTTCTCCATTAAGCTGGTCCACTCCATGTGTTGCAACTTAAAGTTAAGTGTGAATGAAAAATAAACTACACAAATATATGCACATAGGTATGTGCAAGAAATAAGGCTTGACCTTTACCACAGGAGCAAGAAGATTGCGATAATGTACCCACCAGCTGGCCTTTGTGCAGTGTTGCCACTCTAATTCTCATTATCTGCTTTTCCTTGCTTCCCTAGTGATGCTGTAACAGAAAGACTACAAGTGGGTGGTTTTAAAGAACAAAGAACAGGTATTTATCTTCTCACGGGCTGGAGCCTAAAAGTCCAAATCAGGGTCCCAAAGGTGTCAACTCCATTCTTGTCAGTACACCCAGCGTTCCTTGGTTCCTTGGCGATCTTCATGTTGAGGTAGGGAAGAAAACGGGACTGAGCCCCTAGGTAAAGAACCCTGCAACACTTGCTACTTACAACTTACAAAAATTATGTGTTTGGCTCATGATGCAAAACCCCCATCCTTGAATGTGTGATAAGGAACGAACTATGTACTCCCTTGTAAGATATTTTTCAGAGGAACCAGCCCTGGAACATGTGCAGACATCCACATGGTGACTGACAGATGACTTCTGCCTGATCCAAGTACCCATGACAAGAATTGAACCAGCACCACAGGAGGGACTGTGCAGGCTCAAAACCCCATAATAAGTCCAGCCACCCAGTACCAGAAACATTTGCTACGGGTTCAGTCTTGGATTCCAGATGCACGTGCACTTCATTATAATAAACTACACCCCTTCCTAGAACACAACACCTATTCTCAGAAAATCCATGAATAAAGATGATACAATCATCCTATCCTAAACTATAAGAGCTGTGACCTTCCAGACTGTAATGAGTCAGTCTTTTGGAGAGGCTTAGTCACGCGCTGATTCCTTTTGATTGACTCAAACAGAAATAAAGCTTGCTGAAGATAAAATTTGTCTTTTGTGTGTATCCTTACTTGGGAAAAGACATTTTGTGTCAGATTGGCAGTTGGTAACAATGTGACATCTGTCTTCTTTCATGCTTACTTGATTGTTTCTGGGTCTAATTTGTTCTTTTCATAACTTGGAAATAAGTAGGTTTAGGAACACCCTACATAGGTAGGGCCTCATTAACATAACAAGAAAAACCATATTCAGGAATGAGATTTCATCAACAGGTATAGGGATTAAGATTCCAACACATATTTTGTGGGGACACAATTCAATCTATAACCTGCATGAACCAGAATAACTTGAAATAAGAATTTCATTTAAAGTGATAATGAACTGAGAGTGGTGCCAAGAACTTGGTAAAAGCAAACATCTGAGCTCCTCTACCTCACACCTTTCCTACAGTAGAGATTTCTGCAAATTGAGACAACCTCATATAGTATCCTTTCAGCAAGGAGGCCTCTGCTGAGGCCTCCTTCCAATCTGGACTCCAGAGTCCATATGGATTCCTCCTCAGGACCAAGACACACATTCCTTAAGCTCTTAGAGGTGGTGAATATTGAGGCTCACTCTTAAGCCCTTCTTAGGGAATTTCCCTTGATGGAAGCTGTCATTTCCAAGGTTATGTTTACTGCTTGATAACAGCCTGCATAAACAAAATTGATTAATATGCTGGTCTCTGTGAAGACATCTCTAACGGCCACTTGAGTTTCAGAACTCTTTACTTTCTGCTATTGATGTTCCTGAAAGAATAAACCTCCTACATGTAAATCTCAGTCTCAGAATCTATTTTTCAGGAAGTCCATCCTCCAGCAGTGCCTTTCTATATGCATTTTACACTGGCATCCAATGCTGAAAACTGTGTTCATTGACAAGTTCTCTGGTTGAAGGTCCACTCACTCTGTGCCCTACTCATTCTGAATTTTTCTTTCCAACTCCTTCTAATACTTAGGCAATCCCCCTACTGAAATGCATGAGGACTCCTGAATTTTCACCATGACACTTTAGTCCATGAATGAAAGGGGGTTATATCCTGGGGAGTCTCAAACATGCCACACCACCATTTATGCATAGTTCTCACTACTCCAACTGGTGTGGGGTGTGTGTCGATCCAATCTAATTAGAATTACAAACTAGAAGTGTAACACATTCTCCTTGCATTCTTACTATTCCTCAACCCATCTGGTGTTACTGATATCTCACCTCCCTCTTAAACATGTTTAGCTCAGGGTTTTGGAGAAGTTACACCATCTCTCAGGATCCTAAGTAGCATCTTTGCCTCCAGGTTTCTCTCCCTTCCCAAAGTTCAGGATGGATGTTTTGCTTTCCAAAGTGACAGAATTTCATACATCCTTGCATTTTTCTACATCGTAAGGTGAACCTGACCCAAACCATGGTGTTTTCATTTGCCTCATATGCATGTTGAAGCTGGACAATGAATAAGAAAGAATTAATGCCTTTGAGTTATGATGTTAACGAAGAATCTTGAATATATCATGGACTGCCAGTAGAACAAACAAATCTGTCTTGGAAGAAGTACAGGCAAAATGCTTATTAGAAGCAAGGATGGCAAGGCTTTGTGTCATATACCTCGGACATAATTTCAGGAGGGACAAGTCCCTAGAGAAGGACATCGTGCTTAGTAGAGTAGAGGGTCAGCAAAAAAAGAGGAAGACCCTCAAAGAGATGGATTAACACAGTGGCTGCAACAATGTGCTTAAGCATAACAACAACTGTGAGGATGCATATGACCCAGCAGCATTTCCTTCTGTTGCACATGGGGTCACTATGAGTCCGAACCAACTCAGTGGCACCTAACAACAACAAATGACTTACAGATAAACTCTATCCAAGGTCTCTAAACTTCTTTTTAAACAACAACAAAAACGATCTAACAAAAAAACAAAAAGAAGACATAGCACACACACGCAATCCTTTCACTTTTTCCAATGAAAGTCTTAGCTTTCACAGCTATTTTCTCTGAAATTGATGTCAATAACTTTAGGCAGAAATTGAAAGCCACAATGGATTAATGTGTCACTAATATGAGAATTATCAGTAGTAAAAAATGTTATTCATGCCCACAAGAAAAGCTGAGAAAATTTTATATTGAAAAAAATCTCAGCCCTCCTGCGGCCTCTTTTCTGAAAGCAGTCGAACATTGACTGAATTCGTTCACTTAGGAAGGCTCTCTGGATGTGCAAGGTCAGATTTGTGGGGTCAGGCCATGGATGTAAACATGAAAGCTGATCGCTTAGAGGGAGGAAATTGCTTCTATGAGCTACTTCTAAAATTAAGGTTTTGTCTTTCCACTAAATATTGTATTCAGCACTAAGGTCTCTGTGCTCAGATTCTGGATGATACTTTTACTGAGGCCTGAGCTTGTGTGTATGTGTGTGTGTGTGTGTATATAACCCAAAACCAAACTTATTATGTCAAGTTGATTTCAAATCATAGCAATCCTATAGAACAGCCCCACAGGGTTTTCCAAGGAGCAACTGATGAATTTGAACTGCCGACCTTTGGATAGCAGCTGATATCTGAACCACTGTGCCACCAGGGCTCCATATATATATGTTATTGTTATTAGGTACCTTTGAGTCACTTCTGACTCATAGCGACCCTGTGTACCACAGAACAAAGCACTGCCTGGTCCTGAGCCATTCTTACAATCGTTATTATGTCTGAGCCCATTGTTACAGCCATTGTGTCAATCCATCTCTTTGAGGGTCTTCCTCTTTTCCACTGACCCTGTACTTTACCAAGCATGACGTATTTTTATAGGGACTGTTCCTTCCTGACAACATGTCCAAAGTATGTAAGAGGAAGTCTCACCAACTCTGCTTCCAAGGAGCATTCTGGCTGTACTTCTTCCAAAAGAGATTTGTTTGTTTTTTTTGGCAGCGATATATTGACAGAGAACTGCCAGAAATTCAGGCTGGATTCAGAAGAGGACATGGAACCAAGGATATCGTTGTTGATGTCAGATGGATCCTGGCTGAAAGCAGAGAATACCAGAAAGATGTTTGCCTGTGTGCTATTGACTATGCAAAGGCATTTGACTGTGCGGTTCATAACAAATTATGGACAACTTTACGAGGAATGGGAATTCCATATACACACTTTCTTTTTTAATTAGAAACTTTGCCTAAGAGTGTAGCCAGTGTAGGTTCTCAATGTCATATTCCTTTTATCTCAACTACAGTGACTTCATTAGGGGCTTTGTAATTCAGTTAAGAAATTTATTTTTATTTGCTTTCAATGCAATAACTTAGATGCAGAACTGTCCCTATCAAGGAAGAGAACATGGTGTTTTTAAAATTTTTGATAATTAAATAATTACAGTTGCTAAGATTAAGTGAAATTACATGCAACAGGATCATCCATCATAACCAGCACCAGTTAAAATGCTGCTAACCAAAATGTTGGTGGTTCAAGTCCACCTAGAAGCACACACCTAGAAGCACCTTGAAAGTAAGGCCTGGAGATCTATTCCTGAAAAATCAGCCATTGAAAATCCTATGGAGCACAGTTATACTCTGACACATACGTTTAATTCCCATATGCTTTTCCAAAAGTTCTTCATAAGATTATTTTATTTCATTATGGATGCTCTAAATTGCATGTCCTAAAAATTTCCTTTATAATTTTGAAATATAATATTAATACAGAATTAAATATAACACCCTAGGTATTATTTGTGCAGAGAAGCTTCTGAACAGAAATACCAGGTCCTCCATTGAGTCTTTTTTTTTTCCCTGTCTCTGCTGGCCTGATTAGCTACCTTGAAGCCACATCCCAGGCTCATTCACACTGAATTCACTGTTCTGCAAATCACTTAAACATGTGTGTCCCATGCTGCTGTTAACTCCATACTCATATCATTTGTAATTTGGATCTAAGTATAGAGTCTTCCATGTATGCATCTCTACTATATTTAATTTGTTCAGTCCTGCCCATCATTACTGGGTCATTTTTGGATTATAATTGTTCTGCAGTGCATTACCTAACTCTTCGAGCTCCCCACGGTTTTAATGAACATGTAAGCTTGCTCTCTGTATGTTCACCCAAGTCACTGATTAAAATGTTGAACGAGACACCATTGAAGGCAGTTCTGAGATCCCTATCTAATGTGATAGTGGTCTTGTAATCTTTTTTAGTATTTTTTATTTTTTAATGAGTTATTCATGTACCTAATTAATGGTGGCACTGGGTATGGGGTTTATATTTAGACTGTATAATAAAATGTATTTAAAAAGGATTAAGAACATCTTTTCATTTAAAATAGTAAAATGATTACTCACTACTGATAGATTATGGCAACAATGGCAACGTGCATGTGGCAGGCAAAGAGAATCTAAAAAGAAGAATAGTAAGAATGAATGTCAAATTTTAATGAATTGCACCACCAAGGCTTACTCCAATCACAGTTTATGAATCACCTGAATTCATACCCAGATATTTATTGTTAAAGATATGATTTTTGAGGAAAAAGGATTTTTTCAAAATTTTACAAGTTTCTTAAAATGGTGTCAGAGCCTCCCTAAAGAAATCTTTAAGAAGCATTTCTTAAAACTTAAAAACAAATACAATTTTCCAATCACAGTGTATTCAAGGAATTCTTGTATGTATCAAAAGCACCAGTTGGGGCAGAACGATAGGATACAGCTTTCTAAGGAATGAGATGAGTAAATATAATTATTACAAATGAATCGCTATTCCTTATATAATTTGCTTTGATTGTCAGAAAGAGGTAATTACGTTCTGTCATCTCCAGGGCCAAACCCGTTGCCGTTAAGTCGATTTGGACTCATAGTGACCCTGTAAGGACACAGTAGAACTGCCCCTGTAGAGTTTCCAAGGAATGGCTGGTAGATTCTATCAGCGGACTTTCGGGTTATCAGTCAAACTCTTAACCATTACGAAAACCAAACCCTTTGTTGTAGAGTCAGTTCCTAATCAGAGCAGCCCTATAGTAACACTATAGGACATTGTAGAACTGCCTCATATGGCTTCCAAGGAGCAAGTTGTGCATTTTAACTGCTGACCTTTTGGTTACCAGCCAAGTAACAGGTTTAAATATTGCATTGATGCATTTCCTTACTTAGGCTGTCTATTGTTTCAAAAAAGTCAGTTTTCAAGTGAATAATGATTCAAGACCAGGTAGTTTATTCTCACATGTTTAGTTTCCTGTATTCTTATTGTTTTAATTTTTCCATTTTGAATATTAATAAATTGTGAAATACCGTTATTTCAAAAGGAGCTCCAGTGGCACAGTGGTTAAAGTGCTCTCCCGTGAACTGAAAAGTCAGCAGTTTGAACTCACCAGCTGCTCTGTGGGAGAAAGATGTGACAGTTAGGTGTCATAAGGGTTTTGCAGCCTTGTAAACCCTATGAGGCAGTTCTACTCAGTCCATAAATACAGGGTTGCTACAAGTCAGAATCAACTCAATGGTAATGGGTTTGGTTTGGCACATTTTAATAAAAAAAAAAAAAAAAATTTTTAATAGCATCTGTTAAATTCAATAAATGTTTGATAATTTACTATATGAAAGATATTATCTTGCCTGCTAAGGGGTGCAATAAAGAATCCTGAAACATTGCCCTTCCCTTAAGTATTTTGTAAGTGTGTACCACAGAAGGAAACACTGCCCAGTCCTGTGCCATCCACACAATTGTTGTTATGCTTGAGTCCATTGATGCATCCACTGTGTCAACCCACCTCATTGAGGGTCTTCCTCTTCTTTGCTTGCCCTGTACTTTACCCAGCATGATGTGCTTCTCCAGGGACTGATGCCTGCTGATAATATGTCCAAAGCATATAAGACATAGACTCACCATCCTTGAGTCTAGGAGAATTCTGGTTGTACTTCTTTCAAGACAGATTTGTTTGTTCTTTGGCAATCCATGGTACATTCAGTATTCTTCACCAACACCACAATGCAAAGGCATCAAGTCTTCTTTAGTCTTCCTTATTCATTATCCAGCTTTCACATGCATGTGAGGCAATTGAAAACACCATGGCTTGGGTCAGGTCCACCTTAGTCTTCAAGGTGACATCTTTGCTTTTAAACACTTGACGGAAGTTTTTTCCAAAAATCTGTGCAATGCAATACATCTTTTAATTTCTTGACTGCTGTTTCCATCACTGTTGATTGTGAATCCAAGTAAAATGAAATCCTTCATAACTTCAATCTTTTCTCCATTTATCATGATGTTGCTTAAGGGTCCAGTTGTGAGGATTTGTTTTATCTTTATGTTGAGGTGTAAGCCATAGTGAAGGCTATGGTCTTTGATCTTCATCAGGAAGTGCTGCAGTCCTCTTCACTTTCATCAAGCAAGGTTGTGTCATCTGCATAAAGCAAGTTGTTAACGAGTTTTCCTCCAATCCTGATGGAATCAAATTGACTACTCCTGTGGAAAGAGCTGACAGAAAATTGCAACATCATCAGTCAGAACAAGGCCAGGGTCCAACTGTGGAACAGACCATCAATTGCTCATGCAAGTTCAAGTTGAAACAGAAGATTAGAATAAGTCCATGAAAGCTAAAGTACAACTTTGTGTATATCCCGCCTGAATTTGGAGATTATCTCAAAAATAGATTTGATGCATTGAACACTAATGACTGAAGATCAGATGAGTTTTGGAATGACATCAAGGACATCATACATGATGAAAGCAAGAGGCCATTGAAAAGACAGGAAAGAAAGAAAAGACCAAAATGGATGTCAGAAGAGACTCTGAAGGTTGCTGTTGAATGTTAAGCAGTTAAAGCGAAAGGAAGAAATAATGAAGTAAAAAAACTGAACAGAAGATTTCGAAGTGCAACTCAAGACAATACAGCAAACATCTGGAGGTAGAAAACCAAAAGAGAAGAACACACCGAAAGAACTGAAGAAAAAATTCAAGACTAGATTTCCAATATTGAAGGATTTTATGGGGAAAATATTAAAAGACGTAGGAAGCATTCAAAGAAGAGGAAGGGATACACAGAGTCACTATATCAAAAAGAATTGATCGGCATTCATCCATTTCAGGAAGTAACGTATGATCAGAAACTGATGGTACTGAAGGAAGAAGTCCATGCTGCACTGAAGGCATTGGTGAAAAAAAGCCTCCAGGAATTGACAGAATACCACTTAAATTGTTTCAACAATGAGATGCAGCGCTGGAAGTGCTCACATGTCTAAGCCAAGAAATTTGAAAGGCAGCTACCTGGCCAACCGACTGGAAGAGATCCATGTTTATGCCTATTCCCAACAAAGGTGATCCAACCAAAGGCAGATATTAATGAACAATATTATTAATATCACATGCAAATAAAATTTTGATGAAGATCATTCAAAAGTGGCTGCAGCAGTAGATTGACCAGGAACTGCCAGAAATTGAAGCTGGGTTCAGAAGAAGATGCAGAACCAGGGATATCATAGCTGATGTCAGATGGATCCTGGCTGAAAGCAGAGAATACCAGAAAAATGTCACTTTTATTGACTATGCAAAAGTATTCAACTGTTTGTATCATAGCAAATTATGGATAACAATTCGAAGAATAGGAATTCCAGAACACTTAATTGTGCTCATAAGGAGCCTGTACCTAGATCAAGAAGCAGTCATTTAAACAGAAGAGAATGCTGTGTGATTTAAAGTCAGGAAAGGTGGGCATCAAGGTTGTATCCCTTCAGGAAATGTTAGAAGGATTAATCAAATAATTATGTAAAGTGAATTTGAAAATATCTTAATTTTGTATATTATAGTGTTGTTCTAAGTGTCATGATCAAATGAGATCCTTTATTTTTAAAATGTGTAAAATTAAAAACATACAAAGATGTACATAACATTACTGTCATGACTTTTTTAAATTTATTACCCAAAATATTTGCAAATGGGAATGTATATCTTTAATAAGGTGAAACACAAAACTTTATAGCATTTTCTCTGCTATCTCATATATCCAATCTAAGGCATCCCTGCCTCCACCCTATAATATAATCAGACATAGTTTTAATTAATTTTGCATGTTCTGCATCTTCTACCTTTGTTCCTTTCCTTACATTATCCTTGACACTTGGAGCAAAATAATCCCTGCATCTTTTCTAGTTTACAGTTCTGTCTTCTGTGCACTCAGCTGAAATTATATTCATTCAGGTAGCAGTCTCTCATTAACCCAAACCCACAAGTCTTCTGCTCATTTATCATAGAGAACAATCAGTTCTCACACGCATAGGAATCTCCAGCAAGCTGAGCTTTGGGCAACCAAGTTTTGCCTATCACAGTTTTGAGAAAATACTGAATTTTATATATATAACTTAAACTTTAAATCTTCCATGCATCTGTCAGTTTGTCAAACTGCGATGGCTTGAGGGTTGCTGTGATACTGGAAGCTATGCCACTGATATTTCAAACCTCAGCAGAGTCACCTGTAGCGAACAGGTTTCAGTGGAGTTTCCAGGCTCTTTAAAGTGCCAAAAAGCAAAAATGCTACTTTGAGGACTAAGGTGAGCCTGACCCAAGCCATGGTATTTTCAATGGCCTCATATGCTTGCAAAAGGTGGACAATGAATAAGGAATACCAAAGAAAAATTGATGCCTTTGAATTATGGTGTTGGTGAAGAATATTTGGTGGGTACCAGAAGAATGACAAAATCTATCTTGGGAGAAATACAGATAGGATGCTCCTTAGAAATCAGAATGTTTAAACTCTGTCTCACGTACATTGGACATGTTATCAGGAGGGACCAATCCCTAGAGAAGAACATCATCCTTTTTTAGGGTAGAGGGTCCAAGAAAAAGAGGAAGACCCTCCAGGAGATGGATTGACACAGTGGCTGCCAAAATAGGCTCAAACATGGCAACGATTGTGATGATGGAGTAGGACCGGGCAGTGTTTCATCCTGTTGTACATTGGGTCAACTATGAGTTGCAACTGACTTGATGTCACGTAAAAATAACAAAAACAAACTTTGTCTGCAGTTTTCATATGCACAGTTCATTTTGCTCCACTATGGAAGATTAGGAATATTAGAAATCTTCTCTTCTTCTGGCTACGATGTGAATAGGTCATGGCAGATACTCCTTGAAAAGGCCTTCTGAGATCTGTTAGATTTCTAAGCACCCTACATATGGTTAGGGAACCGGGCTCAGGGATCATTCCTATAAAAATATGATGGTTTCTCTGAATGTAATATGAAAGTATGGTAATGTAACACAGGAAAGTGCAAGTGTAGAAAGCGTGATATATAAAGCCAAGAAAACAAAGACCACCACATTCAATGACTAACAAAGCAATGATGTGAAGTTCAATCTTAGAAATCATGATACAGAAGCTTTGAGAAGACGATATGGGCTATTTTTGAAGAATGCACATTCTATGGACTTTATTTACTATGTCTATGTTTCATAAATACAGTGAGTTCTCCTTATTTGCAGTAGTTACGCTCTATAAAGTTACCACAAACACAGAATTAGCATATACTGAACCTAGAGGGAACACCTAGGGGGACATAGGGTTAGGTTCCTGTGAACTTCTGGTCACATTTTCATCAGCTGATCAATACATACCCTTGTTGTACTTGTGTTTCTGTTTAAAGAGAACTTATTTAATAAGTATTGTTGATTCATTAACATGAAACTCAGGGCCAAAATTACTACAGCTAATGTTTGAATGAAGCTTATGTAATACTTGTATTCTCTCTGTAAGGAACATCATAGCCTTAGGAACTCCAGATTATCACTTTAAGCCTATTTTCAAGGCTATTTTAAACATCAAATCACCAATAAAAAGCACGAAAATATGACAAAGTAGCACCAATGGGATCATGAAAAGGATACTTGTTTATAGGACGACAGCTGAAACTAGAAGGTGTAGTAATGCCTTGTTCAACTTCAGCTGGTAATGAGCGCTTTGGGTGACAAAGTTTTTACCGCTCTACTCATGGCAGCGAATGACCTTGTGTCTCAGGCTGGCTTCTCTAGAGGCACAAAACCATTGAAGCATATATATGAATACATATGACCACCTGTTGCTGTTGAGTCAATTTCAATACAGAGGGATGCATTTCAAGCAAATAGCTCACACAATTGTGAGGCAGGGCCAAGTCCCAAATCCATGGATCAGTTGCAGCCTGGAGGCTTCTCCTGACTCACGTGGTTGCAGGTCAGGCAGCAGGCTGCTGGCTCATGTCCCAAGAACTCGTGGTCAGAGGATGACAAGACAAATGCAAGATGAAAAGCAGGACTGAGAGAAAGCAAGCTTTGCCAGAACATCCATACATATTGGATGCAGGTCACACTCCCAAGGAAACTTCCTTTCCAACTTATTGACTGATCACATTTGATCACAAAATGGAGAATGATTACATAATATCTGCCAAATCACTGAGAATTATGGCCTAGCCAAGTTGACACATAGACTTAACCATCCATGACTCCACGGAAGCACCATGATTGGTGATTTTGTGTTTACAAATAAATTTTAGCAAGCAGGTGAATTCACACACACACACACAAAAAACCCAGTGCTGTCGAGTTGATTCCGACTCAGCGATCTTATAGGACAGAGTAGAACTGCCCCATGGAGTTTCCAAGGAGCACCTGGTAGATTCAAACTGCGGACGCTTTGGTTAGCAGCCGTAACACTTAACCACTATGCCACCAGCGCTTTCTCACAAATAATCTGTAAGTAATAAAGATGTATTTTATGTGTATGATTGCACAGTGGGTAAGCACTTGTTACTAACCAAAAGGTCTGTGGGTTGAAAACACCAGCCACTCCATGGGAGAAAGATATGGCAGTCTGCTTGCCTAAAGATAACAGCCTGGAAACCGTTTGGGGCAGTTCATCTCTATCCTACAGGGTCGTTATGAGATGGAACCATTTAGTTTGGTTTTAACACACAAAGGTAGGTTATCATTGTTGTTGTTAGGTGCCTTTGAGTTGGTTCTAACTGATAGTGACCCTATATACAACAAAACAAATCACTGCTCAGGCCTGTCCCATTCTCACACTCATTGTTACTTTTAAGCCCATTGATGCAGCTGCTTTGTCAATCCATCTCATTGAAGGTCTTCCTCTTTTTCACCAACCCCCTGCTTTACCAAGCATGATGTCCTTCTCCAGGGACTGATCCCTCCTGATAACATATCCAAATTTGTGAGACATAGTCTCCCCATATTTGCTTCTAAGGAGCATTCTGGCTGTACTTCTTCCAGGAAAGATTTGTTCTTTTGGCAGTCCATGGTATACTCATTATTCTTCACCAACACCACAGCCCAAAGATGTTTCAATTCATCTTAAGACTTCCCTATTCACTGCATGTATATAAGGTGACTGAAAACACTATGGCTCTGGTTGGTCACGATCTAATTATATATATATATGTGTGTGTGTGTGTGTGTTAAAAAGCAAAGATGTCACTTTGAGGACTAATGTAAGTCTGGCCCAATCTATGGTACTTTCAATTACCTCATATGCATGTGAAAGCAGGAAGATGAATAAGGAGGGATGGAGAAGAATTAACATCTTTGAATTACAGAGTTTGCAAAGAATACTGAATATACCATGGACTGCCAATTCTTTCCTGAAATAAGTCCAGCCAGAATTCTCCTTAGAAGCAAGGATGGCGAGACTTCGTCTCACATACTTTGGACATGTTGTCAGGTTGAACCAGTCCCTGGAGAAGGACACCACACTTGGGAGGGGATGGATTTACACAAGTGTTGCAACAATGGGCTCAAGCATAACAATGCTTGTGAGCATGGCAGAGTTTGCTGTGAGTCGGAACTGTCTTGAGGGCACCTAACACACATGTACAAACACTCACAAACACACACACATAGGTGTATTAAATGCGTTTATCTACACGCACATACTTTTTGCATATCCCTAATTTACCTGAGACGTTGTTCTGTACAAAGCAGTCTTATACCACTTCTCAGATACATTTTAGTAATATATGTCAGGTTTTTTTTTTTAAGTTTTCTTTTTCTTGCATACCAAAGCATAGCCAAACTCATTGCCGTCAAGTAGATTCTGACTCATTGGGACCCCGTAGAATAATTAAAACTGCCCCATAGGGCTTCTAAGGCCATAAATCTTTACAGAAGCAGACTGTCACACCTTTTTTTTTTTTCCCTACGGTGCAGCTGGTGCGTTTGAACCCCAGAACTTTGGTTAGCAGCTGAGGGCTTTAACCATTGTACCACTAGGATTCCTCTTTTGTTTCATAGTTGCTATTTTGTTAAAGTTGCTTCTTTCTGTTATTATCCTGTCTTTCATTTTATAGGCTTTCTTTAGATATCTGGAAATCATTAACTCTGTATTTATATTCAAAGCAGGACATTAAAAAGTTGATTGGATATGTGACATGTGAGAGGAGTTTTTCAACGGTGACCTTTGATGCATGTTGATGTGGCTTGGCCATTTCCTTGAGGAATCCTCAGGAGTGATAATTTGGGTTATTGTTAGCCCCCTAAGAAGGATCCTGGTATCTCCTCTTTTGGATCCCAACAACCTTGGCAGCTGAATTAGAGAAGAGGTATGGGGGGGAAAAAATGGCCCTGATTCTTCACTTCTCCTTCTTTCTTTATCCAGAACAACATGAAGCTGTAGTTTTTCTTCTCCAAAATGTAATGTTTACTTTCTTCTGGCTGGGTTTATTTTTTTATTTGGCCATAAGAATACATCAGAAGTGATTAAGTTTATAGCTCTTTATCAGCATGGCTGGTCAGAGCCAGTTGTAGGAAAATGTAACTTCCTGTTTTTATATAGTCCAAAGAAGTGCTGTTGTAGCTGGAGAAGCCTTGCACCCTTATTGTTTTGTTTTCATTTATCCTCTTCTCACTGCTAGCTCCTAATTTCCTGCTCTTGCATTCTAAAATTTTGGTTCCAATTATTTTTCTTATCACTTCTAGAACCTCTATTCCTGGTATTGGCAAGCATTTTCTGTAAAGGGCTGACAAGGCTAACTTATTTATTGGGCCCAATAGGCACAGTGCCTAAGGCTGCAATATGCCATATTTACAAGTTCTTTAGTGAAGACCGTTAGGAGCAGCACACAGACCAGTCACTGTTCTAATGGTGTGGTCAATAAACATTTATTACTTACAGAATCAATAAGACAGGGATGAGTTGAACAGCATATATCGTGATCAGCCAAGTTTCCCTGAAGCTAGGTTCCCGTCCTAGGGTGTGGCTCTGTGATTGTATCCAAGTGTTCTTCAGTTCACGTCACAGAAGTGGAACACCAGAGTCCTTTTTCTCTTTAATATACTAACAGGAAAGCCATTTCTGTGTGCCAGATGGCATTTACAGAGATCAAATAGTGTAAACAGGTAATAAGAGAGGACGTCCTCTTGTGAGCAATGGTGCTTCTTCATCACCCCTGTTTAGAGTGGGTGACCATCGCCCAATGCCTATTCTAGATTTACTGGTATCTGGATCATTTGTCCCCCTTTCACGCCACTGAGATAGCTTAACAAATTTCTGGGTTTCCTCAGAGGGTAATCATGTTTCCCTAAGATGCATAGTTTGTGTCCATTAGTAGCTGTGAAGACAGTGAGAGAGATTACAGCATACCTGTGCACCCAGCAAAGGCAAACAATACTTTTAATGGCTTACAAAAAATGTTAACTACTTTTAGAATGAGAAGGAAAAAGAAAACATCAATATATTTCTGTTTAAATTATAGTCATCTTTATATCAACACATGAAACCAAGTATAAACAACACTTAGACAAATGGGAATGGCTGAGTTTCAATAAAACTATTTACAAAAACAGAACAAATGCCAGATTTGGCCCATGTGCCATAGCTTGCCGACCCCTGCTCTAACCTTCGTTCATTTTCCTAAACCTCACTGATATGGTCAGTCTCCTGCTTTCCCAGACTAAACGTCATTGTCAGTCAGTATTACGTACTTGTCCCCTAGCCCCATGTTCTCTTCCTTATTTTCTTATAGGCAAAACCTCAACTCGGACTGAGTTTAATTACCTGCTTACTCCATGACTATACCCATGCCTCACGTGTGGTGGAGAGAAAAAAAAGGTTGAGAGAAGACAAGTAAATTCCACTTTATATTCATAACTGGTCCCATTTTTATATTTGATCACAAAACTCAAGTGGGCCATTACTGCTACTAGTCAATCATACCGAATTTCTTCAAGTCAAATACTTCTCAATATCCTAGATGTTGTTCCCAACTTTTCCTTATCAAACAGCAATACGTATTTCCCATTCTCATTGTTAACTGATGGCACTTTCTACTTCACTGAGACATCTGCTGCAGCCAGAACAGAAATTCCACTCACAAATAGATCTATAGATTAACTATCAGTACTCTCCTATCTATTAGGTCATTCTTGTCAGCATATAAGCATGCCGTTATTTATGCCATTAAAAAAAAAAAAATCCTGAATCTACTTTTGCCTTCAATATCTATACCATTACTTTGTACCAATAGTTCCCAAAAGAAAACACATATATTTATGTTTACTTGTGGATGTTCCAAGAGGAGTTTTTATAAAAATACTGATAATGAAAGCTATAAGAAAAAAATATTCGTCTTATGTCAGAACCAACTTAAGATGGAGTCGGTGGAACAGAATATGTTGTTAAATCGGGGAATACCTGTATATATATGTTCTCTTTCCAATTACTTATGTCTTTTATCTTCAGTAATGCTTTTCCATCCCCTACCACTTCACTAATGACCACCAAGTGCTAAATCTAGAGATGATGTCTTAGTCTTCTCTTACATAACCTATCTGCCACATTTAATGCTAGTTGTAACTCCCTACTCCTTAAAACTCTACTTGGCTTCCAGGACAGCAAATTATTTTGGCTTTCCTCCTATGTTCGTGTTTTCTTCCTTTTAGTCTCCTTTGTAACTATCTTCTCTTCTTTTTAACATGTTTAATATTGGAATAATTCAAGGCACAGTCCCTGACACACTTCTCTTCTGTATCTGCAATAAGTACTGTGACAACTAGTCCAATCTCATGACCATGGTTACTATCAATTTGCATATAATTCCAAAATTAATATTTCCAATCAAGCATTTCTCCTGAACTTCAGGCTCACATATTTTAGCTGCCTATACAACAATTCTTCCCATATATCCAGTGGATATCTCAAGCATAAGGTATCCAAAGCAGAGCTTTTTCTCCAATCCTGGTCATTCACAGTATTTTACATCTAAGGTGATGGCAAGTCCATCTTTAGAGTTACTCAGTACAAAAACACTGGAATCATTATTTACTATTTTCTTTTGCTGTCACTCTGCACACAAAATACCCAGAAATGATTCCATCAAAAATTGCTCCAGAGTCTGACCAATTTTCCCTCTCCCCCTTACTTCATTCCCTTTCTAAACCATTTTTACGTTTTCCCTGAATTACTTCAAAAGTTTGTTAATATGAATCTCTGCTCAGTAAATTGTAATGACATTCTGTTTAACCCAATAAAAACCAGAGATCTCATACTTGTGTATGTTCTGGTCTGTGGTTACCATTCTGACCTCAGCTTATTCTATCCTCCCTTTGTTCACCTTCACCAGCTAGCCTGGCCTCCTTAGAGTTCCAAGAATCAGCAAATGATGATTTTGTTTCAGTGATTTTGCAGTAAATATCTCCTCTGCCTGAATTGTTTTTTCCAAGGTTATCTCCTTAGTTAAATCTCTTTTCCCTCTGAGCCTTTGTTTAATCATCATGTCTTATTGCTACCATGAAAAACCTATTAGTACAGCAAAATGTCCCTCCCTTTTCCACTTTTTGCCATTCCTTACCTGGGCTTCAGATTTCAGTCTCATTAACATTTATTATCTTATAATGTCCATGTATTTTTATTATTTAATATGTGTGCTTTAGTTTCTGTCTTTCACATACATACACAATAATATAAACATCATGAGATATGGGTTTTTTCTGCTTTGTTTATTAATGTATCCAAAGTCCATGATTAATCTCAGTCGCTCAAAAATGTTTGCCAAATGAATAAATTTAAATTGACTTAAAAAAAAAAAAAAACTCACTGCAGGGAGTTAAATCCAATTCATAGCAAACCTATAGGACAGGGTAGAATTGTCCCATAGGGTTTCCAAGCCTATAAATCCTCACAGAAGCAGACTACCACGTCTTTCTCCCATGGGGTGGCTGGTGGGTTTGAACTGCCTACGTTTTGATTAGCAGCTGAACATTTTAACCACTGCTCCACCAGAGCTCTATTAAATGGACTTAGAAGATGAAACCCCCATGAATCTGTCAGTTTGTCATACTAAGAAGGCTTGCATGTTGCTGTGATGCTGGAAACAGCAGGGTCATCCATGGAAGGCAGATTTCAGCTGAGCTTCCAGACCAAGACAGACTAGGAAGAAGGACCCAGTGGTCTACTTCTGAAATGATTTAGCTAGTGAAACCCTTATAAATAGCAGCAGAACATTGTCTGATACAGTGCCAGAAGATGAGGCCCTCAAATTGGAAGGCACTCAAAAGATGACTGGGACAGAGCTGCTTCCCTAGAGTCAATTTTAATGACATGGATGGAGTCAAGCTTTCAGGACCTTCATTTGTTGATGTGGCATGACTCAAAATGAGAAGAAATAGCTGCAAACAGCCATTAATAATGGGAACAGGCAATGTACAAAATATGAATCTAGGAAAATTGGAATTCATCAAAAATGAAATGGAACACATAAACATCAATATCCTAGGTGTTAGTTAGCTGAAATGGACAGGTATTGGCCATTTTGAATTGGACAATCATATGGCCTACTATGCTGTGAATAAAACTTGAAGAGGAATGGCATTGCATTCATCATCAAAAAGGACATTTCAAGACCTATTCTGAAGTACAACACTGTCAACGTTGCCTAGAAGGAAAACCAGTTAATACAAATATTCTTCAAATTTATCCATCAACCACTAAGGCCAAAGATGAAGAAATTGAAGATTCTTACCAACTTCTGCAGTCTGAAATTGTTCAAATGCAATCAGGATGCATCGCTAATTAATGGTGATTGGAATTAGAAAATTGGAAACAAAGAAGAAGGATCAGTATTGGAAAATATGGCCTTAGTAATAGAAATGATGCCAGAGATCACATGATAGAATTTTGCAAGACCAACAACTTCATTGCAAATACCTTTTTTCACCAACATAAGTGGCTACTATATGTGGAACTCATCAGATAAAATATGCAGGAATCTAATCAACTACATCTGTGGAAAGAGTCATCAGCCAGAACAAGATCAGGGCCTGACTGCAGAGCAGACCATCAATTGTTTGTATACAAGTTCAAGTTGAAACTGAAGAAAATTAGAACAAGCCCATGAGAGCCAAAGCATGACCTTGAGTATACCCTACCTGAATTTAGAGACCATCTAAAGAATAGACTTGACAGTCGAACACTAATGACAGAAGACCAGACGAGGTATGGAATGATATCAAGTACATCATACGTGAAGAGAGCAAGAGGTCATTAAAAAGACAGGAAAGAAAGAAAAGACCAAAATGGATGTCAGAAGAGACTGAAACTTGCTTTTGAATGTCAAGTAGCTAAAGCAAAAGGAAAAAATATTGAAGTAAAAGAGCTGAAATGAAGTTTCAAAGGGTAGCTGGAGAAGACAAAGTACAACAGTATAACAAATGTGCAAAGATCTAGAGATAGGAAACCAAAAGGGAAGGACACAGTAGCCATTTCTCAAGCTGAAAGAACTAAAGAAAATGTTCAAGCCACAAGTTGCAATATTGAAGGATTCCAAGGCAAAAATATTAAAATAGGAGATGGATTGACACAGTGGCTGCAACAATGGGCTCAAGCATAAAAATGATTGTGAGGATGGCACAGGACCAGGCGGTTTTTCATTCTGTTGTACATAGGGTTTATATGAGTTGGAATGATATCAATGGCACCTAACAGCAACAGGAAATGAAAAGAATAACTATTAAGAATAGAATTATTAAATTAATGCTTTCTTTTTTTTTTTTTTGCTCTATTACCTGGACTACCCAATTTTTAAACTGAAACTTACATCTTGAAAGTAAAATGACTCTCATCACTTTATTATTCATTCCTTATTACACACACGTACACACCCACATACACCCTTCCTTGGGCACATATTTTAGGGTAAAGTAGAATAAACACTGCAGAGAATTAAGCATCTAGCATCTCTATTACATATATATATATGGAAACCCTGGTGGTGTAGTGGTTAAGTGTTACAGCTGCTAACCAAAAGGTTGGCAGTTCAAATCCACCAGGATTCCTTGGAAACTCTGCAGGGCAGTTCCGCTCTGTCCTATAGGGTCGCTATGAGTTGGAATCGACTTGAAGGCAGTGGGTTTTTGATTATATATATATATATATATATATATATATATATCAGTTTGCTTGTCTGCTTGCTTGTTTGTTCCCATGTACATAATTATATAATCTTTTGACTTCTGCTTCAATGGGATATTGATGATAACCCATAGAATATAGAAGAGAAGAAAAATTAACCAAGTCAAAATTTCATTGTAATGTCTTTGAAGATTTATATTATTGCAAATATGAATTTCTGTCAGTCATCAACAATATTAAAGTAACATAATATGAAAGGTGCCAAATCACATTTTCTTAGTATGGAAAAAAACAATAGAAAATGGTCCCCTAGCTTTAAATTTGCTGGAAAGTTATTTCAATGAAAAGGAAAACTGTCTTGATTTTATTAGATCTTATGTCAAATCAAAACCACTATGTAAACATATAGGAACATATTCAGATACACTCACTCTGCATTTAGGCTATCCAATATTTCTATTTTTAATGGAAAATGGTAAAACTGATGTTCATGTGCTTTGTGCAACTGTTTCAAAGGGATACCATTGAAAGCATTGCATAAGTTAAATCAAAAGATATCATAAACTAGGAGAAAAGGATTAAACAAACAAAAATTTGGGTTCACATTGTCATCTTATTAATACAGTTTTCAATGAACTCTCATTCCCTAGCTTTCATAGTAAGATTTGTATTGCCATTCATGTTGAAAGTATTTTTACTAAAATTTCTTACATCTAGGTTTTCAGGTTTATTCTTACAGTGACAATGAAACCGTATGTCCTGCACTAAAAATAAAACCTCTGGATATAAATCACCAGATGGGAGTGCATAATAGCTTCTATAAGTTCACTAGCAAATAGCAATGTTGTCAGATCTTACATTGCAGAATTTGTATAAGTATATTCCTCGGGGAGTTTGTTTTCCATATGAAAAAAATTGAAATGCCAATGTATACATCTCTAATTATCAGATCTTTAACTTCTATACATTTGAGTTTGGAGTGTTCTGTAATATTAAACAAACATAGGTATAAATAATTTTCTATCTGTTTGACTTGAATCTTTTCAAGGCAAAAAAAAAAAAAGTGAATCAGTAATTGGATGCTACATAATATTCTAACTCCATCCCAAATATAGCAGACAGGCGTGAGAATGCATCTGAAAATGGAAGAAGGAAAATAAAACTAAACAAATGTTTTTATATACCTTTACACACTTTATTTCACACAAAAGTTTAAAAAAAGAAGTTTGTTAACAGCCAGCAATAAACTGAACATATATTTTATTAAAAGTTGAATTTATCTCATCTGTATAGGGTAACTATGAGTCTGTCAGTAGCTACCTGTCTATCAGTCTGGCCTACTGTGTTGACTTGCGTGTTGTGTGATGTTGGAAGCTATGCCACCGATATTTCAAATACCAGCAGGATCACCCATGGCGAACAGGTTTCAGTGACACTTCCAGACTAAAACAGGCTAGGAAGAAGTACCTGGCAGCCCACTTCCGAAAAAATTGGCCAGTGAAAACCTTATGAATAGCAGCCAAACATTGTCTCGTATTGTGCTAGAAGATGAGACCCTCAGGTTGGAAGCGCTCAAAATAAGACTGGGGAAGAATTGCCTCTTCAAAGTAGAGTATACCTTAATGACGTGAATGGAGTAAAGCTTTTGGGAACTACATTTGCTGATGTGGCATGACTCAAACTAAGAAGAAACACCTGCAAACATCCATTAACAATCTGAATGTGGAATGTACGAGGTATTGAATCTCAAAAAATTAGAAGTGGTCAAAAATGAAACAGAACAGATAATCCATAACCTGGCCATGAATGAACTGAAATGGACTATTGTTAGGTGTTGTCGGGTTGATTCCGACTCATAGTGACCCTATGTACAACAGGACAAAGTCCTGTCTGGTCCTGCGCCATCCTCACAATCACTTTTATGCTTCAGCCCATTGTTGCAGCCACTGTGTCAATCTGTCTCCTTGAGGGTCTTCCTTTTATTTTCCCAGCCTTCTACGTTACCAAGCATGATGTCCTTCTTTAGGGACCAGTCCCTCCTGATAACACATCCAAAGTATGTGAGATGAAGTCTCGCCACCCTAGGTTCTAATGAGCATTGTTGCTGTACCTCATCTAAAACAGATTAGTTCATTCTTCTACCGGTCCTTGGTATATTCAATATTCTTTGCTAAAGCCATAATTCAAAGGCATCAACTCTTCTTCAGTCTTTCTTATTCATTATCCAGCTGTCACATGCATATGAAGCAATTGAAACACCATGGCTTGGGTAGGGGCACCTTAGTCCTTAAAGTGACATCTTTTCTTTTTAGCCCTTTAAAGAGGTCTTTTGAAGCAGATTTGCCCAATGCAATACTTTGTATAAGTTCTTGACTGCTGCTTCCATTAGTGTTGACTGTGGATCCAAGTAAAATGAAATCCTTGACAACTTCAATATTGTCTCAGTTTATCATAATGTAGCTTATTGTTCCAATTGTAAGGACTTTTGTTTTCTTTATGTTGAGGTGTAATCTATACTGAAGGCTCTGGTCTTTGATCTTCATCAGTAAGTGCTTCACTTTCAGTAAGCAATCTTTTTTTCACCTGTATATTGTAGGTTAATAATAAGTCTTCCTCCAAATCTGATGTCTCCTTTTTCTTCATACAGCCCAGCTTCTGGAATTATTTACTCAGCATACAGGTTGAATAAGTATGGTTAAAAGATGCAGCCCTGGCGCACACATTTACTGATTTTTAAACCATGCGGTATCTCCTTTTTCTGTTTCAACGACTGCCTCTTTGTCTATGTACAGGTTTCACATGAACACAATTAATTGTCTGGAATCCCCACTCTTCACAACATTATTCAGAATTTGTCAAATGCCTTTAAGTAATCTATAAAACACAAGTAAATATCTTTCTGGTATTCTGTGCTTTCAGCCAAGATCCATCTCATATCAGCAATATTGTCCCTCATTCCCTGTCTTCTTCTGAATCAGGCTTGAATTTCCAGCAGTTCCTTTTTGAAGTACTGCTGCAAGCTTTTTTGAATGATCTTCAGCAAAATTTTACTTGCAAGTGATAATAATAATATTGTTGGATAAATTCCGCATTCTGTACAGCTGCTAACCAAAAGGTCAGCAGTTTGAATCCACCAGCCACTCCTTGGAAACACTATGGGGGAGTTCTGCTCTGTCCTATAGGGCTGCTATGAGTAGGAATCAACTCAAAGAGTTTTGTTTATGGGTTTTGGTTGAATCACCTTTCCTTGGGATGAGCACAAATATGGTTCTCTTCCAGTCAGTTGGCCAGGTAGCTGTCTTCCAAATTTCTTGGCATAGATGAGTAAGCATCTCCAGAGCTGCGTGTGCTTTTTGAAATATATCAGTTGGTATTCTGTCAGTTCTGGAACTTTGTTTTTGGCCAATGCCTTCAGTGCAGCTTGGACTCCTTCCTTCAATGCCATTGGTTCTTGATCATATGCTACCTCCTGAAATGGCTGAACATTGACTAATACTTTTGCTACAGTTACTGTGTATTTATCCCATCTTCTTTTGTTGCCTACTGGGTCTTTCAATATTTTCCCATAGAATCCTATATTGCAACTTGAGGCTTGAATTTAAGTGTAAGTAATAGATTTTTTTATTTTACTGTTCTGTAGGTTAAAAGAATTACACAGGTCTCACTGGGTTAAAATCAAAGTGCCAAAATGGCTGTGTTCCTTTCTGGAGATCCTAGGGAAAAATCCATTTCTTTTACTTTTCCAGTTTATGGAGGCTGCCTACATTCCTCGATTCATTGCCCTCTTGCACCATCTTCAAATCCAGTTTGTTAAACCTCTGGAAAATTCTTTCTAGTCATATGTTCCTTTCAACAAAACCAGGAAACAACGATTCTTTGCTTTTAAGATTAATGTAATTAGATTCATCCTATCCGAATAATTCAGAATATTCTTCTCATCTCATGACCTTTAACAATTACATCTAGATTGTCTCTTTGTCAAGTAAGGTAACTTATTCACAGGTTCAAGAATTAGGATGTAGATACCTTAGTGGGGACCCATTATGCAGCCACTATATCAATTTAAACCACTTCAGAATTTCAGTTAAGAAATAATGATCTCAGCAGCTATTTGTGTTTGTTTGAAACAATTATTATTAATTATTTACAGAAGAGCTAAGGAACAAGATTGGCCAATATCTTTCTGTAAATGAAAAAGAGAGCAGAGAAGGGGATAGGCTCAACATTTATAGCTTAAGTATATCTTATTGTTAAGTGCAGTCAAGTCAGCTCTGACTCATAGTGGCCCTCGAGGACAGAGTAGAACTGTCCCATCGGGTTTCCAAGGAGCAGTTGGTGGATTTGAACTGCCAACCTTTTGGTTAGCAGCTGAGCTCTTAACCAATATGCCACTTATTGAGAGAGAGAAAGAAAGAGGGAGAGAGAGAGACAAAAAGAGATAGAGAGAATCTCTTATTTGCACATATCAGAAGAAATAACATGGTGTCTGTTGATTTTGCTATTTTAATCTCTTGTTCCTTCCCTTCTAATATCTCCATTATATGCTGCAAGAAAGAGAAAAATCTGCCATAATTCCTTTTCCACTACTTTTCAGGATTAGAAACTGTCAAAGAGAAAAACTACAGTGAGATTTGGATGTAATAAAAGCAGTATAGGTTATTAATCTCCTGAATGTGCAGGCAGAAGTGCGATCCATGGTAGCTTCTTAGCAGTGGTTTGTAAACTATTGGTTTTGAGGCTATAGTCTGAGACCATTGCTGGAAATCCCATCAGAGACTCCTGAGAATTGCTGCAGCTGCCTAGTGATGTTAGAAAAACTACAACATTGAATCTTCAAGTTAAATCCTCAAGTGTCTGGTTCCTCAACTTGCCAGCTGCAGCTTGCCTGATTTTCTATGAGTTTTTCCCAAACTTCAATCTCCCCATTATTCCACCATTGTTGTAAATCTAATAGTCATATAAAAATTAGTGTTTCTTAGATCAATCTCAACCTGATAGAGCGTCTTGTAGGGAAATCATAAAAACATATACTAAAAAAACAACAGGCTGTTGAATGGTGTTTCTACAACGTGCTATTTCTATGGAAAAGATACGTAGTTCAATCTTTTCAGTCATAAAAAAAATCTCTAAGTCAAATAAATTCCTAAATGTGAAAAAATAAATTTATATTTAGATGAAATATAAAATATTACTCATTTACTTTAATGTAGAAAATGGTAGCTTAAAACAGATAGGAAAGGCATAAATTATGAGTTGAAAGATTGATACATTTGGCAGCAACTCTACCATGTACTGCTTCTACTAGTATAGTCTATAAATCATAGGTAGGTTCAAAAAAACAAAACAGATAAAGACAGTGACTACTAATAGTCATACAAGCTCCAGATATATTTTCTTAACACTAGTACACACTAGGATTTATTTGGCCAAGCCAAACAAAATCTTAAATGTTGTTTTCCCAGCCTTCCCTGAATCTAGATATGGCCAGGTGGCTAAGCTCAGATAAGTGAAAAATAATTATATTCACTTATTATTAAATGTGCCTGAACAAATTCTAACAAAGAAGTAAAAAGGCAATTCACAGAAAAGACTCAGAATGGTCAATAAAATAACAGGGAGAAAAAAAAAAACAAAATCTGCTAATGGCCAAATAGCCAAATAAATGAAAAATAAAATGCCAATAGGCTGCTATTTTATAATCGGCCTTTCACTTTTATTTTATTTATTTATTTTTAACCTGGCCATACCAAATATTTGCCAGAATGGGTGCAATATGAACTCTTCTATATTGCTGGCAGTCATTTCAATTTTTATAATATCGAAGAACAATTGGAGAGCAACTTGACAAAATTGGCAAAAAAGCTATATAATAACCAATCATATTTTTATCTATTTTATGAGTTTGGTGATATATAGTTGTTACAGTATAGTTTTTTGTTTGTTTTTAGAAATTTTCAATATTTTGTGTGTATATGTGTGTGTGGAGTCCTGGTGGTGCAGTGGTTAAGAGTTTGGCTGCTAACCAAAAGTTTGGCAGTATGAATCCACCAACCACTCCTTGGAAACCCTATAGGTCATTTCTACTCTGTCCTATAGAGTCTCTATGAGTCAGAATCAACTCGACATCAATGAGTTTTTAAACACACACACACATATATATATAATAAAACAAATAATATGGATAATATTAAACTGTTTTTTTCTTACAATTTAACACTGTCTAGTAATTGAAATGATTGAGAAAATTATTATGTAACAACACCTATTGGTTTGAAAAGTAGTGCTGTGTTGAAAAAGTTTGCAAAATGCTAGTTATAGTCTGATATTGTACTTCTCAAGACATGCTGACTTGGAAAATTCTTTGGAGAAGGTAGAAGGCAAGAGTAACAACTAAATTTAAACTACTCTAAATAACAGTAATAAATAATATTGTTTCCTGGTTATGTCATAGTTGACATACGTCAGCAGTGGAGTAGGAGATAGGTGATCACTTCGACACAGTCATTCAGTCATCGAGGCTCATTTGATAGTGTGGTTCTGCACCTCTTATGGCCTCTTGGACCTTTGGGTGCAAGCAGCTAGTGATGAACAGGAGTGTGGAACATTTTGGGTGATCCTTTAAATAGACCTTGTCTTGGGGTCGTATACATTTCTTCTGCCCACATCTTACTGGGCACATTGACTCTCAAGAACTGTGTTAAATATAAGAAGTCTAGGCAATTTAGTCAAGTAATGTGACCTGTAGGTAAGGAAAGTGCAGAAAATGTATCTTTAATTATATACTAAACAATATTATTCATGGTTAGAATACATGCATTTCTATTACATAAGTATTAGTTTCCTAGTACTACTGTAACAGTTTACCACAAGCATAGTGGATAAAAAACCAATAAAAAATTCTGCAAAATTTATCATCTTCTGTGTAGGTTAGAAATTTTGCTGAGCTAAAATCAGTGTTTGCAGGACTGTTTCCCTTGTGTAGGCTTTAGTGGAAAATCCATTTCCTTTCCTTTTTAAACTTTTAGAGACTTTTTACATTCCTCAGTTCATGGCCCCTTCCTCCATCTTCAAAGCTAGAACATACAATGCTTAAATCTCTCTCTGATGCATTGATAATAACTGATGATTGGAATGCAAAAGTTGGAAACAAAGAAGGATCAGTAGTTAGAAAGTATGACCTTGATGACAGAAATAATGCTAGAGATTGCATAATAGAATTTTGCAAGAACAACAATTTCTTCATTGCAAATATCATTTTTCAACAACATATACCTTTTTGGGGGATGCATCAACTATATACTTGGACCTGGCCAGATGGAATACACAGGAATCAAATCAACAACATCCGTGGAAGGAGACAACGGAAGAGCTCAATATTATAAATCAGAACAAGGCCAGGGGCCCACTGTGGAACAGGCCATCAATTGCTCAATGCAAGTTTAAGGTGAAGTTGAAGAAAATTAGAATAAGTCCACGAGAGCCAAAGTACGAACTTGAGTATATCCCACCCGAATTTAGAGACCGTCTCAAGAATAGATTGACTCATTGAACACTAATGACTAAAGACAGATGAGTTGTGGAATGACATCAAGGACATAATACATGAAGAAAGCAAGAGGCCATTAAAAAGACAGGAGAGAAAGAAAAGACCAAAATGGATGTTAGAAGAGACTCTGAAACTTACTTGCCCTTGAAAATAGAGTAGCTAAAGTGAATGGGAGAAATGATCGAGTAAAAACCTGAACAGAAGATTTCAAAGAGAAGCTGAAGAAGGCAAAGTAGAGTATTATAAGGAAATCTACAAATACCTAAAGTTAGAAAATCAAAAGAAAAGACTACACTCAACATTTCTCAAGCTGAAAGAACTGAATTAAAAATTCAAGCCTCAAGTTGCAATATTGAATGACATAAAAGCCTTGACCGAAAATGGAAGGAATACCTTAAGTCACTGTACCAAAAAGAATTGGTCAGTGTTCAATGATTTCAGAAAGCAGCATATAATTAAGAATAGGCAGTATTGACGGAAAAGGTCCAACCTGCATTAGAGGCATTGGTCAAAAACAAGGCTCTGGAAATTGGTGAGATATCAGTTGAGATGTTTCAAAGAATGGTTGCAGCTTTGCAGATCTTACTTGTTTAAGCCAAGAAATCTGCAAGACACCTACTTAGTCTACTGACTTAAAAAGACCCATATCTGTGCCCATTCCAAAGAAGTTGATCCAACTAAATGTGGAAATTATTGAACAATATCATTAATATCACATATAAGTAAAATTTTACTGAAGATTGTTCAAAAGCTGTTGTAGCAGTACATTGACAGAGAACTGCCAGAAACTCAAGCAAGACTCAAAAGATGAAGTGTAACAATCATTGCTAATATCAGATGTATCTTGACTGAAAGCAAAGAACACCAGAAAGATGTTTACCTGTGTTTTACTGACTATGCAAGGAGTTTTGACTGTGTGGATCAAAACAAATTACGAATAACATTGTGAAGAGTGGGAATCCCAGAGCACTTAACTGTGCTCATGAGGAGCCTGTACATAGATCAAGAGACAGTCATTTAAACAGAACAAGAGAGAGGATACTTTGTGGTTTAAAGTCAGGAAAGGCATGTGTCAGGGTGGTATAATTTCATCATTTTTTTTTCAATATCTATGCGGAGCAAATAATCCAAGTAGACAGACTATATGAAGAACATGGCATCAGGATTGGAGGAAGACCCATTGACAACTTGTGACATGAGGATGACACAAGCTTGCCTGCTGAAAGTGAAGAGAACTTTAAGCACTTGCTGGTGAATAACAAAGACTACAGCCTTCAGTATGGATTGCACCTCAATATAAAGAAAACAGAAGTCCTCACAACTAGACCAAGAAGCAACACCATGATAAATGGAGGAAATATTTTTATTGTCAAAGAATTTCATTTGAATTGAATTCACAGTCAATGCCCATGGAAGTGGCAGTCATGGACTGCCAGAAGAAGGAACAAGTTTGTCTTGGAAGAAGTCCAAGAAAAAGAGGAAGACCCTCCAGGAGATGGATTGACACAGTGGCTGCCAAAATAGGCTCAAACATGGCAACGATTGTGATGATGGAGTAGGACCGGGCAGTGTTTCATCCTGTTGTACATTGGGTCAACTATGAGTTGCAACTGACTTGATGTCACATAAAAATAACAAAAACAAACTTTGTCTGCAGTTTTCATATGCACAGTTCATTTTGCTCCAATTTGGAAGATTAGGAATATTAGAAATCTTCTCTTCTTCTGGCTACGATGTGAATAGGTCATGGCAGATACTGCTTGAAAAGGCCTTCTGAGATCTGTTAGATTTCTAAGCACCCTACATATGGTTAGGGAACCGGGCTCAGGGATCATTCCTATAAAAATATGATGGTTTCTCTAAATGTAATATGAAAGTATGGTAATGTAACACAGGAAAGTGCAAGTGTAGAAAGCGTGATATATAAAGCCAAGAAAACAAAGACCACCACATTCAATGACTAACAAAGCAATGATGTGAAGTTCAATCTTAGAAATCATGATACAGAAGCTTTGAGAAGATGATATGGGCTATTTTTGAAGAATGCACATTCTATGGACTTTATTTACTATGTCTATGTTTCATAAATACAGTGAGTTCTCCTTATTTGCAGTAGTTACGCTCTATAAAGTTACCACAAACACAGAATTAGCATATACTGAACCTAGAGGGAACACCTAGGGGGACATAGGGTTAGGTTCCTGTGAACTTCTGGTCACATTTTCATCAGCTGATCAATACATACCCTTGTTGTACTTGTGTTTCTGTTTAAAGAGAACTTATTTAATAAGTATTGTTGATTCATTAACATGAAACTCAGGGCCAAAATTACTACAGCTAATGTTTGAATGAAGCTTATGTAATACTTGTATTCTCTCTGTAAGGAACATCATAGCCTTAGGAACTCCAGATTATCACTTTAAGCCTATTTTCAAGGCTATTTTAAACAGCAAATCACCAATAAAAAGCACGAAAATATGACAAAGTAGCACCAATGGGATCATGAAAAGGATACTTGTTTATAGGACGACAGCTGAAACTAGAAGGTGTAGTAATGCCTTGTTCAGCTTCAGCTGGTAATGAGCGCTTTGGGTGACAAAGTTTTTACCACTCTACTCATGGCAGCGAATGACCTTGTGTCTCAGGCTGGGTTCTCTAGAGGCACAAAACCATTGAAGCATATATAAGAATACATATGACCACCTGTTGCTGTTGAGTCAATTTCAATACAGAGGGATGCATTTCAAGCAAATAGCTCACACAATTGTGAGGCAGGGCCAAGTCCCAAATCCATGGATCAGTTACAGCCTGGAGGCTTCTCCTGACTCACGTGGTTGCAGGTCAGGCAGCAGGCTGCTGGCTCATGTCCCAAGAACTCGTGGTCAGAGGATGACAAGACAAATGCAAGATGAAAAGCAGGACTGAGAGAAAGCAAGCTTTGCCAGAACATCCATACATATTGGATGCAGGTCACACTCCCAAGGAAACTTCCTTTCCAACTTATTGACTGATCACATTTGATCACAAAATGGAGAATGATTACATAATATCTGCCAAACCACTGAGAATTATGGCCTAGCCAAGTTGACACATAGACTTAACCATCCATGACTCCACGGAAGCACCATGATTGGTGATTTTGTGTTTACAAATAAATTTTAGCAAGCAGTTGAATTCACACACACACACAAAAAAAACCCAGTGCTGTCGAGTCGATTCCGACTCAGCAATCTTATAGGACAGAGTAGAACTGCCCTATGGAGTTTCCAAGGAGCACCTGGTAGATTCAAACTGCGGACCCTTTGGTTAGCAGCCGTAACACTTAACCACTATGCCACCAGCGCTTTCTCACAAATAATCTGTAAGTAATAAAGATGTATTTTATGTGTATGATTGCACAGTGGGTAAGCACTTGGTTACTAACCAAAAGGTCTGTGGGTTGAAAACACCAGCCACTCCATGGGAGAAAGATATGGCAGTCTGCTTGCCTAAAGATAACAGTCTGGAAACCTTTTGGGGCAGTTCATCTCTATCCTACAGGGTCGTTATGAGATGGAACCATTTAGTTTGGTTTTAACACACAAAGGTAGGTTATCATTGTTGTTGTTAGGTGCTTTTGAGTTGGTTCTAACTGATAGTGACCCTATATACAACAAAACAAATCACTGCTCAGGCCTGTCCCATTCTCACACTCATTGTTACTTTTAAGCCCATTGATGCAGCTGCTTTGTCAATCCATCTCATTGAAGGTCTTCCTCTTTTTCATCAACCCCCTGCTTTACCAATCATGATGTCCTTCTCCAGGGACTGATCCCTCCTAATAACATATCCAAATTTGTGAGACATAGTCTCCCCATATTTGCTTCTGAGGAGCATTCTGGCTGTACTTCTTCCAGGAAAGATTTGTTCTTTTGGCAGTCCATGGTATACTCATTCTTCACCAACACCACAACCCAAAGATGTTTCAATTCATCTTAAGACTTCCCTATTCACTGCATGCATATAAGGTGACTGAAAACACTATGGCTCTGGTTGGTCACGATCTAATTATATATATATGTGTGTGTGTGTGTGTGTGTGTGTGTGTGTTAAAAAGCAAAGATGTCACTTTGAGGACTAAGGTAAGTCTGGCCCAATCTATGGTACTTTCAATTACCTCATATGCATGTGAAAGCAGAACGATGAATAAGGAGGGATGGAGAAGAATTAACGTCTTTGAATTACAGAGTTGGCAAAGAATACTGAATATACCATGGACTGCCAATTCTTTCCTGAAATAAGTACAGCCAGAATTCTCCTTAGAAGCAAGGATGGCGAGACTTCGTCTCACATACTTTGTACATGTTGTCAGGATGAACCAGTCCCTGGAGAAGGACACCACACTTGGGAGGGGATGGATTTACACAAGTGTTGCAACAATGGGCTCAAGCGTAACAATGCTTGTGAGCATGGCAGAGTTTGCTGTGAGTCGGAACTGTCTTGAGGGCACCTAACACACATGTACAAACACTCACAAACACACACACGTAGGTGTATTAAATGCGTTTATCTACACGCACATACTTTTTGCATATCCCTAATTTACCTGAGACTTTGTTCTGTACAACGCAGTCTTATACCACTTCTCAGATACATTTTAGTAATATATGTCAGGTTTTTTTTTTTAAGTTTTCTTTTTCTTGCATACCAAAGCATAGCCAAACTCATTGCCGTCAAGTAGATTCTGACTCATTGGGACCCCGTAGAATAATTAAAACTGCCCCATAGGGCTTCTAAGGCCATAAATCTTTACAGAAGCAGACTGTCACACTTTTATTTTTTTTTTTCCCATGGTGCAGCTGGTGCGTTTGAACCCCAGAACTTTGGTTAACAGCTGAGAGCTTTAACCATTGTACCACTAGGGTTCGTCTTTTGTTTCATAGTTGCTATTTTGTTAAAGTTGCTTCTTTCTGTTATTATCCTGTCTTTCATTTTATAGGCTTTCTTTAAATATCTGGAAATCATTAACTCTGTATTTATATTCTAAGCAGGACATTAAAAAGTTGATTGGATATGTGACGTGTGGGAGGAGTTTTTCAACGGTGACCTTTGATGCATGTTGATGTGGCTTGGCCATTTCCTTGAGGAATCCTC
Organism: Elephas maximus indicus; assembly: GCF_024166365.1. Lineage (NCBI taxonomy): Eukaryota > Metazoa > Chordata > Mammalia > Proboscidea > Elephantidae > Elephas > Elephas maximus. The sequence continues at coordinate 32,344,733 of NC_064820.1, read as the reverse complement.
AGGAGTGATAATTTGGGTTATTGTTAGCCCCCTAAGAAGGATCCTGGTATCTCCTCTTTTGGATCCCAACAACCTTGGCAGCTGAATTATAGAAGAGGTATGGGGGGGAAATAATGGCCCTGATTCTTCACTTCTCCCTCTTTCTTTATCCAGAACAACATGAAGCTGTAGTTTTTCTTCTCCAAAATGTGATGTTTACTTTCTTCTGGCTGGGTTTATTTATTTATTTGGCCATAAGAATACATCAGAAGTGATTAAGTTTATAGCTCTTTATCAGCATGGCTGGTCAGAGCCAGTTGTAGGAAAATGTAACTTCCTGTTTTTATATAGTCCAAAGAAGTGCTATTGTAGCTGGAGAAGCCTTGCACCCTTATTGTTTTGTTTTCATTTATCCTCTTCTCACTGCTAGCTCCTAATTTCCTGCTCTTGTATTCTAAAATTTTGGTTCCAATTATTTTTCTTATCACTTCTAGAACCTCTATTCCTGGTATTGGCAAACATTTTCTGTAAAGGGCTGACAAGGCTAACTTATTTATTGGGCCCAATAGGCACAGTGCCTAAGGCTGCAATATGCCATATTTACAAGTTCTTAGTGAAGACTGTTAGGAGCAGCACACAGACCAGTCACTGTTCTAATGGTGTCAATAAACATTTATTACTTACAGAATCAATAAGACAGGGATGAGTTGAACAGCATATATCATCATCAGCCAAGTTTCCCTGAAGCTAGGTTCCCGTCCTAGGGTGTGGTTCTGTGACTGTATCCAAGTGTTCTTCAGTTCACGTCACAGAAGTGGAACACCAGAGTCCTTTTTCTCTTCAATATACTAACAGGAAAGCCATTTCTGTGTGCCAGATGGCATTTACAGAGATCAATAGTGTAAACAGGTAATAAGAGAGGTAATAAAAAGTAAAAGAGGGTAATAAATGAGGACGTCCTCTTGTGAGCAATGGTGCTTCTTCATCACCCCTGTTTAGAGTGGGTGACCATCGCCCAATGCCTATTCTAGATTTACTGGTATCTGGATCATTTGTCCCCCTTTTACGCCACTGAGATAGCTTAACAAATTTCTGGGTTTCCTCAGAGGGTAATCATGTTTCCCTAAGACGCATAGTTTGTGTCCATTAGTAGCTGTGAAGACAGTGAGAGAGATTACAGCATACCTGTGCACCCAGCAAAGGCAAACAATACTTTTAATGGCTTACAAAAAATGTTAATTACTTTTAGAATGAGAAGGAAAAAGAAAACATCAATATATTTCTGTTTAAATTATAGTCATCTTTATATCAACACATGAAACCAATTGTAAACAACACTTAGACAAATGGGAATGGCTGAGTTTCAATAAAACTATTTACAAAAACAGAACAAATGCCAGATTTGGCCCATGTGCCATAGCTTGCCGACCCCTGCTCTAACCTTCGTTCATTTTCCCAAACCTCACTGATATGGTCAGTCTCCTGCTTTCCCAGACTAAACGTCATTGTCAGTCAGTATTACGTACTTGTTCCCTTGCCCCATGTTCTCTTCCTTATTTTCTTATAGGCAAAACCTCAACTCGGACTGAGTTTAATTACCTGCTTACTCCATGACTATACCCATGCCTCACGTGTGGTGGAGAGAAAAAAAAGGTTGAGAGAAGACAAGTAAATTCCACTTTATATTCATAACTGGTCCCATTTTTATATTTGATCACAAAACTCAAGTGGGCCATTACTGCTACTAGTCAATCATACCGAATTTCTTCAAGTCAAATACTTCTCAATATCCTAGATGTTGTTCCCAACTTTTCCTTATCAAACAGCAATACGTATTTCCCATTCTCATTGTTAACTGATGGCACTTTCTACTTCACTGAGACATCTGCTGCAGCCAGAACAGAAATTCCACTCACAAATAGATCTATAGATTAACTATCAGTACTCTCCTATCTATTAGGTCATTCTTGTCAGCATATAAGCATGCCGTTATTTATGCCATTAAAAAAAAAAAAATCCTGAATCTACTTTTGCCTTCAATATCTATACCATTACTTTGTACCAATAGTTCCCAAAAGAAAACACATATATTTATGTTTACTTGTGGATGTTCCAAGAGGAGTTTTTATAAAAATACTGATAATGAAAGCTATAAGAAAAAAATATTCGTCTTATGTCAGAACCAACTTAAGATGGAGTCGGTGGAACAGAATATGTTGTTAAATCGGGGAATACCTGTATATATATGTTCTCTTTCCAATTACTTATGTCTTTTATCTTCAGTAATGCTTTTCCATCCCCTACCACTTCACTAATGACCACCAAGTGCTAAATCTAGAGATGATGTCTTAGTCTTCTCTTACATAACCTATCTGCCACATTTAATGCTAGTTGTAACTCCCTACTCCTTAAAACTCTACTTGGCTTCCAGGACAGCAAATTATTTTGGCTTTCCTCCTATGTTCGTGTTTTCTTCCTTTTAGTCTCCTTTGTAACTATCTTCTCTTCTTTTTAACATGTTTAATATTGGAATAATTCAAGGCACAGTCCCTGACACACTTCTCTTCTGTATCTGCAATAAGTACTGTGACAACTAGTCCAATCTCATGACCATGGTTACTATCAATTTGCATATAATTCCAAAATTAATATTTCCAATCAAGCATTTCTCCTGAACTTCAGGCTCACATATTTTAGCTGCCTATACAACAATTCTTCCCATATATCCAGTGGATATCTCAAGCATAAGGTATCCAAAGCAGAGCTTTTTCTCCAATCCTGGTCATTCACAGTATTTTACATCTAAGGTGATGGCAAGTCCATCTTTAGAGTTACTCAGTACAAAAACACTGGAATCATTATTTACTATTTTCTTTTGCTGTCACTCTGCACACAAAATACCCAGAAATGATTCCATCAAAAATTGCTCCAGAGTCTGACCAATTTTCCCTCTCCCCCTTACTTCATTCCCTTTCTAAACCATTTTTACGTTTTCCCTGAATTACTTCAAAAGTTTGTTAATATGAATCTCTGCTCAGTAAATTGTAATGACATTCTGTTTAACCCAATAAAAACCAGAGATCTCATACTTGTGTATGTTCTGGTCTGTGGTTACCATTCTGACCTCAGCTTATTCTATCCTCCCTTTGTTCACCTTCACCAGCTAGCCTGGCCTCCTTAGAGTTCCAAGAATCAGCAAATGATGATTTTGTTTCAGTGATTTTGCAGTAAATATCTCCTCTGCCTGAATTGTTTTTTCCAAGGTTATCTCCTTAGTTAAATCTCTTTTCCCTCTGAGCCTTTGTTTAATCGTCATGTCTTATTGCTACCATGAAAAACCTATTAGTACAGCAAAATGTCCCTCCCTTTTCCACTTTTTGCCATTCCTTACCTGGGCTTCAGATTTCAGTCTCATTAACATTTATTATCTTATAATGTCCATGTATTTTTATTATTTAATATGTGTGCTTTAGTTTCTGTCTTTCACATACATACACAATAATATAAACATCATGAGATATGGGTTTTTTCTGCTTTGTTTATTAATGTATCCAAAGTCCATGATTAATCTCAGTCGCTCAAAAATGTTTGCCAAATGAATAAATTTAAATTGACTTAAAAAAAAAAAAAAACTCACTGCAGGGAGTTAAATCCAATTCATAGCAAACCTATAGGACAGGGTAGAATTGTCCCATAGGGTTTCCAAGCCTATAAATCCTCACAGAAGCAGACTACCACGTCTTTCTCCCATGGGGTGGCTGGTGGGTTTGAACTGCCTACGTTTTGGTTAGCAGCTGAACATTTTAACCACTGCTCCACCAGAGCTCTATTAAATGGACTTAGAAGATGAAACCCCCATGAATCTGTCAGTTTGTCATACTAAGAAGGCTTGCATGTTGCTGTGATGCTGGAAACAGCAGGGTCATCCATGGAAGGCAGATTTCAGCTGAGCTTCCAGACCAAGACAGACTAGGAAGAAGGACCCAGTGGTCTACTTCTGAAATGATTTAGCTAGTGAAACCCTTATAAATAGCAGCAGAACATTGTCTGATACAGTGCCAGAAGATGAGGCCCTCAAATTGGAAGGCACTCAAAAGATGACTGGGACAGAGCTGCTTCCCTAGAGTCAATTTTAATGACATGGATGGAGTCAAGCTTTCAGGACCTTCATTTGTTGATGTGGCATGACTCAAAATGAGAAGAAATAGCTGCAAACAGCCATTAATAATGGGAACAGGCAATGTACAAAATATGAATCTAGGAAAATTGGAATTCATCAAAAATGAAATGGAACACATAAACATCAATATCCTAGGTGTTAGTTAGCTGAAATGGACAGGTATTGGCCATTTTGAATTGGACAATCATATGGCCTACTATGCTGTGAATAAAACTTGAAGAGGAATGGCATTGCATTCATCATCAAAAAGGACATTTCAAGACCTATTCTGAAGTACAACACTGTCAACGTTGCCTAGAAGGAAAACCAGTTAATACAAATATTCTTCAAATTTATCCATCAACCACTAAGGCCAAAGATGAAGAAATTGAAGATTCTTACCAACTTCTGCAGTCTGAAATTGTTCAAATGCAATCAGGATGCATCGCTAATTAATGGTGATTGGAATTAGAAAATTGGAAACAAAGAAGAAGGATCAGTATTGGAAAATATGGCCTTAGTAATAGAAATGATGCCAGAGATCACATGATAGAATTTTGCAAGACCAACAACTTCATTGCAAATACCTTTTTTCACCAACATAAGTGGCTACTATATGTGGAACTCATCAGATAAAATATGCAGGAATCTAATCAACTACATCTGTGGAAAGAGTCATCAGCCAGAACAAGATCAGGGCCTGACTGCAGAGCAGACCATCAATTGTTTGTATACAAGTTCAAGTTGAAACTGAAGAAAATTAGAACAAGCCCATGAGAGCCAAAGCATGACCTTGAGTATACCCTACCTGAATTTAGAGACCATCTAAAGAATAGACTTGACAGTCGAACACTAATGACAGAAGACCAGACGAGGTATGGAATGATACCAAGTACATCATACGTGAAGAGAGCAAGAGGTCATTAAAAAGACAGGAAAGAAAGAAAAGACCAAAATGGATGTCAGAAGAGACTGAAACTTGCTTTTGAATGTCAAGTAGCTAAAGCAAAAGGAAAAAATATTGAAGTAAAAGAGCTGAAATGAAGTTTCAAAGGGTAGCTGGAGAAGACAAAGTACAACAGTATAACAAATGTGCAAAGATCTAGAGATAGGAAACCAAAAGGGAAGGACACAGTAGCCATTTCTCAAGCTGAAAGAACTAAAGAAAATGTTCAAGCCACAAGTTGCAATATTGAAGGATTCCAAGGCAAAAATATTAAAATAGGAGATGGATTGACACAGTGGCTGCAACAATGGGCTCAAGCATAAAAATGATTGTGAGGATGGCACAGGACCAGGCGGTTTTTCATTCTGTTGTACATAGGGTTTATATGAGTTGGAATGATATCAATGGCACCTAACAGCAACAGGAAATGAAAAGAATAACTATTAAGAATAGAATTATTAAATTAATGCTTTCTTTTTTTTTTTTTTTGCTCTATTACCTGGACTACCCAATTTTTAAACTGAAACTTACATCTTGAAAGTAAAATGACTCTCATCACTTTATTATTCATTCCTTATTACACACACGTACACACCCACATACACCCTTCCTTGGGCACATATTTTAGGGTAAAGTAGAATAAACACTGCAGAGAATTAAGCATCTAGCATCTCTATTACATATATATATATGGAAACCCTGGTGGTGTAGTGGTTAAGTGTTACAGCTGCTAACCAAAAGGTTGGCAGTTCAAATCCACCAGGATTCCTTGGAAACTCTGCAGGGCAGTTCCGCTCTGTCCTATAGGGTCGCTATGAGTTGGAATCGACTTGAAGGCAGTGGGTTTTTGATTATATATATATATATATATATATATATATATATATATATATATATATATATATCAGTTTGCTTGTCTGCTTGCTTGTTTGTTCCCATGTACATAATTATATAATCTTTTGACTTCTGCTTCAATGGGATATTGATGATAACCCATAGAATATAGAAGAGAAGAAAAATTAACCAAGTCAAAATTTCATTGTAATGTCTTTGAAGATTTATATTATTGCAAATATGAATTTCTGTCAGTCATCAACAATATTAAAGTAACATAATATGAAAGGTGCCAAATCACATTTTCTTAGTATGGAAAAAAACAATAGAAAATGGTCCCCTAGCTTTAAATTTGCTGGAAAGTTATTTCAATGAAAAGGAAAACTGTCTTGATTTTATTAGATCTTATGTCAAATCAAAACCACTATGTAAACATATAGGAACATATTCAGATACACTCACTCTGCATTTAGGCTATCCAATATTTCTATTTTTAATGGAAAATGGTAAAACTGATGTTCATGTGCTTTGTGCAACTGTTTCAAAGGGATACCATTGAAAGCATTGCATAAGTTAAATCAAAAGATATCATAAACTAGGAGAAAAGGATTAAACAAACAAAAATTTGGGTTCACATTGTCATCTTATTAATACAGTTTTCAATGAACTCTCATTCCCTAGCTTTCATAGTAAGATTTGTATTGCCATTCATGTTGAAAGTATTTTTACTAAAATTTCTTACATCTAGGTTTTCAGGTTTATTCTTACAGTGACAATGAAACCGTATGTCCTGCACTAAAAATAAAACCTCTGGATATAAATCACCAGATGGGAGTGCATAATAGCTTCTATAAGTTCACTAGCAAATAGCAATGTTGTCAGATCTTACATTGCAGAATTTGTATAAGTATATTCCTCGGGGAGTTTGTTTTCCATATGAAAAAAATTGAAATGCCAATGTATACATCTCTAATTATCAGATCTTTAACTTCTATACATTTGAGTTTGGAGTGTTCTGTAATATTAAACAAACATAGGTATAAATAATTTTCTATCTGTTTGACTTGAATCTTTTCAAGGCAAAAAAAAAAAAAGTGAATCAGTAATTGGATGCTACATAATATTCTAACTCCATCCCAAATATAGCAGACAGGCGTGAGAATGCATCTGAAAATGGAAGAAGGAAAATAAAACTAAACAAATGTTTTTATATACCTTTACACACTTTATTTCACACAAAAGTTTAAAAAAAGAAGTTTGTTAACAGCCAGCAATAAACTGAACATATATTTTATTAAAAGTTGAATTTATCTCATCTGTATAGGGTAACTATGAGTCTGTCAGTAGCTACCTGTCTATCAGTCTGGCCTACTGTGTTGACTTGCGTGTTGTGTGATGTTGGAAGCTATGCCACCGATATTTCAAATACCAGCAGGATCACCCATGGCGAACAGGTTTCAGTGACACTTCCAGACTAAAACAGGCTAGGAAGAAGTACCTGGCAGCCCACTTCCGAAAAAATTGGCCAGTGAAAACCTTATGAATAGCAGCCAAACATTGTCTCGTATTGTGCTAGAAGATGAGACCCTCAGGTTGGAAGCGCTCAAAATAAGACTGGGGAAGAATTGCCTCTTCAAAGTAGAGTATACCTTAATGACGTGAATGGAGTAAAGCTTTTGGGAACTACATTTGCTGATGTGGCATGACTCAAACTAAGAAGAAACACCTGCAAACATCCATTAACAATCTGAATGTGGAATGTACGAGGTATTGAATCTCAAAAAATTAGAAGTGGTCCAAAATGAAACAGAACAGATAATCCATAACCTGGCCATGAATGAACTGAAATGGACTATTGTTAGGTGTTGTCGGGTTGATTCCGACTCATAGTGACCCTATGTACAACAGGACAAAGTCCTGTCTGGTCCTGCGCCATCCTCACAATCACTTTTATGCTTCAGCCCATTGTTGCAGCCACTGTGTCAATCTGTCTCCTTGAGGGTCTTCCTTTTATTTTCCCAGCCTTCTACGTTACCAAGCATGATGTCCTTCTTTAGGGACCAGTCCCTCCTGATAACACATCCAAAGTATGTGAGATGAAGTCTCACCACCCTAGGTTCTAATGAGCATTGTTGCTGTACCTCATCTAAGACAGATTAGTTCATTCTTCTACCGGTCCTTGGTATATTCAATATTCTTTGCTAAAGCCATAATTCAAAGGCATCAACTCTTCTTCAGTCTTTCTTATTCATTATCCAGCTGTCACATGCATATGAAGCAATTGAAACACCATGGCTTGGGTAGGGGCACCTTAGTCCTTAAAGTGACATCTTTTCTTTTTAGCCCTTTAAAGAGGTCTTTTGAAGCAGATTTGCCCAATGCAATACTTTGTATAAGTTCTTGACTGCTGCTTCCATTAGTGTTGACTGTGGATCCAAGTAAAATGAAATCCTTGACAACTTCAATATTGTCTCAGTTTATCATAATGTAGCTTATTGTTCCAATTGTAAGGACTTTTGTTTTCTTTATGTTGAGGTGTAATCTATACTGAGGGCTCTGGTCTTTGATCTTCATCAGTAAGTGCTTCACTTTCAGTAAGCAATCTTTTTTTCACCTGTATATTGTAGGTTAATAATAAGTCTTCCTCCAAATCTGATGTCTCCTTTTTCTTCATACAGCCCAGCTTCTGGAATTATTTACTCAGCATACAGGTTGAATAAGTATGGTTAAAAGATGCAGCCCTGGCGCACACATTTACTGATTTTTAAACCATGCGGTATCTCCTTTTTCTGTTTCAACGACTGCCTCTTTGTCTATGTACAGGTTTCACATGAACACAATTAATTGTCTGGAATCCCCACTCTTCACAACATTATTCAGAATTTGTCAAATGCCTTTAAGTAATCTATAAAACACAAGTAAATATCTTTCTGGTATTCTGTGCTTTCAGCCAAGATCCATCTCATATCAGCAATATTGTCCCTCATTCCCTGTCTTCTTCTGAATCAGGCTTGAATTTCCAGCAGTTCCTTTTTGAAGTACTGCTGCAAGCTTTTTTGAATGATCTTCAGCAAAATTTTACTTGCAAGTGATAATAATAATATTGTTGGATAAATTCCGCATTCTGTACAGCTGCTAACAAAAAGGTCAGCAGTTTGAATCCACCAGCCACTCCTTGGAAACACTATGGGGGAGTTCTGCTCTGTCCTATAGGGCTGCTATGAGTAGGAATCAACTCAAAGAGTTTTGTTTATGGGTTTTGGTTGAATCACCTTTCCTTGGGATGAGCACAAATATGGTTCTCTTCCAGTCAGTTGGCCAGGTAGCTGTCTTCCAAATTTCTTGGCATAGATGAGTAAGCATCTCCAGAGCTGCGTGTGCTTTTTGAAATATATCAGTTGGTATTCTGTCAGTTCTGGAACTTTGTTTTTGGCCAATGCCTTCAGTGCAGCTTGGACTCCTTCCTTCAATGCCATTGGTTCTTGATCATATGCTACCTCCTGAAATGGCTGAACATTGACTAATACTTTTGCTACAGTTACTGTGTATTTATCCCATCTTCTTTTGTTGCCTACTGGGTCTTTCAATATTTTCCCATAGAATCCTATATTGCAACTTGAGGCTTGAATTTAAGTGTAAGTAATAGATTTTTTTATTTTACTGTTCTGTAGGTTAAAAGAATTACACAGGTCTCACTGGGTTAAAATCAAAGTGCCAAAATGGCTGTGTTCCTTTCTGGAGATCCTAGGGAAAAATCCATTTCTTTTACTTTTCCAGTTTATGGAGGCTGCCTACATTCCTCGATTCATTGCCCTCTTGCACCATCTTCAAATCCAGTTTGTTAAACCTCTGGAAAATTCTTTCTAGTCATATGTTCCTTTCAACAAAACCAGGAAACAACGATTCTTTGCTTTTAAGATTAATGTAATTAGATTCATCCTATCCGAATAATTCAGAATATTCTTCTCATCTCATGACCTTTAACAATTACATCTAGATTGTCTCTTTGTCAAGTAAGGTAACTTATTCACAGGTTCAAGAATTAGGATGTAGATACCTTAGTGGGGACCCATTATGCAGCCACTATATCAATTTAAACCACTTCAGAATTTCAGTTAAGAAATAATGATCTCAGCAGCTATTTGTGTTTGTTTGAAACAATTATTATTAATTATTTACAGAAGAGCTAAGGAACAAGATTGGCCAATATCTTTCTGTAAATGAAAAAGAGAGCAGAGAAGGGGATAGGCTCAACATTTATAGCTTAAGTATATCTTATTGTTAAGTGCAGTCAAGTCAGCTCTGACTCATAGTGGCCCTCGAGGACAGAGTAGAACTGTCCCATCGGGTTTCCAAGGAGCAGTTGGTGGATTTGAACTGCCAACCTTTTGGTTAGCAGCTGAGCTCTTAACCAATATGCCACTTATTGAGAGAGAGAAAGAAAGAGGGAGAGAGAGAGACAAAAAGAGATAGAGAGAATCTCTTATTTGCACATATCAGAAGAAATAACATGGTGTCTGTTGATTTTGCTATTTTAATCTCTTGTTCCTTCCCTTCTAATATCTCCATTATATGCTGCAAGAAAGAGAAAAATCTGCCATAATTCCTTTTCCACTACTTTTCAGGATTAGAAACTGTCAAAGAGAAAAACTACAGTGAGATTTGGATGTAATAAAAGCAGTATAGGTTATTAATCTCCTGAATGTGCAGGCAGAAGTGCGATCCATGGTAGCTTCTTAGCAGTGGTTTGTAAACTATTGGTTTTGAGGCTATAGTCTGAGACCATTGCTGGAAATCCCATCAGAGACTCCTGAGAATTGCTGCAGCTGCCTAGTGATGTTAGAAAAACTACAACATTGAATCTTCAAGTTAAATCCTCAAGTGTCTGGTTCCTCAACTTGCCAGCTGCAGCTTGCCTGATTTTCTATGAGTTTTTCCCAAACTTCAATCTCCCCATTATTCCACCATTGTTGTAAATCTAATAGTCATATAAAAATTAGTGTTTCTTAGATCAATCTCAACCTGATAGAGCGTCTTGTAGGGAAATCATAAAAACATATACTAAAAAAACAACAGGCTGTTGAATGGTGTTTCTACAATGTGCTATTTCTATGGAAAAGATACGTAGTTCAATCTTTTCAGTCATAAAAAAAATCTCTAAGTCAAATAAATTCCTAAATGTGAAAAAATAAATTTATATTTAGATGAAATATAAAATATTACTCATTTACTTTAATGTAGAAAATGGTAGCTTAAAACAGATAGGAAAGGCATAAATTATGAGTTGAAAGATTGATACATTTGGCAGCAACTCTACCATGTACTGCTTCTACTAGTATAGTCTATAAATCATAGGTAGGTTCAAAAAAACAAAACAGATAAAGACAGTGACTACTAATAGTCATACAAGCTCCAGATATATTTTCTTAACACTAGTACACACTAGGATTTATTTGGCCAAGCCAAACAAAATCTTAAATGTTGTTTTCCCAGCCTTCCCTGAATCTAGATATGGCCAGGTGGCTAAGCTCAGATAAGTGAAAAATAATTATATTCACTTATTATTAAATGTGCCTGAACAAATTCTAACAAAGAAGTAAAAAGGCAATTCACAGAAAAGACTCAGAATGGTCAATAAAATAACAGGGAGAAAAAAAAAAACAAAATCTGCTAATGGCCAAATAGCCAAATAAATGAAAAATAAAATGCCAATAGGCTGCTATTTTATAATCGGCCTTTCACTTTTATTTTATTTATTTATTTTTAACCTGGCCATACCAAATATTTGCCAGAATGGGTGCAATATGAACTCTTCTATATTGCTGGCAGTCATTTCAATTTTTATAATATCGAAGAACAATTGGAGAGCAACTTGACAAAATTGGCAAAAAAGCTATATAATAACCAATCATATTTTTATCTATTTTATGAGTTTGGTGATATATAGTTGTTACAGTATAGTTTTTTGTTTGTTTTTAGAAATTTTCAATATTTTGTGTGTATATGTGTGTGTGGAGTCCTGGTGGTGCAGTGGTTAAGAGTTTGGCTGCTAACCAAAAGTTTGGCAGTATGAATCCACCAACCACTCCTTGGAAACCCTATAGGTCATTTCTACTCTGTCCTATAGAGTCTCTATGAGTCAGAATCAACTCGACATCAATGAGTTTTTAAACACACACACACATATATATATAATAAAACAAATAATATGGATAATATTAAACTGTTTTTTTCTTACAATTTAACACTGTCTAGTAATTGAAATGATTGAGAAAATTATTATGTAACAACACCTATTGGTTTGAAAAGTAGTGCTGTGTTGAAAAAGTTTGCAAAATGCTAGTTATAGTCTGATATTGTACTTCTCAAGACATGCTGACTTGGAAAATTCTTTGGAGAAGGTAGAAGGCAAGAGTAACAACTAAATTTAAACTACTCTAAATAACAGTAATAAATAATATTGTTTCCTGGTTATGTCATAGTTGACATACGTCAGCAGTGGAGTAGGAGATAGGTGATCACTTCGACACAGTCATTCAGTCATCGAGGCTCATTTGATAGTGTGGTTCTGCACCTCTTATGGCCTCTTGGACCTTTGGGTGCAAGCAGCTAGTGATGAACAGGAGTGTGGAACATTTTGGGTGATCCTTTAAATAGACCTTGTCTTGGGGTCGTATACATTTCTTCTGCCCACATCTTACTGGGCACATTGACTCTCAAGAACTGTGTTAAATATAAGAAGTCTAGGCAATTTAGTCAAGTAATGTGACCTGTAGGTAAGGAAAGTGCAGAAAATGTATCTTTAATTATATACTAAACAATATTATTCATGGTTAGAATACATGCATTTCTATTACATAAGTATTAGTTTCCTAGTACTACTGTAACAGTTTACCACAAGCATAGTGGATAAAAAACCAATAAAAAATTCTGCAAAATTTATCATCTTCTGTGTAGGTTAGAAATTTTGCTGAGCTAAAATCAGTGTTTGCAGGACTGTTTCCCTTGTGTAGGCTTTAGTGGAAAATCCATTTCCTTTCCTTTTTAAACTTTTAGAGACTTTTTACATTCCTCAGTTCATGGCCCCTTCCTCCATCTTCAAAGCTAGAACATACAATGCTTAAATCTCTCTCTGATGCATTGATAATAACTGATGATTGGAATGCAAAAGTTGGAAACAAAGAAGGATCAGTAGTTAGAAAGTATGACCTTGATGACAGAAATAATGCTAGAGATTGCATAATAGAATTTTGCAAGAACAACAATTTCTTCATTGCAAATATCATTTTTCAACAACATATACCTTTTTGGGGGATGCATCAACTATATACTTGGACCTGGCCAGATGGAATACACAGGAATCAAATCAACAACATCCGTGGAAGGAGACAACGGAAGAGCTCAATATTATAAATCAGAACAAGGCCAGGGGCCCACTGTGGAACAGGCCATCAATTGCTCAATGCAAGTTTAAGGTGAAGTTGAAGAAAATTAGAATAAGTCCACGAGAGCCAAAGTACGAACTTGAGTATATCCCACCCGAATTTAGAGACCGTCTCAAGAATAGATTGACTCATTGAACACTAATGACTAAAGACAGATGAGTTGTGGAATGACATCAAGGACATAATACATGAAGAAAGCAAGAGGCCATTAAAAAGACAGGAGAGAAAGAAAAGACCAAAATGGATGTTAGAAGAGACTCTGAAACTTACTTGCCCTTGAAAATAGAGTAGCTAAAGTGAATGGGAGAAATGATCGAGTAAAAACCTGAACAGAAGATTTCAAAGAGAAGCTGAAGAAGGCAAAGTAGAGTATTATAAGGAAATCTACAAATACCTAAAGTTAGAAAATCAAAACAAAAGACTACACTCAACATTTCTCAAGCTGAAAGAACTGAATTAAAAATTCAAGCCTCAAGTTGCAATATTGAATGACATAAAAGCCTTGACCGAAAATGGAAGGAATACCTTAAGTCACTGTACCAAAAAGAATTGGTCAGTGTTCAATGATTTCAGAAAGCAGCATATAATTAAGAATAGGCAGTATTGACGGAAAAGGTCCAACCTGCATTAGAGGCATTGGTCAAAAACAAGGCTCTGGAAATTGGTGAGATATCAGTTGAGATGTTTCAAAGAATGGTTGCAGCTTTGCAGATCTTACTTGTTTAAGCCAAGAAATCTGCAAGACACCTACTTAGTCTACTGACTTAAAAAGACCCATATCTGTGCCCATTCCAAAGAAGTTGATCCAACTAAATGTGGAAATTATTGAACAATATCATTAATATCACATATAAGTAAAATTTTACTGAAGATTGTTCAAAAGCTGTTGTAGCAGTACATTGACAGAGAACTGCCAGAAACTCAAGCAAGACTCAAAAGATGAAGTGTAACAATCATTGCTAATATCAGATGTATCTTGACTGAAAGCAAAGAACACCAGAAAGATGTTTACCTGTGTTTTACTGACTATGCAAGGAGTTTTGACTGTGTGGATCAAAACAAATTACGAATAACATTGTGAAGAGTGGGAATCCCAGAGCACTTAACTGTGCTCATGAGGAGCCTGTACATAGATCAAGAGACAGTCATTTAAACAGAACAAGAGAGAGGATACTTTGTGGTTTAAAGTCAGGAAAGGCATGTGTCAGGGTGGTATAATTTCATCATTTTTTTTTCAATATCTATGCGGAGCAAATAATCCAAGTAGACAGACTATATGAAGAACATGGCATCAGGATTGGAGGAAGACCCATTGACAACTTGTGACATGAGGATGACACAAGCTTGCCTGCTGAAAGTGAAGAGAACTTTAAGCACTTGCTGGTGAATAACAAAGACTACAGCCTTCAGTATGGATTGCACCTCAATATAAAGAAAACAGAAGTCCTCACAACTAGACCAAGAAGCAACACCATGATAAATGGAGGAAATATTTTTATTGTCAAAGAATTTCATTTGAATTGAATTCACAGTCAATGCCCATGGAAGTGGCAGTCATGGACTGCCAGAAGAAGGAACAAGTTTGTCTTGGAAGAAGTACAGCCAGAATGTTCCTTAGAAGTGGGGATGGTGAGATATGTCTCATGTACTTTGGATATGTTATCAGGAGGGTTCAGCCCCTGGAGAAGGACATCATGCTTTATAGAGAGTTTGTGAAAAACAGGAAGATCCTCAAAACGATGGATTGACACAGTGGTTGCAACCATGGGCTCAAGCATAGCAACTGTTGTGAGAATGTTTCAGGACCAGGCAGTGTTTCATTCCTTTGTACATTAGGTC
The DNA here is from genome assembly GCF_024166365.1 of Elephas maximus indicus. Taxonomy (NCBI): domain Eukaryota; kingdom Metazoa; phylum Chordata; class Mammalia; order Proboscidea; family Elephantidae; genus Elephas; species Elephas maximus. The sequence goes on along the minus strand of NC_064820.1, from coordinate 32,329,531 downwards.
ACTGTGAGTCAGAACAGATTTGAAAGCATCTAACAACAACAGTAACAGGACAACCCAATATAATCTCCTTATTTTAATGCAGCTGATTTGCAAATTTAATTTCATTCGTATCTTTATTCTCCATCACAATGTAATGTAACATATTCACAGTTTCGAGGGATTAGGTGCAGATGCCTTTTGGAGACCTTTATTCTGCCTACTAAACACAAATATGTAAAGCTATTGGCTTATTTAAAAAAAAAAATATGATACTTATGACAGTCTCTGGATAGGACTCTAGAGTACTTCAAATTATAAGCTCATGTTTATTTAAAGAATATAGCTATGAATGAAACATTATAAACTTATTTTTTATTTATTTTGACAGTGTGTTCACGGTTTAATGTTATACTGACCTTTTCAATTTGAATCATTTGAAATATAAAATATATAACATGTAAATAAATGTAAATTGGATGAAATAATTATTAAGCACTATTTTGATAAAATATAATAAACATCTTTCTTCTAAGCATAACTTTTTTGTAAATTTTAATACAGAAAAAAGGAAAAATGAACTAAAGAAAAATGTAAAAATTATGAAATATACACTGAAACTCAATTATTAAGGAAAAAACCCATATGGCTAAGAAATATGTCAATAGCATTATTAAAGAAATTAGAAAGTGTCATCTAAAGCAAAAGAATTGATCAGTAAGATAGCTCACAACTATACACACACATAACTTGAAGACAGGAAAAAAAACACATGAGAAACTTTGATCTTAACTTTGAAACTTAAGATTTCTACTGAGATTGAAGGAGAATGTTGTGAAGTGTCTATGAAGAAAGGAATTCAATTACAACCTACAAATGTCTTCACCTCCAGCAGGCGGCTTTTGATTTGAGGTTGCTACATGGGGTTTAAGTTCTGAGAAGGGCAGATCTACAAATAGAATAGTTCTGTGTTAAGCCTTGGCAACTGCCATTGAGAACATAGGAGGCCAGAGTAACAAGTCAAGTTGTTACTGTAAAGGGAGCATGAGTTTATGTCTCTTTGTAGCAAGAAAAAAATGATCTTACTGCAAAAACTGCAGAAACGTACAGTGAAGTGGGGAGAGAAGATGACAAGGAAAGTACATTGTAAATTATCTTTAACTTAAACTTTTTAAAATTTCTGTATCAGTGTGGTCTTCTAAAAATATTCATAAATATTTATATATTGGAATAAAATATTTTTCAGATATCTTTTTTACAGACTTAACATGACATTTAGACACTTTGTCATTGTTAGTTGACATCCAAAAAATTATAGACTTAAGTATCTCCTAGGATTATTATAAAAAACCCAACCCACTGCTGTTGAGTCTATTCCGATTCATAGCCACCCTATAGGACAGAGTAGAACTACCCCATAGGATTATTATGGAAAGTGTATTTTGTTGTTGCTAAAGTTTTAAAAAATCTTGAACTTCTTAGTTAAAAAGGTGCTTTTTTGACAAATTGATTAGAATGACCCTGGTTATTACCTTTCAAGTATTCATTCTTTCATAGCAATCTAGTGTCATATGAGGGTAAAACCCATTTAAAAAAAAACCCTTTCCGTCGAGTCGGTTCTGACTCTTAGCGCCTGTATAGGACTATGTGGTAGTAGAACTGCTCTATAGGGTTTCCATGAAGTGCCTGGCGAATTTGAACTGCTGACCTTTTGGTTAGCAGATGAACTCTTAATCACCATGTCACCAGGGTTTCCACACATAAGGATATATATATGTGTGTATTTTTTTCTTAAAGAAGCACACCATGGCAGTGAGATATAGATTATGTTTGCACTATGAATGTTGTCTTACAAAATATGTATGACAGTTTTTAAGACATCATTTAACATCATTCTCTGCATTTTGAATGTCTTAATGCTTTTAAAAATCTGAAAGACTAGGTTTTAAGATAAATTGAATTAATGATTGCTCTTGATATGAATGACATATCAAAATGCAACTGTTTCATCTCCTTGTTTTGGGGTTGTTTTATAAACAATATGAGTTAAAAAGTAATGTAGTTTTTAAAAATACCTGGTATATGAATATAAGAGTTCTAAACTTCTAAAGCTAAATGGGAAATCTATGGATTTCATTAAGAAGTTCCTTATACTCACTCCATTCCTTCATTTCCATTTGGTTTTGAATTTCATCTTGGGGTCAGCAATAACACAATTTATTAAAATCTTATATTTTAACTCCATTTAATTCAAGAATGTTATTAACAGAGATATAAAGGAATTGGAACATGTTACTTTGCTTTGGAGAAAATAAAAAAGGAGCACGTAGGGCACAAAAATATGAATAACTATTAACCTAAAGACAAGAATGTCAGAAAACATGAAAATAAAATATAACAAGGTAAACATAAAATTCCACAAATGGAGGATGATAAATGCTTTTGAGCTGCTGCCTACCCTAAGGCCTGAAAGAGCTGAATAGAAATAAGAGGAATTAATTTAAGGGCATAGATTCTTCCTTATACCAACTGATCTTTCTAGCAAGAGGCTAGCTTTAGTATTATTCTAAACTGTGATGTTAGCTATGTTTACTGTGGTTCAAATCATTGATTCACTATTTTCTGTCCAAATAAATCACTGTGGTGACATCTCTTTTCCCATATTCTTACTGTCACTTCCACCTTAAGACCCTTCAATCTATCCTGGATGCAGCTGTAAGAATGATCATTTTAAAAACGTGATTTTGACTCTCTCTATCCCTGGGTTGAAATAAGTCAAATTTTTATAACATTGTAGTTATGGATATGGATGTACCCAAAGACAAGAAAAACTTTAATTTATCAGGAGGAGATAAAAGCTAAAATTATGAGCCTGTTGAATTCCAATTCCTGGAACAGGAGACATGTTCCATTTGATTTCTGCTGGATAAGTGGCCCATGAATTGCAGGAAGCCAAGCTAGACTTAGAACATACAACTAGTGGGTATAGAAGCCTTTCAGCACTCAGGAAGAGATGAGAAACCATTTGTTACTAATTCCCATGGTCATGACTTCCATGGATATTGCTCACCAAGAGTGGTGAGAAGAAAATTGACAACCATTAAACCTGGGTGTATTCCAGGCTACTTGAACTGTGATATCTCCCTAGTTACCTCTAGACAACAGCTTAAAACTCTGGGGCTAAGGGATTTGACCCTAGGGATTGGTTCAGGCAACAACAAATCACCAGTTGGAGACAGGTTAGCATAGAGTAAACGAAAACAAAAACAAATAAAACACATGTGGAAATAAAAATCTATTACAATGAGCAATGTTCTGGCAAATTAAAATTACAAAGCAACTGAAGAAAAGTAGTGGAAACAATACAAAAATCTCATTATTTATGACATAAAGTAACTTGCAAAGAAATTTAATGATAGATAATATGAGTATGATTTAAAAATAAGTATATTTATATTTCTTAAAGGGAAGAAAGAATATAAGTGCTTAGAATAGATATGAAAATACAAACCAGAACATGGTACAAAGATAAAAGAATCAAGTAGAATCACTTAAGAAGGATGATACAGTCACCGACACAGAAAAAAAAAAAAGAAAGAAAACTTTCTAGATTAGATCAATTCTAGACTAGCCATAGTAAAGAAAAAGATCAATTGTAAGTATTCAAGCATTCACTAAAAAAAAAAAAAAAAAATCATAGAAGGAGCCAACATGGTGCTATAGACAGAAGCACCGCACCATTCCTCCACAGCAAAGACCTGAAAAACTAAGTAAAACAGAGACAAATGTCAATCCTAGAACCCTAAGCATCAAATGAAGAGACAAAGAACTCAACCGAGCACCAAATGGAATAAGAAACTGACAAAGAACACAGAGCAAGGAGAGATACATGTGGAGGTCCCCTATCGGCTAAGGCATCATGGATTCACCACCTTGGACTCCTGTCAAAGACTGGTGGTCAGGGAGTGCAGGAAAGCAGCTTCATGGAGCTTCCACAGGAGTCAGAGCACGTGGTAACCAGCTATATACATCTTCCCGCCCCCCACTCTTCTTGCCCCTGCTCAGCTCCTGCCACTTCGCAGTGGGCCAAGTGATCAAAGCCTAGGATGTGCCAGCTTCATGATGCTTGGATTCACCTTGCCCACACTGGCTGACTCCTTCAGTGGCATTTCATTGTTGCTGGAGTTGCTTTTTTTGGCTTCTTTTGGTTTCTTTCCTGCCTCTCACCTCCTCCACCTTGTTTCTCTCAAACACCTGGCTCCAAGAGCCATCTTTGCTTCTTCTAGAGAGCAGCTAGGGCACTGCTTCCTTGGTCCACACTACCATGCTGGTGGGATACCCTGGGGCTTTTTGTTTGTTTTTTTGTCTGTTTGTTTTCTTTTTCTTTTTGGCACTTGGGAGCCCCTTCTAACTGGGTGGTATTGCAAGGTTTGGGAGCCACTTCCCCAGTCTGCAAAGCTGTGTTGGTGGAATCCATGGGGGCATCTTTTCTTTTGTCTTTCTTCATTTCTCAGTTTCTCATCTCTCTCTCTGCTTAACCTCTTTTTCTATCTCCTGAATACCTGGTGTTGTGTGCACCTCTGCCCCTTACAGCCTGGCTGTCCTGCAAGTCTTGGGATCCACTACCCCAGTCTAAACAGCCACACAAATGGGATCACTGGAGGCTTTCTTTCTTCTTCTTCTTCTTTATTCATTTATTTTTTCTTTCTTTTTTCCTTTTTATCTTTCTTCATTTCTCAGTTTCTTGCCTCTCCTGAATACCTGGTGCTGTGTGCCATCTCTGTCCCTTCTAAACAAGCTCTGCCCGAGGTCTGGAAGTGACTTTCCAGTTGCCAGTGGGATCCTTGGAGGCATCTCTTTCTTTATTATCTTAAAAAATATATATTTATTTCTCTTTTTCTTAGTCCCTTTTTGTTTTTCTTCATTTCTCAGTTTCTCATCTCTCCACCCCAAAGGCAGTTTTCCTCAGCACATTTTGTTTGTTTGTTTGTATCCTGTTTCTCTCTCCTCTCTTTTTTCTTTCTGATACCCATCTTAGCCACACATCACAATCTCCCCCCACCCTCCTGCCTACCTATGCTGAGTACTGAACATCACACCCCTAAGGAGCACAGGCTTCACCTACAAAAACCTGAACTACACTGACCAATGGCCTGCCTGTTGGCCCCAGTGCGTGCCACAAACGACCCATCCCAGCCCCTCCTTTTCAGCAAGACCTGCCATGCTGCACCATAGCTGAGTGGCTGGCCCTGCCCATTGGACAAGGGGGTGAAAAGAATAGTGCCCGCAGAGGACAAACAACAAAGAGCACACAGCCCACCTGCTCAGACATAACCAAAAAAGATAAAAAAGTCTACAATCAATAAATGAAGAAAATAACTATGGAATGTCCCAAAGACAGCAAACAATATTAAAATATATTAAGAAAAACAGGACAGGATTGTCTCAGTAGGCATTCAAAATAAAACACCAGATGACTTTCCAGAAGAAAAGGCACTAGAACTACCTGATAAACAATTCAAATCTCTAATATTCAGAGCTATCCAAGAGTTGAAGCAAAAAGCAAACAAAAATGAGAAAAAAGTAGACAAATTCATAAAAAAGGCAGACAAATTCATGGAAAATTTCAGGAAGATAATACAGGAACAAAATGCTAAAATAAATTGACAACTAGAATCATACAAAAGCAACAATTAGAACTCCAAAAGATAAAGAACAAGATTACAGAAATGGACAGTATCATAGAAAGGCCGAGGAGCATATTTGAAACAATGGAAGACAGAATGAGCAAAACTGAAGATAAGTACTTGGCTACAACTTACTTTGAGGAAAAATTGGGAAAAAAAAAAATGAAGAAGCCCCAAGAATTATGTGGGATGCAATTGAAAGCAAAAATTTGTGAGAGATCAGAGTTCCAGAACAGGGAGAGAAAATGGAAAACACAGAGAGAGGATCATTGCAGAATTGCTGACAGAAAACTTCCCTAATATCATGAAAGATGAAAAGCTGACCATCCAAGAAGCTTAACAAACTCTATATACAATAGACCCCAAAAGAAAATCTCCAAGGCATATCATAATCACACTCACTAAAACCAAGGGCAAAGAAAGAATCCTGAGACCTGCTCAAGAAAAACAAAAAGTCACGTACAGAGGAGAAACAATAAACTAATATCTGATTATTCAGCAGAAACAATGCAGGCAATAAGGTAATGGGATGACATATATAAAACCTTGATGAAAAAAAATTGCCAAACATGAATAATATACCCTGCAAAACTTTCATTCAAATATGATGGTGAAATTAGGACATTTCCAAATAAACAGAAATTAAGGGAATACATAAAAACCAAACCAAAAATAAAAAAAATTATTAAAGGGAATCCTTTGGTCTGAGAACAAACAACAGCAGACCATAGCCTGAATCTAGGATTCAAGATTGTACCAGCCAGGTACCAACAAGGAAACAAACTCTCAAGGACTATCTAAAACCAAAAGAATTACAACAGGGAATCAGAGAGATTAATTTGTAAATGACAGCAATGTCAGAACAATAAAAGAGGGAATAAACAGAGTACGTATAGAACTTTCTAATGGAAAGGAAGACAAAGCTATACCAAGTATTAGTAGGCTGGTTCAAGCCCAGGAAGGTAAGGGTAAATTTCAAGGTAACCACAAAGAAAGTTAACAAACCTGCTCATCAAAATAAAGAAGAAAAACATACAGTCTCAGTAAAAACAAAGGAAAAAAAAAGAAATCCACAAAAAAAGGAACTCAGAGCAGGAGAGTAAGAGGAACAAAGAAAATGTTAACATCACACACACAAAAAAAAGCAATAAACACATATCTATCAATAATTACAATAATGAACATAAACAGCCTAAATGTACCCATAAAGAGACACTGAGTGACAGAATGGATTAAAAAAAAGGATCAATCTTGCTGTCTACAAGAGACACATCTTAGAAACAAAGAAATAAATTTCTTAAAAATCAAAAGATGGAAAAAATATATTAAGCAAATAACCACCAAAAAGAGCAGGAGTGACAATACTAATCTCCAATAAAACAGACTTTAAAACAAAATCCACCATAAAAGAAAAAGAAGGGCATTATATAATGATTAAACGACGATCCATCATGAAGACTTTAGCATAATAAACATCTACACACACAATGACAGGGCTCCAAAATACATTAAACAAAGTATAACAGCACTGAAAAGAGAAACTGACAGTTCCACAATAATAGTAGGAGACTTCAACACACCACTCTCAGTAAAGAACATAAAATCTAGAAAGAAGCTGAACAAAGATACAGAAGAGCTAAAGAGCAAAATCAGCCAACTTGAGCTCATATACATATATAGAATACCCCACCCATCAGCTGGAAAGTACACATTCTTTTCCAATGCACATGGAACTTCCTCCAGAATAGACCACATCTTAGGCCACAGAGCAACCCTCAACAAATTCCAAAACATTGAGATAATACAAAGTATCTTCTCTGACCATAATGCCATCAAAGTAGAAATCAACAACAGGAAGAGTAAGGAAAAAAAAAAATCAGTTACATAGAAACTGAATAACTCCCTGTTTAAAAACCACTCAGTAATAGAAGAAATCAGAGATGGAATAAAAAAATCCAAGAATCCAATGAGAACGAAAACACAACATACCATAACCTCTGGGATACAGCAAAGGCAGTCATCAGAGTTCAATTTACAGCAATAGATGCACACATCAAAAAAGAAGAAAGGGACAAAATCAAAACATTAGCTATACAACTTAAACAAATATAAAGAGAAGAGCAAAAGAAGCCCATAGCCATGAGAAGAAAGTACATAATAAAGACCAGAGCAGAAATAAATGAAATAAAGAATAGAAAAACAATAGAAAGAATCAACAAAACCAAAAGTTGGTTCTTTGAAAGGATCAACAAAATCAACAAACCTTTGACCAAATTGACAAAAGAAAAACAGGAGAGGACACAAATAACTCACGTAAGAAATGAAATGGGGAACATTACAACAGGCCTAACTGAAATAAAAAGGATCATAACAGAGTATTATGAAAAACTATACTCCAGCAAATTTGAAAACCTAGAGGAAATGGACAAATTTCTAGAAAAACTACCTACACACACTAACATAAAGGGATGTTGAAAATCTAAACAGATTCATAATAAGAAAAGAGAATGACAATGTAATAAAAGAAAAAAAAAAAAAAACTCCCAACCATAAAAAGCCCTGGCCCAGATGGATTTACTGAAAAATCCTACTAAAGATTCAGAGAAGAGCTTACACCAGTACTACTCAAACTATTTCAGAACATACAAAAGGAAGCGATACTTCTGAAATCATTCTATGAAGCCAGCATAAACCTGATACCAAAACCAGGCAAAGACAGCACAACAAAAGAAAATTACAGACCAATAGCTCTCATTAATATAGACGCAAAAATTCTCAACAAATTTCTAGCCAATAGGATTCAGCATCATATCAGAAAAATAATACACCATGACCAAGTAGGATTCATACCAGGTATGCAAGGATGGTTCAACATTTGAAAATCAATCAATGTAATCCACCACATAAATAAAAAGAATCAAATGATCATCTCAATTGATGCAGAAAGGGCATTCGACAAAATCCAACACCGATTCTTGAAAAACTCTCAATAAAAAAGTACAGAAGGAAAATTTCTTCACATAATAAAGGACATCTATGCAAAACCAATGGCCAACATCATTCTTAATGGAGAGAGAAAGATGACATTCCCCTTGAGAACAGGAACAAAACAAGGATGCCCATTATCATCACTCTTATTTACCATATGCTGCAAGTTCTAGGCAGAGCAATAAGTCAAGAAACAGAAATAAAGAGCATCCAAATTGGTAATGAAGAAGTTAAACTATTCCTATTTGCAGATGATATAATACTATACATAGAAAACCCAAAAGATTCCACAAGAAAACTACCGGAACTAATAGAAAGATTCAGTAGATTAGCAGGATACAAGATAAACACACAAAAATCAGTTGGATTACTATATTTCAATAAAGAGAACTAAGAAAAGGAAACCAGGAAAACAATACCATTTACATTAGTCCCTAAAGAAATAAAATACTTGGGAATAAATCTCACCAGAGATGTGAAAGATCTATACAAAGAAAACTACTAAACACTATTTCAAGAAACCAAAAGAGATCTACAAAAAGGAAAACATACCATGCTCATGGATAGGTAGACTCAACGTTGTGCAGATGGCAATTCTACCCAAAGTGATTTACAAATATAATACTAATCCAAATACCAACAACATTCTTTAAAAAAGAGATGGAAAAACTCATCATTAGCTTTATATGGAAAGGGAAGAAGCCCTGGATAAGTAAAGCACTATTGAAGAAGATAAAGTAGGAGGACTCAGACTACCTGACTTCACAATCTACTATACAGCTACGATAGTCAAAACAGCCTGGTACTGGTACAATGACATATACATTGACCAATGGAACAGGATTGAGAACCCAGATGTAAATCCATCCACCTATGGTCACCTGATCTTCAACAATGGCCCAAAGTCTATCAAATGGGGAAAAGACAGTCTTTTTTAACAAATGGTGCTGGCAAAACTGGATGCCCATCTACAATAAAATGAAACAGGACCCATATGTCACACCATATACATATACTTTATACATGTTATAAGATGGGACCAGTCCCTGGAGAAGAACATCATGATTGGTAAAGGGGCAGGAAAAAAGAAGAAGACACTCAACAAGATGGCTTGACACAGTGGCTACAACAATGAACTCAAAAATAGCGACCATTGTGAGGATAGCTCAGGACTGGGCAGTGTTTCTTCATGTTATCCATAGAGTTGCTATGAGTTGGAAACGACTTGACAACACTTCCCCACACCCACATGTCCACCAATTCTATACCACACATATGTGTCTTTGAACCAGAAATAACAATATCCTCCCTTTTTTAAAATTCTGTAATTAGTTTCAAGGTAATTACTTTGCTTAAATTTGTTTTTCCTGTTTTTTATAATAAAACAAATATTTTACATACATGCTTCCCTCAAAAAAAAAAAAAGTGTTACATTTCAAATAGTTAGTTCAGCTATTCTAAAATACAGGTCCATTGAGGATTTCTTTTAGTAGCCTTTACAAACAGGGTCACCATAAGTCAGAGTATACACGATGGTAACTTGTACTAGTTATTTTTAATCGTAGTCATGATGTATACATACACATGAAGAAACTATTAGGGGCATCTTCTGGAGAGTACAAACTAACATATTTCAAAATTTGCTACTCTGTGCCAAGCCAGATATTTACTTAAACAATAAAATATATGAAAAATGTAAGATCATATTTTTGGAATATTATCCAAATATCTTAAAAATATTGTATGTTGGTATAATAAAATCAAATGTTAGAGCATTTTATATTTATTTTGTTTTACACTATCTTTTAACCTGACTGCCAAAGCTTTTTTATAAATTTTATCTCAGTCCTATAAAAAAAAAATACAGTAGCAGAAAATGTAAATTGGCCTGAAAACTCAAAGGTCATTGAAAATGTATCCAGTCAGGGCCTAAAGCCAGGTAGCAACAACAACCTAAGTTAGGAAACGTAAGTAATCTCCCAAAATGTTCTTCATTTTCTCTAATTCCTTCTCCAAATAGTATGACCAGAATGTCTATAGTATGAATATCCAGTGTACTTTTTCACCACAAAATCCATTTTAATACTTACGTTAATAACCAGATTTCATGTTCCATCGTGCCCTACTAAAATTACTTTCTAATACCCATGTCTCCCAGTTCAGGCAGTGGTATCATTCTGCCCTGTTGAATTCTCTAATGACACTTTTAAAATATGAGAGAACCCGTTCTTCTGCTATTTTATATATATATAAACTGATTCTGGAAGAAAACATTATTTTTTCAAAAAAGGACTTCTACTTTTATATATATATATATATATTTTTTAATTTCCTAAACATATGTGACTGTCATGAAGGGATTTTTCTTCAGGGTTGACCTCTTTAACTGAGTGATGCTAAGCATTCAGTTTGCCTACGTTGATAATTCTTAAACAAGGTAACAGACTAAAAAAGCAAAATAATAGTATCGATTAATTGATTTAGCAGTTGATTGATTAGTTAATTAATTAAAATAAAGATTGAGTTACATTCTGAAAAAATTAAATTCTTTGATATAATCATTTTTCTTTTTCATTATATGTTGTTGTTAGTGTCCATCAAGTCATTTTTGACTCATGGCAACTCCATGTGTGCACGGTATAACTGCACTCAACAGAGTTTTGAAGGCTGTGATGTTTCTGAAGCAGAGCATCAGGTCTGTCTTCTGAGGCAGTCCTGGGTAGATTTGCAGCAAAAACCTTTTCATGAGTTTTTATAGTAGAGGTCTCATACAATATTTGTCCTTTTATAATTGACTTTTCACTCAGTATAATGCCCTTCAGATTCATCCACATTAGGAGATGCTTCACAGATTCATCCTTTGTCTTTATTGTTGGGTAATGTTCCATTGTGTTTAAGTATCACAGTTTGTTTATCCATTCATCTGTTGTTGGGCATCTAGATTATTTCCATCTTTTTGCTACTGTGAACAATGCTGCAATGATCATGGGTGTGCATATGTCTATTCATGTCACAACTCATGTCTCTAGTATATATCGCTAAGAGTGGGATTGCTGGATGACACGGTATTTCTATTTCTAGCTTTCTAAGGAAGGACCATACTGTTGTCCAAAATGGTTGTATCATTTTGCATTCCCACCAGCAATGCTTAAGAATTCCGATCTCCCAACAGTCTCTCCAACATTTGTTATTTCCTGTTTTATTGATTCGTGCCAGTAATACTGGATTGAAAGGGTATCCCACTGTGGTTTTGATTTGCATCTCTCTGATGGCTAGAGATCATGAGCATTTCCTCATGTGTCTGTTGGCCATTTGAATGTCTTCTTTGGTGAAGTGTCTGTTCATTTCCTTTCCTTGTTTTTTAATTGGATTGTTTGTGTTTTTCCTATAGAAGTGTTGGATTTTCTTGTAGATTTTAGAGATTAGACCTTTGCCTGATTTCTAATAGCCAAAAATTTTTTCCCCCAATCTGTAGGTTCTCCTTTTATTCTTTTGGTGAAGTCTTTTGATGAGCCTGAGTTTAATTTTTAGAAGATCCCAGTTGTCTAGCTTATCTCCTGGATCTTGTGTATTGTTGGTTGTGGTTTTTATCCTGTTAATGCCATGTATTAGGGCCTCTATGGTTGATCCTATTTTTTCTTCTATAAATTTCATAGTTTTTGGCTTTATATTTAGGTCTTTTATCCATTTTGAGTGAGTTTTTGTATGCAGTGTGAGGTATGGGTCCTGTTTCATTTTTTTTTTTTAGATGGACATCCAGTTTTGCCACCACCGTTTGTTAAAAAGACCATCTTTTCCCCATATGATGGACTTTGGACCATTGTTGAAGATCAGGAGACCATAGGTGGATGGATTTACATCTGGGTTCTCAATTCTGTTCCATTGGTCAATGTATATGTCATTGTACCAGTACCAGGCTGTTTTGACTATCGTAGCTGTATAGTAGATTGTGAGGTCAGGTAGTGTGAGTCCTCCTACTTTGTCTTCTTCTTCAATAGTGCTTTACTTATCCAGGGCTTCTTCCCTTTCCATATAAATCTAATGATGAGTTTTTCCATCTCTTTAAAGAATGTTGTTGGTATTTGGATTAGTATTGTATTGTGTTTGTAAAATTGCTTTGGGTAGAATTGCCATTTGCACAATGTTGAGTCTACCTATCCATGAGCATGGTATGTTTTCCTTTTTGTAGATCTTTTTTGGTTTCTTGAAATAGTGTTTAGAAGTTTTCTTTGTATAGATCTTTTACATCCCTGGTCAGATTTATTCCCAAGTATTTCATTTCTTTAGGGGCTAATATAAATGGTATTGTTCTCCTGGTTTGCTTTTCTTAGTTCTCTTTATTGATATATAGTAATCCAACTGATTTTTGTGTGTTTATCTTGTATCCTGCTAATCTCCTGAATCTTTCTATTAGTTCCGGTAGTTTTCTTGTGGAATCTTTTGGTTTTTTTTATGTATAGCATTATATCATCCGTAAAGAGGAATAGTTTAACTTCTTCATTACCAATTTGGATGCTCTTTATTTCTGTTTCTTGACTTATTGCTCTGCCTAGAACTTGCAGCACATGATAAATAAGAGTGATGATAATGGGCATCCTTGTTTTGTTCCTGTTCTCAAGGGGAATGTTATCTTTCTCTCTCCATTAAGAATGATGTTGGCCATTGGTTTTGCATAGATGTCCTTTATTATGTGGAGAAATTTTCCTTTTGTACCTTTTTTATTGATGTAAGATGACTCAAAATGAGAAATAGATTTAAATGTCCTTTAATAATTGGATCATAAAATGTATGAAGTATGGATCTAGGAAAATGAAATCATCAAAAAGAAAATGGAGTGCATAAACATAGATATCCTAGGCATTAGTGAGCTGAAGTGGGTTGACATTAGATATTTTGAATTGGACAATCGCATGGCCTATTGAGCTAGGAATGACAACTTGAAGAGGAACAGTGTTGTGTTCAACATCAAAAAGAACCTTTCAAGATCTATTCTGAAGTACAATGCTGTCAGTGGTAGAATAATATCCATATGTCTACAAGGAAGACCAGTTAGTATCACTATTACCCAAATTTATGTACCAACAACTAAGGCCAAAGATGAAGAAATTGAAGATTTTTACCAAATTTTGCAATCTGAAATTGATTGAACATGCAATCAGGATGCGTTGATAATTACTGGTGATTGGAATGCAAAAGTTAGAAATGAAGAAGGATCGGTAATTGGAAAATATGGCTTTCGTAATAGAAACAATGCTGGAGATTGCAAGACAGAATTTTGTAAGACCAAGGACTTTTTTCACCAACATAAATAGAGACTATACATGTGGACCTCGCCAGATGGAATACACAGGAATAAAATTGACTACTTCTGTGGAAAGAGACAATGGAAAAGCTCAATATCATCAGTCAAAACAAGGCCAGTGGCTGACTGCAGGCCAGACCATTAACTGCGTATATGCAAGCTCAAACTGAAACTGAAGAAAATTAGAATGAGTCCAGCAGAGGTGAAGTAAGAACTTGAGTATATCCCATCTGAATTTAGAGACCATCTCAAGAATAGATTTGACAAGTTTGAACAGTAATGACGGAAGGCAAGATAAGCTGTGGAATGACATCAAGAACATCATACATGAAGAAAGCAAGAGGTCATTAAAAAGGTAAGACAGAAAAGACCAAAATGGATGTCAGAAGAGGCTCTGAAGCTTGATCTTGAACATCAAGTAGCTAAAGCAAAAGGAAGAAATGGTGAAGTAAAACAGTCGAACAGAAGATTTCAAAGGGCAGCTTGAGAAGATAAAGTACTTTAATGACATGTAAAAGACCTGGATATAGAAAACTAACAGAAAAAAACAAACTTGGCATTTCTCAAGCTGAAAGAATTGAAGAAAAAATTCAAGCCTCGAATTGCAATACTGAAAGATTCTTTGGGGAAAATATTAAATGACACAAGAATTATCAAAAGAAGATGGAAATAATACACAGTTACTATACAAAAAAGACTTGGTGGACATTCAACCATTTCAGGAGGTAGCATATGGTCAGGAACCAATGGCACCGAAGGAGGAAGTCCAAGCTGCACTGAAGACATTAGCAAAAAACAACGCTCCAGGAATTGGTGGAATACTTATTGAGATGTTTCAAAAACTGTATGCAGCCCTGGAAGTGCTCATTTGTCTATGCCAAGAAATTCAGAAGACAGCTACCTAACTGGAAGAGATTGATTTTTATGCCTAGTCCCAAAAAAGGTGATCCAACAGAATGTGGAAATTATCAAACAATATCACTACTATCACATGCAAACAAATTTTGCTGAAGATCATTGAAAAGAAGCTGCAGCAGTATATCGACAGGGAACTTCCAGGAGTTCAGGCTGGGTTCAGAAAAGGATGTGGAATCAGGGATATCATTCCTGATGTCAGATGAATCTTGCCTGAAAGGAGAGAATACCAGAAAGGTGTTTCCCCCCTTTTTTTTTTTTTTTACTATGGAAAGTCATTTGACTGTGTGGATTATAACAAATTATGGATAACATTGAGAAGAATGTGAATTACAGAACACTTAACCGTGCTCATGAGGAATCTGTGCATAGATCGAGAGGCAGTTGTTTGAAGAGAACAAGGGGATACCATGTGGTTTAAAGTCAGGAACAGTGTGCTTCAAGGTTGTATCCTTTCACCACATTTATTTAATCTATATGCTAAGAAAAAAAATTTGAGAAGCTGGACTATATGAAGAAGGAGGTATCAGGATTGGAAGAAGACTCATTAATAACCTACGTTTTGCAGAAGATGTAACCTTGCTTAGTGAAAGTTAAGAGGACTTGAAGCACTTACTGATGAAGATCAAAGACCACAGTCTTCAGTATGGGTTGTACTTCAACATAAAAAAGACGAAAATCCTCACACCTGGACAAACAAGCACCATCTTGATAAACAGAGAAAAGTTTGAAGTTGTCAAGAATTTCATTTTACTTGGAGCCACAATCAACACCCATGGAAGAAGCAGTCAAGAAATCAAAAAGATGCATTACATTGGGAAAATCTGCTGCAAGAGTCCTCTTTAAAATGTTGAAAAGCAAAGATGTCTCCCTGAGGACCAAGGTGCACCTGCCTCAAGCCATCATGTTTTCAATCACATCATATGCATGTGAAAGCTGGAAAATGAATAAGGAAGACTGAAGAAGAATTGACGCCTTTGAGTTGTGGTGTTGGTGAAGAATACTGACTGTATCATGGACTGCTAAAAGAATAACCAAATCTGTCTTGGAAGAAATACAACCTGAATGCTCCTTAGAAGCAAGCATGGCAAGTCTATATCTCACATATTTTGGACATGTTATCAAGAGGGATCAGTTCCTGGAGAAGGACATCATGATTGGTAAAGTAGAGGGTCAACGAAAAAGAAAAAGACCCTCAGTGAAATGGATTGACACTGTGGTTGCAACAACGGGCTCAAGCATAACCACAATTCCGAGGATGGTGCAAGGCTGGGCAGTTTCGTTCTATTATACATAGGGTTGCTATAAGTCGAAACACGCTTGATGACACCTAACAACAACAACATGGTTTACTATGCCTGGAATGACACATTGAAGAGGAATGGCATCGCATTCCTTGTCAAAAAGAACATTTCAAGATCTACCCTGAAGTATTATGCTGTGAGTGATAGGTTAATATCTGTATATGTACAATGAAGACCTGTTAGAAGTACTATTATTCATATTTACATCCCATCAAACACCCATATTTACATACCAGCTACTAATGCCTAAGATGAAAAAATGGATTGACATAGTCACATGGAAGATACAGATATAGTAAAAATAAGCCTGTGAGTCAATTCTGGATTTTTATTGACATAGAGACATTAAAAATAAATTAATCATTCTCTTGCACAAGAAGAATAGAGTTGTAATTAATATTAAAACTACAATTGACACAGTTTCAATTCTGAATAGAGAAAAGCATAGAATCCACTGATAAAAATATAAAGCATTCCTCCAATAAAGCACGATAACGTGTCACGGATTCAGTTAATGCTTTAAATAATATCATATACTCCTGCTACACAGTAATGTAGTATATATTGTTTTGTAACATGGAAACACCTGAGTGTTTTTGTTAACCCCTAACACAAGTATGTTGTAACAATTTACAACATGTAGAACAGGAGAATTGTAAGCAAACTATAAATCAGTCTTGTTCTATTTGTTTAATCAACCAACAGTAAGATATTTGGTATGTAGCTGATATATCACTGTTTAAGTTTAACCGGTTGTGCTATTTTATGTTTGATGATTTTTGTAATCATGTTTCCTTTCTTTATCTTCAGAACTAATTTACAAAGTTATCATATTAATTTTATTATAAGTATGAAAATACTTTAAAAATGGTGATGCTTAAATGTGGTGCCAAGATGGTGGAATAGCCAGACACTTCCTGCGATCTCTTTTACAACCAAAACCAGTGAAATGGTTAGATTTATGACAAGCCAGGATCCCTGAACACCAAAGACAAAGTTAGAAAACTGACTGAGTGGCAAGGGGAGGGAGAGGCAGTTCAGAAGTGGAGAGGAGTTTTTGGACATGAATCACAGGGATCCCTCAGGTACCATTCCTGGGAGCAGCTGTGGCTGATAGCAGTACTCAGCCACAGTTTCATCGGGGAGAAGAAGCCAGCCGCACAGCCTACTCACAATTCTGGAACCAGAGAAGAACAGTGCTCTTGGTGAAAGCTAAGTACTTGCATATATTTTGCACTGTCCCCCGCCCCCAAGCCAGCTTCAGAGGCTGTTGATTTCCCTAGGCCTGAATAAGGCCGTGTTGAGCACCCAGAGCCATCCTTGGAGTAGGAGTAAATTCACAACTGGGGGATAAGATAATATACCAGCTCCATTAGCCAGGGCATGTCAGGACAGAAACAGCTCCTGCTCAGGCATAAATGGTCCATGGACTATGAATACCTTTCCACCCTGCACGGACCTGTGTGGCCTATTTCAAGAGAATAGGCCCTTGTTGACAGACTGCAACCATTTCAGCTGTGCTTTGAAGAGGTGGGTGTTTGATATTTGACACCGTTTTACCTATTAAACAGGGTCCTCACCTATCCATATCAGAGGTCTAAGGACTGGTGGTTCCACTCAGGTCACCCAGCAACCCATGACAGGGGACCAAGGATAATTGGTACCTTACAACCAAAACCATTGGTTGTGCATGGTCCATCTGCAGAACCCACCGACCTGTATGCTCTAGGGAAGAGGAACACACTTTCCTCACACTCGGGGGATGGCTCTCAGCCCCCTGCCTTGTTCAAAGCATGACCCCCTGTTGCAAGCAGACACTGGTACCTACACCAATCACCCCTGCCCTATCTAAGACTGCAGGACAGAGCCTGTACCACACGCTTGATGATCAGCTACCTGGACACATGAGTTGAATTTGTACAAGAAAAATGAATGTACTCCTAGACTGATATACCTGATAACAGCTCTAGGCATCTGTAGAGAGTACCTCAGAGCTTCCAGGGTGAAAATAATCAAGCTAGCTCACTCAAGCTACCCATTTGAGCTGTCAAAACAAAACAAAGCAAGAAGCTATGATACAGTAAGCAAACATAAAATAAACTAATACAATAAATTATAGATGGCTCAGAGACAAGAGTCAATAACAAGTCACATAAAGAAACTGACCATAATTGCCTCAACAAGCTCTCAAAACCAAGAATCAACAAATCTTCTCAATAAAGGTGCCTTCCTGGAATTACTGGGTGCAGAATTCAAAAGATTAATACACAGAACTCTTCAAGACATCAGGGACGAGATCAGGCAATGTGCAGAACAAGTCAAGGAACACAAAGATAAAATAGTTGAAGAAATTAAAAAGGCTATTCAAGAACATGATGAAAAATTTAATAAGATGCAAGAATCCATAGAGGGACAGCAGTCAGAAATATAGAAGATTAACTATAAAATTACAGAATTAGACAGCTCAATAGAAAGTCAGAGGAGTGGAATTGAGCAAGTAGAAGGCAGAATTGGTGAGCTTGAAGAAAAAGCACTTGGCACCAATATATTTGAAGAAAAATCAGATAAAAAAATTAAAAAAAAATGAAGAAAACATAAGAATCATGTGGGACTCTATCAAGAGAAATAACCTACCAGTGATTGGAGTACCAGAAGAGGGAGAGAGAGCAGAAAAAAAAAAACAGAGAGAATTGCTGAAGGTTTATTGGCAGAAAACTTCCCTGATATCATAAAAGATGAGAAGATATCTATCCAAGATGCTCATCAAACTCCACATAAGGTAGATTTTAAAAGAAAATCACCAAGACATATTATAATCAAACTTTCCAAAACCAAAGATAAAGAGATAATTTTAAGAGCAGCTAGCGATAAATAAAAAGTCATCTACAAAGTCAATAAGAATAAGTTTGGGTTCAGAGGCGGGTCCAAGATGGCTGACTAGGTAGAAGTTACCGTGGATCCCTCTGGCAACAAAGACTTGGAAAAACAAGTGAATCGAACACATTCATGACAATCTGCGAACCCTGACCCTCAAACACAGAACTAAAGAGTTAACCAGAGTGACGGGGGAGTGAAAAGCCACGCCCTGAAGCAGCTTCCCCCCCGCCACAGCCTTGAGCCCTCATGGCTCCCTGCTGCCAGAGTGGTGGGGGTGATCAGGGCTTACTGAGATGGGGCAAGCACAGGATGCAGCCCTGACCCCAACCCCTTGGAGTAACCTCGGTAGAGATTCAGCCAGTGCAAGCAGGCTGCACACTGATGTGGCTGGCAAGAGAACGAGCAACCACAGGGAAGCAGAGACTGTTTTCAGAGCCTGGAGCCAGTGTCCCAGTCAGAAAACCTTGGTGCAGGGCTTTGAACTAAGCGCAGGGGAGCCGAGCACGGCTTCCTGAGACAGCACAAGCACGGGACCCAGCCCTAGCCCCCTGAAGTAAACTTGGCAGAAACCCAACCAGTGCACACAAGCTGCACAACGACACAGCTGAGAGGAGGAGAAATCACAGGGAAGCAGCAACTGCTTTTGGAGCCTGGAGTGCAGTGTCCCATCCAGAAAACCTTGGTGCTGGGCTTTGGACTAGAAGCGGAAGAGCTGATCACTGCTTCCTGAGATGGTACAAACACAGAACACAGGCCTGACCCTCGGGGGTAATCTTGACCCAGCCGGGGCACACAGCCAGCCAACATGTGCCTCTGGGATCTCAGATAAAACAGCCATTACCAAGCAAGATAAGTAACTTTGTCTATATTGCTACTCTCTCCTATCTATCTGATCCCTCCCCTCTCTGCCCCAGGCGGCTTCATTAACATTGGAATTTCCTGGGCCAGGGAGTGAAGTGCTCTGCGGGTTTTTTTTTTTTTTTTCTTAACCCGTTCTCTTAGCCTGAGAGAAGCAGCAATTAACAACCCAGGGGGAAAAATCCTTTCCTGACTTCCATAAACTGGAATAAAAATACAGAACCAGCTCCAGCCAAGCATAAGAGATCTGCAGTTTTTGGCTTTCATCTCTACAGGGAATAAAATGGCTATTATAATGCAAACACAATTCAGATAGAGATTTGACTGTAATTGTTTCAGCAGAGCAGTGGAAAGACAAGTTTTTGAGGTCTGATACCTTTCTACCTATTAAAAAGAGCCCTTACTGATCCACAGCAGGGAACTGAAGGCTGAAGCCCTACCCACACCACCTAGCCACCTGCTAAAGGGGTCTGAGAATAGTGACGCTTACCAATCTTTAGAAGTACAAGCATTGGGTGCCTAAGGTACAGCTGCAGAGCCCACCCACCAAAGTGCTCTAGGAATAGAGACACACTTATCTCAATGGCACATAGGGGAAGGCTGTCAGCATCACGCCTTCCCTGGAGTGTGACCTGTCTCCCCTATTAGAATCAGGTGCATAAAACTATCACCACTACTCCTTTAAGTTAAGAGGTGACAGCCTACACCACATACTTGCTGACCCAAAATCAGGACACCTAAGCTACTTCTACTCAAGAATAGTGAATGGACTCTTACGCTTATATATCTGGTAACAGCTCAAACCATCTGGTAATAGGACATAAGTGATTCAAAGGCTACAACAATCAAGACACCACAATCTAGTAGCCCATTTGGATATATTGAAACAAAACAAGATAAGACTCAGTGAGCAAATATAAAATAAATCATTACAATATCTTACAGATGGCTCAGAAACAACAATCGATATCAAACCACATAAAGAAGCAGCCCATGAGTGCTTCTACATCCCCAAATTAAAGAATCAAAATCTTTCCCAAATGAAGATACAATCTTGGAATTGCCAGATGCAGAATATAAAAAACTAATATACAGAATGCTTCAAGACATTTGAGATGACCTCAGAAATGAAATAAGGCACTCTACAGAAAAAGCCAACTGTTTTATCAGAACACACTGATAAGGCAGTTGAAGAAATCAAAAAGATTATTCAAGAACATAGTGGAAAAATTAATAAGCTGCAAGAATCCATAGAGAGTCAGCATTCAGAAATCCAAAAGATTAACGGTAAAATTACAGAATTAGACAACTCAACAGGAAGTCAGAGGAGCAGAATCGAGGAATTGGAATCCAGAGTGGGGGAGTTGGAGGACAAAGTAATTGACACCAATATAGTTGAAGAAAAATCAGAGAAAAGAATTAAAAAAAAAAATGAAGAAACCCTAAGAATCATTTGGAACTCTATCAAGAAGAATAACTTGTGTGTGATTGGAGTCCCAGAACAGGGAGGGATAATAAAATACAGAGAGCAGAACTGAAGATCTGTTGGCAGAAAACTTCTCTGGCCTCATGTAAAATGAAAGGATATCTATCCAAGATGCTCATCAAACCCCATAAAAGATTGATCCAAAAAGAAAATCACCAAGACATATTATCATCAAACTTGCCAAAACCAATGATAAAAAGAAAATTTAAAAAGCAGCCAGGGATAAAAGAAAAAAAAAAAGTTTTTTTTAAAGCCACCCACAAAAGAAGAATCAATAAGGACAAGTTCAGGCTACTCAGCAGAAACCATGCAGGCAAGAAGGCAAGGGGATGACATATATAGAGCACTGAAGAAGTAAAACTGCCAGCCAAGAATTATATAACCAGAAAAACTCTCTCTCAAATATGAAGGTGAAATTAAAACATTTAGAGATAAACACAAGCTTAGAGACTTTGCAAAAGCAAGCCAAAGCTACAAAGAATTACCAAAGGAAATTGTTTGGTCAGAAAATCAATAATATCAGATACCAACACAACACAAGGTCACTGAACAGAACATCCTGATATCAACTCAAATAGGGAAATCACAAAAACAAAATAAGATTAACTTAAAAAAGAAAAAAAAATGCTTAAAACAGAGAATCATTGAAGTCATAATGTAAAAGATTACAATAATCAAAAAAAAAAAAAAAAGGAACTAAATACAGGAGGCAAAGACTTTCCATATGGAGAGGAAAACAAGCCAATATAGAACGATACAAGTAAGGTTTTTATTTAGAAAAATAGGGATAAATATTAAGGTAACCACAAACAGGTCTAACATTTCCATACTTCAAAATAAAAACCAAGAAAAACATAATGGCTCAGTAAAAATAAATTCAACTACTATGAAAATGAGGAACACACAATTTACAAAGAAAAACTTCTCAGCCAAAAAAGTAAGTGGAAAAATGAAATTGTCAACAACATACAAAAAAAAAGGCATCAAAATGACAGCACTAAACTCATATTTATCTATAATTACACTGAATGTAAATGGACCAAATGCACCAATAAAGAGACAGAGAGTCTCAGACTAGATTAAAAAAACGCGATCCATCTATATGCTGCCTACAAGAGACACACCTTAGACTTGGAGACACAAAGAAACTAAAACTCAAAGGATGGAAAAAAAACATATTGAGCAAACAACAATCAAAAAAGAGCAGGAGTGACAATATTAATTTCTGACAAAATAGACTTTAAAGTTAAATCTACCACAAGGAATAAAGAAGGACACTACATAATGATTAAAGGGACAATTTACCAGGAAGATATAACCATATTAAATATTTATTCACCCAATGACAGGGCTGCAAGTTACATAAAACAAACTTTAACAGGATTGAAGAGTGAGATAGACATCTCCACAATCATAGTAGAAGAATTCAACACACCACTTTCGGAGAAGGATAGGACTTCCAGTAAGAAGGTCAATAGAGACACAGAAGATCTAATTGCTGCAATCAACCAACCTGACCTCATAGACTTATACAGAACACTCCACCCAACAGCTGCAAATTGTATTTTTTATTCTAGTGCACATGGAACATTCTGTAGAATAGATCACATATTAGGTCATATAAAAAACCTTTGCAGAATCCAAAACATCGAAATATTACAAAGCATCCTCTCAGACCATAAGGGCATAAAAGTAGAAATCAATAACAGAAAAATCAGGGAAAAGAAAACAAATACTTGGAAACTCAGCAATGCCCTGCTCAAAAAAGCCTGGGTTATAGAAGATATTAAGGAGGGAATAAAGAAATTCATAGAATGCAATGAGACTGAAAACACTTCCTATCAATACCTCTGCAACACAGCGAAAGCAGTGCTCAGAGGTCAATTTATATCGATAAATGCACAGAAACATAAAGAAGAAAGTGCCAAAATCAGAAAACTGTCCCTACAACTTGAACAAATAGAAAGTGAGCAGCAAAAGAATCCGTCAGGCACCAGAAGAAAACAGATAATAAAAATTACAGCAGGGTTAAATGAATTAGAGGACAGAAAAACAATTGAAAGAATTAACAAAGCCAAAAGCTGGTTCTTTGAAAAAAATAACAAAATTGATAAATTATTGGCTAGACTGACTAAACAAATACAGGAAAGGAAACAAATAACCCAAATAAGAAATGAGATGGGCCATATCACAACAGACCGAACTGAAATTAAAAAAATCATATCAGATTACTATGAAAAATTGTACTCTAACAAATTTGAAAACATAGAAGAAATGGATGAATTCCTAGAAACACACTACCTACCTAAACTAACACAATCAGAAGCAGAACAACTAACTAGACCCATCACAAAAAAAGATTGAAAAGGTAATCAAAAAACTCCCAAAAACAACAACAAAAAAAGGCCCTTGCCTGGATGGCTTCACCTCAGAGTTCTACCAAAGTTTCAGAGAAGCGCTAACACCACTACTACGAATGGTATTTCAAAGCATAGAAAAGGACGGAATACTACCTAACTCATTCTATGAAGCCACCATAACCCCGATACCAAAAACAGGTAAAGAGACCACAAAAAAAAAGAAAATTACAGACCTATATCCCTCATGAACATAGATGCAAAAATCCTCAACAAAATTCTAGCCAATAGACTTCAACAACATATCAAAAAAATAATCCACCACAACCAAGCGAGATTTATACCAGGTATGCAAGGCTGGTACAATATTAGGAAAACAATTGATGTAATCCACCATATAAATAAAACAAAAGACAAAAACCACATGATCTTATCAATTGATGTAGAAAAGGCATTTGACAAAGTCCAACACCCATTCATGATAAAAACTCTCAGCAAAATAGGAATAGAAGGAAAATTCCTCAACATAATAAAGGACATCTATTTATACAATGCCAACAGCCAACATCACCCTAAATGGAGAGAGCGTGAAAGCATTTCCCTTGAGAACGGGAACCAGACAAGGATGCCCTTTATCACTGCTCTTATTCAACATTGTATTGGAGGTCCTAGCCAGAGTAATTAGGCTAGACAAAGAAATAAAGCGTATCTGGATTGGCAAGGAAGAAGTAAAATTCTCTCTGTTTGCAGATGACATGATCTTATACACAGAAAACCCTAAGGAATCCTCCCGAAAACTACTGAAACTAATAGAAGAGTTTGGCAGAGTTTCAGGTTACAAGATAAACATACAAAATCTCTTGTATTCCTCTACATCAACAAAAAGAACATTGAAGGGGAAATCACCAAATCAATACCATTCACAGTAGCCCTCAAGAAGATAAAATATTTAGGAACAATCTTACCAAAGATGTAAAAGATCTATGCAAAGAAAACTACAAGGTACTACTGCAAGAAACTAAAAGAGACCTACATAAGTGGGCAAACATACCTTGCTCTTGGATAGGAAGGCTTAACACAGTAAAAATGTCTACTCTACCAAAAGCCATCTCTATATACAATGCACTTCTGATCCAAATTCCAACAACAATTTTTAATGTGTTGTAGCAACAATTCACCAACTTCATATGGAAGGGAAAGAAGCCCCGGATAAGTAAAGCATTACTGAAAAAGAAGAACAAAGTGGGAGGCTTCACTCTACCTGATTTTAGAACATATTATACAGCCACAGTAGTCAAAACACCCTGGTACTGGTACAACAACAGACACATAGACCAATGGAACAGAATTGAGAACCCAGATATAAATCCATCCACATATGAGCAGCTGATATTTGACAAAGGCCCAGTGTCAGTTAATTGGGGAAAAGATAGTCTTTTTAACAAATGATGCTGGCATAACTGGATATCCATTTCCAAAAAAATGAAACAGGGCCCATACCTCACACCATGCACAGAAACTAACTCCAAATGGATCAAAGACCTAAACATAAAGTCTAAAACAAAAGATCATGGAAGAAAAAACAGGGACAATGTTAGGAGCCCTAATACAAGGCATAAACAGAATACAAAATATTACTAAAAATGATGAAGTGAAACCAGATAACTGAGAGCTCCTAAAAATCAAACACCTATGCTCATCTAACCCAGCTAAAGACTTCACCAAAAGAGTAAAAAGACCACCTACAGACTGGGAAAAAATTTTCAGCTACGTCTTCTCCGACCTGATCTCTAAATCTACATGACTCTGCTAAAACTCAACCACAAAAAGACAAACAACCCAATTAAAATTTGGCAAAGGATATGAACACGCACTTCACTAAAGAAGATATTCAGGCAGCTAACAGACACATGAGGAAATGCTCTCGATCATTAGCCATTAGAGAAATGCAAATTAACACTACAATGAGATTCCATCTCACTCCAACAAAGCTGGCATTAATCCAAAAAACACAAAATAATAAATGTTGGAGAGGCTGTGGAGTGATTGGAACACTTATACACTGCTGGTGGGAATGTAAAATGGTACAATCACTTTGGAAATCGATCTGACATTGCCTCAAAAAGCTAGAAATAGAACTACCATACCACCCAGAAATCCCCCTTCTCGGAATATACCCTAGAGAAATAAGAGCCTTTACAAGAACAGATATATGCACACCCATGTTTATTGCAGCACTGTTTACAATAGCAAAAAGCTGGAAGCAACCAAGGTGTCCATCAACGGATGAATTGACAAATAAATTATGGTATATTCACACAATGGAATATTGCACATCGATAAAGAACAGTGGTGAATCTGTGAAACATTTCATAACTTGGAGGAACCTGGAAGGCATTATGCTGAGTGAAATTAGTCAGCTGCAAAAGGACAAATATTTTATAAGAACACTTTTATAAGACCTTGAGAAATAGTTTAAACTGAGAAGAACACATTCTTTTGTGGTTACGAGAGGGGGTGGGAGGGAGGGTGGGAGAGGATTATTTACTGATTAGATAGTAGATAAGAACTACTTTAGGTGACAGGAAGGACAACACTCAATACAGGGAGGTAAGCTGGACTGGACCAAAAGCAAAGAAGTTTCCTGAATAAACTTAATGCTTCAAAGTTCAGTGGATCAGGGGTGGGGGTTTGGGGACTATGGCTTCAGGGGACATCTAAGTCAATTGGCAAAGTAATTCTATTAAGAAAACATTCTGCATCCCACCTTGAAGTGTGGCATCTGGGGTCTTAAACGCTAGCAAGCAGGCATCTAAGATTCATCAATGAGTCTCAACCCACCTGGATCAAAGGAGAGTGAAGAACACCAAGGTCACAAGGTAATTATGAGCCCACGAGACAGAAAGGGTTATATGAACGAGAGACTACATCATCCTGAGACCAGAAGAACTAGATGGTGCCTGGCCACAACCAATGACTGCCCTGACAGGGAGCACAACAGAGGACCCTTGAGGGAGCAGAACAGTATGAGACCCCAAATTCTCAGAAAAAGACCAGACTTACTGGTCTGACTAAGACTAGAAGAATCCTGGTGGTCATGGTCCCCAAACCTTCTGTTGGCCCAGGACAGGAACCATTCCCAAAGACAACTCATCAGACATGGGTTGGGCTGGACAGTGGGTTGGAGAGAGATGCTGATGAGGAGTGAGCTACTTGCATCAGGTGGACACTTGAGACTGTGTTGGCATCTCCTGTATAGAGGGGAGATGGGAGGAAGAGGGGGTTAGAAACTGGCAAAACGGTCATGAAAGTAGAGACTGGAAGGAGGGAGCAGACTGACTCTTTAGGGGGAGAGTAAGTGGGAGTATGTAGTAAGGTGTATACAAGTTCATACATGACAGACTGACTTGATATGTAAACTTTCACTTAAAGCAAAAAAAAATTATTTAAGAAGAAAAGAATAAGGTCAGACTACTTGGCAGAAACCATGCAGGCAAGAAGGCAGTGGGATGACTTATATAAAAAACTGAAAGAAAAAAAATGCCAGCTAAGAATCATATATCCAGCAAAACTGTCTCTCAAACATGAAAGTGAAATTAGGACGTTTTCAAAGAAACAGAAGTTTAGAGAATTTGTAAAAACCAAACCAAAACTACAAGAAATACTAAAGAGAGTTCTTTGGTTAGAAGATCAATAATATGAAGTATCAACCCAAGACAAGAACACAGGATAGAGCAATCAGAGGTCACCCCAGACAGGGAAATCACAAAAATAAATCAAGATTAAAAAAATGCTCAAAACAGGGAAACAGCAATGTTATTATGTAAAAGAAAACAACACTAAAACAATAAACAGGGACTAAGAAATGTAGTCATAGGTCTTTCAAATGGAGAGGAATACAAGGTGATATAAAGAAATAAAAGGTTTAAATTTAGAAAAATATGGGTAAATATTAACATAACCTCAAAGGACACTAACTATCCTGCTCATCAAAATAAAATGTAAGAAAAAATTGAGACTCAGCAGAAACAAAATCAGCAACAATGAATAAGAGAAAAAGACAATATACAAAGATAAACTACTCATCACAAAAAGTTAAGTGGGAAAAAAGAAACTGATAACAACACACACACACACACACAAAAACATCAAAATGACAGGACTAAACTCATGAAAAAAAAAACTCTTACCTATAATTACACTGAATGTAAAAGGACTAAATGCACTGGTAAAGAGACAGAGAATGGCAGAATGGATAAAAAAAAAGATCCATCTATATGCTGCCTATAGGAGACACACCTTAGAGACACAAACAAACTAAAACTCAGAGGATAGAAAAAAAATCAAGCAAATAACAACCAAAAACAAGCAGGATGGGCAATATTAATTTCTGACAAAACAGGCTTCAAACAAATCCACCACTACTATATAATGATTAAAGGGACAATATACCAGTAGGGTATAACCATATTAAATATTTATGCACCCAATGACAGGGCTGCAAGATACATAAAAGAAACTCTAACAGCTTTGAAAAGTAAGATATACAGCACCACAATTACAGTAGAAAACTTCAACACACTGCTTTCAGTGAAGGACAGGACACTCAGAAAGAAGCTCAATAAAGACACAGAAGATCTAAATGCCACATTCAATCAACTTGGCCTCATAGACATACACAGAACACTCCATCCAACAATAGCCAAGTATACTTTCTTTTCTAGTGTACCTGAGACATTCTCTATAAGAAACCACACATTAGGTCATAAAGCAAGCCTTAGAGGAATTCAAAACATTGGAATATTACAAAGCATCTTCTCTGGCTACAAGGCCATAAAAGTAGAAATCAACAACAGAAAAAAGCAGGGAAAAGAAATCAAACACTTGGAAACTGAAAAACACCCTGCTTAGAAATGATTGGGTTATAAATAGAAGACATTAAAGATGAAATAAAGAAATTCATAGAATCCGATGAGAGAAGCTTTGGGACACAGCGAAAGCAGTGCACAGAGGTAAGTTTATATCAATAAATGCACCCATACAAAAAGTAGAAAGGACCAATATCTAAGAATTTTCCCTACAACTTGAGCAAATAGAGAGAGAGCAAGAAAAGAAACCCTTAGGCACTAGAAGAAACCAAATTATACAAATTAGAACAGAAATAAATGAAATAGAGAACAGAGAAACAATTGAAACAATTAACCACACTAAAAGCTTGTTCTTTGAAAAAATTAACAAAATTGATTAAAAAAAAAAAAAAAAAAACCCAGTGCCAAACTGACAAAAGAAAAACAGGAGAGGGAGCAAATAACCCAAATAAGAAATGACTTGGGTGATATTACAACAGATCCAAGTGAAATTAAAAGAATCATATCAGATTACTATGAAAAATTGTACTCTAACCAATTTGAACACCTAAAAGAAATGGATGAATTCCTAGAAACACACTACCTACCTAAACTAACACAAACAGAGGTAGAACAACGAAATAGATCCATAACAAAAGAAGAGATTGAAAAGGTAATCAAAAAACTCCCAACAAAGAAAGCCGTGGCATAGCTCTACCAAAAGTCCAGCAAAGAATTAACACCACTACTACTAAAGATATTTCAAAGCATAGAAAAGGATGGAATACTCCCAAACTCATTCTATGAAGCGAGCATACCCCTGATACCAAAACCAGGTAAAGACACCACAAAAAAAAGAAAATTACAGACTATATCCCTCTTAAACTTAGATGCAAAAATCCTCAGAGAAATTCTAGCCAATAGAATTCAACGACATATAAAAAATAATAATAATTCACCATGACCAAGTGGGATTCATACCAGGTATGCAGGGATGGTTCAACATTAGAAAAACAATTAATGTAATTCATCATATAAATAAAACAAAAAACAAGAACTACATGATTTTATCAATTGGTGCAGAAAAGGCATTTGACAAAGTTCAACACCCATTCATGATAAAAAAAAAAAAAGAAAACCTCAGCAAAATAGGAATAGAAGGAAAATCCCCCAACATAAAAAAAAGGCATTCATACAAAGCCAACAGCCAACATCAACCTAAATGGAGGGAGTCTGAAAACATTCCTCTTGAGATAGAACCAGACAAGGATGCCCTTTATCACTACTCCTATTCAACATTGTGCTATTAGGATAGATAAAGAAATAAAGGCATCCAGATTGGTAAGGAAGAAGTAAAAGTATCTCTATTTGCAGATGACATGATCTTATACACAGAAAACCCTAAAGAATCCTCAAGAAAACTACTGAAACTAATAGAAGAGTTCAGCAGAGTATCAGGATACAAGATAAACACACAAAAATTCGTTATATTCCTATACACCAACAAAGAAAACTTTGAAGAGGAAATCACCAAATCAATACCATTTACAGTAGCCCCCAAGAAGATAAAATACTTAGGAATAAATCATACCAGAGATGTAAAAGGCCTATACACAGAAAACTATAAGACATTACTGCAAGAAACCAAAAGAGATCTACATAAGTGGAAAAACATACCCTGCTCATGGATAGGGAGACTTAACATTGTAAAAATGTCTATTGTACCAAAAGAGATATATAGATACAATGCAATTCTGATTCAAATAGCAAAGACATTTTTTAATGAGATGGAGAAACAAATCACCTAATTCATATGGAACGGAATGAGGCCCCGGATCAGTAGAGCATTACTGAAAAAGAACAAAGTGGGAGGCTTCACTCTACCTAATTTTAGAACCTATTATACTGCCACAGTAGTCAAAACAGCCTGGTACTAATACAACAACAGATACATAGACCGATGAAACAGAATTGAGAATCCAGACATAAATCCAGCCACATCTGAGCATCTGATATTTGACAAAGTCTCAAAGTCAGTTAAATAGGGTAAGGATAATCTGTTTAACAAATGGTGCCGGCATAACGGAATATCCATCTGCAAAAAAATGAAACAAGACCCATACCTCACACCATGTACAAAAACGAACTCAAAATGGATCAAAGGCCTAAATATAAAATCTAAAACAATAAAGATCATGGAAGAAGAAATAGGGACAACACTTGGAGCCCTAATACATGGCATAAACAGTATACAAAACATTATTAACAATGTAAAAGAGAAATTAGGTAATTGGAAGCTCCTAAAAATCAAATCTATGCTCATCCAAAGAGTTCATCGAAAGAGTAAAAGATTACCCACAGACTGGGAAAAAGTTTTTAGCTGTAACATTTCTGATCAACGCCTGATCTCTAAAATCTACAACATATTGCAAAAACTCAACTACAAAAAGGAAAATAATCCAATTAAAAAATGGGCAAAGGATATGTCACTAAAGAAGACATTCAGGTAGCTAACAGATACATGAGGAAATGCTCACGATCATTAGCCATTAGAGAAATGCAAAATAAAACTACAATGTGATTCCATCTCACTCCAACAAGCCTGGCATTAATCCAAAAAACACAAAATAATAAATGTTGGAGAGGCTGTGGAGAGACTGGCACACTTATACACTGCTGGTGGGAATGTAAAATAGTACAACCACCTTGGAAATCGATTTGGCACTTCCTTAAAAAACTAGAAATAGAATTACCATAAGAGCCTTTAATTAAGAGCCTTTACACAAAGAGATGTACGCCCATGTTCATTGCAGCACTGTTTACAATAGCAAAAAGATGGAAGCAATCAAGGTGCCCACCAACTGATGAATGGATAAATAAATTATGGTATATATACAATGGAATACTATGCATTGATAAAGAACAGTGATGAACGTGTGAAAGACTTCCTAACATGGAGGAATCTGGAAGGCATTTGCTGATTGAAATTAGTCAGTAGCGAAAGGGCAGATATTGTATAAGATCGCTATCATAATAACTGGAGAAATACTTTAAACAGAGAAGAAAGTATTCTTTGATGGTTACAAGAGGGGGGAGGGTGGGAGGGAGGGAAAGGGGTTTTCACTGGTTTGATCGTAGATAGGAATTATTTTGGGTGAGGAAAAAGTCATCACAAAATACAGGTGAGGTCCGCACAACTGGACTAAACTAAAAGTAAAGAATTGTCCTGAATAAACTGATCGCTTCAAAGGCCAGTGTAGCAAGGGCGGGAGTTTGGAGACCTCGGCTTCAGGGGACATCTAAGTCAATTGGCATAATAAAATCTATTAAGAAAACATTCTGCATCCCACTTTGGAGAGTGGCTTAAATGCTAGCAAGCGGCCATCTAAGGTGCATCAATGGGTCTCAACCCACCTGGAGTCAAAGAAGAATGAAGTACATCAAAGACACAAGGTAATTATGAGTCCAAGAGACAGAAAGGACTATATAAACCAGAGACTGCACCAGCCAGAGACCAGAAGAGCTAGATGGTGCTAGACTAAAACTGATGACTGCCTTGAAAGGGAGCACAATGGAGTGTCCCTGAGGGAACAGGAGGGCAGTGGGATGCAGGCCCCAAATTCTCATAAAGAGACCAGACTTAATGGTCTGACTGAGACTAGAAGAACCCCGGAGGTTATGGTCCCCGGGCCTTCTGTTAGGCCAAGACAGGAGCCATTCCCAAAGCCAACTCTTCAGACAGGGATTGGACTGGACCATGGTGTAGAAAATGACAGTGGTGAAGAATGAGCTTCTTGGATCAAGTAGGCACATGAGACTGTGTTGGCATCTTCTTTCTGGAGGGGAGATGAGAGAGCAGAGGGGGTCAGAAGCTGGCCAGATGGACACGAAAATAGACAGTCGAGGGAAGGAGTGTGCTGTCTCACTAGAGGGAGAACAGTTAGGAGTATATAGCAAGGTTTGTGTAAATTTTTGTTTGAGAGACTGACTTGATTTGTAAACTTTCACTTAAAGCAAAATAAAAATAAAAAAAAAAGATGATGCTTATATAAATGTCATTTTTATTTCTCCACAAGGAATGGCAAGATTCTAATTCCACTCATCACAATGAATTTTCTTCAAACATATTACAAATGTGGTTCTTTGAAAGGTTTTGGACAGAAGGAAGATAATACTCAAATTTCTGTCTGTTGAACTCCGATTCTTCCATCAGCATTTTTTCTACAATGGAAAATAATTTACAGAAGGAGGCAAAATGGTGGCATAGCTGGTCACACAGTGCAATCTGCCTTCAGCAGTGTCATACATAGACAACTAGGAAGTGAATTCACCCAGGAACCACAGATGGCAACTGAAGAGTTGGAGAACCAAAGGGAAAACTAAATGAAGAGGAAGGTAGAATACACATGGTGGGCAAGTAGAGTTTGGTAGAATGTATACACCTGATTTGGTAAGTACTTTCAATGCAACCGTCTTGGGATGAAGACAAAATGAACCTCAAAGCAGAGAGAACACAGAGGAAGAAATGTGGAGAAATTAGACTGGGACAGAAAAACTAAGAAACCAGCACCAGAATGAAACAGTAAGGTAGGTGGGGTGTGTGCTGGTACTGGACAGACCTGAGAGAGCTGGGCTCTGGTGGTAGATAGCATGCAGTTGCTGGAACTGCAGGGGGTGTTACCCAAGGAGAATGGTATCGTGGATTGAATTGTGTCCCCCCAAATTATCTGTTGACTTGCCTAGGCCATGATTCCCAGTATTGTGTGATTGCCCACCGTTTTGTCATCTGAAGTGATTTTCCTATGTGTTGTAAATCCTAGCTCTCTGATATTAACGAGGTGGGATTAGTGGCAGTTATGTTAATGATTCTGGACTCAATGTACAAGATTAGATTTCATCTACAGCCCACCTCTTTTGAGATATAAAAGAAAGAATTGAGCAGAGAGACAGGGGGATCTCATACCACCAAGAATCAAGAGCCAGGAGAATATCTCATCATTTGGACCTTGGGGTCCTTGCACTGAGAAGTCCCTTGCCTGGGGAAGATTGATGACAAGGATCTTTCCCCATAACCGACAGAGAGAGAAAGGTTTCCCCTGGAGCTAGCATCCTGAATTTGGACTTCGAGACTCCTAGACTGTGAGAATAAATTTCTTTTTGTTAAAGTCATCCACTTGTGGTATTTCTGTTATAGCAGCACTAGAAAAATAAGACAAGTGGCGTGGACTGAACTGTAGGAAACTCCAGGTAAGGAGCAAAAAGTTTGGTAAGACTGCCACAGGGGAGGGGCACAGAGAAAGTGTAAGGGCATGGAGTGGGTTTGTGCTCCCCTAGCTCAGGCGAGTGCAACAAAGTGTAACAGCTTTAAATTGGGCTCATAAACAAGTATCACCAGGAGAGCAGATCTTCTGGAGATGACTGAGGGCTCTCCTGCAGTTCATCCAGTAGAGGCTAGCCCAGTCACTATGCCAGGAGGCATCCACAGGCTGAGCTCCTCACTGGGAGTCAACTGCCTGTGGTGGGAATTCTGCCTGGACACCCATGGCAGGAACACCACCCAGGCAGCCCACACCCAGTTTAATCCAACCCTCTGAGGTGTGGCTGTCACAATCTGCCATCATAAACAGCTCTTGCCAGTCCAGTGCTTCAAGAGCATCTGCCACAGCCCTGTAGACACGTCCACCGAAGCCTGACCATACATGCACATACGTGCTGCCCAGAAACCTGAAATGGCAATCAAGGTCAGCACAGAATCCATGAAACCACCCCTGGACTGGCACAGCAGCCACAGCCATGCTCCTGGAGTGGTGCAGAGTCACTGGATACTAAAAGTAATTTGAGAGATAAAGGAAAATACCAAAAAAAAAAAAAAAAGAAATTAGAAAAACAATACAAGAACAAAACAAAAATTTCAATAAATAAATAGAAATCTTTAAAAAAAATAAGCAATTACATGTACTGGAGCTTAAAAGTACAGTAACAGAAATATACAACATCATGGAAAGGCACAGAAGTAGAAATGAAATGACAGGAGAGAGGACCAACGAACTTGAAAAAGAGTCTTTGAGATTGCTCAGTCTAAAAATCACACAGAAAAAAAGAATGAAGAAAAAGAAAACTAACACCTTTCCAGGACCTACACAGTTCCTGGGACCCCACTCCCAGACAACTGACATGCTTGGGAGGACATATGGACTGGCTGAATACTTGCGCACCCCAGCAACTTACTAGATGCCCACCACAAACTGGTAGAGCAGCCATCCCTCAGTCCAGCCCAGCACTGCTGACATCCACACACGAGCCCGACACCAAAAACACACACCCTGCTCTGATATCAGAAGTGCTTGGACTCAGAGAGGTGAGGCTTAAGTAACTCAGGCCAAAGTACCTAAGCACTCTGTCCTGGGTCTAGAATGATTATGATGGGAGACCCTGTAAACCCCAGGAAGAAGCAACGAGCAGGAACAGCAATCTAAAGAGAAGAGGAAGGACTTAATCTCCTGATTGTGGAAAGTAAAAATAAATAAGTAAAACTTAATCATTCATAACCATTTCAAGAGGGAGCATATGATCAGGAACTGATGGTACTGAAGGAAGAGGTCTGAGCTGCACTGAAGGCATTGGCAAAAAACAAGGCTGCAGGATTTGAGGGATTACAAATTGATATTTTCCAACATACAGATGCAGCGCTGGAAGTAATCATTCCACTATGCCAAGAAATACGGAAGACAGCTACCTGGCCATCCAACTGGAAGAGATTCATATCTGCACCTATTCCCAAAAAAGGTGATCCAACCAAATGCGGAAATATTGAACAACATCATTAATATCAAATAGAAGCAAAATTTTGCTGACGCTCATTCAAAAGTGACTGCAGCGATATATCAAAAGGGAACTGCCAGAAATTTAGACAGGATTCAGAAAAGGACATGGAATCAGGGATATCATTGCTGATGTCAGATGGATCCTGTCTGAAACCACAGACTACCAGAATGATGTTCACCTGTGATTCATTGACTATGCAAAAGCATTCGACTGTGTGGATCATAACAAATTATGGATAACATTGTGAAGAATGGAAATTCCAGAACACATAATTGTGCTCATGAGGAATCTGTGTATAGATCAAGAGGCAGTTGTTCAGACAGAACAAGGGGATACTGAGTGGTTTAATAACAGGAAAGATGTGCATCAGGGTTATATCCTTTCACCATACCTATTCAATCTGTATGTTGAGTAAATAATCCGAAAAGCTGGACTATACGAAGAAGAATGGGGCATTAGGGTTGGAGGAAGACTCATTAACAGCCTTCAATGTGCAGGTAATACAACCATGCTTGCTGAAAGTGAAGAGGACTTAAGCACTTACTGATGAAGATTAAAGACCACAGCCTTTAGTATGGATTACACCTCAACATAAAGAAAACAGAAATCATCACAACAGGACCAATAGGCCACATCATGATAAAAGGAGAGAATATTGAAATTGTCAAAGATTTCCTTTTCCTTGGATCCACAATCAACACCCATGGAAGCAGCAGTCAAAAAATCAAAAGACTCATTGCATTGGGCAAATCTACTGCAAAGGACCACTTTAAAGTGTTGAAAATCAAAGATGTCACCTTGAAGACTAAGGTGCACCTGACCTAAGCTGTGGTATTTCCAATTGCATCATATGCACGTGAAAGCTGGACAATGAATAAGGAAGACTGAAGAACTGGCACCTTTGAATTGTGACGTTGGAGAAGAATGTTGAATATACTATCGACTGCCAAAAGAATGAACAAATCTGTCTTAGAAGAATTATAACCAGAATGCTCCTTAGAAGCAAGGATGGTGAGACTTCGTCTTACATACTTTGGACATGTTTTCAGGAGGGATCAGTCCCTGGAGAAGGACATCATGCTTGGCAGAGAGTACAGGGTCAATGGAAAAGAGGAAGATCCTCAATGAGATGGATTGACATAGTGGTTGCAACAACGGGCTCCAGCATAGCAAAGATTGTAAGGATGGCACAGGATGGCAGTGTTTCATTCTGTGGTACATAGGATTGGTATGAGTCAGAACTGACTCAATACCTAACAACACAACAGTTTTATACAATCTCCTGGAAGCAGGATTAGATTTGATTTGAGTCCATTTATTTCCTCACCAAGCTTCATCCAGAATTTCTCAAATTTTTGCCCACCAGACATCTGTCCATTTGTGTGGGGTACAGATTTGGGATCATTTCACCCTTCCAGCAGCTGTGGACATACCATTAACGAAATGTTTTCTGCTTTGCACTATAATATACTGTTTCATTAAAAGCAAACATAGATTTTACCTCTGATCACTCATATCATATATAGATACACAAAAGCATGATATGGTGGTCAAAGAGCTCAAATATTTATCAAACTAAGTGATTTGGGAAGGATACCTATATATATTTTTTCCACAGTGTTTGCTCTTAGAATACAACTGAATTTTTTTTTTTTTTTTTTTTTGGTTCTTGAGTTTAAAACCATTGGGTTTAGAAATCTAGGCAATGTGTTAACTCCTGAATAAATTAGTGGGATTTTTTTCAAGGTATGTAACCCGACTTAAGTCGGGTAATAATTATCCATAAACCTATCTGCAAATAAAACTTCTTGCAAATCCATTTGAAGATACAGTTAAAAAGTTTTTTTTTTGACTCAGCATGTTTTGTAAGAGACATAGAATTTGAGTTTGTATTGTAACGTTATTTGTCCACGTTTTTCCCTATTCTCTTTCTTTCATTTTGAAGGACTGCCATACCAAATGTAGAATAAAGAATAAAGCTTCATATAATGATTTGATTATAGCTTGTTAAGAATAGACTTGTTTTCCACTCATCATTCCTTCTTCAATTTTTCACTGAGCTGTGCTCTTTTAGAAATTCTGTTGAGTGGGAAGATGTGAGCTTATGTAAACATGCAATGAACAGCTGAACTGAAATGTTTATAGACGCAACAGGAGATTACTCATTGGCACTAGTACAATGCACAGACATTTTCATGCAAGGCCTGTAATTGTAATATTGTATTTGAGTGAAAATGTGTTCAATAAAGAGTGAAAACAACTCCACAGTTGCTCAGGAAGATAACATTATTTAAGTGAAGCACATCAATTTTTCATTTATTGATGCACTTCATCTCTTGATGTGACAAGGCAGTCAAGTAAACATTTCCCAGTAATCAAGTAATGACATAAGCATTTAAAACAAACAACAAAAACCCTTACTTATAATTCAAACACCTTGCACTTAAAAATTCAAATTGTCTAACAATTGTGTTGCTGAACTAATTTTATAAGCAAACTCTATGGACTTTAATCTCTTTAGCAAACAGTGTTGGACTAAAGAATGAAGCTTTATTACAAACATAATTTGTTTAGAGTGCCTTAATCCACATACAAGAATTGTTCTAATGTTATATAGTCCCATATATAGTTGTGCTACTCACTTGACCTAACGACAACTCACTTGAAGTCTTCAAATGCCATGTGGTTCTTAAGAGTTCAGACTTTAGATCCCGGTAAGCATCTCAAATCAGTCACTCGTGTCAAATCTTGCAAAAATTACTTAATGATTACAACTCCCTCAGGTGAAAGGATTTTCAAAAGGTAAAAGGACAGTAGCTATAGATTCTTGAAGAAATGCATCCAGAAAATTAAATAATTATGTGCCAATTAATGTTTTAAAGTCTAGGAAAAAAATCTCATATACTAAGGAAGTGGCCCTAGAGCATCTAGGAATTTTTTAAAAAATATCTAGTTCAAGATGTATTCCAGAGAACAAGAAGTTTAACCAAAAAGAAAGAAATCATGATTGAAAAATTCTACTCAAGATGGTGCATTGAACTATGAAAAAAATCTTCCATGCTTCCAAAACTGTGTGAATATTAGCTAAAATAAAATTTGAAAAGTACTTGTATCATGATATGTGACTGAGAAATTTTAGTTAACAAAGAAATGTAAGTTTAAGCTTTAAGAGGTAAAAAAATAAATAAATAAATTAAGACATATTAAAAAGTAAAAATGAATAATTTCATGGAACCAGAAATAATAATAAAACTTGATAAAAAGGAGGCTGACACCATGATTCTGATCGCCTTTTGGTCCATCTTTCTATTTGATAGTATTTAAAATGTCCATTTTCAATTTTAAAAATTTAGAAAAATAATTTGGTGCTTTAATAATTTTACAATGAAGACCTTTTCTTTGCATATTTGTGTTCTAAAAAAATATGAAAAATGAATTGGAAGTAACACTATAGCAGCAGTCAAGAAATCAGACAGGACATTGCTCTGGGCAAACCTGCTGCAAAAGTTCTCTTTAAAGTATGAAAAAGCAAAGATGTCACTTTAAGGACTAAGGTGCCCCTGACCCAAGCCGTGGTATTTTCAGTTGCCTCATATGCACGTGAAAGCTGGACAGTGAGTAAGGAAGACTGAAAAAGAATTGAAGCCTTTGAGTTATGGTGTTGGTGAAGAATATTGAATATACCACGGACTGCCAAAAGAATAAATCTATCTTGGAAGAAGTACAGCCAAAGGCTCCTTAGAAGTGAGAATGGCAAAACTTTGTCTCACACCCTTTGGATATATTATTCAGGAGGAACCAGTCCCTGAAGAAGGACATTGTCATGGATTGAATTATGTTCCCCAAAAATACCTGTCAACTTGGCTAAAACCTGATTCCCTTGTATGATCGTATGATTGTCTATCATTTTATCTTCTGATGTGATTTCCCTGTATGTTGTAAATCCTATCACTATGATGTAATAAGATGGATTAGTGGCAGTTATATTGATGAGGCCTACAAGATTAGGTAGTGTCTTAAGCCAATCTTTTTTGAGATATAAAAGAGAGAGACCAGCAGAGAGATATGGGGACCTCATACCACCAAGAAAGCAGGGCTGGGAGCAGAGCACATCCTTTGGACCTGAGATTCCTGTGCTGAGATGCTCCCAGACCAAGAGAAGACTGCTGACAAGGACCTTCCTCCAGAGCTGACAGAAAAAGAATGCCTTCCCCTGGAGCTGGAGCCCTGAATTCGGACTTCTAGACTACCAGACTGAGAGAATAAATTTCTCTTTGTTAAAGCCGTCTACTTGTGGTATTTCTGTTATAGCACCCCTAGATGACTAAGACAGACATCATGCTTGGTAAAGGAAAGGGTCAGTAAAAAAAAAAAAGGAAGACCCTCAAATAGATGGATTGACACAGTGGCTGCAACAATGGGTTTAAGCATAACAATAATCATGAGGATGGCACAGGACTGGGCAGTATTTCATTCTGTTTTACATAGGTTTGGTATGAGTTGGAACAGACTTGATGACACTAACAACAGCAATAACTATAAAAACCATATGAATGACTCCATTTTCAGTTCAGAGGTTAAAAGAACTAAAAAAAAATTATAGATCCCATGCACAATACAAGAAAAAAACAAAACTAGATCCACTGCAAATATATTGCTTTTTTTGAAACTATCAAAGAACTGAAGGTCAAACAACATACCTGAAGTCTTGAAACAGACAGGCCTCCAGGAAGAAAGATGGAATATGAGCAGTGGCTTACCTGGGACCCGTCACACCTTAATGTCACATAATCCAGTGGGAAATTCACCTAGAAATTTTGAATGAGTTGCTAAGGCCAGGAATGGGCTAGCATGATCTTTTGAAGACCTAGAGGGCTACAGACAAAGGGGAATTTTCACTTTCTTACAGACTGTTCCTCTTGGCACCCTACCAGGTCATCAC
The DNA here is from genome assembly GCF_024166365.1 of Elephas maximus indicus. Classification (NCBI taxonomy): domain Eukaryota; kingdom Metazoa; phylum Chordata; class Mammalia; order Proboscidea; family Elephantidae; genus Elephas; species Elephas maximus. The sequence goes on along the minus strand of NC_064820.1, from coordinate 32,289,167 downwards.
AGGGAAGATTCAGGAGAATTCATTGAAAACGTTCCCATGCAGTGTTTACTGGGATTGGGGGCAAGAGCTATTGCAGAAAAGCATCCAAACTTATCTCCCATACAGAAAGAAAAGCCTTAATATGCACAGCTCACATTAAAACAATAAATTGTGTTAGTCTATGGGCACTGGTGGACTCTCACCACAACAAGAGTATGGGCAGGGAAAAAAGTCTATTCCGGGAGGCAGGGGTACCACTGGATGGACTCAAGAACAGAATAGAGAAGATGGAGGAATTTGAAAATGTGAACAACAGAGAGAAAATAGGCTGAAAATAATGAAAAGCCTCAGGGAATCTATGAGATTATAAGAGAGAATTCAAAGTCTGTGTTATTGGAGTTCTAGAAGAAGAGGAGAAAGAATAAGGTTGAAGAAATAACGGCTGAAATATCCCAAAGTTGATAAAACATACAAACCTACAGATTCAACAAGCTCAGTAAACTCCCCCAAAAAATACAAAGTATACACTAAAACACACCATAATAATAACTGATAAAGACAAAGAAAAAATCTTGAAGCCAGAGAGAAAAATGACACTTTATGTACAGAGGAAAACAATTCAAATGATGGCAGATTTCTCATCAGGAACCATGGAGGTAAGAAGGAAGAGGTACGGTATTTTTCAAGTTCTGAAAGAATGTAACAGTCAGCCCGGAATTCCATATTGGCAAAAATATCCTTCAAAACATACTCAAAAGAAGGTAAATTTAGCTTGTTGCCAAGCTGACATACTCTAAAATAAATATCCATGAATTCAAACTGATATAAAGATAATTAGACAGCTAAATATACAAATAAATGAATGAATAAAAATTGAAGAGAAAATAGAAATTTCCTTATAGAAAGATTCTGATTCATAATATTGAAAGAAGTAATTTAAAAAAAAATCATCATCATTAGAGTAACAGTAATAATTGTTGCAGATTGATGAATATTAAAATTGTTGAAAATTTCAAAAAGTACTATAGTTCCATTATTCTAAAGTATCTGCCTCCAACTTTTTATTAATTATTATGGTATTTTCCACTACACCCAGAAATGGAGCTTAATTCTCTTTCTCTTTCTCACAGATCCCTTAGGCTTTTCATTATTTTCAGCCTATTTTCTCTTGAGTGGGAGTTGGACTTTGTGACTTGCTTCAATGGAATGTTGTTGTTAGGTGTGGTCCAGTTGGTCCCAAATTGTAGTGACCCTATGTACAACAAAACAAAACATTGCCTGATCCTGTGCCATCTTAAAAATCATTGCTATAATCTTTGGTTCTGTGGAATAGAGTTTGAAAAAAGAAGAACAGTAAATTTACAATAGAAATCTGGCAGATATCAACCAAGTGATGAAGGTTATCATCACCACTAATGAGGCAGTTTGATATCATGTAACAAGTGATAAGATGGTGTCATGGTTTGAATTGTGTCCCCCCTCAAAATATGTGTCTTCTTGACTAGGCTGTGATTCCCAGTATTGTGCGGTTGTCCTCCATTTTGTGATTTGATTATCCTCCATTTTGTGATGTTGTAAATCCTAGCCTCTGTGCCTGTGGTTATGGTCCCATTTGAGAGTGAATTGCTGGTTATATTGATGAGGCAGGATTAGGTCATTTTAATGAGGATTAGGGCAGAATGAATCTTGAGTCACCGCCTTTCACCACCCTTTGTTGTTAAGTGTTATAGAGTCAATTCTGACTCATAGCAACACTACGTACAACAGAATGAAACATTGCAAGGTCCTGCACCATCCTCACAATCATTGCCGTTTGAGCCCATTGTTGCAGCCACTGCGTCAATCCATCTCACTCAGGGTGTTGCTCTTTTTCATTGACCTCTACTTTAGCAAGCATGATGTCATTCATTGCCCTACAGGAGATAAAAGCAGAGAGAAGTGAATAGAGAGGGAGAGACTTCTTTGTCACCAAGAAAGAAGAGCCAGGACCAAAGTACACCCTTTGGACCCACCATAAATATGCTAAGAACCTCCTAGGCCAAGGGGAAGATCAAGATAAGGAACTCCCCTCAGAGCTGACAGAGAAAAAGAGAGAGAATGTCTTCCCAAATTAATTCTTCCCTTAATTCAGACTTCTAGCCTCCTAAACTTTGAAAGAATACATTTCCATTTGTTAAAGCCATTCACTTGTGGTATTTCTGTTATGGCATCTCTAGGTAAGTAAGACAGATGGGATGAGAAAGAATATCTATAACCTCTGTGGTATTCCTACAAATCCAAGTATCCAAGTTGAGGGATTTTCAATAAAGTATCTGATCAGTATCGTTCAAAGGCATCAAAGGCGTGGGAAATAAATAAACAAAACAAAACAGAAAATGTCACAGATTAAAGAAAACTAAGGTGATATGTTGTATAAATGCAATGTGGTATTCAGGAGACCAGAAAGGACTTTAGTGGGAAACGTAGGGAATCAGAAAAGTTTTAGTAATTATTATTGTACCAAAGTTAATTGCTAAGTTTTAATAATTACATTAGAGTTACATATGATTTTAACATTATCGAATGCTGCTTGAAGAGTATAAGAGAATTCTCTGTGTTATCTTTGCTGGTCTTTGGAAATCCAACATTATTTCTAAATAAAAATAAAAATCTTATAAAAATTACTATGAGATGAATATCTGTGATATGTCTATCTCCAACAAATCTCCCTCAGAATGTGCTCCTGTCTGGTCCCTGTTTTTACTACATCTGTAGTTAGGTATGCAAGAAATACAGCTCCAAAACATGCACATAGAAGCCAAACACACATTTTTGAAATAGTTAAGTTTAAAATACAAGCACATCCATGAATTTGCATCCTTTAATGCATTCCTTCATTTGAATTCCAACACAGAAGAGTCAATAATGCAACTATTGCACCACCAAAAAAAAAAAAAAAAAAAAACCCAGTGTTATCGAGTCGATTCCAACTCATAGCGACCCTATAGGACAGAGTAGAACTGCCCCATAGCGTTTCCAAGGAGCGCCTGTTGGATTTGAACTACCGACCCTTTGGTTATCAGCTGTAGCACTTAATCACTACACCACCAGGGTTTCCAGTATTGCACCATCATAGAAAATTTATTCCTGACATCCCCATTCTCTCATGCAAATATAATTGGACAACAGCTACCTATTTCTATTAATACAGACAGTGTATTCTTCTGCCCTTAGCCTGCCTCTGGGAAGATAGCCTTCCACATGTAACGATGCTTCAGCAGTCCTACTTTTCCCTTTTTACAATCAATGGCCATGGACTGCTTTCTATTTCAACCATTACATTGTTTTTATTTCCCTCAAACAATACAAGGGTTTGACATAGAGTTGTGTTCCATATTCTTGTGATCTATGACAAGGAAAATTTCATCTGCTTATTTAAGTGCCCATAAAATTGATTTTACTTTATTCATTCACACTGTCTTCCAGATAATCGTCTCATATTTTATTTCAACTTATAGATTGAGATAGGAAGTTATTAATTCAAAGTCAATAATTTGAGTTCCTAGATATAAATTCTGCAGTCCCTATAAGTCAGAAAGACAACTTCATTTTTGCCTGGAAGTTTAAACTTGGTTTGGAAAGAGTATGCAAAGTTTTGCATACATTTTCCTATGCTTGCTACTTCATGTAAGCAACGATGAACTAACCCATTCTTTTAATATTTGTTATGCTAATTTTCTCATTTTACTTAATTAGCTTATAGTCATTCTTACTTTCATTCACTTCCATCACCAAACTCAGAATGTGCCTCAACTATGCAAATACCATATCTTTTTACAAACCTCAGTGCAGAGTCACTTCCTATATAAAATTTTGCTTGAAGATTGTGGCTTCTGTTGAACTCACATGCATTTGAATTATTAAAATTAAAAAAAAAAGAAAAGAAAAAAATTATTGTTACTCTGTATGAAGTGTCACACTAAGTTTTACTTTCATTACTCCTCATATCTACTGCATAATATATGTGTTATTAATATCCCTCTGAAGGAAACTTCGGGAACTAAAATTTCTAGTAGACTTTAGTCCTGGCTCTTGTTTTATTAATAATTTTTTCCAGGTGATATAATCTCTTTTTTTTTTACTTTCTCTACAGTTAAAGATGTACAAAGATATGTTCAAATAATAGATGTTTAGAATGTAGTAGAAACAATATAATTTGGGTTATGATTTAAAGATATCAAAAGATAAGATAGGTAAATAGACAGATACCTTAAGATATATATATGATACATAAGAGAGAAAAAATATTCACTGTAGAAATGAAATTGCCTTAGAAAATTTGTTAAGCTAGCAACGATTATTATACTTGTCTAAATTTATAGTCATTCACTTGATGGTCTAATTCAATTCTATATTGTTCCAGAATTCTGCAAGTAATTAGCCTATAGTAAGCACCCTCCTGGAGCCTTGGTTGTCCAGTGGTTAAGGCCTCAGCTGCTAACCAAAAGGTCAGCAGTTCCAATCCACCATCCACTCCTTGGAAACCCTAAGGGGCAGGTCTACCCTGTCCTATAGGTTTCCTATTAGTTGGGATCAGCTTATGGCAATGGATTCAAGTACCCTCCACCAACACTCTCCCATCATCTTTATTCATCTATAACAAAGGAAGGCGGAATGCAAGTATGATCCAAAAAAAAAACCAATATTAATTTATTCCTGGTTTACTATCTTTTTCTTATATGAATGACTTCTTAATATTCATTTTGATCAATTGTGATTACTTCTATGCTCAAATTCATGGGTCAGTTCCTATTCTCACAGTTGAATTCATGGATACATGAAAAGAAAATACAGTTATAATGTATTTGTCTGGCTTGTCTTCATGGCAATCTCGTATATTGATTAGCCCTTGTGAAAACAACATCCTAAAACTATTTGCAGAAGGACATGACACTCTAGTTATCACCCATGGTGCAACTGAGGATAATGAGAAAGCATTCTTAGTAGAAAATCTAAAAGTAGTGTTGTCTTGACAACCAGTGGTAGTTCATGCCTACTCTCCATGTGACCTGCTTGGTATGAGTCTACTCTAAGATTAATGATTTTTTCTTCATTAAATCAATTTCTCAGAAGTATACTCCTTGGATATGCTGAAGAAATTAATCTTATGTAACAAATTAATTATGATTAAGAATCTGTTCTGTTTCCTATGTGGGCTTCCTATTTTAGACAGCAAGTACTTAAAGCTTAACTATCAACTTGTTGTAGAACTACTATGCACCTCTCTAAAGAAGAAAAGTCTCTGCTATTTTAGGAACGTGGTTTGGGTTACATGGGGTAAAGGCTCTCGGTACACCAGAGCTTTTGTACAGTGGAAAGGTCACATACCTATGTTAAACTATGGAAAGCATGGTCTTTTTGGAACACCGCAAATAGTCAATGTATTTGCAAGAAGACTGCATTTAGCGATTGAGAAAAAAAAGCAAAATTACATCTCTTGTAAATTTTCCTATACTTTTTGCTAACTAATGTATAATTTTGAAGAACCCCTCTAGAGGAATAAGAATTATATCTGTTTTCCAATCCACAATTCCCTTTTTTGCTATGGTTGTTATGCAATACTTTTTATTATTAAAAATTAACTACATAATCTTTCATGTAAAAAAAAAATCTTTATTACAGACTTTGGAAAGCACAAAATTCAATGGGTTTATACGTATTATAAAGGATACTGACAAACTACTGATACATCTAGAGTGGGAGAGCCCTGGTGGCACAGTGATTAAAGCACTCACCTGCTAACTGAAAGGTTAGCAATTCAAACCAACAAGCTGCTCTGTGGGAAACTATGTAGCAGTCTGCTTCTGTAAAACCTTACAGCGCTGGGAACCCTAAAATGGGGCAGTTTTACCCTGCCCTACCCTGTCATAGTATAGCTAGGAGTTGGAATTGACTTGACAGCTATGGGAGATGTAGGACCACTTTCACAAGGTGGTATGAAGAAACATGTATGCCATCAGCTTGTATGTTGTAGTGGAGAGTTTGAAAATAGTCAGAGATGGAGAAGAGTGAGAAGATTATAAATATATATTTGATTGTGAGGACAAAAGAACTTTTTGATCAAATAGAAGCAGTATTAAATAAATAAAGATGGAATCTTCTGGATTTCTGGCTTTTGTAATTATACTGATAGTGATGTCATCTTTCACAGAGCTGGGAGAGAGTTAACACAAAACAGAGGAGGTGTGAGCTGTCAAATTTCAGAAATGTTATTATCGTCTGTGTTCATTTGTATGGCTATGCATGTCAAAGGACCACATTGAATAGACGGAGTGATATACATGACCGGACTTCTGAGGAGAAATCTGGGCCTGAATATGTAAATGTGGGGGTTTACAGCATATTCAATCTATATGTAAATGGTATAATGATGATAATGCTCAGCAGAAAAAAGTAGACACTGAAGACAGGTCGGGACCAAGTATTGAGGGAAGTCAGTGTCCATTTACTTTAGGTGATAATGAGCTCCAGAATTAACACACAAAAATGGAATTTCATTGACTGTCTTAGGGAGAGGTTCTTATATATGATGATCTCAAGGTGAGGAAATGTGGGGGTTGATAAACAACTCAATTTATCTTAAATATTATATAATACACAACACTGTATAGTTACCCTCAAACATGCGGTGATTTTCTAGTATTTCAATGAGGTGAGTGAACATAGTATTTGACAATGTCTTGTGACATTGTGGGCATCCTGTCAGCTGCAGGTCACATCTCAGTAAAGCCCTGGTGTGAGACAACTGTGATCAGTGGGGACTGAAGTGAGCTGGTGACTTTCAAGTTGAGTTTTAGTAAAAAATGTAGCTCTAAGGGTACAATAACTTTAATTTTGTGTTCAGCATTCCTTCCCCTCTGTCACTGGCTTGAGGAAAGAAAACAGTGACTATTTCACACTTTCACTACAGTGACACAGTTAAACATGAAGGTGTCAGATTATTTTAAATAAATATTATGTTCAAATAATGTTTATCATCATGATAAACATTTATAAATTATATTCTTTAAATAATGGTATCTTGATCTAGATGAAGAGTGTATTTAAATGGCTTTCAATTGAATTTTGGATGCTGAGGTTAAAATAAATCTGAAGTCATCAATTATAAATTTTCTGAATTCCTTATTGTACTGATGATTGGTTTTGTACTACATGACTGCTATAAATGTCCATTTGTAAGATAGATTGTTTCCATATTCAAATGAACTCTTCTCCATCGCCATTAATAACTTGTTTAAAATAGTAAACATTTTTATTTAGAAAATTTTGTTCTGTTTTGTTGCAATTTTGGTTTAGTCTTTTCTACTTCATAACAGAAAAAAAAAATGCTTCCAATTTTTCCCAGTTTATTGTCATTTCAAATGGGTTCTCTTTAGAAAATTAAATCAATCCTCCCAAAGATACTTTTGTACCTGGTAATTCTCTTCACTCCAATTATGCAAAATTGAAACAGGCTTTTAAAAACATAAACAAAACAGCAAAAAACACCATGATATTAAAATATAAGTAAAACAAATGTAATGTTAAAACTCAAGAAACTGGAAATAACACAAATAAACTTTACAAGGTGAGCAGAAACATATCAGGGGAAATGAAATTATTATATTACACAATAATTCTCTATTCACTTTCAGTTTTGTTTTTTATTTAGTGTGAAATTTAGAAATAAAAATGATATGCTGTTCTTCTCTAGGCACTTAACATTTACTAGAGATGATTTTATGGTGCTTTCTTCTAAATTTAAAAAAGATAATAAACAAAGAGGTAACATATTCAAAATAAAGTCAAATTTCTGATATTTTAGCAGCCATACCTTATGAAATCACAGGAAATATATTAAGCTAAAAGACAATCGAAATCTTCCCTCTGCCTGTTAACCTGCTTCACAATCATCAGCCTGCCACCACATATAGGAAAAAAAAAAAAAACCTAAGGCCTTTTCTTTGCTTGTCATTGATTTCTTTTTCTTTCTTCTCTTTATTCTTCCCCCACCCCCAAATTCCAAAGCAATGTATATGCTTTTGAGTGTTATTTTTTACTCTCAGTTATCTGGCTATAGAATAACTTCTAAAGGTCACTTTATAAGCAAAACAGATCAGCTTAGGAAACAGGACTCACCCACACAAGGTCATCTTTGAGGAGGAAATGCACTGATTAAATTAGGAGCTTTTTGTCTGGTTTGGCCACTAACCTGAGAAGTAGGCAGTTTTTTGTATTAATAAATCATTTCTGAGACTTTTTTTTTTTTAGTGTAAATAAAAATCACATGGGCTTTTTAGACTGTGTTATACTTTTCTATACTCTCTAAAAAAAAACTATGTTGTATTCTTTATCGTTACATTAATTTTTTTTATCATATGGTTTTCATGAGTGAATTCTACCTAGATATCTACATTCAGCATATGTCAAAATCAAATCACCATTCAGCAGGTTTGAGAGTAACTATCCCTCTACTAAATGCTATATGATGACTAACTTTTAATTACAACATACACAAGAAATAATCATCTAATTTCAGACAAAACGCTTCCAGACATGGTGATTTCACCAATTCATCAGGAATTTTGGAATATAGCTCTGTGCTAAAAATATATATATATATTTAAACTTTGAGCAGAAGTCTGGAAAACTACGAATTTCAAATGATTGTCATGGTGAATAAGATTTTGCTTATACGGGAAAGCATTTTGTTCAGTTACTTACAGAAAGTCTCTTGATAAAAATTCCAACCCAATCTTAAATAATATATTCTTTTGTGTCAAGGTTTCTGGATACCCCGTAGTCATACTTGGCATTCTCCAGATATATTGTGTTTGCCATTTTCATTATAATTTCATAATAATATTTATTTTTATTGTTTTGGGAGCCAATTATGCATCAAATTAATTACTTATTAATTATGCACTGATTAGCTTTTTTAGGGGGATTTTCACTCCATTAAAACACATAAACCCCTCATTAACATTGATCTGTAGTGTCATCCGTGTTTGTTTAAAAGATTAAAGTAAAATTGTTGAGGGACATCTGAGGCCTTAAATGCTAGCAGGCAGCCATCTAAGATGCGTCAATTGGTCTCAACCCACCTGGAGCAAAGGAGAATAAAGAACACCAAAGACATAAGGTAAAGATGAGCCCAAGAGACAAAAAGGGCCACATAAACCAGAGACTACATCAGCTTGAGACCTGAAAAACTAGATGTTGCCTGGCTACCACCAATCACTGCCCTAACAGGGGACACAACAGAAAATCCCCGAGGGAGCATGAGAACAGTGGGGTGCAGATCTCAAATTCTTGTAAAAAGACCAGATTTAGTTGTCTGACTGAAACTAGAGGGACCCCAAAGGTCATGGTCCCCAGACCCTTTGTTAGCCCAAGACCCGAACCATTCCTGAATCCAACTCTTCAGACAGGAATTGGACTGGACTATAAGACAGAAAATGATACTGGTGAAGAGTGAGCTTCTTGGCTCAAGTAGACACATACGACTATGTGGGCAGCTCCTGTCTGGAGGGGAGATGAGAAGGCAGAGGGGAACAGCAGCTGTTTGAATGGACTCAGGGAATACAGGTTGGAGAAAAGAGTGTGCTGTCTCATTAGGGAGAGACCAGCTAAGGGTATATAGCAAGGTGTATATAAGTTTTTGCATGAGAGACTGACTTGATTTGTAAACTTTCACTTAAAGCACAATAAAAAAAAAGAAAAGTCTAAAGTGGATGTCCAAAGAGACTCTGAAACTTGTGCTTGAATGTCAAGTAGCTAAAGTGAAAGGAAGAAATGATGAAGTAAAAGAGCTAAACAGAAGATTCTGAACCACGGCTTGAGAAGAGAAAGTAAAGTACTATAACGACTTGTGCAAAGACCTGGAGTTCAAAAGCAAAAGGGGAGAACACACTTGGCATTTTTCAATATGAAAGAACTGAAGCAAAAATTCAAGCCTGAAGTTGTGATAGTGAAGGTTTCTGTGGGCAAAATACTGAATGAAGCAGGAAGCATCAAAAGAAGATGAAAGGAATACAGAGTCATTGAACCAAAAGGAATTGGTTGACATTTAATCATTTTAGGAGGTATTATATGATCAAGAAGCAATGGTACTGAAGGAGGAAGTCCGAGCTGCACTGAAGGCCTTGGCAAAAAACAAGGGTCCAGGATTTGATGGAGTAAAAATGGATATTTTCTGACATTCAGATGCAGCACTGGAAGTAATCATTCCTCTATGCCAATAAATTTGGAAGACAGCTACCTGCCCATCCAACTGGAAGAGATTCATATTTATGCCTCTTCCAAGAAAGGTGACCCAATAGAATGTAGAAATTATCTGACAGTATCACTAATTTCACATGCAAGTAAAGTTTTACTGAAGATCTTTCAAAAGCAGTTGCAGCAGTACATCAGCATGGAACTGCCAGAAACTCAAGCTGGATTCAGAAGAGGATGTGGAACCGGGATATCATTGTTGACATCAGATGGATCATGTCTGAAAGCAGAGAATACCAGGATGACGTTGTCATGGTTTGAATTGTGTCACCTAAATATATCTGTCAACTTGGCTAGGCTATGATTTCCAGTATTACGTTATTGTACACCATTTTTTCAACTGATATGATTTTCTTATGTGTTGCAAATCCTGTCTCTATGATGTTATTTAGGTGAGATTAGCTGAAGATATGCTAATGACACAAGACTCAATCTATAGGATTAGGTTTTATTTTAAGCCAATCTCTTCCAAGATATAAAAGAAAGAGGCAAGCAGAGAGACATGGGGACCTCATGCCACCAAAAAACAAGAACCAGGAGAATAGCTCGTCCTTTGGATCCAGGATGCCTGTGCTGAGAAGCTCCTCAACCTGGTAAGATTGATGACAAGGACCTTCCCCTGGACCTGGCACCCTGAATTCAGGCTTCTGGCTTCCTAGACTGTAAGAGAATAAATTTATCTTTGTTAAAGCCATCTACTTGTGTTATTGCTGTTACAGCAGCATTAGATGATGAAGAAAAATGTTTGCTTGTGTTTCACATTTCACTATGTAGTCATAACAAATTATGGATAACATTGCAAAGAATGAGAAATCCAGAATAGTTAATTGTGCTTGTGAGGAACTTGTACATAGATCAAGAGCCAGTCATTAAAATAGTACGAGGGGATACTGCGTGGTTTAAAATCAGGAAAGGAGTACTTCAGGGTTGTATCTTTCATCATATTTATTTACTCTGTATGCTGAGCAAATAATCCAAGTAGCTGACTACATGAAGATGGTGGTGTCAGGATAAGAAGAAGACTCATTAACTACCTGTGTTGTGCAGATGGCAAAACCTTGCTTGCTGAAAAAGAAGAGAGCTTGAAGCACTTACTGATGAAGATCGAAGACTATAGTTTTCAGAATGGATTATACCTCAATATAAAGAAAGCAAATATCCTCACAACTGGAACAATAAGCAACATCATGATAAACAGGGAAAAGATTGAAGTTATCAAGGATTTTATTGCACTTGGATTCACAAGAAACACCCATGAAGGCAGCAGTCAAGAAATCAAAGGACACTTTGCATTGGACAACTCTGCTGTAAAAGACCTCCTTAAAGTGTTAAAAAACAAAGATGCCACTTTAAAGATTAACGTGTGCATGACCCAAGCCATGGTGTTTTCAATCACCTCATATGAATGCCAAAGCTGGGCAATGAATAAGGAAAGCCAAAGAAGAATTGCTGCCTTTCAGTTTTGGTGTTGGTAAAAAATATTGAATATACCATGGACTGCTAAAAGAAAGGAAAAATCTGTCTTGGAAGAAGTACAGCTAGAATACTCCAAGAAGCCAAAAGAGATCTACGTAAATGAAAAAAAAAATACCATGCTCATGGATAGGGAGACTCAACATCCTGAAAAAGACAGTTCTACCCAAAGCAATTTACAAATATAATGCATTACCAATCCAAATATCAATAACATTCTTAAAGGAGATAGAAAAAATTATCATTAATTTTATATGGAAAGGGAAGAAGCCAAGGATAAGTAAAGCACTATTGAAGAAGAATAACATAGGAGGACTCTCACTCACTACCTGACCTCAGAACCTACAATACAGCTATGGTAGTCAAAACAGTCTGGTACTGGTACGATGACAGATACAGTGACCAATGTCATAGAACTGAGAACCCAGATGTAAGTCCAACCACCTAGGGTAACCTGATCTTAGACAAGGGCCCAAAATCCATCAAATGGGGAAAAGACAGTCTTTTTAACAATTGGTGCTGGCAAAACTGGATGTCCATCTGCCAAAAAAAATGAAACAGGACCCATAACTCACACTATATACAAAAACTAATTCAAAGTGGATCAAAGACATAAATATAAAGCCAAAAACAATGAAGTTCATAGAAGAAAAAAAATAGGATCAAAGCTAGAGGCCCTAATACATGGCATTAACAGGATACAAACCACAACACACAAGCTTCAGAGGATAAGCTAGATAGTGGGATTTTCTAAAAATTCAACACTTATGCTCATCAAAAGACTTCATCAAAAGAGTAAAAAGAACCTACAGACTGGGAAAAAAAAATTGGCTCTTACAAATCAGACAAATATCTAATCTCTAAAATATGCAAGAAAATTCAACACCTCCACAACCAAAAGATATATAATCCAATTAAAAAATGGGCAAAGGAATTGAACAGACATTTCACCAAAGAAGATAATTCTAGCGGCCAACAAACACATGAGGAAATGTTCATGATCTCTAGCCATCAGAGAAATGCAAATCAAAACCACAATGAGATACCATCTCACCCTGGCATTACTGGCACAAATCAATAAAACAGAAAATAACAAATGTTGGAGAGGCTGTGGGGAAATCGGAACTCTTATACACTGCTGGTGGGAATGCAAAATGATACAACCACTTTGGAAAACAGTATGGTGTTTCTTTAGAAAGCTAGAAATAGAAATAACATATTATCCAGCAATCCCACTCCTAGGAATATATCCTAGAGAAATAGGAGTCACCACATGAATAGATATATACACACCTGTGTTCATTGCAGCATTGTTCACAAAAGCAAAAAGACTGAGTCCAGCACAATTAGGTGATGCCCAGCTACCACCACTGACTGCTCTAACAGGGATCACAATAGAGAATCCTGGACAGAGCTGGAAAAAAAACACAGAACAAAATTCTAACTCAAAAAGAAAGTCCAGACTTGCTGGCCTGACAGAGACTAGAGAAACCCTGAGAGTATGGCCCCTGGACACTCTTTCAGCTCAATAATGAAGTCACTGCTGAGGTTCACCCTTCAACCAAAGATTTAACAGGTCCGTAGAACAAAACTAGACTAAAGGGGCACACCAGCCCTAGGAGAGGGACTGGAAGGCAGGAACAGGAAAGCTGGTAATAGGGAACCCAGGTTGAGAAGGGCGAGTGTTGACATGTCATGGGGTTGTTAACCAATGTCATAGAACAATGTGCATACTAACTGATGAGAATCTACTTTACTGTGTAAACCTTCATCTAAAGTTCAGTTTAAAAAAAAAAAAAAAAGATTACAGCCTAAAAAGAAAACAATGGCAAGATTTCATGTCACATACTTTTAACATGTTATCAGGAGGGATCAGACCCTGAAAAAAGACATCACGTTTGGTAAAGTAGAAGGTCACTGAAAAAGAGGAAGACCCTCAATGAGATAGGTAGATTGACACAGTGACTGCAACAATGGGCTCAAACAACAATGATCGTGAGGATGGGACAGGATGGGGCAGTATTTTTTTCTGTTGTGAATAAGGTTACTATCACTTGGAACTGACTAGATGGTGCCTAATAACAACAACAACATTATATAGGGTCACGGGAATTTTTTTGGTGGTTTAAAAAAAAAAAAAAAATCTTAAAGGCACTAACATATGTGCAAGTATTTGAATGTGACATTTAAAAAATAAATGTATTTTATTAAATCTTCCTGAATAAACTAATAGAAATGCTTTAGTAAACAGAAAGTACAATATTTCCTAAAGGTATGATGATGAAATGGAAGTTATTTGATAGTATAAACTATTTGAAAATATTTTCTGAGTAAATATTTCTAAGGTCTGTTTCTTTTCATGGTTAAAACTACATACTTAAGAATACATTTACAATATTTAGTGGTAATCAGATGCATTTCAGTTATACTTTTCTCTATCTGAAAAATATTAATATGAGTTATTGTAATTTACCAAAATTTTAATTGTATAGTGAAAGATTAACACAATATCTCGGAATACAAATTTTTAGGTTTGTTTCTGAATTAATGAAAGGCTAACATAGCAATAATTCATGATCTAAATAAAATAATTTATATTTGATACAGTAACCATATATTCACATAAAAAAAAACATGGGAACTAATAAATACATTGACAAGAAACCACGTAATGCAGAAATCTTTGTATTTTCTCTACCATTGAGTTATCAGATATTGAAAAATATTTTCTGGATACAGGTCACCCTGTGACTTGGTTCAGTTGGCATGCAAAGATCATAAAAACATCGTTTCAAAAACACTACATATCTTTTAACTTTTTTTTTTTTAAGGGAAAAAAGGCTAAGAAATAACAGCATTATTTAGAAATGCCGTTCTCAGATTTTAAAAGCAATAGTGTTCATATGTGCTATTTAAAACTTTGAAAGGAATTACAGGAGCTTTCATTTTCGGCTGGTGGTTTGAACTGCCAACCTTTTGGTTAGCAGCCGTACCTCTTAACCACTGCAACACAATGGCTCCTTTACAGAGCTTTACAGAGATGTTTTAACATGCCATGAAGTCACATCACTGGCTAATTTTTTTTTTTTTTTTTTGGAAGTAGACCACCAGGCCCTTCTTCCTAGTCCCTCTTAATCTGGAATCTCAGCTGAAACCTACCTACCAAGGGTAACCCTGCTGATGTCTGAATACCAGTGGCATAGCTCCCATCATCACAGCAACTTGCAACCCTCCACAGTACGACAAACTGACAGGCACCTGGGGGCTCACAGAGCTAGTAATACAAAAGGCAGATCTGTGAAATAGTATCAAGAAATATTTACATTGATTTGGCGCTGTACAAGTCTTACTTTTGTAAAAATAATTAGAAGTAGATTTTAAAGAGTACTCATGACAACTGTTGCTTGGATTCTGTATTGGTTTTAGAAATCCGACTCTTTGATTTTAGTTAATTTGAATTAAGCTCCCCATTACGACAGCACTTTACTTTGAAGTGGGATTTTTGAATGTCAAGAATCAAAACCACCTCACAGTTGGTTGACAATTTATTAAAGCAAGAGGTCTCAGGAGATTAGTACTCATAGCAATGTAAGAACTAATGTCATAACACTTGTCATTACAAAACAAACCATTTAATATGGATCAGAATGTGTTTGAAGCCTGTCTTTTAAAAAACTCAAAAAATGTACTTAAAATATAATATTTGGTATTAATATGAATTTCACATTGCCTTCTAAAAAAGGAAACAATCACAGTATCTTAAATATGCATGCATTAAAGTCTATTTAAGAAAATAAAAATTGGACGTGTTTCTAACCTTAAAAAGAAGTGAAAATGGAGAAAAATCAATCATTTTTGCTAAGTTGTATTTCTTTTTCCACCCAGGAATTTTAATTGTGCCTCACCTGTTCTTGTTGCCAACATTACTCACAGAAATTTGCCCAAGTTGATTACCAATCATGTCATATGTTTTTGGAATGAGTTGGATATGATGATTATAATAATCCAGCTTGTTTTCTGGTACTCAAGTAGGAAGTTGAGGGCTTAAGCTGAAATATAATTTGAATTTGAATGTAGAAATGATTGAATTTCATAGGCAAGTATTGTGCTATTATATTTGAGCACATTCTCCTTTCCTTTTAAGTTTGGTAAAGAAAAAATTCCAATATAAATTTTAATCTTAAAGTAAGGATATAAGGAGATTTTACCTGTGCTTTCAGTAGAAAAGAATAAGTTTGGAAAAAATAAAAACATGAAGGAAACAAAAAAGATATTTGGTCCCCGGTGTCTACGTTGCCACTATTTAATACTAGCCAATAAATTGTACTTTAGTTTCCACTTATGTAATAAATAAGTTTTATAGATGTGCTGCTTTGTTGTTAGGTGCCATTGAATCAGTTCCAACTCACAGGGACCCCTAGTACATCTGAACAAAGTGCTGCCCAGTTCTGAGGCATCTTCACAATTGTTGCTATGTTTGAGTCCATTGTTGCAGCCACTGTGTCAATGCATCTCATTAAGACTTCCTCTTTTTGACTACCCCCTACTTTACAAAACATGATGTCCTTCTTCAAGGACCAGACCCTCCTGATAACATATCCGAGGTATGTGAGACGAAGTCTTGGATCTTCCCTTCTAAGGAACATTCTGGTTGTACATCTTCTAAGAAAGATTTGTTTGTTCTTGTGGCAGTCTATAGTATATTTAATATTCTTCATCAAATGCATAATTCAAATGCATCAGTTCTTCTTTGGTTTTCTTTATTTATTCCCTAGCTTTCTCATGCATATGAGGCAATTGAAAATACCATGGCTTAGGTCAGGCACAACTTAGCCCTCAAAGTGCAGCTTTGCTTTGAACACTACAAAAAGTTTGCAGCAAATTTGCCCAATGTAATATGTCCTTTGTTTTCTTGACGGCTGCTTCCATGGGCATTGTTTGTGAATCCAAGTAAAATGAAAACCCTTAACAACATCAGTCTTTTCTCTGTTTATCATGACATTGATTATTGGTCCAGTTGTGAGGATTTTTGTTTTCTTTATGTTGAGGGGTAATCCATACTGAAGGTTGTGGTCATTGATTTTCCTCTGTAAGTGCTTCAAGTTCTCTCACTTTTAGCAAGCTAGACTGTGTCATCTGCATATTGAAGGATCTTAATGAGTCTTCCTCCAAACCTGATGCGCCATATTTCCTCATATAGTCCAACTTCTGGGATTATTTGCTCAGTGTACAAACTGAATAGATATGGTAAAAAGATACAACACCGATGCACAACTTTCCTGACTTTAAGCCATGCAGTATCCCCTTGTTCTGTTAGAACGACTTCCTTTTGGTCTATGTACAGTTTCCTGAGCACAGTTACGTGTTCTGGAATTTCCATTCTGCAAAACGTTATCTATAGTTTGTTACGATCCACAGTCAAACAACTTTGCATAGTCAATAACACACAGGTGAACATCTTTCTGGTATTATCTGCTTTCAGCCATGATCCATCTAACATCAGCAATAATATCTCTCATTCCACATCCTTTTCTGAATCCTGTTTGAATTTCTTGCAGTTTCCTGTTGATGCACTACTGCAACAGTTTTTGAATTATCTTCAGCAAAAGTTTACTTGCATGTGTTATTAAAGATACTTTTCAATAATTTCTGAATTCTGTTGGATCCCCTTTCTTCAGAGTGGGCACAAATATGGATCTCTTCCAGTTAATTGGCCAGGTAGCTGTATCCCAAATTCCTTAGCATAAACAAAGGAGCGCTTCCAGCATTGTATACTTTTGTAGAAACATTTCATATGACACCTGTCACTTTTTTGTACTGTGGTGGCTTACATGTTGCTGTGATGCTAGATGCTATATAAAATGCACATGACCCAAGCCATGGTATTTTCAATTGTCTCATATACATGTGAAAGCTGGACAATGAGTAAGGAAGACTGAGGAAGTACTGATGCCTTTGAATTAAGGTGTTGGTGAAAAATGTTGAATGTACCATGGACTTCCAGAAGAACAAACAAGTCTGTCTTGGAAGAAATACAGCCAGAGTGCTCCTTGGAAGTGTGGATGGCGAGACTTCATCTCACATACTTTCGACATGTTATCAGGAGGTGCCAATCTTTGGAGAAAGACAACATGCATGGTAAGGTAGAAGGTCAGTGAAAAAGAAGACCCTTGATGAGATGGATTGACATAGTTGCTACAACAATGGGCTCAAACATGCAATCATTGTGAGGATGGTGCAGGACTGGGCAGTGTTTCATTCTGTTGTACAAATAGTCGCTATGAGTCAGAACCAACTGAATGAAACATAACAAAAACATGCTACCTCTATTTCAAATACTTGCAGGGTTACCCATGATGGGCAGTTTTCAGCAGAGCTTCCAGGCTAAGACCTACCAGAAAGAAGTACCTGGCAATCTACTTCCAAAAAAATTGACCAGTGAAAACCTTATGGATAGTGGTGAAACACTGTCTGATATAGTGAGACTAGGGAAGAGCTGTCTCCTCAAAGCAGAGCTGACCTCAATGATGTGCACAGAGTAAAGCTTTTGGGACCTTCATTTGCTATGTGGCAGGATTCAAAATGAGAAAAAAAAAAAAAAAAAACAGCTGCAAACTCCAATTTGTAATCATAACCTGGAATGTAAGAATCAGGAATCAAGAAAAATTGATAGGTGTCAAAAATGACATTGAATGCTTGAAGAGTGATATCCTCAGCCTTAGTGAGCTGAAATGGATGGTATTGGTTGTTCTGAATCAGACATATACCAGTTGTTATTGAGTCAATTCTAACTCATGCATATGTACGTAAAAACAAAAACAAACAACAACAAAAAACCCATTGCTGTCGAGTCGATTCCGACTCGTAGTGACCCTATAGGACTGAATAGAACTGCCCCATAGAGTTTCCAGGGAGTGCCTGGTGGGTTTGAACTGCCAACCTCTTGGTTAGCAGCCGTAGCTCTTAACCACTACACCACCAGAGTTTCCACATATGGAGATATATGTATCCAGAACCCAGCACAGTTATTAATATATTATATAAAACAAATTTGTGAAAGGTCCTAAAAAATGAAAATTCTTTACCAATTAGAAATGATTCATTTTTAAAGTGTATTTCTGAATAGCTTAGCAAAAAATTAAAAAATTTCATTATTTCTTACCTAATCTTATGAAAAGTGAAAGCAGTATATGTATAGATAGATATTTAGCTTTTCCCCAGAGGCACTATTTTGCTCTCTCTCTGTCCTTCGCTTTATATTTTATAATCCAAAGACAATACAATAAGAAGTGATGTCGTTGTTGTTGTTAAATGCCATGGAGTCGATTCTGACTCATAGTGACTGTATAGGACAGAATAGAACTGCCCATACTATTTCCAAGGGGTGTCTGGTGGATTTGGATAAAAAACAGACGGAAGGGATGAACTTATTTCAGTTCCATTAATTATTATATGCCAAACTGTGTTCTAGATGTACTTTCATTTAATTAAGTGTACTTCATTGTTGTTAATTCTCATTATATATACATACAGGGACCAGTATTATGACTAATTCTTAGGAAATAACAAAAATGTTAACATTCAAATACAGCAAGGAAAATGCCAGTACAGGTGTGTTGGACAGGAATTCTCCCACCTCACCCACCCATCAAAAGAAAAAAAAAATTGCCTACTAAAATGTTAGTAAAAATTTAGACGTTTTAATAATTCTGTGTCTCATTTTATAGCATCGAAAAAAAAAGAAAAAAGAAAAAACGAATGCACTCCTCTTAATTTTGTCACTACCCAGGGAATAATTTTGATATTCAATCCTGTAACTGCTTGGTTAAATGAGAACAAGGGAGACAATTTCCTGTTTGGTTGGGGAGAAAGGCCATTCTGAACCTGACTTACTAATTCTTCATTTTACATTTTTTCCCAATTTGCACGGGAATTGTAAATTATCTTTATTCAAGTTCTAATTTATTTTATAATAATTTGTGCCTAAAATATTGTCCCTTTCCTGTCAGTTACTTGCAGAACCATTGACACTTTCTTACTTCAAACATTACTGTCTTGGGAAAAAAAAAAAAAAAATTATTATCCTCATCTGTTAGTTACTAGCTGAAATGAGTAAATTAGAAGTGTAGCATCTTTACTTTTTAAACTTTGTGTAAAAGAATATCTTTTAAAGTCATAAATGTTGGATATGGTAATAATAGTAGTCTGAGGTTTTTAAATGCTAAAGAGTTATATCTGATAGATAATCATATCAATTTCTCCTTTAGTCATGTGGTTACAGTACTAACAATTTGTGAAATATGCTACGCTTTTTGTCAACTCTGTCATTTCTCATATTGACCCCTGCCAAGAAATCCATTTTATTTCTTCCTTATGTAACAACTTTGAACTGGAAACTGTTCTTTTCCTTCCAATGCATGTTATGGCACTGGTTTCAACCTGGCTTTTTTCAAAATCATTTGGTGATGTTTTTGAAGTATTGATTTCAGAGTCGCAGATCAATCAAATCACAGCCACTTGGAGTGAAACCCAGCATCAGCACTGAGATTTTGAAGTTCAGCATGTAACTTTAATGTGCAGACATTGTAGTGATCTTCACTTAGCATGTTCAAATTTTAAACTTACAGTCATATATATCCATTATTTAAATGACTGTGTGGTGCTATAATTCATTTATTGAAATACTACGTAGTGGATACTGTAAATGTATATAATAGCTACACCCATAGACCCTTTGGCATTGAGTCAATTCTGACTCACAATGACCCTATAGGACAGAGTAGAACTAACTGCCTCCTAGGCTTTCCAAGGAGTGGCTGGTGGATTTGAACTGCTGACCTTTTGCTTAGCAGCCAAACGTTTAATGGCTGCACTACCAGTACACATGCAGCCATTATTTATTCAATTTTAAAATATTTTTAAGTAACTACTACATTCCTAGAATTATTCTTGATACCAGATTATATCCTGGACAGAAGCTGGAAGAGAAATGAAGGATCATACTCTGGAGTGGACACAGAGAGCATGGCCCTGCAGAAACCCTGAATTTGGACTTCTGGCCTCCAAAACTATAAGGCAATACATTTCTGTTTTTATAGCTACCTATAAAAATTTTTTTTTTTTTTTTTATATGTGGTACTTTGTTATGGCTGTCCTAGGAAATTAATACAAGAGGACATAATTAGAAATAAGCATTCCAGGTAAGAAAAGGTAAGAAATGTGGTCAGATCATAAAATTCTCATGTGTCAATCAACATGAGCTGTGTTATGATAAGGTTAAAAGAAAAATAGTCACCAACTTTCACTGACTCAATTGAATAATGTATTTATTGTTCGGCATACACATTCAATGGAAGTCATTAGACAGTGCACATAGGCACCTGCACATCCTTGTCCCTCAGAGGTCCAGCCTCAGAAGCACATTCTCACCATATCATTCTACTATCCCTATGACAGATAAAAAGAATTTGAATTGCATCCTGGTTCTTAAAGTTTCCTACATAATTAACTCACGTTAGTTACACTCATAGTTCATTGATAAAGGCAAGTTGCATAGCAATCCTTACCTTCAAACTGGATTGAGTATTATCTAATTACGTTTTCTTATGGAAGAGGACTAGAATATTTTTGAACAATACTAATGATTACACATTCTATGCCATATTTGAAAACCCTGGTGCCACAGTGGTTAAGAGCTACTGATGCTAAACCAAAAGGTTGGCAGTTTGAATCCACCAGGTGCTCCTTGCAAACTCTGTGGTGCAGTTCTACTCTGTCCAATAGGGTGGCTATGAGTTGGAATCAACTCGACAGCAATTTTTTTTTTTTTTTTAATGCCATGTTTAGGACTTTATACTTAATCCTGAAGGCAGTGGAAAGACATGAAAGATTGGGTTACATAGTATATTCTGTAATTAGTGTTTTGTTTTAGAAAGATCACCTGCTAATGTATGGAGAATAAATATGAGGAGATTGCTAGAGACAGGCTGTAAGAATATTGCCATATTTAGTTGAGAGATGATACTGTAGTAATCCAAGGATGTGAAAGTGGGAATATAGAGATATGGGTAGAATTGAGAAATATTAAAGACATGCAAGAACTTTGGGGGTGATTAGATTTAGGAAGTGGGGGCAGTGATTAGGACAAAGAGGTCTCAGCTTAATTTCCAGGTTATAGAACTCATCTCTGAGAAATAGATAGCAGATTTTAGGTAATGATAAGCAGATGAGTCTTGATAATGTTTCATTTTAGGTATTGTGTAATACTTACTAGCATACATCTGGATTGAAAATGCAGTCTCAGAAGAGAGATTGAGTTGGAGCTATAGGCCAAGAGCCCCAGCATACAACTGGGCCTTAAATCTGAATGTGCAGCTGCGTCAACCTAATTATAGTTTGCGGATTTAGATGGTAAGAGCATCATTGGAACAAAAATGGGGCTCTGAGTGACACCGACATTTAATATAGGAGTAATCAGTCTTCCACAAGAGAATGAAAGGAAGCATCCAGAAATGAGCAGTGAAATAAGCAGATAATAGGATCACAATACTGAATAGAAGAGTTATCAGCAATCACAAATGACCCAGGGAGATGAATTTAGGTAAGAATTTATGTGTCTATTGAAATCGATTGGAAGATTTTTATGCATCCTCTGAAGAACAGAAGCAAAATTTCAAAGATCTGGATGAATTTGATATGAGCCATAGCCATCCTTGAAAATGAGCACCTACTTGGCGTAACACATCTATACAAAAAAAAATCAATATTATGCATAACATAGGTTTGCTATGAGTTGGAATTGACTCCACTCTAGTGGGTTTGGTTTTTTTTTGATTTTGGTAAGCCAAAAAAAAAAAAAAAAAAACCTCCCATCAGGTAGATTCTGAGATTCTATCTCATAGCAACCTCATGAGTTACAGGGTAGAACTGAGCCCCATGGGGTTTTCTTAGCTGTAATCTTTACAAAAGCAGGTCTCGAGGGCTTTCTTCCATGGTGTTGCTCAGTGGGCTTGCCCTGCTAACTGTTAGATTAGTAGATGAGCATAAACCATTTATTTGCACCACCCAGAGACTTTACATAACGTGGCAGAATAACATTATTTTTGGATAATCTGACTGTTACATTGAAAATTTAAGAGAAACAATTACATAACTTCCTAGAAATGAAAAAAATGAATTAAGTAAGTGGTCAGTTTTAAAACAACTGAAAACAATTTAATATTTTTCTGAGAGGAATATTTGCAAATATATGCCAGGCCACATTTTTGTACCCCTCTTACACAAAACGTCCATGAAAGCAGCAGTCAACATATCAAGGGACGTACTGCATTGGGCAAATCTGTGGGAAAAGACCTTTTTAAAATTTTAAAAAGAAAAGATGTCACTTTGATGATTATGGTGCATCTGACCCAAGCCATGGTCTTTTCAGTGGCCTCATAGGCATGCAAAAGTTGCATAGTGAAAAAGGAAGACAGAAGAAGAGTGGATACTTTTGAACCGTGCTGTTGGCAAAGAATATTGACTACACTGTGGACTTCCAAAAGAACAAACAAATCAGTCTTAAAAGAAACACAACCAGAATGTCCTTTAGAAGTGATGAGGTGAGACCCTGGCTCCCATACTTTGGACACATCACCAGGAAAGATCAATCTGTAGAAAAGCACATCATGTTTTGTAGAGAATAGTGCCAATGAAAATGAGGGACATCCTTGATGAGATAGGTTGACACAACGGCTGCAACAATAAGCTCAAATGTATCAATGATCATGAGCAGAACCCTGCAACATTTCTTTCTACTATATTTAAGGTTACCATGAGTGGAGCAAAGGCAACCTTAAGTGTAACATCCCAGAAATTTTTAGGCCTTTAAATTCCCGCAAATTGTGTAGAAATATATATACATGGAAACCCTGATGGTGTAGTAGTTAAGTGCTACAGATGCTAACCAAAGGGTCAGCAGTTCAAATCTGCCAGGCACTTCTTGGAAACTTTATGGGGAAGTTCTGCTCTGTCCTATAGGGTTGCTATGAGTTGGAATCGACTAGATGGCACTGAGTGGTGTGTGTATATATATCTCCCAATATACGTATATATATATTGAGTACCAAGGTTTTAGATATTGTCCAATGGTAAATCAAGCCTGGGAGCATTCAAGGATGTTTTAATTTTCTCTTTGCACCCTTCTAATTATTTATACTTAATTATATATGTAAAACAGATTTTGTAAAATAATTAAAAACAGCCCAATAAGAAATTGGACAAAGGACATATAAGTATGGAAAGGAATATGAATAGATATTAATCATATAAAAAATTGCTCTGTTAATGTAAATCTATTGTTATATACATAAGCTTTATACTGCTTTATACATCATTCTGGAAACCCTGGTATCATAGTGGTTAAGTGCTACGGCTGCTAACCAAAAGGTCGGCTGTATGAATCTGCCAGGCACTCCTTGGAAACTCTGTGGGGCAGTTCTACCCTGTCCTATAGGGTCGCTATGAGTCAGAATCAACTCAATGGCAGTGTGTTTGGTTTTGGTTTTTATACAGCATAATTTCAAATAAGATCAATGTATCAGGTCAGGGTTATTCAGAGAAACAGAACAATAGGAGAAGACTATATATACATATATAGAGAGAAAGAGAGAAAGAAAGGAGACCAACAGTGCAATGAAGTTGAGTACAATGGCTGAAATGATAGATCCTAATGAGAGGAAGTAGGTTTCCCTAAAGTAAAAGTGTAGGTGTTGTGGAAATAACCTAGTAAGCAGGAGTGAAGCATTTGGGTTTATTTAGATTTATTTACATATATTTAGATTTTTTCCAGTGGTGCAACAGTTTCTGGTGCCATCCTACTTTTGATTGCTAAAGTGAAGCTGAGGCAAACTGATGAAGTAAATAAAAGAATGTGAACCTGGATTAAGTCATTTAGAACGGTTGAGTTGTCAGACTCCTGAAGGAGAGAAAGAGTGTTAAATGCCAACTCTTAGTAATTTAGGCAGAGTGACTAGGGAATCTAAGATTACAGTTGTTGATTGTTGTTAAGTGCCATTGAGTGGGTTCCGAGTTATAGGCATCCTATATACAACAGAATGAAACTCTGCCCAGTCCTGTGCCATCTTCACAATTGTTGTTATGTTTGAGTCTATTGTAGTAACTGTGTCAATTCATCTCATTGAGGCTCTTCCTCTTTTTATGCGAGACAAAGTTTCACCATCCTCACTTCTAAGGAACAATCTGGTTGTCCTTCCAAGGCAGGTTTCTTCATTTTTCTGGCAATCCATGGTATAGTCAATATTCTTAGACAACGTCATGGTAGTTCAAAGGCTTCATTTCTCCTTTGGTCTTCTCTATTCCTTGTCCAGCTTTTGCATGCACAGGAGGTGATCGAAAACATCATGGCTTGGGTCAGGCATATCTTTACTTTTTAATATTTTAAAGAGGTCTTTTGCAGCAGATTTGCCCAGTGCAATGCATTATTTGATTTCCTGACTGCTGCTTCCATGGGTGTTGATTGTGAATCCAAGTAAAATGAAATCCTTGACAACGTCAGTCTTTTCTTCATTTATCATGATATTTGTTGGTCTAATTGTGAGGATATTTGTTTTCTTTATGTTGAGGTGTAATTCATACTGAAGTCTGCAATCTTTGGTCTTCTTCAGTAACCACTTCAAGTCCTCTTCACTTTCAGCAAACAAGGTTGTGTCATCTGCATAGTGCAGGTTGTCGATGAGTCTTCCTTGAATCATTCTTCTTCATATAGACCAGCTTCTCAGGTTATTTGCTTAGCATACAAATTGAGTCAGTATAGTGAAAGAAGACAACCCTGACACCTTTCCTGACTTTAAACCATGCAACCCCTTTGTTCTGTTCTAACGACTGCCTCTTGATCTGTGTACAGGTTCCTCATGAGCACATTTAAGTGTTCTGGAATTCCCACCCTTCACAATGTTATCCATTTTTTTTTTTTTTTTTTAATTACAGAGTGGAAAGGAATGTGTGGTTTATATTTTTCTTCAGGTAATTTACAAATCAAGAGAGCTTTGCAGACTAGCTTGTGAAACTAATCTCATGCGCAGTAATATTTTTAAGAGGGATATTTGTGCTGAGTTTTATACAACTGATTTAGGAGCAAACTACTGGAACAGAACTCATTTGTTCCTGAACCTTAAATGTGTTCCAATAAATATTTTTCTTTTGTGTCCTTAACCTTTACTTTACCCTGTGGACCTGAAAGATTTATTATCTTATTCATATAATTTAATTCTGGGTTCGGTCCAAGGAATGAGTAAGTCTTTGTAAATCTAGGTCAAGATTTCTAATTTGTTTTTTTTACATTTATTTTTCATTTTTCTTTCTCTTTTGCTTGTTTTTTTTCTTCTTTTTTTTTTAATCAAAGTCTATTTTTCTTGTGTGTGAAAGATGCTGCATCTTTCTTCATTCAGTGGCAGTATAATCCAAGTTATTACTCTGGTTTCCTGGATTATTATAATTTGGTTAACTGAAATTAAAGAAATAATAGTAAATGATATAGAGTGAATTGCCTTATAGACCAGTCATCCTTATATCAGATCAAAATAATCACATAAATGTTAAAGGCCTACTAATGGCTGAAAGATTATTATTAAAGATAATATAATCAGAAGAAAAATATGCATAAAAGTTTTCCTTTCAGTGAAACATGTCATCTTTTTGAAAATTATTATGACAAACAAGTCAACACAAATACATTCAACATGACAACTGAAAAATATAGAAGAAGATATGGCTACTTCTTCCACTACATTGTATTATGTTTATTCTTTTTACCTGTCTTATGAAATATTGTTTTTATGGAAATCTGTATAGAAAAATAATAGGTTTACCAATTATATTCATTAGGGTAAAACCAAAGCAGTTATAACAAGAAAAAAAAAAAAAGAAAAAAATTGCCATCAAGTTGATTCCAACTCATAGCTACCCCATAGAACAGATTAGAACTCCCCTGTAGGGTTTCCAAGGAGCAGCTAGTGGCTTCCAACTGCTGATGCTTCTTGGTTAGCAGTTTTAACTCTTAACCACTATGCCACTGGAGCTGCTTAACAAGAATAACAAAAAGAAGCAAAAACAGAAACTCATTGTTATTGACTGGATTCTCACTCATAGTGACCCTATTGGACAGAGTAGAACTGCTCTACAGTGCTTCCAAGGAGCAGCTGGTGGATTTTAACTGTCGACTTTTTGGCTAGCAGCCAGACACTTAACCACTATGCCACCAGGGCTCCTTTAACAAGAATAAAAAAATAGAGCCATATAAATTAAAGAAGGATTTTCTTTTTATTTTTTGTTATTTTGTTTTACCTCTTCACATAGTCCTGTGGTGGAGCTGGGAGTTCAAGCCAGATGCATAGTACAATTTAGCTGTGCTATGCCATTGAGGGAAACCTTGGTAGCATAGTGGTTAGGTGCAATGGCTGCTGACCAAAGGGTCAGCAGTTTGAATCTACCAGGTGCTCCTTGGAAACTCTATGGGGCAGTTCTACTCTGTCCTGTACGGTTGCTGTGAGTTGGAATCAATTCAATGGCACTTTTTTTTTTTTTTTTTTTTAATGCCATTGAGAGATCAAAGTCCTGCTTCCAAACCTAGGTGTTGTCCTTGTCTGCATGCCTGAAGCTAGGTCATATCCTAGTTCTGGCACACAGGAAAGAAGGACAAGTGATTTCATTTTATGCAAATAATGAAATAGAAAATTTCCCTTTCATTCGTCTTTCCCCCAAAGCCCGCTGCCTTTCAATTCTGACTCTAATTTCACGGAGTAGAACTGGGCTATATGGTTCTCAAGGCTATAAATCCTTATGGAAGCAGACTGCCAATTCTTTTTCCTGCCCTTAAGCACTGTGTCACCAGGGCTCCTCGCATTCTCTCAGGAGACCCTAATTCCATGGATGTTCTTTTTAGGAGCCATTGAGTAGGTTCTGACTCATAGTGACCATAAGTGCAACAAAACAAATCACTGCCAGTCCTGCACCATCCCCACAATCATTTCTGTATTTGAGCCCATTGTTGCAGCCACTGTGCCAACCCATCTTGTTGAGAGTCTTCCTCTTTTTCTCTGACCCTCTACCTTACCAAGCGTGATATCCTTCTCCAGGAACTTGTCCCTCCTGATAACATGCCCAAAATATGTGAGATGAAGTCTTGCCATCCTTGCTTCCAAGGAGCACTGTGGGTGTACATTTCCTAAGACAAACTTGTTCATTCCTCTGGCAGTCCATGGTACTTTCAAAATTCTTCACCAACACCGTAATTCAAAGGTATCAATTCTTCTTCAGTCTTACTTATTAATTGTCCAGCTTTCATATGCATACGAGGTGATTGAAAATATCATGGCATGGGTCAGGTTCACCTTAGTCCTCAAAGTGACTTCTTTGCTTTTTAGCACTTTAAAGAGGTCTTTTGCAATAGATTTGACCAATGCAATATATCATTTGATTTCTTGACTGCCGCTTCCATGGGCTTTGATAGTGGATCAAAGTAAAATGAAATCCTTGACAGCTTCAGTATTTTCTTAATTTATTAAGGATAAAACCAAACAAAACTCATTTCTGTTGAGTTTATTCAGACTCAGAATGACCATATAGGACAAAGTAGAGTAGTATGTTTTTGTTAGATGCCATCGAGTTAGTTCTGACTCATAGCAACACTATGCACAACAGAGTGAAACACTGCCCGGTCCTGAGCCATCCTTACAATTGTTATTATGCTTGAGCTCATTGTTGCAGCCACTGTGTCAAACCACTTCATTAAGGGTCTTCCCCTTTTCTGCTGACCCTGTACTCTGCCAAGCATGATGTCTTTCTCCAGGGACTGATCCCTCCCGAAAACATGTCAAAAGTATGTAAGACGTAGTCTTGCCATCCTTGCTTCTAAGGAGCATTCTGGTTGTACTTCTTCTAAGACAGATTTGTTCCTTCTTTTGGCAGTCCATGGTATATTCAATATTCTTCTCCAACACCACAATTCAAAGGCGTCAATTCTTCTTCTGTCTTCCTTATTCATTGCCCAGGTTTTGGATACATATGAGACAGTTGAAAATACCATGGCTTGGGTCAGGCGAACCTTAGACCTCAAGGTGACATCTTTGCTTTTCAACAATTTAAACAGATCTCTTGCAGCCAATTTGCCCAATGTGATGTGTCTTTTGGTTTCTTGACAGCTGTTTCCATGGATGTTGATTGTGGATCCAAATCCTTGACAACTTCAATCTTTTCTCAGTTTGTCATGACGTTGATTATGGATTCAGTTGTGAGAAATTTTGTTTTCTTTATGTTGAGGTGTAATCCATACTGAAAGCTGTGGCCTTTGACGTTCATCAAGTCCTCTTCACTTTCAGCAAGCAAGGTTGTATCACTCATAAAACAGGTTATTGAGTCTTTCTCCAATGCTGAAGCCTTATTCTTCTTCATATAGTCCAGCTTCTCAGATTATTTGCTCAGCATACAGATTGAATAGGTATGGTTAAAAATGAATAGGTATACAACCCTAATGCATACCTTTCCTGACTTTAGGCAGTGTCCCCTTCTTCTGTTTGAATGACTGCCTCTTGGCCTATGTACAGGTTCCTCAGGGGCACAATTAAGTGTTCTGGAATTCTCATTCCCCACAACATCACCCATATTTTTTTATGATCCACACAGTTGAATGTCTTAGCATTGTCAATAAAACTCAGGTAAACGTCTTTCTGCTTTTAGCCAGGATCCATCTGACATCAGAAATGATATCACTTGTTCCATATCTTCTTCTAAATCTGGTTTGAATTTCTGGCAGTTCCCTGTCAATATACTGCTGCAGCCGTTTTTGAAATATCTTCAGCAAAATTTTGCTTGGATATGATATTAATGATAGTGTTCGATAATTTCCGCATTTGCTTGGATCACCTTTCTTGAGAATAAGTGTAAACATGGATCCCTTCCAGTTGGTTGGCCAGGTAGCTGTCTTCCAAATTTCTTGGCATAAATGACTGAGCACTCTCAGGTTGCATCTGTTTGTCGAAACATCTCAATTGGTACTCTGTCAATTCCCGGAGCCTTATTTTTCGCCAATGCCTTCAGTGCAGCTTGGACTTCTTCCTTCAATACCATTGGTTCCTCAACATGTTACCTCCTGAAATGGTTAAACTTGACAGTTCTTTTTGGTATACTGACTTTGTGTTTTCCTTCCAACTTCTTTTGATGTTTCCTGCATCACTTAATATTTTCCCCATAGAAGCCTTCCGTATTGCAACTTGAGGCTTGAATTTTTTCTTCAGCTCTTTCAGCCTGAGAAATTCTGAGCGTGTTCTTCATTTTTGGTTTCCTGTCTCCAGCTCTTTGCATATTTCATCATAATGCTCTACTTTGTCTTCTCTAACAGCCCTTTGAAATCTTCTTTTCAACTCTTTTACTTCATCATTCTTTTCTTTTGTTTTAGCTAATAGATATTCAAGAACAATTTTAAGAGTCTTTTCTGACATCCATTTAGGTCTTTTCTTTCTCTCCTGTCTTTTTTAATGACCTCTTGCTTTCTTCATGTATGATGTCCTTGATGTCATTCCACAACTCATCTGGTCTTAGGTCATTAGTATTCAATACCTAAAATCTAGTCCTGAGATGGTCTCTAAATTCAGGTGTGACATACTCAAGGTTGTACTTTGGCTGTAGTCAACTTATTTCTTCAGTTTCAACTTGAACTTGGATATGAGTAATTGATGGTCTGATTCATAGTCAACCCCTGACCTTGTTTTAACTAAAGATATTGAGCTTTTCCATCCTCTTTCTCCACAGATGTGGTCGATTTGATTCCAATGTATTCCCCCTAGTGAGGTACATGTGTATAGCTGCTGTTTATGTTGTTGAAAAAAGGTATTTGCAACGAAGAAGTTTTTGGTCTTGCAAAATTCTATCATGCGATTTCCAGCATCATTTCTATCACCAAGCCATACTTTCCAACTACAGATACTTCTTCT
Organism: Elephas maximus indicus; assembly: GCF_024166365.1. Lineage (NCBI taxonomy): Eukaryota > Metazoa > Chordata > Mammalia > Proboscidea > Elephantidae > Elephas > Elephas maximus. The sequence continues at coordinate 32,258,436 of NC_064820.1, read as the reverse complement.
GTGTTTCCAAATTTTTCATTCCAACCACCATTGATTATCAGTGAATCCTGATTGCATGTTTGATCAATCTCAGACTGCAGAAGCTGGTAAAAATCTTCAATTTCTTCATCTTTGGACTTAGTAGTTGGTGAGTAAATTTGAATAATAGTTGTATTAACTGGTCTTCCTTGTAGGTGTAAGAATATTATCCTTTCACTGGCAGCGTTGCTCTTTGAGATAGATGTTGAAATATTCTTTTGATGACGAATACAACGCCATTCTTCTTCAAGCTGTCACTCCCTACATAGTAGACCATATTATTTTCCAATTCAAAATGACCAATACCAGTCAATTTTAGCTCACTAATGCCTATAATAATCTTTATGCGTTCCATTTCATTTTTAACAATTTCCAATTTTTCCAGATTCATACTTGGTATATTCCAAGTTCCGATTATTAATGAATATTTATAGCTGTTTCATCTCATTTTGAGTCATGCCACATCAGCAAACGAAGGTCCCTAAAACTTGAGTCCATCCGTGTCATTAAGGTAGACTCTGAAGAGGCAGCTCTTCCCCGATCGTGTTCTGAGCCCCTCCCAATCTTGGGGCTCATCTTCTGGTACTACATCAGACATATTCTGCTGCTATTCATAAGGTTTTCACTGGCTAATTCTTTTCAGAAGTAGACCACTGCGTACTTCTTCCCAGTCAGTCTTAGTCTGGAAGCTCAGCTGAAACCTGTTTGCCATGGGTTACCTTGCTGGTATTTGAATATCGGTGGCATAATTTCCAGCATCACAGCAACACACAAGCCTTTACAGAACAATAAACTGACAGATGTGTGGGGGACGCAATACTTACTCATATAACAGTAATAAGTTCCTAGTTTCTATCTCACCTGTATCTTCTACTATCTCCTAGATTTCTCACTCTGGGGAGCAAATCTAAACTATTTGATTGCTCATTTCCATATATGAAAAATCAAGTTAATAAAAACAAAGTCATAAAGTTATTGTGCAACTTAAATGACACGTAGTGTGTAAAGCATCTGAATGTTTTTTTAAAAATGCTCATTTTCTAAATTAGTTACTCTAATTAGCAAAATAAGTCTTATGTAATGTTAAATGCATCCCAGAAACTTGCAGGCCTTTAAATTCCTACAGATGCATCCCAGAAACTTGCAGGCCTTTAAATTCCTACAGATTGGGTAGAGAAATAGTTTTTTTTTTTTGAGTACCAAGGCTAGATATTGTCCAATAGCAAATCAAGTATGAGAGAATTCAAGAATGTTCTAATTTTCTCTTTGCACTCATCTAATTTTTTATTCTTAGTTAATTAATTAGGTGGATTTCTATCCTCAGATGATTTATTCACAAATGTCTTGAATGTATCACTTTATTTTGGAGAAAAGGAAATTAGAATATAAGTCTTTATGAATGTGTTTTCTCAAGACAACAACAACAGTAAAAAAAAGTACTCCAAACACAGTACCTATACTCAAAGAAAATCTTTGGCTTTAAGCCAAAAGATTGGTATATAAATGCTTAATTAAAAATGCATAAGTGTACATACATGCATCTTTTAATTTACCTAAAAAATATATGTATATAAATCTATCCATGTATTAAAATTTATATTTTTTTGTGTGGAGTTATATAAATTTTAAAACATGGTAGATTTATATTTTCACCACTGTTACTCCAAAAAAACTCTCTCATGGTATCTCTTTGAACTCATAACCTACTTCAGCCCTTAACTTCTGGTAACCACCAATTTATTCCCCAACACTATAGTGTTTTCCTTTTGAGAATGTTATATAAATATGAGCATGCAGTGTATAATCTTTTGAGACAGGCTTCTTTCACTCAGTATCATTCCATTCAGGTGTATCATTCCATACATTAATAGTTTGTCCCTTTATTTTGGTGAGTAACATTCCATTGTGTGGTGGTACCACAGTGCATATTCATTAGACCTTGTGGGACATTTTTGTTGTTTGCATTTTGGGGCTATTATAAACCCTTTTGTACAGGTTTCTGTGTGAATGTAATTTTTTTATTTCTCTGGAGTGAATATCTAAGACAGGGACTTCTGGATGATACAGTATACGTATGTGTAGGTTTATACAAAACTGTGAGACTATTTTCCAGAATGACTGTGCTATTTTGCATTCCCACCAGAAATGTATTAGTTTCAATTGTTCTATACACTGAAAAGTACTTGATAAGTCATCCTAATAGGTGTGTAATTATATTCCATCTTTGTTTTATCTTCCTTTAATAGCTAATATTGTTTAATATCTTTTCCTGTGATTATTTTCCATTTGTATATCATTTGGTGTAGTGTCTATTTAAGTCTTATGCCCATTTTTAATTTGTTTCATTTTTACTGTTAAGTTTTGAGAGTTCCTCATGAATCTAGATAAAAGTCCTTTGTCAGTACGTGAGTGTAAATCTTTTCTCCTTGTATGTACCTTGTCTTTTCCTTCTCTCAACAGTTTTTCACAGAGCACACACTTTTAATTTTAATGAAATGTAATTAATTATGCAGTTTCTGTTTTGTCTTGTTTTATGGCTTATGTTTTTGAAGCCATGTCTAAAATTGTATGCCTAATCACTGAGCATAAAGGTTTTCACCTAAGTTTTTTACTAAAAGTTTTGAAGTTTTATATTTATGTCTATGACTATTTTGAACTATTTTTACTACAGTGTGAATTTTAAGTAGAAATTTATTTACCTTGTATTATTTCCTTTCTTTAGAAATTTCTCAGATCAGCTCTGAAAAATTTCTAATGAAAGGCAATAATACAAGACAAATAAATATATATTTAATAAATAAATTTGAGATGAGTTTTTTTTTTATATATATAATTCCTGGCAATTTAAAAACATTTTTCACTTCATGTTTTTCAATAGGTTATTGTGTGACGTGGAGTTGATTCTGACTCGTAGTGAACAGAGTAGAGCAGAGTAGAACTGCCATATAGGGTTTTCTAGTCTGTAATCTTTATGGAAGCAGAACACCAGGTCTTTTCTCCAGATAACAGCTGGTGGGTCCCAACATCCGACTTTTCGGTTAGCAACTGAACCATTAACAATTGCACCACCAGGGCTCCTATTTTAAAGTAATATGTTATTTTCCTTTTGTTGCTTTCAAGATACTGCCTCTGCCTTTAGTTTTCAACAGGCTAAATATAATGTACCTGAGTACAGATTTGTTCTATTGAAGTTTAGTGAGCTATTTGAGTCCATATGTCTTTTGTCTAATTTGGAAAGCTGTTAGCCATTATTTCCTTTTTTTTTTTTTTAATTCTTTCCAGTACACCCTCTTTTTCCTTTCCTTCTGGGACTCCAGTGACATTAATTTTAAATCTATTATTATTATCATCATCATTATTTCCTCATGTCCCTGAGACTCTGTTCCTTGTCATTTATTTTTTTCCCATGTTGCTAAGATTGGAATATTCTTAACTGTTCTTTCTTCAATCAAGTTCACTGACCCTTTCCTCTGTGCCATTTTGAATTAGGCAATCAGACAATCATATTATCTACTAAGGTGGGAATGACAAAGTGAAGAGAAAAGGTATTGTCTGTCCTCAAAAAGAACATTTCAAGATTTATCCTGAATTACAATGTTATCATTAATTGGGAAATATCCATTCACCTACAAGGACAACCAATTAATAATACCCTTCTTAAAATTTACACACCAACCGCTAAGGTTAAAGATGAATGAAATAAATATTTTTATCAACTTCCACAGTCTGAAATTGATCATACATGAAATCAAGATGAATTAATAATTTCTGGTGATTGGAATGTGAAAGTTGGAAGCAAAGAAGAGGGAACAGTAGTTGGAAAATATGGCCTTGGTAATAGAAATGATGCTGAAGATCTCATGATAGAATTTTGCAAGACGAATGAATTCTTAATTGCAAATAACTTTCTTCATCAACATAAATGGTGACTATACACATGGGCTTCACCTGATGGAATACCTACACAGGAATAAAAACAGCTTCCTCCTGGAAAGAGCTGATGGAAAAGCTCAATATCAGCAGTTAGAATAAGGCCAGGGGTCGACTATGGAACAGACCATCAATTACTTGTATGCAAGTTCAAGTTGAAGCTGAAGAAAATTAGAACAAGTCCAATAGAGCCAAAGTACCACCTTGAGTATATCCCACCTGAATTTAGAGATCATCTCAAGAATACATTTGACACACTTAACACTAATGACCAAAGACCAGGCGAGTTGTGAATTGACATCAAGGGCATCATACGTGAAGAAATAAGAAGTCATTAAAAAGACAGGAAAGAAAGAAAAGATCAAAATGGATATCAGAAGAGACTATGAAGTTTGCTCTTTAGAGTAGCTAAAGCTAAAAGAAAAAATCATGAAGTAAGAGAGCTGAACAGAAGATTTCAAAGGGTGGCTCAAGAAGAAAAAGGAAAGTATTGTAACAACACTTGCAAAGACCTGGAGTTGGAAAACCAAAAGGGAGCAATACACTCGGCATTTCCCAAGCTGAAAGAACTGAAGAAAAAAATTAAGTTTCAAGTTGCAATATTGAAGAATTCAGCAGAGAAAATATTAAATGACTAAAAAGAAAAAAAGAAGGAATACACACTGTATTCAATGTAGCAAAAGAATTATTCAGTGTTGAATAATCTCATAAGGCACCATATGATTAAGAACTGATGGTACTGAACAAAGAAGTCCAAGCTGCACTGAAGGCATTTGCAAAAAACAAGGCTGCAGGAATTGAAGAAACACCAATAGAGATGCCTCAACAAACAGATGCAGCCCTGTAAGTGCTCACTCATCTAAGACAAGAAATTTGGAAGAGAGCTACCTGGCCAACCAACTGGATGAGGTCCATACTTGTGCTCATTCAGAAGAAGGGTGACCCAACAGAAAGAATAAATTATCGAACAATATCATTAATATAGCACACATGTAAAATTTTGCTAGAGATCATTCAAAAGTGGTTACAGCAGTACATTGGCAGGGAACTGCCAGAAATTCAAGCTGGATTCAGAAGAAGACATAGAACAAGGGATGTCATTGTTAATGTCAAATGCATTTTGGCTGAAAGCAGAGAGAACCAGAAAGATGTTTAGCTGTGTTTTATTGTCTATGCAAAGGCATTCGACTGTGTGGGTCATAATAAATTATGGATAATATTGCAAAGAGTGGAAATTCTGGACACTTAATTTTGCTTATGAGGAACCTGTACATAGACCAAGAGGAAGTCCTTTAAACCGAACAGGGGAAACTGAGTGGTTTAAAATCAGGAAATGTGTGTGCCTGTGTTGTATTCTTTCACAATATTTATTCAACTGCTATCCTGAGGAAATAAACTGAGGAGCTGGACTATATGAAGAAGAAACTGGCATTAGGATTGGAGGAAAATTGATTAACAATCTGTGACATGCAGACTACACAACCTCACTTGCTGAAACTGAAGAGGACTTGAAGTACTTACTGATGAAGATCAGAGATCACAGCCTTCAGTATGTATTATCCTTCAACATAAAGAAAACAACAAAAAAAATCACAACTGGACCAATAAACAACACCATGATAAATGGAGAAAAGACTGAAGTTGTCAAGGATTTCATTTTACCTGGATCCACAATCAATGCCCATGGAAGCAGCAGTCAAGAAGTCAAACAACATATTTTGTTAGGCAAATCTGCTGCATAAGACCTCTTTAAAGTGTTAAAAAGTACAGAAGTCACTTTAAGGGCTATGGTGCACCTGACCCAAGTCATGGTGTTTTTGATTACCTCATATGCAAGCAAAAGTCGGACAGTGAATAAGGAAGATGGAAGAATTGATGCCTTTGAATTATGGTGTTAGTGGAGAATACTGAATACATCATGGACTGTAAGAAGAATAAACTAATATGTCTTGTAAGAAGTACAGCCAGAATGAACCTTAGAAGCAAGGATGTCTAGACTTCGTCTGATGTCTCATGTATTTTGGATATGTTATCAGGAGGGATCAGCCCCTGGAGAAGGATATCATGCTTGGTAGACGGTCAGTGAAAAAGAGGAAGATTGTCAACAAGATGGATTGACACTGTGGCTGCAACAATGGACTGAAACATAACAGTGGTTGTAAGAATGGGCCAGGAAAGAGCAGTACATAAAGTATCAGCTGGAACCAATTCGATGGTACCTAACCACAGTAATAACAATAAAGTTTTTGTTTTGATTATTGAATTTTCAGGTTTCAATTCCCTTTTGGTTCTTCTTATACTTTCTGTTTCTTTGCTGACACTATGAATTCTTCCATTTATTTCAAGATGTTGTTGTTAGGTGCCTTTGAGTCAGTTCTGACTTAAAGTCACCCTATGTGCAACAGAACAAAACTGTGCCCAGTACTGCGTTATCGTCACAATCATTGATAGAGCCCACCATTGCAGTCACTGTATCAAATTATCTAGTCCGGGGTCTTCCTCTCTTTTGCTGTCTCTCTACTTTACCAATTATTTTTGGTAATGTTACTCTGTGTATTCCTTCCATTTTCTTTCTTTTTTTTTTTTTTTTAGGAGAACAGGAAAGGCACATTTATTTCATCACACAAGGAAAAGAAGTCAGAGCTGGTACTGCCAAGACTGCTCCCCAAGGGCAGGCAGGCAAGTCACTTATCAGGGGTTTCCACGTAGGGAGTTCATACAAGTTATGTCAGCAACATTCTTAATCACACTACGCAGGCGCAATGGGGTTTACATACAACTCTCAAGCAAAAACCAAAACACCTGTTGCCGTCCAGTCGATTCTGACTCCTAGCAACCCTACAGAACAGAGTAGAACTGCCCACTAGAGTTTCCAAGGAGCACTTCGTGGATTCAAATTGCCAATCTTTTAGTCAGCAGCAGTAGCACTTAACCACTATACCACCAGGGTTTCCCTCCAAGCAAAAGCAGAATTCGAATGCAAAGCTGTGGGAGAGGAAGCACAGCAGAGGAAACAAGATTTTTAATACAACACTGTGGCGGCTGTCTCATCACTTTCATAATTAAAAACAGGAAAATAACCAGTTTTTGTTTAATGTTTGATTTATACTAAGAGGTTATTGTGGGAAACCTATCACACTGTTTATCTCAGAAATGGTTCTAGTAGGCCTCCTATTCACTTTTTTTTTTTTAATAACTTTTATTAAGCTTCAAGTGAACTTTTACAAATCCAATCAGTCTGTCACATATAAGTTTACATACATCTCACTCCCTACTCCCACTTGCTCTCCCCTTCTTGAGTCAGCCCTTTCAGTCTCTCCTTTCGTGACAATTTTGCCGGCTTCCCTCTCTCTCTATCCTCCCATCCCCCCACCAGACAAGAGTTGCCAACACAATCTCAAGTGTCCACCTGATATAATTAGCTCACTCTTCATCAGCGTCTCTCTCCCACCCGCTGACCAGTCTCTTCATTTCTGATGAGTTGTCTTCGGGGATGGTTCCTGTCCTGTGTCAACTGAAGGTCTGGGGAGCATGGCAGCAAGGATTCCTCCAGTCTCAGTCAGACCATTAAGTTTGGTCTTTTTATGAGAATTTGGGGTCTGCATCCCACTGATCTCCTGTTCCCTCAGGGGTCCTCTGCTGTGCTCCCTGTCAGGGCAGTCATCGATTGTGGCCGGGCACCAGCTAGTTCTTCTGGTCTCAGGATGATGTAGGTCTCTGGTTCATGTGGCCCTTTCTGTCTCTTGGGCTCTTAGTTGTCGTGTGGCCTTGGTGTTCTTCATTTTCCTTTGCTCCAGGTGGGTTGAGACCAATTGCTGCATCTTAGATGGCTGCTTGTTAGCATTTAAGACCCCAGACGGCACATTTCAAAGTGGGATGCAGAATGATTTCATAATAGAATTATTTTGCCAATTGACTTAGAAGTCCCCGCAAACCATGTTCCCCAGACCCCCGCAGTTGCTCCGCTGACCTTTGAAGCATTCATTTTATCCCGGAAACTCCTTTGCTTTTGGTCCAGTCCAGTTGAGCTGACCTTCCATGTATTGAGTGTTATCTTTCCCTTCACCTAAAGCAGTTCTTATCTACTGATTAATCAATAAAAAACCCTCTCCCACCCTCCCTCCCTCCCCGCCTCGTAACCACAAAAGTATGTGTTCTTCTCAGGTTTACTATTTCTCAAGATCTTATAATAGTGGTCTTATACAATATTTGTCCTTTTGCCTCTGACTCATTTCGCTCAGCATAATGCCTTCCAGGTTCCTCCATGTTATGAAATGTTTCACAGATTCGTCACTGTTCTTTATCGATGCGTAGTATTCCATTGTGTGAATATACCACAATTTATTTACCCATTCATCCATTGATGGACACCTTGGTTGCTTCCAACTTTTTGCTACTGTAAACAGAGCTGCAATAAACATGGGTGTGCATGTATCTGTTTGTATGAAGGCTCTTGTATCTCTAGGGTATATTCCTAGGAGTGGGATTTCTGGGTTGTATGGTAGTTCTATTTCTAACTGTTTAAGATAACGCCAGATGGATTTCCAAAGTGGTTGTACCATTTTACATTCCCACCAGCAGTGTATGAGAGTTCCAATCTCTCCGCAGCCTCTCCAACATTTATTATTTTGTGTTTTTTGGATTAATGCCAGCCTTGCTGGTGTGAGATGGAATCTCATCGTAGTTTTAATTTGCATTTCTCTAATGGCTAATGATCAGGAGCATTTTCTCATGTATCTGTTGGCTGCCTGAATATCTTCTTTAGTGAAATGTGTGTTCATATCCTTTGCCCACTTCTTGATTGGGTTGTTTGTCTTTTTGTGGTTGAGTTTTGACAGAATCATGTAGATTTTAGAGATCAGGCGCTGGTCGGAGATGTCATAGCTGAAAATTCTTTCCCAGTCTGTAGGTGGTCTTTTTACTCTTTTGGAAAAGTCTTTAGATGAGCATAGGTGTCTGATTTTTAAGAGCTCCCAGTTATCGGGTTTCTCTTCATCATTTTTGGTAATGTTTTGTATTCTGTTTATACCTTGTATTAGGGCTCCTAGGGTTGTCCCTATTTTTTCTTCCATGATCTTCATCGTTTTAGTCTTTATGTTTAGGTCTTTGATCCACTTGGAGTTAGTTTTTGTGCATGGTGTGAGGTATGGGTCCTGTTTCATTTTTTTGCAAATGGATATCCAGTTATGCCAGCACCATTTGTTAAAAAGGCTATCTTTTCCCCAGTTAATTGACACTGGTCCTTTGTCAAATATCAGCTGCTCATACGTGGATGGATCTATGTCTGGGTTCTCAATTCTGTTCCATTGGTCTATGTGTCTGTTGTTGTACCAATACCAGGCTGTTTTGACTACTGTGGCTGTGTAATAGGTTCTGAAGTCAGGTAAGGTGAGGCCTCCCACTTTCTTCTTCTTTTTCAGTAGTGCTTTGCTTATCCGGGGCTTCTTTCCCTTCCATATGAAATTGGTGATTTGTTTCTCTATCCCCTTAAAATATGACATTGGAATTTGGATCGGAAGTGCGTTAAATGTATAGATGGCTTTTGGTAGAATAGACATTTTTACTATGTTAAGTCTTCCTATCCATGAGCAGGGTATGTTTTTCCACTTAAGTATGTCCTTTTGAATTTCTTGTAGTAGAGCTTTGTAGTTTTCTTTGTATAGGTCTTTTACATCCTTGGTAAGATTTATTCCTAAGTATCTTATCTTCTTGGGGGCTGCTGAGAATGGTATTGATTTGGTTATTTCCTCTTCGGTGTTCTTTTTGTTGATGTAGAGGAATCCAAGTGATTTTTGTATGTTTATTTTATAACCTGAGACTCTGCCAAACTCTTCTATTAGTTTCAGTAGTTTTCTGGAGGATTCCTTAGGGTTTTCTGTGTATATAATCATGTCATCTGCAAATAGTGATAACTTTACTTCTTTCTTGCCAATCCAGATACCTTTTATTTCTTTGTCTAGCCTAATTGCCCTGGCTAAGACTTCCAACACGATGTTGAATAAGAGCGGTGATAAAGGGCATCCTTGTCTGGTTCCCGTTCTCAAGGGAAATGCTTTCAGGTTCTCTCCATTTAGAGTGATATTGGCTGTTGGCTTTGCATGGATGCCCTTTATTATGTTGAGGAATTTTCCTTCAATTCCTATTTTGGTAAGAGTTTTTATCATGAATGGGTGTTGGACTTTGTCAAATGCCTTTTCTGCATCAATTGATAAGATCATGTGGTTTTTGTCTTTTGTTTTATTTATGTGATGGATTACATTAATGGTTTTTCTGATATTAAACCAGCCTTGCATACCTGGTATAAATCCCACTTGATCAGGGTGAATTATTTTTTTGATGTGTTGTTGGATTCTATTGGCTAGAATTTTGTTGAGGATTTTTGCATCTTTGTTCATGAGGGATATAGGTCTATAATTTTCTTTTTTTGTAATGTCCTTACCTGGTTTTGGTATCAGGGAGATGGTGGCTTCATAGAATGAGTTGGGTAGTATTCCGTCATTTTCTATGCTTTGGAATACCTTCAGTAGTAGTGGTGTTAACTCTTCTCTGAAAGTTTGGTAGAACTCTGCAGTGAAGCCATCCGGGCCAGGGCTTTTTTTTATTGGGAGTGTTTTGATTACCGTTTCAATCTCTTTTTTTGTTATGGGTCTATTTAGTTGTTCTACTTCTAAATGTGTTAGTTTAGGTAGGTAGTGTTTTTCCAGGAATTCATCCATTTCTTCTAGGTTTTCAAATTTGTTAGAGTACAATTTTTCATAATAATCTGAAATGATTCTTTTAATTTCATTTGGTTCTGTTGTGATGTGGTCCTTCTCATTTCTTATTCGGGTTATTTGTTTCCTTTCCTGTATTTCTTTAGTCAGTCTAGCCAATGGTTTATCAATTTTGTTAATTTTTTCAAAGAACCAGCTTTTGGTTTTGTTAATTCTTTCAATTGTTTTTCTGTTCTCTAATTCATTTAGTTCAGCTCTAATTTTTATTATTTGTTTTCTTCTGGTGACTGATGGATTCTCTTGTTGCTCAGTTTCTATTTGTTCAAGTTGTAGGGACAGTTCTCTGATTTTGGCTCTTTCTTCTTTTTGTATGTGTGCATTTATCGATATAAATTGGCCTCTGAGCACTGCTTTTGCTGTGTCCCAGAGGTTTTGATAGGAAGTATTTTCATTCTCGTTGCTTTCTATGAATTTCCTTATTCCCTCCTTGATGTCTTCTATAACCCAGTCTTTTTTCAGGAGGGTGTTGTTCATTTTCCAAGTATTTGATTTCTTTTCCCTAGTTTTTCTGTTATTGATCTCTAGTTTTATGGCCTTGTGGTCTGAGAAGATGCTTTGTAATATTTTGATGTTTTGGACTCTGCAAAGATTTGTTTTATGACCTAATATGTGGTCTATTCTAGAGAATGTTCCATGTGCGCTAGAAAAAAAAGTATATTTCGCAGCAGTTGGGTGGAGAGTTCTGTATAAGTCAATGAGGTCAAGTTGGTTGATTGTTGTAATTAGATCTTCCGTGTCTCTGTTGAGCTTCTTACTGGATGTCCTGTCCTTCTCCGAAAGTGGTGTGTTGAAGTCTCCTACTATAATTGTGGAGGTATCTATCTCGCTTTTCAATTCTGTTAAAATTTGATTTATGTATCTTGCAGCCCTGTCATTGGGTGCATAAATATTTAATATGGTTATGTCTTCCTGATCAATTGTCCCTTTTATCATTATATAGTGTCCTTCTTTATCCTTTGTGGTGGATTTAAGTCTAAAGTCTATTTTGTCAGAAATTAATATTGCTACTCCTCTTCTTTTTTGCTTATTGTTTGCTTGATATACTTTTTTCCATCCTTTGAGTTTTAGTTTGTTTGTGTCTCTAAGTCTAAGGTGTGTCTCTTGTAGGCAGCATATAGATGGATCGTGTTTCTTTATCCAGTCTGTGACTCTCTGTCTCTTTATTGGTGCATTTAGTCCATTTACATTCAGGGTAATTATAGATAAATAAGTTTTTAGTGCTGTCATTTTGATGCCTTTTTATGTGTGTTGTTGACAATTTCATTTTTCCACCTACTTTTTTGTGCTGAGGCGTTTTTCTTAGTAAATTGTGAGATCCTCATTTTCATAGTGCTTGACTTTATGTTAGTTGAGTTGTTACGTTTTTCTTGGTTTTTATCTTGAGTTGTAGAGTTGTTATACCTTTTTGTGGTTACCTTATTATTTACCCCTATTTTTCTAAGTAAAAACCTAACTTGTATTGTTCTATATCGCCTTGTATCACTCTCCATATGGCAGTTCAATGCCTCCTGTATTTAGTCCCTCTTTTTGATTATTGTGATCTTTTACCTATTGACTTCCATGATTCCCTGTTATGTGTATTTTTTTTTAATTAATCTTAATTTGTTTGTTTTTGTGATTTCCCTATTTGAGTTGATATCAGGACGTTCTGTTTTGTGACCTTGTGTTGTGCTGATATCTGATATTATTGGTTCTCTGACCAAACAATATCCTTTAGTATTTCTTGTAGCTTTGGTTTGGTTTTTGCAAATTCTCTAAACTTGTGTTTGTCTGTAAATATCTTAATTTCGCCTTCATATTTCAGAGAGAGTTTTGCTGGATATATGATCCTTGGTTGGCAGTTTTTCTCCTTCAGTGCTTTTTATATGTCGTCCCATTCCCTTCTTGCCTGCATGGTTTCTGCTGAGTAGTCAGAACATATTCTTATTGATTCTCCCTTGAAGGAAACCTTTCTTTTCTCCCTGGCTGCTTTTAAAATTTTCTGTTTGTCTTTGGTTTTGGTGAGTTTGATGATAATATGTCTTGGTGTTTTTCTTTTTGGATCAATCTTAAATGGGGTTCGATGAGCATCTTGGATAGATATCCTTTCGTCTTTCATGATGTCAGGGAAGTTTTGTGTCAGGAGTTCTTCAACTATTTTCTCTGTGTTTTCTGTCCCCCCTCCCTGTTCTGGGACTCCAATCACCCGCAGCTTATCCTTCTTGATAGAGTCCCACATAATTCTTAGGGTTTCTTCATTTTTTTTAATTCTTTTATCTGATTTTTTTTCAGCTATGTTGGTGTCGATTCCCTGGTCTTCCAGATGTCCCAGTCTGCATTCTAATTGCTCGAGTCTGCTCCTCTGACTTCCTAGTGCGTTGTCTAATTCTGTTATTTTATTGTTAATCTTTTGGATTTCTACATGTTGTCTCTCTATGGATTCTTGCAACTTATTAGTTTTTCCAGTATGTTCTTGAATAATCTTTTTGAGTTCTTCAACAGTTTTATCGGTGTGTTCCTTGGCTTTTTCTGCAGTTATCCTAATTTCATTTGTGATATCATTAAGCATTCTGTAAATTAGTTTTTTATATTCTGTATCTGATAATTCCAATATTGTATCTTCAATTGGGAAAGATTTTGATTCTTTTGTTTGGGGGGTTGGAAAAGCAGTCATGGTCTGCTTCTTTAAGTGGTTTGATATGGATTGTTGTCTCCAAGCCATCACTGGGAAACTAGTTTTTCCAGAAAATCTGCTAAAAAAAAATTCAGTCAGATCCCTATCAGAGTTCTCCCTCTGGCTCAGGCTATTCAGATGTTAATGAAGCCGCCTGGGGAGGGTGGGGGAGGGAACAGAGAGATAGGAGAGTAGCACCTCAGAATATAGCCAGAGTTGCTTGTCTTGCTTGGAATGACTGTTATATCTGAGATTCCCGTGGGACGCGTTGCCTGTGTGTGCTGGCTGTGTGGAGATTGCCCCCGGGGGGTCTGGCCCGCTGGAGTCACGGTCAGATCCTCCACTTCCAGCCCCACGCCCAGCGTCAAGGCTCCCCTACTGGGACGGTGCACTCTCGACTCCAAAATCAGTCGCTGCCTCCCGGGGACTTCTCGTCCCTCCAGCCTCGTGGCCGTGCCGCCTCTGAGAACCAGTTGGGCCTCCTCCCGGGGTTAGTTCAGATGGGTGGAGCAGGTCCCCGTGCTTGTGCCATGACCGAGTGTCCTGGCTGGGACGCTGTTCTCCCCGCTCCAACACCAGTCGCTGCCTCCCGGGGACTTCTCCTACCGGCTGCGTCCCACGCCGCCCGCGCGACCCGGCTGGTCCCCTTCCCGGGGTTAGTTCAGGGGGGTGGAGCAACTCTCCGTGTTTATGCCGTACCTCCGTCCAGTCCAAATCCCTGCGGGACGGTTCCCCGGCTCAGACGCTGCTCTTTCTGCTCCAAGACCCGTCACTGCCTCCCGGGGACTTCTCCTACTGGCTGCGTCCCACGCCGCCCGTGGAACCGGCTGGTCCCCCTCCCGGGGTTAGTTCAGGGGGGTGGAGCAGCTGTCTGTGCTTGTGCCGTACCTGACTGGTACGCTGGCTCCAGGCTCTGGAAACAATCGCTGCTTCCCCGTATTAGTTCGTTCTCCGTCTCTAAATCTGTGTTTGTTGTTCAGGGTTCGTAGATTGTTATGTATGTGATCGATTCACTTGTTTTTCCGTGTCTTTGTTGTAAGAGGGATCCGAGGTAGCGTCTGCCTAGTCCGCCATCTTGGCTCCGCCCCCCCTTCCATTGTCTTTTGATGCTCCCTGCATCGTTCAGTATTTTGCCCGCAGAATCCTTCACTATTGCAAATCGAGGCTTGAATTTTTTCTTCAGGTCTTTCAGCTTGAGAAATGCTGAGCATGTTCTTCCCTTTTGGTTTTCTAACTCCAAGTCTTTGCAAGTGTCATTATAATACTTTATTTTTCTTCTTGAGCTACCCTTTGATATCTTCTGTTCAGTTCTTTTACTTTATCATTTCTTTCTTTTGCTTTAGTTACTTGACATTCAAGAGCAAGTTTCAGAGTCTCTTCTGACATCCATTTTGATATTTTCTTTCTTTCCTGTCTTTTTAATGACCTCTTGCTTTCTTAATGTATGATGTCTTTGATGTCATTCGACAACTGGTCTGGTGTTCTGTCATTCATATCAATGCATCAAATCTATTCTGGAAATGGTCTCTAAATTCAGGTTGATATACTCAAGGTTGTACTTTGGCTCTCGTGGACTTCTTTTAAATTCCTTCAGCTTCAACTGGAATTTACGTATGAGCAATTGATGATCTACCCAGCTGTCACTCCCTGGCTTGGTTCTGACTGGTAATATTGAGCTTTTCCATCATCTCTTTCTACAGATGTAGTAGATTTGATTTCTTTGTATTCCATCAGGTGAGGTCCAGGTAGATAGTCACCATTTAAGTTGTTAGAAAAAGGTATTTGCAAAGAAGAAGTCATTGGTCTTGCAAAACTCTATCATGTGATCTCTGGCATCATTTCTATTACCAAGACCATATTTCCCAACTAATACTTCTCTTCTTCGTTTCCAACTTTTGCATTCTAATTAACAGTAATTATCAATACATTCTTATTGCATGTTCAACCAATTTCAGAGTGCAGAAGTTGTTAAAAATCCTCAGTTTCTTCATATTTGACCTTAGTGGTTGGTACGTAAATTTGAATATTAATTGTATTAATTGGTCTTCCTTGTAAGCATATGGATGTTATCGTATCACTGACAGCATTGTACTTCAATGTAAATCTTGAAATGTGCTTTTTGATGATCAGCGCAACATCATTCCTCTTCAATTTGTCATTCCTGACATAGTAGACCATATGATTGATCGTCTAACTGAATATGGTCAATACCAGTCCATTTCAACTCACTAATGTCTAGGATATTGATATCTATGCATTCCATTTCATTTTTTGTCATTTCCAATTTTCCTAGATTCATATTTCATACATACCACATTCCTACTACTAATGAATGTTTGCAGTTGTTTCCTCTCATTTTTGGTCATGCTTGGTAAAATAGAAAGTCAGGGGAATAGAAGAAGACCCTCAATGAAATATATTGACACAGTGGCTACAACAGTAGGCTCAAGCATAACAATGATTGTGAGGATGGCACAGGACCAGGCAGTGTTTCTTTCTGTTGTATATAGGGTCTCTTTGAGTCAGAACTGACTTAATGAAACCTAACAACAACAATAACAACAACTACTTTTCCTAACATGTTGTGCTTTTCCAGGGCGTTGTCCTTCCTCATACCATGTCCATAATACTAAGTCTCACCATCGTAGCTTCTAAGGCTCATTCTGGCTTTACTTCTTCCAAGAAATGTTTGTTCCTTTTTCTGACAGTTCAACGTATACTCAATATTCTTCACTAAAACCATAAAACAAAGACATCAACCCTTCTTTGGTCTTCCTTATTTGTTGTCCAGCTCTCGAATGCATATGAGGCAATTGAAAACAACATGGCTTTGGTCCGGCACACCTTTGCCCTTAAAGTGGCATTTTTGCTTTTTAACACTCTAAAGAGGTCTTTTGCAAAGTTGTCTCTTATTTATTGAAGCATTTTTATTATAGCTGTGTTAAAGTCATTGTGATATTGTTTGAACCTCTGTGTTGTCTTGGTGGTGGTGTCTGTTGATGTTCTTTTCCCATGCGAAATGAGAATTTTCTGGTTGTTTGTATGCTTAGTGATTTTATATTCTATCCTGAACATTATTAATATTAAGAAATTAATCTCTGTAGCTTGTTTCCTATAGAGAAAGCTGACATTTTTGTTATAGTGAGCAATTGACTAGACTAAGTTCATAATGGAAATCTGACCCTCTTTCTCTGGGTTTTAATTTAGTTTATTTTCAAAAAAGTGGTGATATTTATATGTCTAGCATAAGTGCCATCGTATGGCCTGTATGGACCTCTTGTGGTGGTCTATCCTGTAGTTACAATGCTTGTTTGTCAGTTTGCTGTACTGTGGTGGCTTGCATGTTGCTGTGATGCTGGAAGCTACATCGCGGGTATTTCAAATACCAGTAGGGGCACTGGAATAGTTAAGATTGTGTGTCAACTCGGCTAGGCCATGATTTTCAGTGTTTTGGCAGTTGTATAATGTTGTGATCACTTCCCTGTTGAAATTTGATACGTGATGATCACCCCCATGATAGAATCTGCTGAGTGGTACTGGTGGAGGCAAGGTCTGTGGCAGTTCACTGTCCCCCCAGCCTTCATACCTTGAACCTCTGCTGCCTACTCCCTTTCTGCTCACCTTGCCAAGGCTTTTGGCTTGTTGTGGATTCAGCAGCTGCCTCTTGTCATCTGACCTCAGGTACTTGGGACTTGAACTAGCAGCTTACCTTTTTATCTTGGGATTTGTCAATCTTCACAGCCTGTGAGCCAGGGTCCTGCTTCCTGACCTGCCAATCTTGGTTTAGCCAACCCCTGCAGTTAAGCAAATCAGGAGAAAACTTGTTGTCTTGCCAACGATCTTGGGATTCATTAACCTTCATAGCCGGTGAGCAGGAGCCCTGCTCTCTGACCTGCCAATTTTGGGTTCACCAGCTTCTGCGGCTGTGTGAATTGGGAGAGGCCTCTATCCTGATCCACGGACTTGGGACGTTCCAGCCTCTACAATCACGTGAGCTGTTTCCTTGATATAAGTCTCTCTCTATATATGTATTTATAAACCTTACTGGTTTTGCTTCTCTAGAGAACCCAGCCTAAGCCAGGCACCCATGGTGGACAGGTTTCAGAGAAGCTTCCAGACTAAGAACAGACTAGGAAGAAGAATTGGGTGATCTACTTCTCTAAAAAAAAAAATTACCCAGTGAAAATGCTATGGATAGCAATGGAACATTGTATGAGATAGTACTGGAAGATGTGCCCCTCAGGTTGGGAGGCACTCAAAATATGACTGGGGAAGAGGTGCTGCCTCAAAGGAGAATCAACCTTAATGCTGTGGTCAGATCGACATAGCGTCTGCAATCATGTACTCAAACATAATAACTATTGTGAGGATAGTGCAGTACCTGGCAACCATTCCTTCTGTTACACATAAGGTCTCTATAAGTAAGAATTGACTCAACAGCATCTAACAACAACAGCTTCCTACAGTTCAGACTTCAAAATCCATGTGTGTGGTTCAGGTTCATATCCACACATAAGCAACTCAGAGGTCAGTGCAGTAATTCATAAAGAAGTTTATATGTTCACTTTCCCAAGCTTCTCCCCCTAGACAATTTCCCAGGCATGTAGGAATTCTTTGGGGCTCCTCTTTTCAGTTCTTTGGCCAGAAATCTTTGACTTTAGTTACCCCATTCTATTGTGCAAGTCACGTAATCGTGCCTGTTATCTAGGTAGAGCAATAGGAGTTGTTTCCCCGACTCTGAGCATAGGGAGTTCCCAATCTCACACAGTGAGCCAGACCTAGGGAGCTTCTATACTGTTTTCCTACGAATGTTGTAACAGAATATTTTGGATATTAAACCCTTATCTGATTATGGTTTACAAATACTTTCTCCTATTTTTCAGGTTATCTTTTCACTTTCTTGATAGTTTCCTTTGATACAAAGAAGTTTATAATTTTGATAAAGGTCACTTTATCTATTGTTTCTCTTGTTGCTTGGATTCTGGTGTCATATATGAGAAATACATTGCCGAAAACGAGATCCTGAAGATTTACTCCTATGTTTTCTTCTAAAAGTTTTATGATTCTAGCTTCTATGTTTAGGTCATGGAGACATTTTGCGTTCATTTTTGTATATGGTGTAAGATAAGGGTCTGATTCTTTCTTTTGCATGTGGAAATTCAGTTCTCCTAGCACAATTTATTGACAAGATTATTCTTTCCCCATTGAGTGGATTTGGCATCCTTATCAAAAATCAATTAATCATAGAATCATAGGTGTATTTTTGGGTTTTTAATTTTCTTCTATTAGTCTATATGTTTATCCTGATACCAGTACTAGAGTGTTATTATTCTTGTTATACATAGTCCATCTCAAAATTAAGAATGGTGAATTCTCCTACTTTGTACTTTTTTTTTTTTCCCCAAGATTGTTTTCGCTATTTGGACCCTTTTCTATTCTGCATGAATTTCAGTGTGAGCACATCTATTTCTGCAAAAAGAAGCTGTTGGAATTTTAATAAAAATTGGGTTGTATCTGTGGATTGGTTGGGGTAAAACTGACCTGCTAATGATATTAAATCTTCTAATCTATGGACACAGGATGCCTTTCTATCTACTTAGATTTTTCAAAATTATTTTAGCAAATGGCTCTGGTACTACATTGGCTTAGTGACTTTTCCAAATTATTTTAGCAGAAACATACAAAAGAAAGACCATCAGTAAAAACAAACCTCTTTATGTCTTTGTAGAATGGCTCTATGTTGGGGCAATTCTTAATCAGGCTTTCACTGAGCTGTGAAAGCCATTTGAGGTCATATTATGTGTCCATATCAGGAACTACCTACCAGCGTGGCTTGTCTGATTTAGAGAGAAAAAAAAAAAAGAAGTTTACTTTCTTCTTTGTATTTAGGATTGCAAAATGATGAGAGAAAGAGAAATAGAGAGAGAAAGACATACATTAGTGGGGAGGCCCCACAATTAACCCTTAGTTTTTTAATGCACATTCACTGAACTTTTGCATTCGTGATCAACATAGTCTTCCCTTAGTCAATCCTAAAGGACTTGAATGCTCAAAGCCCAAGCATGCTGACACTTACCTCCTTCTAGAACACTTTCTGTGCCACAAAATCTCACAATGGTTTTCAAATACGTCATCAGAAAAGACTTACTGGAATTAGTCAAAAGCATGTGAATAGAGTTAGGGTTATATTAAATGCTGGTGGAAAGACATATGTGAAAAGTGGAAAAAATGACTTCATCACAAATTTTTAGAATTCAACACTGGAAAATATTAAGGATTTGAATGTAAAATTGAGAAACCTTTGGAGGGTTTCAAACATTTGTGTTGTTCCCCCTTGGGCTCTTGAAAAAAAAGAAAACTCTAAATTTTGGTTTAAATTTTTTTTAACTTTCTTGCATAGCATTTCCTTTTCCTTTGTACCATCCCTTTAGTGAAATATGATATATACGTATAGCCTTGTTATAAGTGTTAGCCTATAATAAGTATTAATAAAACACCAAAAAAACAAACCCACTGCTGTCGAGTTGATTCCAACTCATAGCGACTCTATAGGACAGAGTAGAACTGCCCCATAGAGTTTCCAATGAGCGCCTGGCAGATTTGAACTGCTGAGCTCTTTGTTAACAGCCGTAGCACTTAACCACTATGCCACCAGGGTTTCCAATAAGTAGTATAGGTAATAAATAAAACTTTAAAGATAAGTGTAAATTTGATCACATTTATTGATTTACCTGTTTCTTTCTTGGATTAAGGAAGATTCTCCCATGGGGTGATATCCATTTTATATGGGTGGCAGTCATTACTTTGTGTATCCATATGAGCTGGGAGCATTGAAGAAAAGCAACCAGAGTACAAATACATATTATAGGTGGGCGAGCCTTGCTGGGTCTATGTATGCTCACACATTTGGAAAAGGGAGCTACCTGATGCTTGTTTTAAAACGGTATAGCTCAAGAGGCAGAGCCAAGATGGCGGGATAGACAGACACTTCCATCCACCCCTCTTTAAAACAAAGACTGGAAAAAACAAGTGAAATGAGTGTATTTGTGACAAGCTGGGTGCACTGAGCATCAAAGGTAAGCTTAGACAACGAACTGAGGGGCAGGGGAAGGAAGAGACTGTTAAGAAGCGGAGAGGAGTTACCAGATCTGAATTGCTGGGAGCCCTCGGGCACCACTTCTGGAGCAGTGGCAGCAGCAGCTGTGGCTGAGGGCTGGTGCTAGCGTTGGGCCACAGTTTCCTCAAGGAGAAGCAGCAAGCCACACAGCCCACTCACACCTCTGGAACCTGAGGAGAAGGGCGCTTTCAGCAAAAGCTAAGTACTTGGGTATATTTTACCTCACCCCCACACCCCCAAACCAGCTTCATCAGCTGAATCCCTAGGCCTGAGAGAGACCCTGGTGAGCACCTGGAGCCATCCTCCCGGCCTTGGGAAAGGACAAAATTTGCAACTGGGGGGAAAAGATAATTTGCTAGCTCCATTGACTGGGGGAGCTCAAGACAGAAGTGGCTCCTGTCCAGGCATAAACCGTCTATGGACCTTGAACACCTTTCCCTCTGCATGGACCTGTGTGGGCCTATTTTGGGACAATAGGCCCTTGTTGGCAAACTCCAACCATTTCAGCGGTGCGGTGGAGAGGTGGGTGTTTGACGTTTGGCATTGCTTTGCCTATTAAACAAGGTCCTCACCTACCCACAACAGGGATCTAAGGACAGGTGGCTCCACTTGGGTTGCCAAGCCACCCATGACAGGGGTCCAGGGATAACTGGTACCTCCCAGTCCTTACAAGAAAAACTTTGGGTGCCCATGGTCTCTCTGCAGAGCCCACCCACCAGCATGCTCTAGGGAACAGAGATGCATTTTCCTCAGAGACACTTGGGGGTTGATTCTTGACCTGCTGCCTTGTTCATAGCATGACCCCCTGATGCAATCAGATACCGGTATATATGCCAATCATCCCTGCCCCTCTAAGAGTGTAGAACAAAGCCTATACCACACACTTGATATCAGCTACCTGGAAACCTGAGCTGAATTCATACAAGAAAACTGAATGGACTCCTAGACTGATATACCTGATAACAGCTCTAGCCAGCTGGGGACAGGACACCAGAGCTCCAAAGGTGAAAATAATCAAGCTAGCTCACTCAAGCAACCCATGGGGTATACCAAAACAAAACAAAGCAAGCAGCTACGACACAGTAAGCAAGCATAAACTAATATAATAACTTATGGATGGCTCGGAGACAACAGTCAATATCAAGTCACATAAAGAAACTGGCCATGATCACCTCAACAAGCTCTCAAAACAAAGAATCCAGGGATCTTGTAGATGCAAGTACATTCCTGGAATTACCAGATGCAGAATACGAAAGTTTAATATACAGAACCCTTCAAGACATCAGGAAGGAAATGATGCAATACACAGAAAAGCCAAGAAACACACAGATAAAGCAACTGAAGAAATTAGAAAGATTATTCAGAAGCATAATGAAATGTTTAATAAACTGGAAAAATCCATAGACAGACAGCAATCAGAAATTCAGAAGATTAACAATAAAATTACAGAATTAGATAAATCAATAGAAAGTCAGAGGAGCAGAAGTGAGCAAGTAGAAGCTAGAATTTCTGAACTCGAAGATAAATCACTTGGCACTAATATATTTGAAGAAAAATCAGATAAAAGAATTTATAAAAAAATGAAGAAACATTAAGAATCATGTGGGACTCTATCAAGAGAAATAACCTACGAGTGATTGGAGTACCAGAACAGGGAGGGTAACAGAAAATACAGAGAAAATTGTTGAGGATTTGTTGGCAAAAAAATTCCCTGATTTTGTGAAAGATGAGAAGATATCTGTCCAAGATGCTCATCAAACTCCACATAAGGTAGATCTAAAAAGAAAGTCACCAAGACATATCATAATCAAGCTTGCCAAAACCAAGATAAAGAGTCAATTATAAAAGCAGAGAGGGATAAAAGAAAAGTCACCTAAAAGGAAGAGCCAATACAAATAAGCTCGGACTACTCAGCAGAAACCATGCAGGCAAGAAGGCAATGGGATGACATATTTAAAAAATTGAAGGAAAAAAATTGCCTGCCAAGAATCATATATCCATCAAAACTGTCTCTTAAATATGAAGGTGAAATTAAGACATTTCCAGATAAACACAAGTTGAGGGAATTTGTGAAAACCAAGCCCAAACTATAAGAAATACTAAAGGGAGTTCTTTGGTTAGAAAAGTAATAATATCATGTATCAACCCAAGACTAGAACATTGGGCAGAGCAACCAGAAGTCAACCCAGACAGGGAAATCTAAAAAAAAATAAATAAATAAAGCCCAACACAGGGTAACGGCGATGTTATTATATAAAAGAAGACAACATTAAAATAATAAAGAGGGACTAAGAAATGTAATCATACACCTTCCATATGCAGAGGAAGATACAGCAATACAAAGAAATAAAAGTTAGTTATAAATTTAGAAAAATAGGGGTAAATAATAAGGTAACCACAAAGGAGACAAACTATCCTACTCATCAAAATAAAATACAAGGGAAAGATACAGACTCAGCAGAAACAAATCAGCAACAACAAATATGAGGAAATGACAGTATATAAAGAAAATCTACTCAGCACATAGTCAAGTGAGAAAAAGAAATTGTCAACACACAAAAAAAGACATCAAAATGATAGCTCTAAATTCATACCTATCCATAATTACCCTGAATGTAAATGGACTAAATGCATCAATAAAGAGACAGAGAGTGGCAGAATGGATTAAAAAACAAGATCCATCTATATGCTGCCTGCAAGAGACACACCTTAGACTTAAAGGCACAAACAAACTAAAATTCAAAGGATGGAAAAAAAATATGTCAAGCAAACAACAATCAAAAAGAGCAGGAGTGACAATATTAATTTCTCACAAAATAGACTTTAAAGTTAAATCCATCAGAAAGGATAAGGAAGGACACTATATAATGATTAAAGGGACAATACACTAAGGAAGATATAACCATATTAAATATTTATGCACCCAATGACAGGGCTGCAAGATACATAAAACAAACTCTGACTCGATGGCACTGGATTTTTTTATATCAGCATTGAAAAGTGAGATAGACAACTCCACAATAATAGTAGGAGACTTCACCACACCACTTTCGGTGAAGGACAGGAAATCCAGAAAGAAGCTCAATAAAGACACGGAAGATCTAAATGCCACAATCAACCAACTTGACCTCGTAGACATATACAGGACACTCCACCCAACAGCAACAAGCTATACTTTCTTTTCTAGTGCACATGGAACATTCTCTAGAATAGACCACATATTAGGTCATAAAGCAAGCCTTAACCCACCCAGGGCCTTTGAGTCTTAGTAGAATCCAAAACGTTGAAATATTACAAACCATCTTCTCTGACCATAAGGCCATAAAAGTGGAAATCAATAACAGGACAAGCAGGGAAAAGAAATCAAACACTTGGAAACTGGACAATACCCTGCTCAAAAAAGACTAGATTATAGAAGACATTAAGGATGGAATAAACAAATTCATAGAATCCAATGAGAATGAAAACACTTCCTATCAAAACCTTTGGGACACAGCAAAAGTGGTGGTCAGAGGCCAATTTATATCAGTAAATGTACACATCCAAAAAGAAGAAAGGGCCCAAATCAAAGAACTATCCCTACAACTTGAACAAATAGAAAGAGAGCAACAAAAGAAACCCACAGGCATCAGAAGAAAAGAAATCATAAAAATTAAAGCTGAACTAAATGAAATTGAAAACAGAAAAACAATTGAAAGAATTAACAAGACCAAAAGCTGGTTTCTTGAAAAACTCAACAAAACTGATAAACCACTGGCCAAAATGACAAAAGAAAAACAGGAGAGGAAGGAAATAACCCAAATAAGAAATGAGATGGGCGATATTACAACAGACCCAACTGAAATTAAAAGAATCATATCAGATTACTATGAAAAACTATATTCAAACAAATTTGAAAACCTAGAAGAAATGGATGAATTCCCGGAAACACACTACCTACCTAAAGTAACACAAACAGAGGTCCAAGCCAGCCTAAACACAAACAGAGGTAGAACAACTAAATAGACCCATAACAAAAGAAGAGATTGAAAAGGTAATCAAGAAACTCCCAACAAAAAAAAAAAAAAAGCCCTGGTCCAGATGGCTTCACTGCAGAGCTTTACCAAACTTTCAAAGAGTTAACAACACTACTACTAAAGGCATTTCAGAGGAAAGAAAACAATGGAATACTACCAAACTCATTCTGTGAAGCCACCATATTCCTGATACCAAAACCAGGTAAAGACACAAGAAAATTATAGACCTATACCCCTCATGAAGGTAGATGCAAAAATCCTCAACAAAATTCTAGCCAATAGAGTTAAACAACATATCAAAAAAATAATTTGCCATGACCAAGTGGGATTCAGACCAGGTATGCAGGGATGGTTCAACATTAGAAAAACAATTAATGTAATCCACCACATAAATAAAACAAAAGACAAGAATCACATGATTTTATCAATTGATGCAGAAAAGGCATTTGACAAAGTTCAACACTCATTCATGATAAAAACTCTCAGCAAAATAAGCATAGAAGGAAAATTTCTCAACATAATAAAGGGCTTTTATACAAAGCCAACAGCCAACATCACCCTAAATGGTGACAGCCTGAAAACATTCCCACTGAGATCGGGAACCAGACAAGGATGTCTTTTATCACCACTCTTATTCAACATTGTGCTGGAAGTCCTAGCCAGAGCAATTAGGCTAGATAAAGAAATACAGGGCATCCAGATTGGCAAGGAAGAAGTCAACGTATCTCTATTTGCAGACGACATGATCTTATACACAGAAAACCCTAAGGAATCCTCCAGAAAACTACTGACACTCATAGAAGAGTTCAGCAGAGTATCAGGATACAAGATAAACATACAAAAATCATATGGGTTCCTCTACACCAACAAAAAGAACATCAAAGAGGAAATCACCAAATCAATGCTGTTTACAGTAGCCTCAAGAAGATAAAATACTTAGGAATAAATCTTACCAGAGATGTAAAAGACTTATACAAAGAAAACTACAGTACACTTCTGCAAGAAACCAAAAGAGACTTACATAAGTGGAAGAACATACCTTGCTCATGGATAGGAAGACTAAACATTATAAAAATGTCAATTCTCCGAAAAGTGATCTATACATTTAATGCAATTCTGATCCAAATCCCAAGGACATTCTTTAATGAGATGGAGAAACAAATCACCAATTTCATAGGGAAGGGAAAGAGGCCCCAGATAAATAAGGCATTACTGAAAAAGAAGAACAAAGTGGAAGGCCTTACTTTCCCTGATTTTAGAACCTATTATACCACCACAGTAGTCAAAACTGCCTGGTACTGGTATAACAACAGATACATGGACCAATGGAACAGAATTGAGAATCCAGACATAAATCCATCCACATATGAGCAGATGATATTTGACAAAGGTTCCAAAGCAGTTAAATGGGGAAAAGACAGTCTTTTTAACAAATGGTGCTGGCATAACTGGATATCTACCTACAAAAAAATTAAACAAGACCCATACCTTATTCCATGCACAAAAATTAACTCAAAATGGATCAAAGACCTAAATATAAAATCTAAAACGATAAAGATCATGGAAAAAAAAAATAGGGACAACTTTAGGAGCCCTAATACATGGCATAAACAGTATAGAAAACATAAAGCACATAGAAGAAAAACTAGATAACTGGGAGCTCCTAAAAATCAAACACTTAAGCTCATCCAAAGACTTCACCAAAAGAGTAAAAATACTACCTACAGACTGGGAAAAAGTTTTTAGCTATGACATTTCTGATCAGCACCTGATCTCTAAAATCTACATGATACTGCAAAAACTCAACTGCAAAAAGACAAATAACCCAATTAAAAAATGGGCAAAAGATATGAATAGACATTTCACTAAAGAAGACATTCAGATAGCTAACAGATATATGAAGAAATGTTCACGATCATCAGCCATTAGAGAAATCCAGATCAAATCTACAACGAGATTTCATCTCACTCCAACAAGGCTGGCATTAATCCAAAAAACACAGAAGAATAAATGTTGGAGAGGCTGTGGAGTTATTGGAACACTTACACACTGCTGGTGGAAATGTCAAAGGGTACAACCACTTTGGAAATCGATTTAGCGCTTCCTTAAAAAGCTAGATATAGAACTACCGTACAATCCAGCAATCCCACTCCTTGGAATATACCCTAGAGAAATAAGAGCCTTTACACGAACAGATATATACACACCCATGTTTATTGCAGCACTGTTTACAATAGCAAAAACATGGAAGCACCTAAGGTGCCCATCAACAGATGAATGGATAAACAAATTATGGTATATTCACACAATGGAATACTACGCATCGATAAAGAACAGTGAGGAATCTGTGAAACTTTTCATAACGTGGAAGAACCTGGAAAGCATTATGCTGAGTGAAATTAGTCAGTTGCAAAAGGACAAATATTGTGTAAGACCACTATTATAAGAACTTGAGAAATAGTGTAAAATGAGAAGAAAACATTCTTTTGTGGTTACGAGAGGGGGAGGGAGGGAGGGTGGGAAAGGGGTATCCACTAATTAGATAGTAGATAAGAACTACTTTAGGTGAAGGGAAAGACAGCACACAATTCAGGGGAGGTCAGCACAATTGAGCGAAGCCAAAAGCAAAGAAGTTTCCTGAATAAGCTGAATGCTTCGAAGGCCAGCGTAGCAGGGGCAGGGGTTTAAGGACCGTGGTTTCAGGGGACATCTAAGTCAGTTGGCATAATAAAATCTATTAAGAAAACATTCTGCATCCCACTTTGAAGAGTGGTGTCTTAAACACTAGCAAGCAGCCATCTAAGATGCATCAATTGGTCTCAACCTACCTGGATCAAAGGAGAATGAAGAACACCAAGGACACAAGGTGACTACGAGCCCAAGAGACAGAAAGGACCACATGAACCAGCGACTACATCATCCTGAGACCAGAAGAACTAGACGGTGCCTGGCTACAACCCATGACTTGCCTGACAGGGAAAACAGCAGAGAACCCCTGAGGGAGCAGGAGAAAAGTGGAATGCAGACCCCAAATTCTCATAAGACCAGACTTAATGGTCTGACTGAGACCGGAAGGACCCGGTGGTCATGGCCCTCATATCTTCTGTTGGCCCAGGACAGGAACCATTCCCGAAGCCAACTCTTCAGACATGGATTGGACTGGACAATGGGTTGGAGAGAGATGCTGGTGAGGAGTGAGCTTCTTGGATCAGGTGGACACTTGAGACTATGTTGGCATCTCCTGCCTGGAGGGGAGATGAGAGGGTGGAGGGGGTTAGAAGCTGGCAAAAAAGACACGATAAGAGAGAGTGGAGGGAGAGAGCAGGCTGTCTCATTAGGGGGAGTAATTGGGAGTGTGTAGCAAGGTGTATATCGGTTTTTGTGTGAGAGGCCCACTTGATTTGTAAACTTTCACTTAAAAAAGCGCACAAAAATTATTTTTTAAAAAAAGTGGTATCCCTCATCTTTTCACATAGGCCTGGGTTTTTGTTTGTTGTTATTGTTAATGTTTTCTACTTTGTTCCTGTTTTATAACCACTTACTGATATTTATGTATTTTTCCCTCAAACTGTGGTGCATAGAACTTAACACATTTCTCTAATTAAACGGAGTTCAACAGGAGACTGCATCATGCTTTCCATTTGTTTATATCAGGGTCATGCTTACTATTATAAGGTCTGTGCTAGTTTTTTTTTTCCCCCTTACAAATAATTCGCTTTGCTCTATGAACATTAGATCATTCGGTGCCATTATTTTTATGTGAAAACTCAGGGAACAGTCTGTATTAATAATCATTGTCATTTCTTTCTAGAAAAGAGTGGCACACGGATGTTTATTCTCCTATTTATTATCATGTTTTACCTATAGAATTTAGCCTGGTAATTGGAAAAATGTTCAGCCACCCCAAACTCGTTTCACATGTGCCTTTGCTCATCACTGATAAGTGATTCTAACCTTCTCTATTCCTCTAATGTGTGAAATTAGGTCTTCTTACTGTGACAAGGCTTGTTAAACGGGAGATAAGTGCTAGCTTTTGTGGTATGATGAGCTCTAAGTATCCTGGGAAGCAGTCATTTACAGGGTCAGGTGCCGTGGGTCAAAGCAGGCACAAAGGTATGGGAGAAATGTGCTATGACAATCTGAACTAAAATAATTTTTTCCCAAACTATGTTAATTACTTGATTTTATAAGTCCCTCAGGGATCTGACTAAGGCAGTGGCTACATCAAAATTCAATTTTACAGGGCACATTTAATGAAAATTAAAGGTCACAATATAAAAGGGCCTGGGGCAACTCATGGTTTTAAAGCTGTCTGCTTCTTAGAAGTTCATGCTTAAATTACCTAAACCTCCATTATAAATTAGTTTAAAAAATAACTCAATTAAGGTAGAAATTTAATTTAAAACAAATGTATGACATTCAGTTTCAAAGTGAGTTTTATGGTGTGGGACTAGATGATGTGTTTTTATAATCTACGTATCTCTGTTCCCTATAAGGCTACTTCAACCCTCTGGAAAGCAGTGCTTTTAGGATACTGAAAAATTGAGCATCTTCAAGTGCCTTTCAACAACTTGTACTATATTGTTAAGGTATAAAGTGAGATTCATGTATATCGAAAATCAATTTTTGTACAATGACCTTGGTTCAGATGTATGCCAAAAAAATAATAATATTTTATATTGCATGCTATATCTGTGAAGTGTGGATACCTGTTGATAAGGAAAAAATGTTGGTTGAAATTTAGAGGCAGAAATAAAGTGTGAATAAATGATTTTTTTGATAATAAGGACAGGAATTGTAGGGCCTTGTACTTGAATAATGTCACCACCACATCAAAAAAAGCAACAAAACAGTGGATAAAGTTAAAAACTATTTTCTGAAGCACAGTATAGATCAGTTTTACAAATGTATGAAATTTAAGTATATTTATACCACTTCATAGGCACCATGCTGTAATAAAATAACATGAGCTATCATAAAGCCCATCAATTTGAAGATGAATATTTGTAACGAGAGTATAAACTCCATGAGGACAGGAATTTTTTTTTCTTTTATTCACTGCTAAAGCATAGTGTCCATAATAATAGTTTATATATCATAAGCATAGAATATGTATTTGTTTGAACAATTATTATTTCTTTATACCTCAATTTAATGGTTATTTTTCTACTCTGTCATACACCGGTTTATGTCGCTGACATGCATTTGAAGTATAACTGGCAATGACATCTTTAATTTTTGGTAACATTAACACAATATTGCCAAAAGTATTTGCATTTAAATATATATATATATGTATCTTGGTTACTAAAAAAAAAAAAAAAATGACAAAAAAACAAACAAGAAGAAAACACCTAAAATTAATCTGTCTCACCCAGTGTTGCGACTAGGAGCTTCAATGAATGAAAAACATCAAATGTTGTAAAATACTGAAAAAAAAAAAAGAGATAATTTTAAAAAATCAAGAAACCTATATCGGGAAACTACTGAAGTTTGAAAAAAATAATAATAGACTCTGTACTCAAGAGGTTTAGAGCCCTGTGTATGATACAGACATATAAACACAAAAGTATAAGTAATAGGAAAGGTGCCATTATAAAAAAAAAAAAAATAGAGGCATGAAAAGGAACGTGAAAGGACTATCTACTCACAAAAATGTGCCGTTTAAAGAGGCGCCATATAGTTTTCCATAGTGGTTGTACCATTTTACACTCCCGTCAGCAGTGCATAAGAGTTCCAATCTTCCTACTACCTCTCCAACATTTGCTATTTTTGTTTGATTAGTGCCACTAATGTTGGAGTTGGCTGGTATCTCATTAGAGTTTTGATTTGCATTTCTCTAGTGGCTAATGTTCATGAGCATTTCTTCAGGTGACTGTTAGGCGCCTGGCTGTCTTCTTTGGTGAAGTGTCTGTTCATGACATTTACCCATATTTTAAGTGGATTATTTGTCTTTTTGTTGTTGAGGTGTTGAAGTATTCTATAGGTTTTAGCGATTAGACCCTTGTCGATATGTCACAGACAAGATTTTTTTTCCCCAGTCTGTAGGTTTTCTGTTTACTCTTTTGGTGAAGTCTTTTGATAAGCACAAATGTTTAATTTTTAGGAGCTCCCAGTTATCTTGTTAATATTCTGGTGTTTGTGCATTGCTGGTTATGGTTTGTATTCTACTTATGCCATGTATTAAGACCCCTAGCATTGTCCCTATTTTCTGTGGTCAAACTGTTAGCTAAGGGAACACTAAAACATCATTCTGCTGTCGAGGTTAAGCATTTTCTTTAGTGTTATTATTTTTCATTTGTGTAGGTCATTTATATAGTATTTTCTTCTTGAGGTTTGAAACATTCAGAGGCTGTAGGAAAAAAAAAAAAAATCAAGAATATATTCCAGACAAAAAACAAAAAGAAAAATAACTGACTCAATACAGGTTAATTTTCAGAAAAATTCCCAGGACTAAATATATCCCATCAAGTATAAAAACACTTAAGATGAAGTATACATTATCACACTTTAGAGATTAGACCATTGTCAATATGTCATAGCCAAGATATTTTTCCCAGTCTGTAGGTTTTCTTTTTAATCTTTTAGTGAAGTCTTTCGAAAAGCATAAATGTTTAACTTTTAGGAGCTCCCAGTTATCTCATTTATATTCTGGCGTTTGTGCATTGTTAGTTATGGTTTGTATTCTACTTGTGCCATGTCTTAAGACCCCTAGCATTGTCCCTATTTTCTCTGGTCAAACTGTTAGCTAAGGGAACAGTTAAAATGTCATTCTCTTGTGGAGATTTAGCTATTTCTTCAGTGTTATTATTTCCCTGTTCTGTAGGTCATTTATATAGCATTTTCTTCTTGAGGTTTGACACATTCAGAGGCTGTAGGAAAAAAAAAATCAAGAATATATTTCAGACAAAAAACAAAAAGAAAAATAATTGACACAATACAGGTTAATTTTCAGAAAAATTCCCAGGGCTAAATATATCCCATCAAGTATAAAAACACTTAAGACACAATGTACATTTTCACACTTTTATTAGCACACATACGAGAATCTCACATTTGTATAGTTATCTGATAACATACTAAACATACTAAAAAAAAAAAAAATACTAGTTACTGTCAAATTAGATATTGCCCATCTACAGTTAGTCCCTTACAACTTTCTAGGAACCTGGATTGTCTTATTAGCCACAGATAAGTTAGTCTTTGAGCTATATTGATTAAATTCAGATATGAATATTGAATAAATTAGATGCCTATATATTAATGAAAAATGTAGACTTCCCTTTTCAGTTACTGGAGTATGAAGTACTTTGTCAAGAATCTATTAGCTTCTCCTCACTTTTGTTGTTGTTGTTAGGTGCCATCAAGTCAGTTCTGGCTTGTAGTGACCGTACGTACTACACAATGAAACACTGCCTGATCCTGTGCCACACTCAAGATTGTTGTTTTCCTTGAACCCATTGTTGCAGCCACTGTGTCCATTAGTCTCGTTCAGGGTCTTCCTCTTTTCTGCTGAACCTCTACTTCACCAAGCATGATGTCCTTTTCCAGGGACTGATCCCTTTTGACATCATGTCCAATGTGTGTAAGACGCAGTCTCGCCATCCTTGCTTCTAAGGAGGATTCTGGTTGTATTCCTTCCAAGACAGATTTGTTCGTTCTTTTGGCAGTCCATGGTATATTCAATATTTTTCGCCAACACCACAATTCAAAGGCATCAGTTCTTCTTCTATTTTCCTTATTCATTGTCAGCTTTTGTATGCGTATGAGATAATTAAAAATACCATGGCTAGAGTCAGATGCACCTTAGTCTTCAAAGTGACATCTTTGCTTTTCAACACTTTAAACAGGTCCTTTGCAGCAGAGTTGCCCAACGCAATGTGTCTTTTGATTTCTTGACTGCTGTTTCCATGGCTGTTGGTTGTGGATCCAAGTAAAATGAAATCCTTGACACCTTCAATCTTTTCTCCATTTATCATGATGTTGCTTATTGGTCCAGTTGTGAGTAGTTTTTTTTCTTTATGTTGAGGTATAATCCATACTGAAGGCTGTGGTCTTTGATCTACATCAGTAAGTGCTTCAAGTCCTCTTTACTTTCAGCAAGCAAGGTTGTTTCATCTGCATAACGCAGATTGTAAAGATGGGTCTTCCTGCAATCCTGATGCCTCATTCTACTTCATAGAGCCCAGCTTCTCAGATTATTTGATTAGTATACAGTTTGAATAGGTATAGTGAAAGGATACTACCCCAACACACAATTTTCCCGACTTTAAACCACACAGTATCCCCTTGTTCTGTCCGAACAACTGCCTCTTGATCTACGTATGGGTTCCTCATCAGCACAATTAAGTGTTCTGGAACTCCCGTTCTTCCCAATGTTATCTGTAATTTGCTATGATCTACACAGTTGAATGCCTTTGCATAGTCAACAAAACACAGGTAAACATCCTTCTGGTATTCTCTGTTTTCAGCCAGGATCCATCAGACATCAGCAATGATATTCCTGGTGCCAGGTCCTCTTCTGAATTTCTGGCAATTCCCTGTCGATATGCTGCTGCAGCTGCTTTTGAATGATCTTCAGGAAAATTTTGTTTGCGTGTGATATTAATGATATTGTTCAATAATTTCTGCATTTGGTTGAATCACCTTTCTTGGGAATAGGCATAAATATAAATCTCTTCCACTCAGGTGGCCAGGTAGCTGTCTTTCAAATTTCTTGGCATAGGCAAGTGAGCACTTCCAGTGCTGTACCTGTTTGTTGAACATCTGAATTGATAATCCATCAATTCCTGAAGCCTTGTTTTTCACCAATGCCTTCAATGCAGCTTGGACTTCTTCCTTCAGTCCCATCAGTTCCTGATCATATGCTACCTCCTGAAATGTTTGGACTTCAAACAATTCTTTTTGGTGTAATGATTCTACATATTCCTTCCGTCTTCTTTTGATGCTTCCTGCATCATTTACCATTTTCCCCATAGGATCCTTCACTATTTCAACTGGAGGATTGAATTTTTTCTTCAGTTTTTTCTGCTTGAGAAATGCCAAGATTGTTCTTCAGTTTTGGTTTCCTATCTCCAGCTCTTTGCATATGTCATTATAATACTTTGTCTTCTTAAGCCACCCGTACCATAGAATGATAATTTTGGGAAGTCTGTTTATTTATTAAGATTTGTTTCATGTAGGGGATATTTTATTTTTATTTTATTACCCACATTCCCAACAATTTTCCTCTCCCCCATTTGCTAAATTAGTATCTAGATAACCCTTGAGAAAATTCCCCATATTGTATTGTGTCAGCAGAATGATAATCCCTGATATTTGTCTTTGAATAATGCTCCCACGAAAAGTGAGAGGTGCCAAATTCTCCACTGTTTCTTTGTGTGGCAGACACTGAACCTATGATGGACTAAAGAAATGCTGATCGTCAAATTGTAAGTGACTAGAGATTGAACAAATGGCAGAGCTTCTAACCCATGGGAACATCAGTATCAGCATAAGAAGTGTACTTTTCTTACCAAGTGATATTTGTCCAGTTCCTTAGATTGCAGACCTGTTTGAAAAATCCCACCAGTTTTCTGTCTCATCAATCTTCCACAAATTTTGTGGTGCCATTATCAATGAATTTATTTTATTTTGTATTTGTTTTATTTAAAATACTTAAAATCACATTACTTTGCTGTTGTTAGGGACCAACGTTGGTTGTGACTCATAGCAACTTTACATATAACAGAAGGAAATGTTGCCCTATCCTGCAACATACTCACAATCATTGCTGTATTTTTGCTCATTGTTGTAGTTGCTGTGTCAGTCCATCTCATTGAGGGTCTTCTTCTTTTTCTCTAAGTCTCTACCAAGCATGATGTCTTATTCCAGGGATTGGCACCTCCTGATATCATGTCCAAAGTAAGCCAGATGAAGTCTTACCATCTTCACTTCTAAGTGGCATTCTGGCTGCACTTCCTCCAAGAGAGATTTGTTAGTTCTTCTGGCAGTCCACCATATGTTCAATGTTCTTTGACAACACCACAATCCAAATGTGCCCCTTCATCTCAGTTTTTTTTTTTTTTTAATAGTCTAGCTTTTGTATGCATATGAGACATCTGAAAATACCATGACTTCTGTCAGGCACACCTTAGTCATCGAAGTGACATCTGTGCTTTTTAACACTTTAAAGAGGATTTTTGCAGCAGACTTGCCCAATGCAACAACATGTCCTTTGATTTCTAGACTGCTGCTTCCATGGGCATTGATTGTTGATCCAAGTAAAATGAAATCCTCGACAACTTTAATATTTTACACGTTTATCATGATGTTGTTTTTGGTCCATTTGTGATGGTTTTTATTTTCTTTATAATGAGCATGACACGTTCTGTGGAGACCATTAACCCTCTTTCCACAGCTACTCCCATTATTGCCCAAGGGTCTTATGAACAAAGTGGCCATGGTGGCAGGGATGGAGCTTATGCATAGGCCCAGCAATATGGACTTCCACTCGCCAAGGCTGACCTGGCTACAGCCACTGCTGAGTGCCCAATCTGGAAGCGGCAGAGACGAACAGTGAGTCCCCCGTATGGCACCATTCCTCAAGGTGACCGACCAGCAACTTGGTGGCAAGTTTATTACATTGGACCACTTCCATCATGGAAAGGGCAGCATTTTGTCCTTACTGGAATAGACACTTACTCTGTATATGGATTTGCCTTCCCTGCACACCGTGCTTCTGCCAAAACTACTATCTGTGGACTCACAGAGAGCCTTATCCACTGTCCTGGTATCCCACACAGCCTTGCTCTGATCAGGGACTCACTTCAAAGCAAACAAAGTGCAGCAGTGGGCCCATGCTCCTGGAATTCACTGGTCTTACCATGTGTCCCATCACCCTGAAGCAGCCAGCGTGATAGAACAATGGCATCGTCTCCTAAACACACAATTACAGCACCAGCTAGGTGGCAATACCTTGCAGGGTTGGGGCAGTGTTCTCCAGGAGGCTGTATATGCTCTAAAACAGCATCCAGTATATGGTGCTGTTTCTCCCATAGCAAGGATTCATGAGTCCAGGAGTCAAGGGGTGGAAATGGGAGTGGCACCACTCACTATTACCCTTAGTGACCCACTTGCAAGTTTTTTGCTTCCTGTCACTAAGATCTTATGCTCTGTGTGCCTAGAAGTCTTAGTTCCAAAGGAAGGAATGCTCCCACCTGGAGACACATCACTGATTCCATTGAACTGGAAGCTAAGAATGCCACCTAGCCACTTTGGGCTCTTTATGCCTCTGCATCAACAGGCAAAGAAAGGAGATATCATACTGGCTGGTGTGATTGATCCAGACTACCAAGAGGAAATCAGATTGATATTATGTAATAGAGGTAAAGAAGAGTATGTCTGGAATGCAAGAGATCCCTTAGGACATCTTTTAGTACTACCATGTCCTGTGATTAAAGTCAATGGAAAACTACATCAACCCAATAACGACACGACTACTAATGGCTCAGACCCTTCAGGAAAGACGGTTTGCGTTACCCCACCAGGCAAAGAACCAGCTGAAATGCTTGCTGAGGGCAAAAGGAATACAGAATGGGTGGTAGAAGAAGGTAGTTCTAAATACCAATTGCAGCCACCTGACCAGTTGCAGAAATGAGGACTGTAATTGTTATGAGTATTTCTGTTTTGTATGAAAGATATTAAAAAAAAAAAAAAATTTTTTTTTTTTTTTTTTTTATCTGTTGGTTTGTCATACCTTGGGGGCTTGCGTGTTGCTGTGATGCTGGAAGCTATGCCACTGGTATTCAGATACCAGCAGGGTCATCCATGAAGTACAGGTTTCAGCTGAGCTTCCAGACTAAGACAGACTAGGAGGAAGGACCCAGTAGTCTACTTCTGAAAAGCATTAGCTAGTGAAAACCTTATGAATAGCAGTGGAACATTGTCTGATATGGTGCTGGAAGATGAGCCCCCAGGATGGAAGGCACTCAAAAGATGGAGGGGGAAGAGCTGCCTCCTCAAAGTAGAGTCGACCTTAATGACGTGGATGGAGTAAAGCTTTCAGGACCTTCATTTGCTGATGTGGCATGACTCAAAATGAGAAGAAACACCTGCAAACATCATTAATAGTTGGGACATGGAATGTATGAAGTATGAATCTAGGAAAATTGGAAATCATCAAAAATGAAATGGAAGGCATAAACATCAATTTCCTAGGCATTAGTGAGCTGAAATGGACTGGTGTTGGCCATTATGAATCAGACAAATATATAGTCTACTCTGCTGGGAATGACAACTTGAAGAGGAATGGTGTTGCATTCATCGTCAAAAAGAACGTTTCAAGATCTATCCTGAAGTACAACACTGTCAGTAATAGGATAATATCCATACGCCTACAAGGAAGACCAGTTAATACGACTATTATTCAAATTTATGCACCAACAACTAGGGCCAAAGATGAAGAAATAGAAGATTTTTAATAGCTGCTGCAGTCTGAAATTGATTGAACATGCAATCAAGATGCATTGATAATTACTGACTATTGGAATAGAAAGTTGGAAACAAAGAAGAAAGATTAGTAGTTGGAAAATATGGCCTTGGGGATAGAAACAATGCCGGAGATCAAATGAAAGAATTTTGCAAGACCAAAGACTTCACTACAAATACCTTCTTTCACCAACATAAACAGTGACTGTACACATGGACCTCACCAGATGGAACACACAGAAATCAAATTGACTACATCTGTGGAAAGAGACGATGGAAAAGCTCAATATCATCAGTCAGAATAAGGCCAGGGGCTGACTGCAGAAAAGACCATCAATTGCTCATGTGCAAGTTCAAGCTGAAACTGAAGAAAATCAGAGCAAGTCCATGAGAGCCAAAATATGACCTTGAGTATATCCCACCTGAATTTTGAGACCATCTGAAGAATAGATTTGACCCATTGAACACTAGTGACCAAAGACCAGATGAGTTCTGGAATGACATCAAGGTCATCATACATCAAGAAAGCAAGAGGTCACTGAAAAGACAGGAAAGAAAGAAAAGACCAAGATGGATATTGGAGGAGACTCTAAAACTTGCTGTCAAACACCCAGCAGCTAAAGCAAAAGGAAGAATTGCTGAAGTAAAAGAACCAAACAGAAGATTTGAAAGCGCGTCTTGAGAAGACAAAGTATTATAATGACGCGTGCAAAGAGCTGGAAATGGAAAACCAAAAGGGAAGAACATGCTCAGCATGTCTCAAGCTGAAAGAACTGAAGAAAAAATTCAAGCCTCGAGTTGCAATAGTGAAAGATTCCATGGGGAAAATATTAAATGACGCAGGAAGCATCAAAAGAAGATGGGAAGAATACACAGAGTCATTACACCAAAAAGAATTAGTCGATGTTCAACCATTTCAAGAGGTGGCATATGATCAGGTACCTATGGTACTGGAGGAAGAAGTCCAAGCTGCTCTGAAGGCATTGGTGAAAAACAAGGTTCCAGGAATTGATAGAATATCGATTGAGATGTTTCAACAAACAGATGCATCACTGGAGGTGCTCACTTGTCTATGCCAAGAAATATGGAGGACAGTTTCCTGGCCAACTGAATGGAAGAGACCATATTTATGCCTATTCCCAAGAAAGGTGATCCAACCGAATGTCAAAATTATAGAACATCGTTAATATCACACACAAGCAAAATTTTGCTGAAGATCATTCAAAAACGGCTGCAGCAGTATATTGACAGGGAATTGCCAGAAATTCAGGCCAGTTTCAGAAGAGGATGTGGAACCAGGGATATCATTGCTGATGTCAGATGGATCCTGGCTGAAGGTAGAGAATACCAGAAGGATGTTTGCCTGTGTTTTATTGACTATGCGAAGGCATTCGACTGTGTGGATCATAACAAACTATGGATAACATTGCGAAGAATGGGAATTCCAGAACACTTAATTGTGCTTATGAGGAACCTTTACATAGATCAAGAGGCAGTTGTTCGGACAGAACAAGGGGATACTGATTGGTTTAAAGTCAGGAAAGGTGTGCAGCAGGGTTGTATTCTTTCACTATACCTATTCAATCTGCATGAATATATGCTGAGCAAATAATACGAGAAGCTGAACTATATAAAGAGGAACGAATCATCAGGATTGGAGGAAGATTCATTCACAACCTGCGTTATGCAGATGACACAACCTTGCTTGCTGAAAGTGAAGAGGACTTGAAGCACTTATTGATGAAGACCAAAGACCACAGCCTTCAGTAAGGATTGCACCAAAACATAAAGAAAACAAAAATCCTCAGAACTAGACCTATGAGCAACATCACGATAAAAGGAGGAAAGATTGAAGTTGTCAAGGATTTCATTTTACTTGGATCCACAATCAACAGCCATGGAAGTAGCAGTCAAGAAATCAAAAGATGTGTTGCAATGGGCAAATCTGCTGCAAAGGACCCCTTCAAAGTGTTGAAGAGCAAAGATGTCACCCTGAAGACTAAGGTGCACCTGACCCAAGCCATGGTATTTTCAATCTCATCATATGCATGTGAAAGCTGGACAATGAATAAGGAAGACTGACGAAGAGTTGACATCTTTGAATTGTGGTGTAGACATAGTAGAACTGCCCCACAGAGTTTAGAACACATATAGCCTCCACTTCTTTTCATTCCAAATATCACCTTGTGTACTATCTGACTCAAACAACTTTTGCCTAGTTAACAAGAGATAACAATAAAATGGAAAAATAGTCTTTCAGAGAAAATCAGTAAATTACTCTAGAAAATTTAAAAAGACACAATTAAATAATTGCTACATTATGACTTCAAGTGTTTTACTTCTTTGATAAATACATTTATCTCCACGGAAATATATTTCCTAGAAATTACACCAAAATATTTCAATGCAGTTATATGTATACACAAATACAGAGCAATAAAATTTTAAAAAACACTTGCACAGCCTATTGATTTTTTTTTTAAGGGATGAAAAGGACACAATTTAAAATTTTACTGTTATTTTCTACCTTCCTTTTAAACATGCAATTATTTTAAGAGAAAATATATTTTCAAAATATCTCAAATACATGACTTCTTTTGTATTTGTGAATGAAGACATATACCTTGCAGTTACTTCAGTGGGAGAACAAAAGACCAAAAAGTGGAATTTTCTGGAAGCCCTGGTCATGCACTAGTTAAATGTTCGACTGCTAACTGAAGGGTTAGTGATTGAACCCACAAGCCTTTCTCCACAGGAGAAAGATCTGGCAGTCTGCTCCCATAAAAATTACAGGCTTGGATATTCTATGGGACAGTTCTACCCTGTCCCACAGGATCACTATGAGTCAGAATCTTTTTTTTTTCCATCATTTCACCAAGTATGACAACTTAAAGACATACAAAGGTGTTACTTCCTTTCTTGTTGTCACGGTTACAGACTATATATTTATAAACACATCCATATTTTAAATCTAATTTTTTTTCATTTCTCAGGAGTTTCCAACTTATATACAGTATATGTAAGGTTTTTGTGTGAATATTTTCCATATATATACATATATATATATTTTTTGGAAACCCAAGTGGCATAGTGGTTAAGAGCTACGGCTGCTAACTAAATTGTCAGCAATTTGAATCCACCAGACGCTCTTTGGAAACTCTATGGGGCAGTTCTATGCTGTTCTATAGGTTGCTATGTGTTGGAATCGACTCAACGACAATGGGTTTATATATTTTTTATGTGTTTTGAAGTACACTATCTAAGAGTACAAGCTCAGGAGTCAAAGAACCTAAATTCAAACTTTGAACTAATAGCCTTTGTGAAGTGTAGAACTGTAGTTATTTAACTTCTGGGTGCATCTATTGACTTCTCTACTATAGCAGAAGTTTTCAAAGTTTCACAGTTCAGGATGTCCTTAGAGTCCCCCCCACCCCTTTTTTTTTTTCTTAATGTTACACATAGATCAAAGAAATACCTATTACTTCTGTATATTAAGTAGTCAGTTTTATCAAAATAAAAAGTATTTACATCATGATAACTTAGCCATTCTTTGAAAAAATAATGCAAAAAAATTGGATGAAATGATTATTTAATTCTTAAATAGGTTTGTTATTAGTTGAAACATGTAACTATAGCAAGTACTTCCTTTTACTCAGTACAGCACCTCATGTATTATGACAAATGACAGAACCTATAGAATGCTGCTCAAGGGTTCGGTCTTGGACTCTCATTGCTTTTTTACCATAATACCCACCAAAACCCCAGCTTCCCAAAAATAAAATGTTATTGAAAGTAGTATATCGTAATCTAATCTTGAAACAGTGAACTTTCTTTAGCTGGTAGTTTACATGATGTTGACACATGTCAAACACTGCTGTGTTTTCTCAAAAAATAAAGTATGGCCTATGTGTTTCCTAGGGTGTCTAGGGACACCCTGGTGCTCAATTTTGCAACCAAGCGTAAAGTAGAGACATGGAATAACTTTGTCAAAGATTGAGTGAAAGAAGGTGTTTATCTATCTATCTCTCTATCATCTGTCTTTCTCTCATCTCTGTCTCTCGTTTCTCCCCGTTGTCTTTTGTACCTCACACCACGTCATTATGTAATTCTGTTAGTGCTGCCTTCAAACTATTCTTCTCTATCTTCAATACTACCTAGTACCAATTACTTATTCAAAAATTTCGACTGTCATTCACACCTTTTCACCTGTATATGTTGTTCTCTTTACTCTGTGAGGCAGAGATTAATACATATTTGTGTCCCCAGAGGATTCAGTTTTTTGCCATAATAGACATTTAGTAATTGAATGGTGTTTGGTCTGAATTAGATCTCTTGTGTCACAAGACGTTTTCAAGCTCAAGAATAAAATTTACCAATCCAGTTCATTGCCTGTGATAAAGACGGACTATTAGATATTTGCTGAGAACAATGTGAGGAGACAACATGACGATAAGGAAGAAAAGTTATTGAGCCTTATGAATGATAACTGCTCAAACTATTTTGTCTATGTACAAAAAAGAAGAGTAAATATCATTTTACTGAAGCAATATCCATGTTCACAATTCACAACCCTCTATACCATATTATTGTGATATAGTTCTTGTTGTTGTTAGGTGCTGTCAAGTCCGTTCTGACTCATAGCAACCCTATGTACCACAGAATGAAATTCTGCCTAATCCTGCGCCATCCTTACAATTGTTGTTGTGCTTGGCGCCGTTGTTGGAGCCACTGGGTCAACACATCTCGTCGAGGGTCTTCCTCTTTTCCCCTGACCCAGTACTTTACCAAGCATGATGTCTTTCTACAGGGACTGATCCCTCCTGATAACATGTCCAAACTATGCAAGACACAATCTCGCCATCCTTGCTTCTAAGGAGCATTCTGGTTGTACTTCGTCCAAGACAGGTTTGCTCGTTCTTTTGGCAGTCCATGGTATATTCAATATTCTTCTCCAACACCATGATTCAAAGGCATCAATTCTTATTTGGTTTCCCTTATTCATTGTCCATTGAAAATACCATGGCTAGGGTCAGGCACACCTTAGTCTTCAAGGTGACATCTTTGTTTTTCAACACTTGAGAGGTCCTTTGCAGCAGATTTACCCAATGCAATGCATCTTTTGATTTCTTGACTGCTGCTTCCATGGCTGTTGATTGTGGATCCAAGTAAAAGGAAATCCTTGACAACTTCAACCTTTTCTCCATTTATCATGATGCTTATTGGTCTAGTTGTGAGGATTTTTGTTTTCTTTATGGTGAGGAGTAATCCATACTGAATGCTGTGGTTTTTGATCTTCATCAGTAAGTGCTTCAAGTCCTCTTCACTTTCAGCAAGCAAGGTTGTGTCATCTGCATAACGCAGGGTGTTAATGAGTCTTCCTTCCATCATGATGCTCTGTTCTTTTTCATATAGTCCAGCTTCTCAGATTATTTGTTCAACCTACAGATTGAATAGGTATGCTGAAAGGATACAACACTGATGAACACCTTTCCTGACTTTAAACCATGCAGTATCCCTTTATTCTCTTCAAACGACTGCCTCTTGATCTAAGTACAGATTCCTCACAAGCAAAATTAAGTGTTCGGGAGCTCCCATTCTTCCCAATGTTATACATACTTTGTTACAATCCACACAGTTGAATGCCTTTGCATGGTCAATAAAACATAGGTAAACATCCTTCTAGTATTCTCTGCTTTCAGCCAGGATCTATCTGAAATCAACAATGATATCCCTGGTTCCACATCCTTCTCTGAATCCAGACTGAATTTCAGACGGTTCCTTGTTGATATACTGCTGTGGCTGCTTTTAAATGATCTTCAGCAAAATTTTGCTTGTGTGTGGTATTAATGATATTGTTCGATAATTTCGGCATTTGGTTGGATCACCTTTCTTGGGAATAGGCATAAGTATGGATCCCTTCCAATCAGTTGTCCAGGAACCTGTCTTCCATATTTCTTGGCATAGACAAGTGAGCATCTCCAGTGCTGCATCTGTTTGTTGAAACAACTCAATTGGTATTCCATCAATTCCTGGACCCTCGTTTTTCACCAATGCCTTCAGTGCAGCTTGGACTTCTTCCTTCAGTACCGTTGGTTCCCGATCATATGCTACCTCTTGAAATGGTTGAACATTGACTAATTTTTTTGGTATAATGACTCTGTGTATTCCTTCCATCTTCTTTGGATGCTTCCTGTATTGTTTAGTATTTTCCCCATAGAATCCTTCACTATTGCAACTCGAGGCTTGAATTTTCTCTTCAGTTCTTTCAGCTTGAGAAATACTGAGCATGTTCTTCCCTTTGGGTTTTTCTATCTCCAGCTCTTCGTGCATGTCGTTATAATACTTTACTTTATCTTCTTGAGCCACCCTTTGAAATGCTTTGTAAAGTTCTTTTATTTCATCATTTCTTTCTTTTGCTTTAGCTGCTCTAAGTTTGAGAGCAAGTTTCAGAGTTTTTTCTGACATCCATCTTGGCCTTTTCTTTCTTTTCTGTCTTTTTCAAGGACTTCTTGCTTTCTTCATGTTTGATGTCCTTGATGTCATTGCACAACTCATCTGGTCTTCAGTCATTAGTGTTCAATGCATCAAATCTATTCTTGAGGTGGTCTCTAAATTCAAGTGGGATTTACTCAAGTTAGTATTTTTGGTCTTGTGGTCTTGCTCTGATTTTCTTCAGTTTCGGCTTGACGTTGCATATGAGCAATTGTTGGCCTGTTCCCCAGTCAGCTACTGGCCTTGTTCTGACTGCTGATGCTGAGCTTTTCCATTGTCTCTTTCCACAGGTGTAGTCCATTTGATTCCTGTATGTTCCATCTGGTGAGGTCCATGTGTATCATTAGTGTTTATGTTGGTGAGAAAAGTACTTGCAATGAAGAAGTCATTGGTCTTGAGAATTTCCATCATTCAATTTCCAGCATTGTTTCTGTCATCAAGGCCATATTTTCCAACTACCAATCCTTCCCCTTTGTTTCCAACTTTCCCATTCCAATCACTACTAATTACCACTGCATCCTAATTGCATGTTTGACCAATTTCAGACTGCAGAAGCTGATAAAAACCTTCAATTTCTTCATCTTTGGCCTTAGTGGTTGGTTGGTAAGTTTGAATAATAATCATATTAACTGGTTTGCCTTGTAGGCATATGGGTATTTTCCTATCCATAGGATAATACTTTATGATAGATCTTGAAATGTTCTTTTTGATGATGAATGCAACACCATTCCTCTTCAAGCTGTCATTCCCAGCATAGTAGACTATATGATTGGGTGATTCAAAATGGCCAATACCAGTCCATTTCAGCTCACTAATGCCTAAGATATTGATGTT
Organism: Elephas maximus indicus; assembly: GCF_024166365.1. Classification (NCBI taxonomy): domain Eukaryota; kingdom Metazoa; phylum Chordata; class Mammalia; order Proboscidea; family Elephantidae; genus Elephas; species Elephas maximus. The sequence goes on along the minus strand of NC_064820.1, from coordinate 32,214,135 downwards.
TATGCATTCCATTGCATTTTTGACAATTTCCAATTTTCCTAGATTCATACTTCCAGGTTCTGATGATTAATGGGTGTTTGCAGCTGTTTCTTCTCATTTTGAGTCACGCCACATCAACAAATGGAGATCCTGAAAGTTTTACTCCAACCACGTCATGAAGGTCAACTCTACTTTGAGGAGGCAGCTCTTCCCCAATTGTCTTTTGAGTGCCTTCCAACCTGGGGGGCTCATCTTCCAGCACTATATCAGGCAATGTTCTGCTGCTGTTCATAAGGTTTTCACTGGCAAATTCTTTTAAGAAACCCCCATGTGTCTGTCAGTTTGTCCTACTGTGGGCACTTGCGTGTTGCTGTGATGCTGGAAGCTATGCCACCAATATTCAGATACCAGTAGGGTCCTTTATGGAGGACAGGTTTCAGCTGAGCTTCCAGGCTACGACAGACTAGGAAGAGGGACCTGACAGTCTACTTCTGAAAAGAATATGCCTCTAGAAATTTTTATTTTCCTCTAATGACTATCTGCATTACAACCCAAAACTTAAATATGAACTATTTCATTGATGTTCTGTTTTAAATATAGTCCTATATATATTGTGATTTCTCTTTAATAAGGTATTTTTTTTCAAATTATGGTATTTTTATGCAAATAATGCACACCTTCTATGTTTGTTTTCCAACAACTCCCTCCCTCCAGGAGCACTCTATGCTATTTATTTTTTTTATTTTGTATAGTATCATGTAAAAATACCTCCTGGAGGGAAGAAGTGGTTAGCAAACAAATATAGAAGGCATGTGTTATTTGAGTAAATTATGCAGTATCTTTTTTTTTTAAGTTCTGAGATTCATATGTGTTTTTCAAAGATTTTAGTTTAATTGAATTTTGAACAAAGATGTTCTTATATTTTCTATTTCGGGAATCTGTTGAGATTTTTCTTATAGCTTTGTTACTGTTAAAATTATCATAAATATTCCTCACGAGTTTGAAAATCATTTGTATTTCTACGTATCAGACATAGTAGTTTCTATATGTACCTTAGATTAAAGTCATTAATTTTGTTATTTCCATTGTCTAAATCATTATGAATTTTTATTTGATTTATTACTATGACAGATATGTAGGAATCTGTTATTGCAACTGTGAATGTGTCAGCTTAGTCTTTACAATTATGTTTATTTTTTGTTTATATACTCTTGATACTCTCATTATTAGATGAGTACTACATTAAAACAGTTTTAATTATCATACTTTTTTTAAATTAACTTTTATTAAGCTTCAAGTGAACATTTACAAATCCAATCAGTCTGTCACATGTAAGATTACATACATCTTACTCTCTTCTCCCACTTGCTCTCCCCCCTATTGAGTCAGCCCTTTCAGTCTCTCGTTTCGTGCCAATTTTGCCATCTTCCCTCTCTCTCTATCTTCCCATCCCCCCTCCAGTCAAGAGTTGCCAACACACTCTCCAGTGTCCACCTGATTTAATTAGCTCACTCTTCATCAGGATCTCTCTCCCCCCCACTCACCAGTCCCTTTCATGTCTGATGAGTTGTTTTCGGGTATGGTTCCTGTCCTGTGCCAACAGAAGGTCTGGGGAGCTTTGCCGCCGGGATTCCTCTAGTCGCAGTCAGACCATTAAGACTGGTCTTTTTATGAGAATTTGGGGTCTGCATCCCACTGATCTCCTGCTCCCTCAGGAGTTCTCTGTTGTGCTCCCTGACAGGGCAGTCATCGATTGTGGCCGGGCACCAACTAGTTTTTCTGGTCTCAGGATGATGTAGGTCTCTGGTTCATGTGGCCCTTTCTGTCTCTTGGGTTCTTAGCTGTCATGTGACCTTGGTGTTCTTCATTTGCCTTTGCTCCAGGTGGGTTGAGACCAATTGCTGCATCTTAGATGGCCGCTCGTTAGCATTTAGGACCCCAGACGCCACATTTCAAAGTGGGATGCAGAATGTTTTCATAATAGAATTATTTTGCCAATTGACTTAGAAGTCCCCTCAAACCATGGTCCCCAGACCCCAGCCCCTGCTCCGCTGACCTTTGAAGCATTCATTTTATCCCAGAAACCTCTTTGTTTTTAGTCCAGTCCAATTGGGCTGACCTTCCTTGTATTGAGTGTTGTCTTTCCCTTCACCCAAAGCAGTTCTTATCTACTGATTGATCAATAAAAAACCCTCTCCCTCCCTCCCTCCCTCCCCCCCTCGTAACCACAAAAGTATGTGTTCTTCTCAGTTTTTTCTATTTCTCAAGATCTTATAATAGTGGTCTTATACAATATTTGTCCTTTTGCCTCTGACTCATTTCGTTCAGCATAATGCCTTCCAGGTTCCTCCATGTTATGAAATCTTTCAGAGATTCGTCACTGTTCTTTACTGATGCGTAGTATTCCATTGTGTGAATATACCACAATTTATTTACCCATTCATCCGTTGATGGACACCTTGGTTGCTTCCAGCTTTTTGCTATTGTAAACAGAGCTGCAATAAACATGGGTGTGCATATATCTGTTTGTGTGAAGGCTCTTGTATCTCTAGGGTATATTCCGAGGAGTGGGATTTCTGGGTTGTATGGTAGTTCTATTTCTAACTGTTTAAGATAACGCCAGATGGATTTCCAAAGTGATTGTACCATTTTACAATCCCACCAGCAGTGTATGAGAGTTCCAATCTCTCCACAGCCTCTCCAACATTTATTATTTTGTGTTTTTTGGATTAATGCCAGTCTAGTTGGTGTGAGATGGAATCTCATCGTAGTTTTAATTTGCATTTCTCTAATGGCTAATGATCGGGAGCATTTTCTCACGTATCTGTTGGCTGCCTGAATATCTTCTTTAGTGAAATGTGTGTTCATATCCTTTGCCCACTTCTTGATTGGGTTGTTTGTCTTTTTGTGGTTGAGTTTTGACAGAATCATGTAGATTTTAGAGATCAGGCGCTGGTCAGAGATGTCATAGCTGAAAATTCTTTCCCAGTCTGTAGGTGGTCTTTTTACTCTTTTGGTGAAGTCTTTAGATGAGCATAGGTGTTTGATTTTTAGGAGCTCCCAGTTATCTGGTTTCTCTTTGTCATTTTTGGTAATGTTTTGTATTCTGTTTATGCCCTGTATTAGGGCTTCTAGGGTTGTCCCTATTTTTTCTTCCATGATCTTTATCGTTTTAGTCTTTATGTTTAGGTCTTTGATCCACTTGGAGTTAGTTTTTGTGCATGGGGTGAGGTATGGGTCCTGTTTCATTCTTTTGCAAATGGATATCCAGGTATGCCAGCACCATTTGTTAAAAAGACTATCTTTTCCCCAATTAACTGACACCGGTCCTTTGTCAAATATCAGCTGCTCATACATGGATGGATTTATATCTGGATTCTCAATTCTGTTCCATTGGTCTATGTGCCTGTTATTGTACCAGTACCAGGCTGTTTTGACTACTGTAGCTGTATAATAGATTCTGAAATCAGGTGGAGTGAGGCCTCCCACTTTCTTCTTCTTTTTCAGTAATGCTTTCCTTATCCGGGGGTTCTTTCCCTTCCATTCAAAATTGGTGATTTGTTTCTCTATCCCCTTAAAATATGACATTGGAATTTGGATTGGGAGTGCGTTACATGTATAGATGGCTTTTGGTAGAATAGACATTTTTACTATGTTAAGTCTTCCTATCCATGAGCAGGGTATGTTTTTCCACTTAAGTATGTCCTTTTGAATTTCTTGTAGTAGAGCTTTGTAGTTTTCTTTGTATAGGTCTTTTACATCCTTGGTAAGATTTATTCCTAAGTATTTTATCTTCTTGGGGGCTACTGTGAATGGTATTGATTTGGTTATTTCCTCTTCGGTGTTCTTTTTGTTGATGTAGAGGAATCCAAGTGATTTTTGTATGTTTATTTTATAACCTGAGACTCTGCCAAACTCTTCTATTAGTTTCAGTAGTTTTCTGGAGGATTCCTTAGGGTTTTCTGTGTATACGATCATGTCATCTGCAAATAGTGATAGCTTTACTTCCTCCTTGCCAATCCGGATGCCCTTTATTTCTTTGTCTAGCCTAATTGCCCTGGCTAGGACTTCAAGTATGATGTTGAATAAGAGCGGTGATAAAGGGCATCCTTGTCTGGTTCCCGTTCTCAAGGGAAATGCTTTCAGGTTCTCTCCATTTAGAGTGATATTGGCTGTTGGCTTTGCATAGATGCCCTTTATTATGTTGAGGAATTTTCCTTCAATTCCTATTTTGGGAAGAGTTTTTATCATAAATGGGTGTTGAACTTTGTCAAATGCCTTTTCTGCATCTATTGATAAGATCATGTGGTTTTTACCTTTTCTTTTATTTATGTGATGGATTACATTAATGGTTTTTCTGATATTAAACCAGCCTTGCAAACCTGGTATAAATCCCACTTGATCAGGGTGAATTATTTTTTTGATGTGTTGTTGGATTCTATTGGCTAGGATTTTGTTGAGGATTTTTGCATCTTTGTTCATGAAGGATATAGGTCTAAAATTTTCTTTTTTTGTAATGTCTTTACCTGGTTTTGGTATCAGGGAGATGGTAGCTTCATAGAATGAGTTCGGTAGTATTCCATCTTTTTCTATGCTTTGAAATACCTTCAGTAGTAGTGGTATTAAGTCTTCTCTGAAGGTTTGGTAGAACTCTGCAGTGAAGCCGTCCGGGCCAGGTCTTTTTTTTGTTGGAAGTTTTTTGGTTACCGTTTCAATCTCTTTTTTTTTTTTATGGGTCTATTTAGTTGTTCTACTTCTGAATGTGTTAGTTTAGGTAGGTAGTGTTTTTCCAAGAATTTATCCATTTCTTCTAGGTTTTCAAATTTGTTAGAGTACAATTTTTCGTAGTAATCTGAAATGATTCTTTTAATTTCATTTGGCTCTGTTGTGATGTGGTCCTTCTCGTTTCTTATTCGGGTTATTTGTTTCCTTTCCTGTATTTCTTTAGTCAGTCTAGACAATGGTTTATCAATTTTGTTAATTTTTTCAAAGAACCAGCTTTTGGCTTTGTTAATTCTTTCAATTGTTTTTCTGTTCTCTAATTCATTTAGTTCAGCTCTAATTTTTATTATTTGTTTTCTTCTGGTGCCTGATGGATTCTTTTGTTGCTCACTTTCTATTTGTTCAAGTTGTCGGGACAGTTCTCTGATTTTGGCTCTTTCTTCTTTTTGTATGTGTGCATTTATCGATATAAATTGGCCTCTGAGCACTGCTTTTGCTGTGTCCCAGAGGTTTTGATAGGAAGTATTTTCATTCTCGTTGCTTTCTAAGAATTTCCTTATTCCCTCCTTGATGTCTTCTATAACCCAGTCTTTTTTCAGGAGGGTATTGTTCAGTTTCCAAGTATTTGATTTCTTTTCCCTAATTTTTTTGTTATTGATTTCTAGTTTCATTGCCTTGTGGTCTGAGAAGATGCTTTGCAATATTTCAATGTTTTGGACTCTGGAAAGATTTGTTTTATGCCCTAATATGTGGTCTATTCTAGAGAATGTTCCATGTGCACTAGAAAAAAAAGTATATTTTGCAGCAGTTGGGTGGAGAGTTCTGTATAAGTCAATGAGGTCAAGTTGGTTGATTGTTGTAAGTAGGTCTTCCGTGTGTCTATTGAGCTTCTTACTGGATGTCCTGTCCTTCTCCGAAAGTGGTGTGTTGAAGTCTCCTACTATAAATGTGGAGGTGTCTATCTCACTTTTCAATTCTGTTAAAATTTGATTTATGTATCTTGCAGCCCTGTCATTGGGTGCATAAATATTTAATATGGTTATGTCTTCCTGATCAATTGTTCCTTTTATCATTATATAGTGACCTTCTTTATCCTTTGTGGTGGATTTAAGTCTAAAGTCTATTTTGTCAGAAATTAATATTGCTACTCCTCTTCTTTTTTGCTTATTGTTTGCTTGATATATTTTTTCCATCCTTTGAGTTTTAGTTTGTTTGTGTCTCTAAGTCTAAGGTGTGTCTCTTGTAGGCAGCATATAGATGGATCGTGTTTCTTTATCCAGTCCGTGACTCTCTGTCACTTTATTGGTGCATTTAGTCCATTTACATTCAGCGTAATTATAGATAAATAAGTTTTTAGTGCTGTCATTTTGATGCCTTTTCATGTGTGTTGTTGGCCATTTCATTTTTCCACATACTTTTTTGTGCTGAGACGTTTTTCTTAGTAGCTTGTGAGATCCTCATTTTCATAATGTTTAACTTTATGTTAGTTGAGTCGTTACGTTTTTCTTGAGTTATGGAATTGATATTCCTTTTTGCGGTTACCTTATTATTTACCCCTATTTTTCTAAGTAAAAACCTAACTTGTATCGTTCTATATCGCCTTGTATCACTCTCCATCTGGCAGTTCAATGCCTCCTATATTTAGTCCCTCTTTTTGATTATTGTGATCTTTTACCTATTGACTTCCTTGATTCCCTGTTATGTGTATTGTTTTATTTATTTATTAGAATTAATCTTAATTTGTTTGTTTTTGTGTTTTCCCTATTTGAGTTGATATCAGGACGTTCTGTTTTGTGACCTTGTATTGTGCTGGTACCTGATATTATTGGTCATCTGACCAAACAATCTCCTTTAGCATTTCTTGTAGCCTTGGTTTGTTTTTTGCAAATTCTCTAAACTTGTGTTTATGTGTAAATATCTTAATTTCTCCTTCATATTTCAGAGAGAGTTTTGCTGGATATATGATCCTTGGTTGGCAGTTTTTCTCGTTCAGTGCTCTGTATACGTCGTCCCATTCCCTTCTTGCCTGCATCGTTTCTGCTGAGTAGTCTGAACTTATTCTTATTGATTCTCCCTTGAAGGAAACCTTTCTTTTCTCCCTGGCTGCTTTTAAAATTTTCTGTTTATCTTTGATTTTGGCAAGTTTAATGATAATATGTCTTGGTGTTTTTATTTTTGGATCAATCTTGAATGGGGTTCGAAGAGCATCTTGGATAGATATCCTTTCGTCTTTCATGATGTCAGGGAAGTTTTGTGTCAGGAGTTCTTCAACTATTTTCTCTGTGTTTTCTGTCCCCCCTCCCTGTTCTGGGACTCCAATCACTCACAAATTATCCTTCCCTTGATAGAGTCCCACAGGATTCTTAGGGTTTCTTCATTTTTTTAAATTCTTTTATCTGATTTTTTTTCAGCTATGTTGGTGTTGATTCCCTGGTCCTCCAGATGTCCCAGTCTGCATTCTAATTGCTCGAGTCTGCTCCTCTGACTTCCTATTGCGTTGTCTAATTCTGTAATTTTATTGTTAATCTTTTGGATTTCTACATGCTGTCTCTCTATGGATTCTTGCAACTTATTAATGTTTCCACTATGTTCTTGAATAATCTTTTTGAGTTCTTCAACAGTTTTATCAGTGTGTTCCTTGGCTTTTTCTGCAGTTAGGCTAATTTCATTTGTGATGTCTTTAAGCATTCTGTAAATTAGTTTTTTATATTCTGTATCTGATAATTCCAGGATTGTATCTTCATTTGGGAAAGATTTTGATTCTTTTGTTTGGGAGGTTGGAGAAGCTGTCATGGCCTGCTTCTTTATGTTGTTTGATATGGACTGCTGTCTCCGAGCCATTACTGGGAAACTAGTTTTTCCAGAAAATCCGCTGACTGGTACCCTGGCTCCTGGCTCTGAAAACAATCGCTGTCTCTCCGTATTTGTTCGTTCTCCATCTCTAAATCTGTGTTTGTTGTTCTGAGTTCGTAGATTGTTATGTATGTGATGGATTCACTTGTTTTTCTGAGTCTTTGTTACAAGAGGGATCCGCGGTAGCATTCACCTAGTCCGCCATCTTGGCCCCCACCTCTATCATGCTTTTTTTATTAACTCTCTTTATCCCTAATAATAATTTTATATAAAATGGTCTTATCTAATTTTAATATAATTAATACTTCACATTATATATATACATACATAACGCATATTTAGGTGTCCAATTAAACTTTCTTCCATCCATTGTCTTTTAACTTTTCTGGCGCCTTTTGATTTTTCCTTTGGATTTATTATTTTAATGATCAGCAAATTAGTTAATTTAGGTATTTTTTATCCAGTCTAACAGCAACTGTTATTAAGTGCCATGTTGAATTTATTTTGTTGCTGCAGCCAATATATTTCCAGTCATTTCTATCTTGTTTTTTTGAAATTATCCCTCACTGCTTTTTTTTTTTATTCTTGTTTTTGCCTGTTGTTGAATTGATGTTTCTTTAAGTTTTTCTGTACCCAGTCACCCAACATAAAATGTTGGAATGTCTACATACTTTTTTTTTTTAATGTTTTCCTTTTAAAAAATAACGTATGGTCATTTTAATTTAGAAACTATCTCCTGAACAATACAAGGGCCTTGAATAGTTTTAAATCTATTGAGTCTGTAGTCATGTCTTGAATATAATATGTTCCATGATATGTGGACCCATTATATTAATTCCAAAATTTTCTAACTCCTAAACTAACAACAACGTCAAAATTTATATATTTTGTTATCTTTTTAAATATGAGTATATTGAGAAGAGGAGCCCTGGTGTTGCAGTGGTTAAGAGCTCAGCTGCTAACCTAAAGATCAGTGGTTCCAACTCACCAGCCACTCTGGTAGAAATATGTGTAAGTCTGCTTCCATAAAGACTTACACATAAACTTCAGCCTTGGAAACGCTATGGGGAAGTTCTACTCTGTCCTCTAGGGTCACTATGAGTTGGAATTGACTTGATGACAATGGGTTTGGGTTGTTAATTGATCAATGCGTTTTCTCTAAATTTCTTTTTACCTTATACTCTTTCTACCTGGTTTCACCCTTCTTTGTAATGGGCAAAAATATGGATCTCTTCCGGTTGGTTGGCCGGGAGACTGTCTACCAGATTTCTTGGCATAGACAGGTGATTGCCTCCACTGCTGCATGTATTTGTTGAAACATCTCAATTAGTACTCCAACAATTCTGGAAACCTTGTTTTTTGCCAATGCCTTCAGTGTAGCCAAGGCTTCTTCCTTCAATACCAATGATTCTTGATTGTATGTTACTTCCTGTAATGGTTGAATGTTGACTAATTATTTTTGGTACAATGACTGACTCTGTGTATTCTTTCCATCTTCTTTTGATCCTAATAACTGGACCAATGAGCAACGCCATGATAAATGGAGAACATATTGTAGTTGTCAAGGATTTAATTTTACTTGAATTCACAATGTCCATGGAAGCATGAGTCAAGAAATCAAATGATGTATTGAATTGGGCAAATCTGCTGCAAAAGATCTCTTTCAAGTATTACAAAGCATAGATGTCATTGTGGGGACTAAGGTATGCCTGACCTTGACCACAGTATTTTCTATCACCTCATATGCATGCATAATGTGGATAATGAAAAGGAAGCCCAAAGAAGAATTGATGCCTTTGAATTATGGTGTTGGCAAAGAATATTGAATATACCGGACTGCCAGAAGAATGAAGGAACAAGTATAGCCAGAGTGCTTCTTAGAGGCAAATATGGTGAGACTTTGTCTCACATACTTTGTGCACATTATTAGTAGGGACCAGTCCCTGGAGAAAAACATCATGCTTGGTAAAGCAGAGGGTCAGCAAAGAAGAAGAAAATCTTCAGTGAAATGGACTGACACAGTGGCTGCAATGATGGCTCAAGCATAACAACAATTGTGGGGATGGTATAGATAGGACTGGGCAGTGTTTTCATCTGTTTTTCATATGGTTGCTTCAGTTGGACCTGATTCCATGGCACCTAAGAAATGACAACATCTGGTTTCAGTTGTGTTCCTTTTCAAATAATTTCTTTAGTAGTTTTTATAATTCATTTACCTTAGTCTTAAATACTTTTCATGAAAATATTTTAATTATTTCTATAATCAAATAGTTTATTTGAGTCTCAGATTCTAGGTTGGTAGGATTTTCTCTCAACACTTTAAGAAAATATTGCCCTTTAACTTACAATTTTATTTTTTAGAAGTATGCTGTCAATCTAGTAATCAATGATTTTGGGGGAAAGAAGTTATTTTTAAAATGTTTTTCTCTTTAATTACTGATCTGTTGAAGTAAATTTATTATCACTTACCTTTCCCAAAAATAATTATGCTTCCTTTATTTGAAGACTGATATTTTTCACTAGTTCTAGAAACTTTTCTTCGATTATGGCTTCTCTCTTAGTTTTTCCACCTGGAATTTCTATGATATGCTCCGAGTCTTTTATTCTTTCTTTTAAAATGATTTTTTCAGAGTATAATTTGCATCATGCTATTCCTTTGCTTAAAATGCTCCGTGATTTTCCATGGCACTTAGATTAAAACACAGAATCTCTACACTGAATTACAAGATATGGTCTAGCAATTTGCTACGTCCCAAATCCATATCTTTCATAAAATACCCTTCCCCCCTTATGCTGATGCCTGGCAACATCAATCAGTCACAGTATCTTTAAACTGGGAAAGATATAAAAAATGTTTATTATGGCAATGAATTTAGTTATGTAACAACTGGAACTAAATATAGTTATTGAATGAAAGTAGTTGTTTTACAATTGACAATTAACTTTGAAATTTTAATTAATTAAACAGTGAGCAAATGAATAGCCTAATACTTTGTAGTTGTTCAACAACTGAATTGACTTGAATAGAATGCAATTTTTAAAGAAAGTCATCTGGAGATATCAGCAAATGTGGATGTACAGAATAGTTTACCCAAAAGTTGAAAAAAGCACGGGAGTAAAACACTATCCTTTAAAGAGATTTAAAACCGTGACAGTAAGAATTTTGAAAAGCCTCAAGAATGCACACAAATGTGACTAGTATAACAAATACACTAAATTTTGAATTCTCATAAATATTCAACTTTTAAATTAGTCTGTTGGAAATTGTGAGAAAAATTAAATAAAAATCAGATTATCAATCACTGAGATGAGATAGTCCTACCTTACTTTCTTATCTATGGAAAATAATGAAACATATCAGCACATAGTTCAGACTTCCCTGCATAAACTGTACTGGCAATTATCATAAAAACATAGAGTGCCTAATAAAAAGGGATCCAGTGTTTGGAATAAAACTTGCTTTTATTGAAGTCAGAGTCATCACATTTCTTCCACCCAACTTCTTGAATAATAAGTTTCTGCTTTTTTTTTAATGTTCTGAGAATTCTCTTTCAAAAAAAACATAAAGGCTTATATTATCATGCAGAGAAAGAGATATAGGCTTCTATTGTGAACACGCTGCAATATTCCATTTAAATAAAGTTGATTCAGCACAAGTTTTCCCGATACTAACATTTTTATAGTTTGAATAAATGTAGATACTTGCCTGAGTTGACACTCTCATTATATGCAGGCTTCCTATCATGAGAGACTCTCTCAGAATCTTTGTTACAGTGTGTTTTGGAAATAAAGATACAATAAAAAGATATGATTACTTTTTTGTTCTGTAGAAGTGATATAAATACATTTAAATACCAATTCGGCTATTAACTGAGAGAAAAAAAAAACTGAGAGTATGCGTTTATTCAAGAGTTTCTATAGCTTAATACTCAAAGCCTTACTCTAGTTCTTTATATTAAAAAAAAAATATATTGAGGTTTGAATATATTTTAAAGCCATTACATTCAAGGATATTCTACAATTTTGAAGACTTTCAAAAAAAAATGCCTATATGGCATCAGTGTATATCTTATTATATATATTAGATCATTAAAATTTAGTAAAATTATTTATTTGTAATAATAGTGAAAATTTTTGAATATATTAAAAGTTAAGTTTTTCTCATAAATAAATGCAAAAAACGTATACCAAAATATGAATTAATACAGTAAAAATATTGTTGTCTGAAATATATTGATGTAGTGAGCATAATTGAAATGAAAACAAAAAAAGAAAATTATATTTTAAAAATGATGGGGTAATACTGAAATCTTACATTTTAAAACTATCTTCCTTATTGGAAAATGTATTTACCTAAAAAGTTTATATTAGATTAATATAATACTACTCATTGCCATTGAGTCAATTCCAACTCATAGCTACCATATAGGACAGAGTAGAACTGCCCCCATAGAGTTTCCAAGGATCACCTGGTAGATTTGAGCTGCCGACCTTTGGGTTAGCAGCTGTAGTATTTAGCCATTATGTCACCAGGGTTTCTATAATATAATACTACACAGCCGTAAATTTTTATAACACTGGTGGGCAGGGTTACCTAGGAAAGTAAATAAAAACATGAAGTTTCATGCCAGCACGTAACTAATTCAAACACATCGAAAACCATTTTCCTTACTGAAAAATGATTTTTCTAAATAGTACAACACTCATCTGTCACTTCATCTGATACTCCAAATACTAGCAGGGTCACCCATGATGGACAGATTTCAGTGCAGTTTCCAGACTAAGACACACAAGGAAGAGGGACATAGCAATCTATTTCCTAAACAATTGGCTAGTGAAAATGTTATGAATAGCAGCAGAACATTGTCTGATACAGTGCAAGAAGATGAGCCCTTCAAGTTAGAAGGTACTCAAAACACAACTGGGTAAGAGTTGGCTCCTCAAGACAGAATAGGTCTTAATGATGTGAATGGAGTAAAGCTTTCTGAACGTTCATGTGTTGAAGTGGCACAACTTAAAGTGAGAAAAACAGCTGCAAACATCTATTACTAACCAGAACAAGGAATGTTGTTGATGTTGTGTGGTTAGGTGCCCTTGATTTGGCTCCAGCTCATAGTAACCCCATGTACAACAAAATGAAACATTGCCTAGTCCTGTACCATCCTCATAATCATTGTTATGCTTGAGCCCATTGTTGAAGCTACTGTGTCAATCCATCTCATTGAGGGTTTTCCTCTTTTTTGATGACCCTCCACTTTACCAAGCACGATGTCCTTCTCTAGGAACTGATACCTCCTGATTACCTGTCCAAAGTATATGAGGCATAATCTCACCATCCTTGCTTTTAAGAAACATTCTGGTTGTACTTATTCTTAGACAGATTTGTTCATTCCCTTAGCAGTCCATAGTATATTCAATATCCTTGGCTAACACCACAATGCAAAGGCGTCAATTCTTCTTCAGTCTTCCTTATTCATCACCCAGCTTTCTCATGCATATGAGGCAATTGAAAGCACCATGGCGTGGATCAGGTGCACCTTAGTCTTCAAGGTGACATCTTTGCTCTTCAACATTGCTGCTGCTTCCATGGGTGTTGAAATAAAAATGAAATCCTTGACAACTTCAATATTTTCTCCATTTATCATGATGTTGTTTATGTGTCCAGTTGTGAGAATTTTTGTTTTCTTTATGTTGATGTGTAATCCATATTGAAGGCTGTGGTCTTTGAAATTTGTCAGTCAGCACTTGAAGGCCTGTTCGTTTTAGCAAGCAACTTTCTGTCATCCACATAATGCAGGTTGTTAATCAATCTTCTTCTAATCCTGACACCCTATTCTTCTTCTTGTAGTCCAGCTTCTCAGGTTATTTGCTCAGCATACAGATTGAATAGATATGGTCAAGGGATACAACTCTGACTCACACCTCTCCTGACTTTAAACTGCACACTATCTTCTTGTTCTGTTCAAATGAATGCCTCTTGATCTATGTCCAGGCTCCTCATGAGCACAGTTAACTGTTCTGAAATTCTCATTCTTCAAAATGTTATCCATAATTTGTTATGATCCACAGAGTTGCATGCCTTAACATACTCAATAAAACACAGATAAACATCTTTTTGGTATTCTCTGCTTTCAGCCAGGATCTATCTGCCATCAGCAATGGTATCCCTGGTTCCATGTCCTCTTCTGAATCCAGCTTAAATTTCTGGCGGTTTCCTGTTCTTGTGATGCTGCAACTGCTTTGAATGATCTTCAGCAAAATTTTCCTTGCATGTGATATTAATAATGGAATATAGGAAGTATGAAGGAAGGGAAATTGGAAGTCATCAAAAATGAAATTGAACACATAATGACAGATATCCTAGGCATTAGTGAGCTGAAATGGGCTGGTATTGGCCATTTTGAATGGGACAATTAAATGGTCTACTGTACTGAGAATGACAAATTGAAGAGGAACATTTCAAGATCTATTCTGAAGTACCATGCTGTCAGTGATAAGATAATATCCATAACACTATAAAGAAGACCAGAGATTATGACTATTATTCAAATTTATGCACCAACCACTAACACTAGAGATGAGGAAATTAAAGATTTTTACCAACTTCTTCCACTTGAAATTGATGACATATGCACTCAAGATGCATTGATGATTACTGGTGATTGTAATGTGAAAGTTAGAAAGAACTAGGAGTGACCATTAGCTGGAAAATATGGCCTTGATGATAGAAATGATGCTGGAGATCATATGATAGAATTTTGGAAAACCAAACACTTGTTTTTTGCAAATACCTTTAACCAACAACATGAACAGTGAGTATGCATGTGGACCTTGCAGATGAAATATGAAAGAATCAAATTGCCTACCTCTGTAAAAAGAGACTATGTAGAAGTTCAATATCATGAGTTCAAACAAAGCCATTGGCTAAATGTGAAACAGATCATTATTTTCTCTGTATAAGCTCAAGCTGAAGCTGAAGAAAATTAAAACATGTCCTCCAGAGCCATAATACGACCATGAGTTTATTCCACCTGAATTACAGGCCATCTCAAGAATAGATTCGATACATTAAACACTAGTAATCAAAGTCCAGATGAGCTATGGGATGATATCAAGGACATCATACATGAAGAAAGAAAAAAGTCATTAAAAAGACAAGAAACAAAGACCAAAATGGATGTTAGAGGAGACTCTGAAACTTTTTTTTTTTAAACGTAGAGCAATTAAAGCTAATGCAATAAATGATGAAGTCAAAGGCCTAAACAGAAAATTTCTAAGAGCAGCTTGAGAAGATAAAGTATTATAATGAAATGTGCAAAGACCTGGAATTAGAAAACCAAAAAGGAAGAACACACTTGGCATTTCACAAACTGAAAGAAATGAAGAAAAATTCAAGCCTAAAGTTGCAATATGGATGTATTCTATGGATAAAATATTTCAATATTTGCAACTTGAGGCTTGGATTTTTTTTCCTCCCCTTTGGTTCTTTCAGCCTCAAGTTGCAAATATTGAAATATTTTATCCATAGAATACATCCATATTGCAACTTGAGGCTTGGATTATTTTTTCCTCTCCTTTGGCTCTTTCAGCCTCAAGTTGCAAATATTGAAATATTTTATTCATAGAATACATCCATATTGCAACTTTAGGCTTGAATTTTTCTTCATTTCTTTCAGTTTGAGAAATGCCAAGTGTGTTCTTCCCTTTTGGTTTTCTAATTCCAGGTCTTCGTACATTTCATCATAATACTTTGTCTTCTTGAGCTGCCCTTTGAAATTTTTCTGTTCAGCTCTTTCACTTCATCATTTCTTCCTTTAGAACATACTTGCCATTTTTCAAGGTGAAAGACTTGAAGCAAAAATTCAAGCCTAGAGTTGCAATATTGAAAGTTTCTATGGGCAAAATATTATAATGAAATATACAAAGACCTGGAGTTAGAAAATCAAAAAGGAAGAAAAGCTTAGGATTTTTCAAGCAGAAAGAACTGAAGAAAAAAATCCAAGCATCTATTTGCAATATTGAAGAATTCTAAGGGCAAAATATTTATCAAAGCAGAAAACGTCAAAAGAAGATGGAAGAAATACAAAGACTAACTGTACAAAAAATAATTGGTTGACATTCAGACATTTCAGGAGGTAGCATATGATCAAGAACAAATGGTATGTAAGGAAGAAGTCCAAGCTGCACTGAAGGCACTGGTGAAAAACAAGGCTCCAGGAATTCACAGAATACCAATTTAGATGCCTCAACAAAGGGATGCAATGCTAGAAGTGCTAACTCATCTATGCCATGAAATTTCGAAGACCGCTACCTGGCCAACTAAGTGGAAAAGATTCATATATGAGCCCATTCCAAAGAAAGGTGACCTAACAGAGTGAGAAAATTACTGAACAATGTTAACATTATATGCAAGTCAAATTTTGCTGAAGATAATTTAAAAACGGTTGCAGCAGTACATTGACAGAGAACTGAGAGAAATTTCAGGCTGATTTAAAAGAGAACATGGAATGAGGGCTATCATTGCTGATGCCAGATGGATCTTGGCTGAAAGCAGAGAATACCAGAAAAATGTTTACCTGTGTTTTATTGAATATGCAAAGGCATTCAACTGTGTGGTTCATAACAAATTATGGATAATATTGCAAAAAATGGGAATTCCAGAACTCTTAATTGTACTCATGAGGAACCTGTGCATAGACCAAGAGGCAGTCGTTTGAACAGAACAAGAGGATACTGCGTGGTTTAAAATCAGGAAAGTTGTGCATCAGTGTTACATTCTTGCAGCATAATTATCCAAACTGTATGCTGAAGAAATAATCTGAGAAGCTGGACTATATGAAGGATGCAGCATCAGGATTGGAAGAAGACTCATTAGCAACCTATACAATATGCAGATGACACAAACTTGGTTGTGGAAAGGAAGAGGATTTGAAGGACTTGCTGATAAAGATGAAAGATTACAGCCTTCGTTACGGATTATACCACTACTTAAAAATCCACACAATTGTACCAATAAGAAGTATCATGAGAAACAGAGAAAATATTGAACCCGTCAAGGACTTCATTTTCCTTGAATCAATGCCCACGGAAGTAGTAACAAAAAATCAGGCAATGTATTGCATTGGGCAAACTTGCTGCAGAAGACCCCTTTAAAGTGTTGAAAAGGAAAGATGCAGCTTTGTGGACTAAGGTGTGCCTGATCCTAGCCATGGTATTTTCAGTCACCTCAGGCATGTGAAAGCTGGACAATGAATAAGGAAGACCAGAGAAGAATTGATGCCTTTGAATTATGATGTTGCCAAAGAATATTGAATATACTGTGAACTGACAGAAAAGCAAACAAATATGCCTTGGAAGAAGTAAAGCCAGATTACTCCTTAGAAGCAAGGATGGCAGGACATAATCTCATTTATTATGGACATATCATCAGGAGGGACCAGTCCCTGAAGAAGGATATCATGCTTGAAAAGGTAGAGGTTCAGCAAAAAAGAGGAAGACCCTTCATGAGATGGATTGACACAGTGCCTGTAACATTGGGCTCAAACATATCAACAGTTGTGAGGATGATGCAGGACAGGGCTTTGTTTCATTCTGTTGTACATAGGGCTGCTATGAGTCAGAAACAACTTGATGGTACCTAACAACCACAATGGGCAAAATAATGCATGACAAAGGAAACATCAAAAGTAGAAGGAAGAAATAGAAAGAGTCCCTATACCTAGAAGAATTGGTCCATGTTCAAATATTTCAGAGGTGGCATATGATCAAGAGCCAATGATACTGAAAGAAGAAGTCCAAGTTGCATTGAAGGCATTGGCAAAAAACAAAGATCTAGAAACCAATAGTGTACAAATTGAGATGTTTCCACAAACAGAGGCAACACAGGAAGCACTCATTCATCTATGCCAAGAAATTTTGAAGGCAGGTACCTGACCAATCAACTGGAAGAGATCAGTATTTTTTGCCCATTCCAAATAAAACAGACTCAACAGAATGCAGAAATTATTGAACAATATCATTAATGTCACGCACAGTAAAGTTTTGCCGAAGATAATTAAAAAACCATTGCATCAGTCCATCAAAGGGGAACTGATGGAAATTCAAGCCAGATTCAGAAGAGGACATGGAAAGAGAGATATCATTCCTGATGTCAAATGGATCTTGGCTGAAAGCAGAGAATACCAGAAAGTTGTTTATTTGTGTTTTATCGATGTGCAAAGGCTGTGTGGATCATAACAAATTATGGATAACTTTGCAAAGAATGAGAATTCCAGAACACTGAATTGTGCTCATGCCAAATCTGTAGATAGACCAAGGGGAAGTAGTTCGAACAGTACAACGGGATGCTCTGTGGTTTAAAATCAGGAAAGGTGTGCATCAGGGTTGTATCCTTTCACCATACTTAATCAATCTATATGCTGAGTAAGTAATTGGAGAAGCAGGTCTATATGAAGAAGAATGTGGGATCAGGATTGAAGGAAGACTCATTAGCTACCTGTGATATGCAGATAACACAACCTTGCTTGCTGAAAATGGAGAGGGATTGAAGAGCTTACTGATAGAAAACAAAAGTCCTTACAACTGGACCAATAAGCAACATCTTGATAAATGGAGAAAAGATTGAAGTTGTAAAGAGTTTAATTTTAGTTGCATCCACACCCAAGCCCAGGGAAGCAGCAGTCTAGAAATCAAAGGATGTATTATCGCATTGGGGGAAAACCCTGGTGTTGTAGTGGGTAAGTGCTACAGCTGCTAACAAAAAGGTCGGCAGTTCAAATCCACCAGGTGCTCCTTGGAAACTCTATGAGGAAGTTCTACTCTGTCCTATAGGGTCGCTATGAGTTGGAATCATCTCCACGGCAACAGGTATGGTTTTGGAGTTTTATTGCCTTGGGAAATTCTGCTGCAAAAGACATGCTTAAGGTGTTAAAAAGGAAAGATGTCACTTTGAGGACTAAATTGGACCTGAATCAAGACATGGTATTTTCAGTCGCTTCGTATACATGTGAAAACTTGACAATGAATTAGGAAGACCAAAGAAGAATTGATGCCTATGAATTCTAGTGTTGGTGAAGAACATTGAATATGCTATGGACTGCCAGAAGAATGAACAAACCTGTCTTGGAAGTACAGCCAGAGTGCTCCTTAGAGGTGAGGATAGTGAGGCTTCATGTTGTTTACTTTGGATATATTACCAGGCAGGACCAGTCCCAGGAGAAGGACGTCATGCTTTGTAGAGGGTCAGCAAAAATGGAGAAAGGCCTCAATGAGATGAATTGACACAGTGGCTTCAGTCAAACAGCAATGCTTGTGAGGATATCACTGGACCAAGCAGTGTTTCATCAGATCCAACTCAATGGCACTTAACAACAATAGAAGTCCACATTTGGTTAACACATTAATACTAGACTGTGGTACACTTTTTGTCATATGAACCTCAGCACCACAGCTGAACTGCTTGTACCTGAACATTGTCTCATTTGGGTAAAATGCACACTTGTGCACTTAAGCCAATATGTGTGTTTCTTATTATGTACCATTGAATGTAACCCTAAAAGTCATAACATGGATGAATGTAGGAAACAATGAATAGCAAAGACAGTCTAAGCAAACCAAAAATGTGAACTCGTCTCGTATTAACAGCACTCCATCATTCTTACTGTTTGGTTTTTCCCTTTGCAATACAGCTTTTTGCTATTTTGTTTGTTTGTTTTGTTTCCTCCTACCAATATTTTAGCTTTCTCTCTGCTATATTTTTTGCTAGTTTGCCTTTCAGCTGATCATTAAATGCTGCAGTTGGTGGTAGATTGTTACAGGAATAGTTCCCAATGTGTCATGTGTCATTGATGCAAGCAGAGGCTTGGAAAACGTTGATCATTAAGGGCTGCCCTCTCCTTTGCACTGGGTTTCTGGGTCTTTCCTTTGCTGCTTTTGGTTACAAAGTCCCCATGTGAAGAAGAAGTCCAGGCCGGACTGATGAAAATGAGTGCTTGGAAAATCAGCTAGTAACACTTCCAGTCATTGAGTAAGGCTATTTTAGAATTCTGCATTCATTTTGAAGTAGGGTTTGTGAAATAGTATGCACATTATTTTTTTTTTACATTTTTATAATTTGAATTGGCACATCAGGAGCCAATTATTAAAATATGGATGTTGTATTACTCTATCCAAAGGCATTTCCTTTAATTATAACTTTCCGTTAAAAGACAGTTTTATGCTTTTTTTTTTTATCATCAGAGAATCTCATATATCAACATTATCTTAACTATACTGAACACATTTTACCTCTTTGAAGTAAATTCTGCTTTGTTGTGACAAAGAAGATACTAGATTGGAAGTACTTTTAATAATCTTTATAACATACCAGTTTCTTATGTCATTAGGATGGATATTAACACCATTCTTTTAGATTGACATTCTGAAACAAATTTTTCATTAATGTTTTATATATATTTTGCTACAAAGATGTTCTTTGCTTCTTTTTTATTAAAAAAAAAAACTTCAAAATCCATTTTATGTAATTATATTATTTCCCTCTGGTTATGGCTGATTCCATGCAGACATCCTGAAATTTGTATTTGAGGAAATAACACCTCGAAAAGAGGAGAGAGGAACCATAACTTTTTCAGCAGCTTCACTTAACATGCTACCTCTGCAGATGGAAATAAACTGAAGTGAAAGAGAACCCACTGGAAAACAAGCCCAGGGCCTATGCATTGAAATTTCTTTCCTCTTTTCAAACTTTGTAAGTCAAATACTTTTTCTTCTTCTACCCAGTAATCAGTTGCCATTGATTTTGATTCAT
This sequence comes from Elephas maximus indicus, assembly GCF_024166365.1. Classification (NCBI taxonomy): domain Eukaryota; kingdom Metazoa; phylum Chordata; class Mammalia; order Proboscidea; family Elephantidae; genus Elephas; species Elephas maximus. The sequence goes on along the minus strand of NC_064820.1, from coordinate 32,193,776 downwards.
GGCAAACCTATGTGTTTCAGAGTAGAACTGTGCTCCATAGGGTTTTCAGGGGCTGATATTTTTCAGAAGTAGATCTCCAGCCCTTCCTTTCAAGGGTCTTCTGAGTGGACTTGAATCTCCAACCTTTTGGTTAGCAGCCAAGTGCAAAAAGTCTTCAAAATACTCCCCAGCTCTCCATAATCTGCACTCTAGAAATATCTGTTTCCAAGTGCTTATCATTAACTTTGGAGGTCACCTTTATCTCCCCATCACGATGTGAGATTTATAAGGTCAAGAGGTTTTGTCACATATAGTAAGTAGGTAAACATGTAACATTGCTGAATTAAAAAAAAAAAAAAGCATAGTTCTGTTAAAGTAAATGCAGTTTAAAGTAGGCTAGGGTAAAGACAATCGCAGATGATGCAGGGTTCTACAAAGTCCGTTAAAGTTGTGGCTTAAAGCATGTATTTTGTCTGCTTGAGCACTAAGGCCAATGCTATTAGACGGCATTATAAATGAAAAACATGCAAGTAAAAAAAAAAAAAAAGTCTAATTTTAATAGGGATTGTAACAAAATTGAATATGAGCTTAACTTTGCATTTCTTGGCTTTTATGTTTCAAGTTAAATCTATGATACCATTTGAAACCGTCTTTTGGAATGCAAATCAGCACCAAGAAGGCTGAAGATAGTACAATTAATAAAAATAATAGCAGAAAAGACCTTACATAGAGTGCTGAATTTTCTTTTCAAATAATAAGTAGAGTCAAGGTGGTCTTTTTTATCATTTTAATTAACTAATTGAATAATTAAAAAAAAACTATTCTACTTTTATTTAACTTAAACTTCAGTATAAAGAAAGTTGTACAATTTATAATAGTCTAAATAAAATAGTCTAATAATCCAAAAAAATACCACATTTTACATTTTACCTAGGAAGTAGTAAGAATTAAGAACTTTAAATGCTTTGTGGGAAAGTACTCATTTTATTCTGAATTAATTTAAAACCCTGTTTTCCCCTAAATTGTGTATAAATTGAAAAGTTAGAGAAATAGATCATTGAATATTGAAAGTCAATTTTTCAGCATTAATATTCTTACATAAAATTGCAACTTTGCTAAAGTATATTTATATATTTTTTTCTATTTATTATCTGATTTCAGAGACTCACATATTTGGAAGGTAGTTTCCATTTCTTCATATAAATAATTATTAAACTCAATATTAACATTATTTTTCTTGGAATTGAACTTTTTTTATCATACCTACAACAAAATGCTTTGTCTTTACTATTATGATATGACGAGGAGCTCTGCTGCTAACCCAAAGGTCTGTGGTTCTAACCCACCAGCCTCTCTGTGGGAGAAAGATGTAGAAGTCTTCTTCCTTAAATGTTACAACATTAGAACTCTGTGGGGCAGTTCTACTCTGTCCAATATGGTCGCTATGAATTGGAATTGACTCAAAGGCACATAACAACAACAATATGATAAAAAAATGATGATTCAGTAGAGTATTTCACAGTGAACATAAATTATTTTTTAAAACACTGAGTATATTAAAAGTGTTCTTTTAGTCCAAACTTACTCTTCTGCGAATATTTTAATTCAATGTCAGTTTAATTCAGACATTAGGCATATACTTAAACATGTCCAATTTGGTTACACATTTTTATCTTACAGAGATAGTTAAACTTTTATAAATGCCTGTTTTTAATTATGTATAAAAACACAGATGAACTGTAGGAAAAATATCATATAACTAAGAGAAAAAGAGAGTCGGGGTTGGGGGGGCAATTCCATAATTACAGACACTGAACATATAATCCCCCAGCTTTAGATCTATGTGTTTTCCTACTAAATATTTTCTATATCATTAATTATTTTAGATATCAACATTTTAATAGTTGCCTATATTCCATGTAATAAATAAGTACATAGTTAATCATTCCAATATTATTGAAATTTATATTATTAACAGACAATTCTTAGTACTCTCCATTAAAATAGTGTGAAAATTTACTTAATTAATGACAGGTGAGTGGTACAAAAGACAAAAAATAATCTGAAACAGTGAAGGCAGCATAGTTACACAGTCGGTTAATTCTGTAGTTCAACACCACCACATACAGCTCACCTCACCTGTGGCACACCTGTCTTTTCTTTCGTGTTCCAAGGATAACTCTAGTAGTTATAGGCACAATATGCTGCTAAGCCCATCCAAGAGTCAGAAAAAAATTTCCAGTAGAAAAAGAAAATATTCCTGTTGTGTCTTCTTTTGCAAGACTAAGGAAGAACTTCCCAGAAGCACCTCAGAAGTTTTCCTTTTACTTCACATTGGGAAGACTTAAACAATGATCATGGCCAACTATTCCTTTGTCGAGTGAGTAACTCCACAGTCACTGATTCACTCATTGAGAAGAGAAGTTTTATTCCATATTATGTTATTATTGTGTTAGTTGCTGTCAAGTTGATTTTTACTCATGGCAACAACATAGGGTTTTTCTTAGATGTAATTTGAATGGAAGCAGATTGCCAAGAGTTTTTTTCCAAGATGTCCCTGGTTGGGTTTGAACCGCATGCCTTTAGGAGAGCAGGGGAATGCAAACCATTTGCACCATCTAGGGACCTTAACAGTGGGTGATTCAGAATAACAAGATTCTGCGCCAGTGAAGAGCTACAGCTGGTAACCAAAATGTCAGCAGTTTGAATCCACCAGCCTCTCCTTGGAAACCCAATGGGGCAGTTCTACTCTGTCCTATAGGATCGCTATAACTTGAAACCATACAGGTTTTTTTTTGTTTATCAGTGAGTTGGAAATCAGCTCAATGACAACGAGTTTGGTATTTGGTATTAGTATTACATATAAGACATTTCTTTAAATATAGGGCTATTATGAACCATAAAAAAAAAATGTAACAAATTCAGGCAAATTTATAGAACACAGCAAATGAGAATTATTAATGTTTTACAATATAAAATGGGAAGTTTTTTAGGAAAATAATATTTTTTAATTGTACTATGTTTCAGAAAAGGGACCAGGCTGCACACTTACAGGAGTTATACAAGTCACAATAAATAACTCATTTATTTCATCATAGAATATATACAATATTAATGACCATAATTTATTCATGTTTTTGAATATTTTTAGCAGAACCACATTCATATAAAAAACAAATTTAAAATGAAAAACTATTTGTGTCGACCTTGGCTGATGCAAAGAGTGTTAGCATGCTTCAAAAAAAAAAAAAAGAACATTCATACATATTTTTGGCCTTTATGTTTTAAAATATTAAATTTATGAAAAGTTTTCTGAGCTGCTCCTGAATTTACGTGGTCTTATTGGAGCTGTCTTAAGTCGTGACAAAAATTTGTAATAGCAAACACCGTTTTGTGAATTTTGTATGGCATAAATTATATTTACATTATTTCCAAAGCAAAAAAGCAGAGTCTTGTGTCACAAGTTGAGTAAGGTGAGAATAATGTTAGTGTTAGGTGCTCAGAATAACTCACTAAAGTTCTACCTCACCTGAGGGAGCATGCCATAAAGATGAAATTTTTACTAGTGATTTTGCTATTTCACCTTGTGAACCTTGCATGCAGTTAATAAACTTACTGGCTATCAGCTCAATTATGTAAGTTGTATGGAAAACAAACCATTAATCAGTGCACAGTGATATGTTTATATGTATCAAATTATTTGGATTTATGTTGAGTATAGACTAAATCATGAAGTAGGAAAGTAAATAAGAATTATCTTAGTTTCTCTCCAGTATACAAGCAAAGGAGGTTGAAAAGGAAGCCTGAATGGATAATTATTTTCATCATCCTAAATATCATGCTTGTTTTTCCAACAAGCTAGTAATGACAAAAAAATAAAAAGATTAAGGAAAATGAAGTATGTCTGGTGATTCTTCTGGTTTTATGATTGGTGTTAAACATCTGTCACTTGCTAACCTGAGTGAAGGTTACATCAACCTACCTGTAAAGTTGTTGATTTAACTTAGTCATGACATGAAAGAAGCCTTGGTGGCACAGTAGTTAAGAACTATGGCTGCTAATCAGAAGGTCAGCAATTTGAATCTACCAGGCACTCCTTGGAACCCCTATGGGGCAGTTCTACTCGGTCCTATAAGGTCGCTGTGAGTCGGAATTGACTTAATGACAACTTTTACTTTTTTTGGTCTGACATGAAAATTTAATTAAATTTTGTACTGTCTTTTCATTAAATTCATCAAAGAAGTTAGCGAATGAAAGAGTAAATGAAAAACCATGTGACAAACACTTTTACATGTATGAACATGAAATATGTACGTAAGTGGAATCTTGTAAAACAGTGAACATAAAAATTTGAAATTAATACACACAAATTCATCAAATGTAATTGTGAAGAAAACACACATTTATGTTATTGTCTTTTCTTAATAATAAATGAAAGTTCTACTTTCACTTCCAGCCACGACAAAGCAGCTGGTGCCAGACTAGTCCTTGATCAGGAACGAACTAGAAAACTGAACAAACATACAAAAAAAAAAAAAAAAGTTTTCACACATGGTATGACAGGAAACTCAAGACTGTGATCTCTGTAAAAGGGAAACAAACGACCTATTATTTTCCAGCTCTCTACTTTGGGCACTTTCTGAATTGTGGCAAAGGAAGGAGACAACCAAGCAGAGTACTAGGGTCCTGAAGAATTGAGGAAACAAACTGAAGTTTCAAGAGACTGAGGTGGATGGAACTTGTAGGGCAGAGTACCAGAGGGGAAGGAGCTCCGTAGAATAAAAGTCCCCACCAAATATGCAAAAAAAAAAAAAAAAAAACCCTTGATGTCTGGCTAACTACCAAGGTGTTTATCCATAGGGTAAGGACAATCAAGTCTAGGTAGAACACCAGATTTCTAAATTCCCACTAAGAAGAATTGACTTGTAAGAACAACTATTTAGAAGCTAATATCTGAAAAAATTGCAGGACACCCACAGGATGGGGAATGTTTAATTTATAAACAAGGAGAGTGGAGACACCTTGTTGAACACCCACAATATTCAGTAGAGACATAGAATCATCATTTTTTAATAGTAGTACTCATCTAGAACTATAATAAAGACCCCTGTATTATCACTGATGTGCCAAATTGCCAAAAACTAAGTGGTCTAAAACAAGACAAATTTATTGTTTTACAGTTGTGAAGATCAAAAATCGAAAATGGATCTCACCAAGCTAAAATCAAGGTATAGCCAGGGCTGCATTCCTTTCTGAAGGCTTTAGGCGAGAATGTGTTTTCTTTTCTGTTCCAGGTTCTAGAGACTGCTCACATTATTTGGTTTATAGCTGCCTTCAATCTTCAAACCCAGCAAAGGTCAATTTAATCTTTCTCATATCTCATATCTTTCTTATCTTTATTCTGATACTCACTTCCTCTTTTGGCTTGTCTTACATTTTAAAGGACTCTTGTGATTACTTTGGGCCCACTGGGTGATCCAGGATAATCTCCTTATTTTCAGGTCACCTGATTAGCAACCTTAATTATGTCTGCAACCTTAGTCACCTCTTGCCATATGTTGTTGTTGTTGTTGTTAGGTGTTATCCAGTGAGTTCTGACTCTTAATGACCCTATGTACAACGGAATGAAACACTGCCTGGTCCTGGGACATCCTCACAGTGATTGCTATGTTTAAGCCCATTGTTACAGCCACTGTGTCGATCTGTCTTGTTGAGGGTCTTCCTCTTTTTTGCTGACCCTCTACTGTACCAAACATGATGTCCTTCTCCAGGAACTGATCCCTCCTGATAACATGTTCAAAGTAAGTGAGACAAAGTGTCACCATACTAGGAGCAATCTGTCTGTACTTCTTCCAAATCAGATTTGTTCATTCTTCTTGCAGTCTATGATATATTCAGTATTTTTCACAAATACCATAATTCAAAGGCATCAGTTCTTAGGTCTTCCTTATTCATTGCTCAGTTTTCACGTGCAAAACGTATTCAGAGGTTCTGGGTAGTAGGCAACAGAAATCTTTGAGAAGGGCCATTTTTCTATCACAGCTCCTTTAAATATAAACCAAGAAAGCTAAAACACAAACATCTAAAGATTCAACTAATTCTCAAGTAACTTGACTGCCTGCCAAAAGAAACAAGCCTTCAGAAAACAATTCCACTCTTTAAAGATTGCCAATGTCAGTAATTAAATAGAATGCTATAAAACTAAAGACATTAAAATGATAATAAAGCTCTTTAGTGAACAAGTTTGATGTAAAATTGACTTACTTGTCTCTAGACAAAAAGGACTCTTGGCATTCTATATAAATATTACAAAATGAAAACACTAAAGCTCATTCTAACTCACAAAAAGACCAGACTTACTGGCCTAACAAAGACTGGAGAAACCCTGAGAGTATGGCCCCCAGACACACTTTTAGCTCAGAAATGAAGTCACTCCTGAGGTTCACCCTAGACAGGCCCATAAAACAAAACAAATTTAAAGGGCACACCAGCCCAGGGGTAAGGACTAGAAGGCAGGAGGAGATAAGAAAGCTGGTAATAGGGTAGGGAACCCAAGGTTGAGAATAGGATACTATTGACATGTCATGGGGTTGTTAATCAATGTCACAAAACAATATGTGTACTAAATATTTAATGAGAAGGGAGTTTGTTCTGTAAACCTTCATCTAAAGTACAATTTAAAAAAATGCTAAAACTTATGCTTATTAAATAAAGAATATCCTCTTTAAAATAATATTAATATTAATACATAGTTTTAGAAAATTATCTGCAAAATCATTTGTCATAAGCTTTTAGTCTATTTTTGAAAAACATACTTTCTACTTAAGAGCTGCATATATTTAAAAAACAATTCTGTCAAATACTTAATTTTTTCTCTAATAAATCTTAAAAATGAGTCTATTAGGCCATTATTTTAATAACATTCAACAATAATCCATTTTAGACTGCTAAGTATAGTTAAATCAAGGAATCTAAGCTCTAATTTTATGCAGAAATTGTCTTGGTGCACAGTGTGCTTTACTATTTCAATCGGCAGACAAAACAGTATTAAATACAAGTTTATAAGTTGCTGTTCCTTTCATTTTTTTATGTAATAAATTTTAGTATTGGTTGAAAAGGTGTGATTTTATAAACTCTGCTCTAAGATAAGTATTTTAGCCCTGCTTTTAGATTTTTTTTAGATGCCATAACTAAGAAGAATGAATTAAGGCAATGAGGGCACTTAGTAGTTAGCATTCACTTTTACAAATCATGAAAATTTACACTAGTAAATTAAATACCATTAGTCAGTTGCAGTTCAGCTTTTAAATTATTTCCGTATGTGAATTTGTGTTAAGATGCCTATTGTAAAGCATTGTTAAGATTTGTTGAGTATATTACATTCTTCTGTAATATCCTATAAAGAATGCTATATTCATAATTATCTAAAGTTCCTTTTTTGTAACTTCCTATTATGTGAAATTTAATATTAATAGAATCACAACTATAATATTTCCTTTAAAGAACAATAGGGTTAATCAAAATTTTTTCTGAGCTATCACATATAACTTCTTTTGCGTAAAGGTTTTATTTTACTTATTTAAGTTACCATAAGTTATTGAAGTGATGTTTTTCTTACTTGCAATTACTGTAGGAAAAAAAAAAAGTAAGTCTTACCACTCTTATTATTTGCACATGTGGTAAGTAAAAGAATATCTTTATAAAAGAATAGAGAAAATGACTATAAAACCACTGGCATATGACATGGGAAGTCTGCATGAAAATAGGCCAATTCTTGAGGAAATGAACTTATTAATGCTAAATTTTTGCTGACTTCCAACTGATCTGAAAACTGCTTTACAAAATTCAAAAGGCACTTCATGAATTGTAGAAGAGATGAAGAAAAAGGGAATGAGATAACCATAATCAAGCATATTTCATTCATTTGGCTTCCAACGAACTCCGTGTAATCTGTAGCTGTGAGCTGGGAGGAAATGAACAAAATTGATGAGGGTGACTGAGTTCCACCAGAGTGACACCAAAAGCTTGTCGAGCAGTGTAAAGCATTGTAGACATGAAGTGCAGCTACGATTTGATTGTTTATTAGATTTTAGTGTATGTTTCTTCCATTTCCAAAAGTTCACACATTTGTCATAAAAATGTCAGCTTGTCATAAGGGGGCTTTAGACAGTTGAGGAGGAAAACTAAAAAAGCGAAATGGAATTTGAAATGGATAAATACACAATGCACATAAGACTGAGTGAAAAAAAATGTTTCGTATGTTTGATTAGTGTGCTTATCTAAAAAGTCGCAAGTACTAGATAAAATTTAAAAATGACTTCATAGAAATCGATTTTTTCATAAATAGAAACAAAGTTTATTTAAGTAAAGATACTTCTCAAGGGTTCTACTTTCCTATGATGATAACTATTATTATTGAAATAGCCGAATCTGTATGGTGCATTTTAAAGCACATGAAAAGTCAACACGTTAAGAGATATTCATCTCAAATAGGAGGTTTTCAACATTGTGATAATCAAAACAATCAAAAAACTTGATTTTTCCTTTTCCAACTAATCCTGAAAATGTGATGACAGATCAGTCATCTGCTACATCTACTCACCATCTATTTTCTCAAAGAAGTCAATTCAGACAAACCCAACTGATTTAAATCTGTGAGAAGAAAATTGCTTATCCAAACTGATGATACTCTGATTTAAAGTGACGTGATTTCTATGTATTGTCTATGTTCTGCCTACTTCTAAAATGGTATGCTATGGTTAAAAGAAAAAAAAGAAGGCAAAGATTCAAACAATTATTTAGCAGAGGATACATCAAATTTCAAGTAATAAATTGTGGCTGTAAGACAACTATTGCATAACAGAAGAACTATTACAATTAAGTTTAAGTCCTCCAAGAAGGTGTTAAAATTACTGGAGGAAATTTCTGTTGATTAAGCTGATCAGTCAAAATTGATTACAAAGGTTATCTTCCCATTTTCCACAAATACACTGGCAGTCTAAAATACCCGTTTGCCAACACAGGCTAATCGGATTAGAAACGGAAATGAAAAAACTTGATTCACGTAAACGTACTAAAAATTAAACTTATTAAAATAAAAGTTTATTTTCTTTAGACCCAGTTTGTTTGAATGTTAGTTTATTCCTTTTAGATTCATCAGAATCTCATATATCATAAAAGGGAAATTCAATTTAATTTGACAAATATAGATTGAATGTACTTACTATGTGCATGCAATTCAAGTAGTTAGGAACTCCAGGAAGAGAAAAGCAAATGAGACATTTACTTTCTCAAGGTGGTATATCACAATTTTCAGGAGTATACTACATGTTTCACAAAGATATGGCATGTTCTATAGAAGAAATACATTAAAAATTAAAATTTAAATAACATAGGATCACAGAATGGAAAAAGGAGAAACTGCTTTTAGTGGTGGCACAAACGAATTTTAATGGAGGCGATGACATCAGCTGACTTCAGAAAAGAGGTGATGATAACAGCATCAGGTCAATCAAGTACAATAATGCTTTCATAAGTCTTGACTCAAATCATGGTGTTTTAAAAATATTTGTGAGTGAATTACTGGAAATATTGGGATTAGACTTTGAGGAACTTGATCCACACGCAACAGAGTTTGTATTTCATTCTATTAATATTAGGGAGCAACATGATCAAATGTCATTTTAGAAGGTTCATTCCCTTCTATATCTTCAAGGTCACACAGAGGTAAGAACTTATGGCCTTGTAACCAAAAAATCAGAGGTCCAAACCTCTAAGCCACCCCACAGGAGAAAGATGTGGCAGTCTACCTCTACAAAGATTACAGCCTTGGAAACCCTGTGGGGCATTTCTGTTCTGTCCTATAGGGTCTCTATGACTTTCCAATCAACTTTCTGAAAAGGAGGTTATCACCTTGTACACGTCCCTAGGTGACAAAATTGGTTTTCGCTGAACTATTAAGCTAAAGAGGCAGTTCAAACCCACCCGGCAGCACAGAGGAAGAAAAAGATTGATAATCTGCTTCTCTAAATAGAGCAGCCAAGAAAACCCTATGGAGCAGTTCTACTCCGTAACACATGGGTGAGGGGGAGAGGGGTACGTGGGTCAGAATCAACTGGACAGAAATAAGAAATCACCCTGCACACGCACCAAACCAAAAACTAAACTGGTTGCACTAGAGTTGATCCCAACTCATAAAAACCAAAAAAAAAAAAAGAAAACTTGTTGCGGTGGAGTCAATTCCGACTCATAGCGACACCATAGGACAGAGTAGAACTGCCCCCATAGGCTTTCCAAGGATCACCTGGTAGATTCCAACCGCCGACTTTTTGGTTAGCAGCCACAGCTCTTAACCACTACACCACCAAGGTTTCCATTCCAACTGGTAAAAAAAAAAAAAAAAAAAATGGCCCTCTAAATCCCCAGGAATATGATGGAGCTTATGAAAGGTCCCGACAGAAACCCGCTACCAATTTTTTTCCTTTTTAAGTTTTGACAAGCTCCTTATTCTGCTCGAATTGTAATCACTGCCTCAGGAAGCTGTAATGTTAATTGATTTTGACAACTCACCTACAAAAAAAAAAAAATGCTTTCAATGAAAGATCTCTGCATCTGGCGAAATAAAGACAAACCTGCAAGTAGGGGTTTCCATGGAAATTCCAGACAGGTCAGATAATGACAATTCTCTGGGTATAGACCTTTTGGACTGTAACTAATTCTTTGAGCTCTAATTCTTCCCCCTGTAATACTGCTGGTTTGCACTAATAGCGTTATTGAAAGTCTGTTGGTATTCAAGACTACTACTGAGCTCAGAAAGCAGGATAGGAATAGGACAAATAAAAAGACCATGAAGCTTCCTGTTCTTACTGAGGTTCAGCCATTTTTCTTGAATAAACTGCTCAGATTTTTGCAATACTTTGGTAAGGTAAATTATACAGTTTAAAAAAGTTGACTTTGACAATATTTATCTGTGTTCCCTTTGATTTTTTTCTTTTTTTTTTTTGAGGATCATATTTTTGGGGGTTTCTTTTCTACTATTCTCACTGATGTCACTCATAATTTTCTTTTTAAGTTCTAATTTTTCCTACATTTTGTTTACTTAAAGCAGTCCACAAGTATGTGTATTCATAATTGTATATATATATATATTTTTTTAAGTGAATTGGCTTTAAAAAATAAAGGATTTAGAGGGAGAATTCAGGAAAAAATCTGTATTCATTCTCCCAGCATATCAGAGGCCAGCATTCTCAATAACTTTCTATACTGCAAAAATGTCATTATGTCCTTTGGAGATAATACATTTTTAATGAGAAAAGTGTTGCTGGTTAAAACTACTGCAGAAAGATCTAAGTTGTTTTTCCTTCAATTTTGAATAATTTTACTAGTAGAATTAATTCAAACAATTCATCAGCCCTGGTTTAACTATAAATTATCTTTTAATTTTGATCTAGAAACTGAAAAGTTCTAGGAGGTATCACGTGAACAAAAAAATTGAGAACAAATACTGTGGTAAATGTTAACACAAGCATATGTGTACATGTAAATGAAAACACACAAACTAGGAATGTGGTGGTGTAGTGACTAAAATAAGGGCTATGGATTCAGACAATTTGGAACATAATTGTGATGCCACCATTTATTGATCTGGAAAATTGACTTTCAAGTTCGTCATTTGTAAAATGAAAAGGATAATAATGTCTTTGGCTAGGGTAGCAGTGAGAATTATATGTGATAATCCATGTAAAGCACTCACACAGAGTAGGATACAAAGCAAAATCTCAACAAATATTCACTATTATTTTGAAATTTCGTGTTTGTTGACTTATGATTGCAAAAGAAGCCTCTCTTTAACAAGTTACTTTAATAAAAATTGCTATCATGCTCATGAGGAACCTGTACATATACCAAGAGGCAGTCGTTCAAAGAGAATAGGGGGATACCGCACACTTTAAAATCAGGAAAGGTGTGTGTCAGGATTGTATCCTTTCACCATACTTATTCAATCTGTATGCTGAGCAAGTAATCTGGGAAGCTGGACTATATGAAGAAAAATGAGGCAACAGGATTGGAGGAAGACTCATTAACAACCTGCGTTATACAAATGATACAACCTTACTTGCTAAAAGAGGACTTAAAGCACTTACTGATGAAGATCCAAGACTATACAACTTTCAGTATAGTTTACACCTGACCATAAAGAAAACTAAAATCCTCACCACTGGACCAATAAGCAGCATCATGACAAATGCAGGAAAGATTGAAATTGTCAAGGATTTCATTTTGCTTGGATCCACAATCGACATCCATGGAAGCAGCAGTCAAGATATCAAACAACGTATTGCATTGGACAAATCTGCTGCAAAAGGCTTCTTTCAAATATTAAAAAGCAAAGTTGTCACTTTGAGTACTAGGGTGTGCTTCATCCAAGCCATGTTATTTTCAGTTTCTTCATATGCATGTGAAAGCTAGACAATGAATAAGAAGACTGAGGAGGAATTGATGTGTTTGAATTTTGGTTTTGGTGAAGAATATTGAATATACCATGGGCACCAAAAGAATGAGCAAATATGTCTTGGAAGAATTACACCCAGAATGCTCCTTAAAAATTAGGATGGCAAGACTTCCTGTCACATACTTTGAACACGCTTTCAGTAGGGACCAGTCCCTGGAGAAAGACATCATGCTTGATAAAGTAAAGAGTCAGCAAAAAAGAGGAAAATCCTTAACAAGATAGATTGATAAAGCGGCTGCAACAATGTGCTCAAGCATACCAACAACTGTGAGGATGACTCAGAACTAGACAGTGTTTCATTCTGTTGTACACAGGTTTGCTATGTTGGAACTGACTCTACGGCACCTAACAACAACAACCATTAACTAGTCTCCAAGTAACTGCCAGGTAGCAGTGTGGTAGTTATATTTTATATTAATATTCATAATTTATTACTGAAAGAATTATTGCTGTTATCTTTCATTAATATACATTAAGAAATACAATAATGTCAAAATTAGAGAACAAATAATTTGTGGCTCTAACATGTGTGTCTGGTTAAGGTTTTGACTCTATGTCATCTTGCTAATTCCTTCTCATGTACATAGTTTGTAAACAAATATTTGTTTTTTTTTTTTTTTTTTTTGGTAATTCTTCACTTGCCCAAACCCATGACAAATACTGCCAAATACATAACTATGATATAAGACATTTTTTCACAATAGACAATCCTAGGACTTCTAATATGTCAAGATTCAATAGTTGTTTTCCTTCTACTACCAAAATAGAGCTCGGTAAAAACAAAATCTTCAAGGTATAGAATTGGGCAGTTATTTACAATTTTTCTGGAATATGTCCCATAAAATACATCATATGAATTTTATGTACATCTAGGTCACCAAGTCTACGAAAATACCAGAAGAAAAAAAAAAAAGAGGCAGTAGTTAAATTGAAAAAAAAAAAAAAATGTTTACTAACCTTTTGAATTTAGAAATTGGGTTGAAAAATGGTATCTGACTTAGAGGACTGTGGAGTTTTAAACTAAGTACCTGTAGACTCTAATGCTAACGGCAGTCAGACAGACTTCTGCTGATTGTAAAGATATAGAATGTCACAAGAGACTCTCACTTCAACTCTAATGACATGACTAATCCAAATAAGCTATAAAATCAATGGTTTTCAAAAATCTATCTGAGAGCTGAGGGGGCAAAGGTCCTTAAACAAAATAAATTCCTGAAAGTGACACCTTCTTTATAGAAGGGAAGGGTCCTACAGCTTTATTTCATCACTCAACATACAGTCAAAGCTATTAAAGAGAAAGTAATCCAAATTGGGTAAACTTTTAATGGCTGAATGTAGGTTGGCATGATGGATTTGGCACTAAAAAAACTAGTCAGCACACACATGCCTATTCTATTTTCGTGGGACCTTTACCAGCTGCAAGGAGATAATGCACCTGAGGACTGGAGCATCATGGGAGTGTTGAGGAGAATCCCCAAAGGAAAATAGGGTTTTCACCACATGCAAGACAATGACCTGCCAAAGGGAGGGAGATGGGAAAGGAAAGATGAAGGAGATCTTCAGAAGGTGTCTATGTACTCAGCACTCCTTGCCACATCCTACCCACATGCAGAGCCTAGTGACTTGACTTGGGATGAAGTATACCCTAATACCCAATTTGAATGTTAGGTAAAAATTGTTTATTTCAGTGTTTGTGTCTACTGTGCTTTTGTACACAATGTCTAACATACAAAATAAATAATAATAATAATAACGGCATGCAAAAAGGCAGAAAACCTGATTCATAATTAAGGAACATTAGTCAATGAAACATGACCCACAGATGACCCAGATGTAGGAGTAATCAGTATTAATAATATTCTAAATTATGTCTTTAAAAACTAGAAGATATCTGTAAATTTTAGAGAAAATAGAAAATTATTAATATTAATGATATGAAAAGCAAAATAAAATTACAGAAAGTAGGAATTAATTTGGTGGGATTTAGAGCAGAATAGACTGAACAGAAGAAATGATAAGTGAAATTGAATTCAGGTCAACAGGTAAGCAAACTGAACTGAAACACTACATACACACTGCTCGAAATGTCTGAGACATCAAGAATAAAAAGCCATCTTATCAATTTGTTATTGGAAAACTAGAATAGTAAAGAGGAGACAAAACAAATATTTGTGAATTTAAAATTCAAAAATTGATGAAAACGTAAACCTAGTTTTAAGAAGCCCAAAGAAACCCAAGAAGGGTAGGTACGTAAAAAAAACAGAACAAGGATCCTTCCTACTCAAATTGTGGAAAAAACAAAAATAAGCAATTTTGAAAGACACATTACATGCCAGAAAAGATCATGAGAATAACATCAATAAGAAACTTTGTATGTCAGAAGAAAATGGAAAAACATCTTTAAGTGCTGAAAGTAAAAGCAAAAACAAAAACAAACAAAATGAAATAATAAAATAATAATATTCTTCGGATGGTGCAAGGCTCAGGGAAGAATTAGGAGTACTAGAAGAGGTATTATTTAAAGCTAATAAAGGGGTCTATAACAGATTTAGAAGTAAAATATATTAAAATTTGCAAGTAAAATCAAGAATATAATAATTTCATAGAAAATTAAAAAGCAATTTACAAAAATTAAAAATAAAGAAATTTAAAGTGTTCCATATAATTTAATCATGTTCAGTATTTAATGATCCATAATAAAATAATAAGAGAAGGTTAAATTAACTAAATATTGTGATAAATTATCTTGGAATTATGGGAGAAGAGGAAGTGGAGAGTGGTATAAATGTTCTATACCTTAATTATTCTAAAGATAAGACAATGGTTAATGTGTAATGTGGTATAATTTGACATAGGAATATAAGCATGATTATATTTAATGATTAAGGTAAAACATAGATGGACATATTTTAAATGTTGAAAGTGGTTGCTTCCTCAGGATGGGACTATGGATTGCAGATGAATGGTTCTGGGAACAGCTGTTTTGCATTATAAGCATTTTAGAATTATTTATGTAAACTGGATATATTTTTACTTCCTTAAAAAAATTTATTTTTTAAATAAAAATAAATTCAGAAATAACGAATTATTCATATAAAGGAAGAAAAATGCTAGCACTCTTGAAATGACTAGGGTTCTTATTATTTATATTTATACCCTAATACAATAAATAGCAAGAATTCATAGTTTCTAAAATTTGATCTCTGTATATTCAGCATTGTGCCCTTAAGAGAGAAGGAATATAGAATAGAGGAGGGAAACTGGGACGGTAGGCATCTTACTACTTATTCCCTTTCAAAAAGAAACAAGATTGAAAACAAAATTATGATTAAGTTTGGCAAAAAAAAAAAGTGCTACCAATTTATCTGGGGGAAATGTGTTTACCTTTATGCTCCTGTGGTTCTAATTGCAGATACCCTGGACATATAGTAGTACTAATTGGACTAACTCTATACAGTTCTTATACAGCCACTAACTCAAATGCTGGATCTATAAATATGTACTTCGAAAACTAACATTAAAACAATTTGTATAAAATTAAACATCTTTTATTTAAATATTAAACAATTTCAGATTCCCTAATTAATAATGTTAGGGGTCTTTTTCCTCATTGAACACCCTAGCCTTGTTCTTAATTTATCCATTTAATATATCATGAATGAGATTTTATTTCTCCAGGAGTCTGACTACTCTTTCCTAAGGGTTAGTCAGTTGTATTGCATACAATCAAAATATTAGTCCACATTTATTCTTGAATATATAGTTAAAAATCAAAGACTGTATTGATGAAGTAAGTTTTTTTATGCTAATTTGCTATTGGAAAAGCTATTGAAAATAGTGTGTACGTATTGGTTTTAAAACAACAAAGATGAAGATGATGGAAAAAGGAGAAGGAGAAAGAGAAGAAAGAACCAGTCTATCACTGCATCTCACTTAAAAACTACATTGACCAAATAAGCGTGTTTCGGTTTTTAAAATATTGTTTATGAGCACAAGAATAATGTATTTTTATAAACATTATCTAAACTATAGCACAAAACAAAACGATTGAATTCCTATGTATATAATTAGGTTGGAGATTGTGTGATGAAAAAAGGTTTATTTTTTTAATGTCAGTAACGATACACAAGGGATCCTGATTTCAGTGGTTGGTCTCCCAAACCAAATGTTTTCTGTCTTATCTATTGCAAACAACTCTAGCATCCATCCACATTTTACTTAGATCAATATTCTTTATTGTGTTGATTCACTGATATTTAAAAAAATGAAGCCATGTCATTTTGAATGGAGTATAAGTTGCAAACAAAAAATGCTAGAATTATTTGGTACGAAATATAGACATATACATTTATCGGTATTCTTTTATTTGCATATTGAATGGATAACATTATTGGATATACCACTAAGAGTTTATTAGACCCAAACCAAAAGACAAACCTGTTGCCATAGAGTCAATTCTAACTCAAAGTGAACCTGCAGGGCAGGGTAGGACTGCCCCATAGAGTTTCCAAGGAGTGGCTGGAGGATTTGAACTGCTGAACTTCAGAGAAAATAATAAGTACTATAATTTAAATATGTATCTAATAAACTCTATCTAATAATAGTTTATTAGACAAAATTCTATCTAATTAAAGTCTGTTAGATATGTTTTTTAATTATAGTGGTTAATATTTTTGTCTTAATTAGATTAACACACTTGGAACTCCTTATAGTCATGAAATAAAATTTCAAATATTATATTTAAATGAATTCATTTTGGTGTTTCAGGCTAATTTATGTGCTCTAATTTTAACAACAAAACTGAGGAATATTACATAATTTTGAGTTTTAATGCCTACAATCAATTTCTGAATGAGGTGTATTATTTTTTTCTCAAGCAAAAACAAATTTTGAAAGTCATCATGCTATATTCCCTACTTTTACTGAGTTTTTTAAAATTTGCCTTGGGAAACATAACAGAGTCTGTCTTATTCAGGCATTTACTGGTATGTAGAGAAAATACCGGTAACGATGTTTATCTTCAATCTACTGGTTTTTTTTCCTAAAGAGAAAAATATGGGAAGTTGAATGTTTCTGGAACGCAAAGGCATTCGACTGTGTGGATCATAGCAAATTATAGATAATATTGTGAAGAATGGGAATTGTGCTCATGAGAAACCTGTACACAGACCAAGAAGCAGTCTTTCAAACAGGATAAGGGGATACTGCATGGTTTAAAGTCAGGAAAGTTGTGTGTCAGGGTTGTATACTTTCACCATACTTAGTTTGTGTGCTGAGCAAAAAATCCATGAAACTGAACTGTATGAAGAAGAACATGGAATCAAGACTGGAGGAAGACAAATTAACAACCTGCAATTTGCAGATGGAACAACTCTGTTTGCAGAAGGTGATGAAGATCAAAGACTACAGCCTTCAGTATGGATTGCACCTCAACATAAAGAAAAACAAAAATCCTCACCAATGGATGAATGAGCAACATCGTGATAAACAGAGAAAAGATTGAAGTTGTCAAGGATTTCATTTTATTTGGATCCACAATCAATGCCCATGGAAGCTGTGGTCAGGAAATCAAACAACATGTTGCATTAGGCAAATCTGCTGTAAAAGACCTCTTTAAAGTGTTGAAAAGCAAAGATGCCACTTTGAAGACTAAAGTGTGACTAATTCAAACCGTGGTGTTTTCAACTGTCTCATATGCATGTGAAAGCTGGACAATGAATAAGGGAGACTGAAGAATTGATGCCTTTGAATTACGGTGTTAAGAATATTGAATATACCACGGACTGCCAGAAGAAAGAACAAATCTATCTTGGAAGAAGTACAGCCAGAATACTCCTTAGAAGCAAGGATGGCAAGACTCTGTCTCACAAAATTTAGACATGTTACCAGGAGGGATCAGTCCCTGAAGAAAGACATCATACATGGTAGAGGGTCATTGAAAAAGAAGAAGATCCTCAAGAGATTGATTGGGCTCAAGCATAACAATGATTCTGAGGATGGCGCAGGACCAGGCAGTCTTTTGTTCTGTTGTACATGGGGTCACGCTGAGTCAGAACCACTGGACAGCACCTAACAAACACAACAATGTTTCTGAAAGGCTATTTAACTAGACTCAGATTATATGTTTGTGTGCATGTGTGTGTGTGTGCAATTAGAATATTCCTAACTTAATACGTTTTCATCCTATGAGAAGACATATCTGCTTACAGGCCCCACCAAGTCATGGTGAAAGTCTGCTTCCAATTACTATCTGTTCTAATTTTCTCAGAAAAGGGTATTGTTCTGGCCTCATTTTCATTAATGCCTGTGGCCCATGAGTCTGCACTACCTAGTTACTTGACTCTCTGTTCCCATTAATAGATTTTGTGAATTGTTTTCATTGGTTGAAACTCTTTCTTCAATCGTCATCAATTTGTCTGATTTATCAAAAAGTCCCACTCCAATGTAGATAGTCTAAGACAAAATTTCTTCAGTCTTAGTCACTTCAAATAACTAGGTTGGCATTTTTCCCTGCCTATAAGAGATTTTGGCTTGTTATGTGTGTAAAGGTTTCCTTCTGTAAGCAGGAGGGACCTCCATGTGTACTGAGACCAAATGAAATGGTTGTACATTTTTTTATATCAGGGACTCATTGAAATGACAGATATTTGTTTACTTAACTCTGTACATGGAGAAGTTTTAGATTTCCAGATATCAGGACCTACGTATCTTGGCTCCTCTGTTAGGGTGGGATTTCATTTCCTGTTGAATGTTAAAAAATATACCTCTCCGTTTTCATAGTTGGATGTCCCACTACACCAAGACTCAAAAAAAAAAAAAAAAAAATCTTAGAAGAAGTGACTAGTTGGCCATAACTTTGGAAACTTTAAGAAAACAAATTGACCTTTTTAGTTCCTGGGCCTGGAGTTTTCTTGCTAGACCACCTGATTTAATTCCCTAGTAACCTGAAGCTGATTGGTTTAACATGGTGAATCTCATGTATTAAAATCACCCAGGTTGCTCTTTAAAAATACCTGATTCACTGTGACCTACCTACCTCAGGGTAGTTAAATCAGAATCTTCGGAAACAAAGCCTAGTCATTCTAATATGATGCTAATGGGAGGCCAGGCTTGAGAACTGTAACCAAAGCATGACATTGTCTCCTAAGTAGGATTTCTCGTTGGTAACTGTTTTAATCTTAGTTAGGAGACACACTTCAAGGTAGAATTCATGATGTTTGTGTACCTAAATGCTAACATTGCTCAAAGTACTGCATTTCTTTCCTATGGGTAATCAGTTTAAATACAGATTTGTCAAATTTTTTTTTAATAAATAATGTTCTGATTGAAAGCATATAGCATAAATGCAGAATATTTTTATTCACATCTCTATTTGTGGAGCGAGCATTGCACATTACCTTATAGTTCTATTTATACTGCAAGTTATGGAGGATTATTCTAGACCAGGTAAAAAGTGCTTTCGATTATTACACTTTTATAAACCTGTGGAGACATCTATTTGGAAGAATATAAGATTTGGGCTTTTATTAACTTTTCCTCAGACTTTGGTTTTGTGGTAAGCAATTTACTAAAAACTGAACAGCTAGAGTTGAATATAAGCCTCTGGCTCTGATACTAGTTAAGAGATATTACTCTAATATTCATGGGAGAATCAGGGTTGGTGGGATCTGTGTTTCAATGGATCAGATAACAGTCCTCACTGGGTGATTGTATATCTTTCCTCCCTTTTGTAAATCAAAAGCAACTGAAGGTCTGTATACCAAAAGCTCTTGAGTAAAGATCATGGTATATAGTGCTGTCTTTGTTGTTTGTTATTATTACTAAACACCAATACTAAAATGGCTGTACACCAAAAGCTCTTGAGTAAAGATCATGGTATATAGCACTGTCTTTGTTGTTTGTTATTATTGCTAAACACCAATATTAAAATGGCTTCTGTTAAGTAGCACAATGATACCATTTAATGAGTTTAATGAAGTAAATACATTTGACATCACTGAAAAATAATATGTGGACAACATTATTCTGAAGAACTGATTTTATTGAATTAAAACTGGAAGTTAGTTTTAGCAATGGTGTAACTCTCTTTCCCTTGATAGCTGGTTTGATTTCATTATCATCACACTTTTTTCTGCAGACTGCATTATCTGTCTGTTCATTTGGAGAATGGCTTGAGATAATTTGTAGCCCTCCGTTAGTAGCAGATTCTCGAAAGGACTGTGACCAAATCAAGTACTCTGTGCTCTCTGCTGGTTTTATGTTGTCTTCTACACTTGCATTTTCTTTTCGGGTGGTTTATTTTCCAAATTATTTTTTCAATCTCTCCTTTTGTACTCTATGTATTTAAGTTACTTTAAATCCATCCTGAAACAAAGTGGGGCATCTATAAATCAAGAAAACTAAGAATTCCCAAATAAAAGTTAAATATCTTGAAGAAAAACATATTGGCATTTCTCTCTCAAAATGATAAATACTTGACAAAAGCATAGGGAATTTTTGTCCCATCCCTTGTTCCATCCTCCAGTGCCCTGGGAATTTAATGTCAGTGAGCATTACTGAGCATTTTGCTTGGGATCCAATCCTATGTAGGGTATTTACACTTGTAGATGCACTGCTATTAAGACATTGTGTCCAGTTGTGAAAATATCCATGTTATGTTCTATATGTATATTTTAATGGTTAATTGGATCTGCAATTGAATTTGATTTGTGAAAAATTTAAAAGCCTCCATCCTTGAGAAAGTACTCTATTCTCCAAGTTGTATTTAGGAAGGTGATAGGGATGGAGAGCCAGTGAATCAAGTCAAATGGCAAGAGAAGCCGAAAATAACGGAAAGAGCAGCAGAAGGAAAAATGACTTTCCTTCAGTGCCACAATTTAAATAAACTGAATACACTATCAGAAAGGCAGTGTGCTATTTTCGGGAGTTAGAAATTGTCAGAACATCCCTTTCTAGGTTGGCCTCAAGCTGTTGGACGTCTCATTCCATTCACCCATTTGCCTGAGGATGAAAAACAAGACAGGTGGCTTAGGTATGCATTCAAAAACAAAGTTGTTTTATCCAAATGTGAGGATGGACACGGAAGGAAAATAGTTCTGTGATCTGCAAATGAGAACGTGACTTCTTTCAAAAAAGATTTCTCACATTGAGAACAAATTCTTGAAATACAGAAGAAATCTCTGCTCCTAAACAACAAAACTTACCTGTTTTAGCAGGAAAGGAACCAACCTGCTTGCATTACCTTTTCAAGGATTTGAAAGGCTGAATTTATGGTGTGTATAAAATTTATAAAGCGATAGCTTATTTAAAATACTTGCTAATGAATTAACTTTTAATTAGTCCTCATATGTGTCATTTTGAAGCCTAATGGACAATTATTTCCAAAATAAAAATATATTTCCAGCTACTAATAACCAAAGCCACAACAAGGGGTAATGTGCAATGATCTGATTATGAATATGCATGCTTTTAATATTTTGTTTTGTTTTTAATCTGGACGCCATTCTTTTCCCTTGCAATATTCCCAAACGAGAAAGTGTAGACTACCTGGTGCTATAGAAGACATTCGATTGAGAACACATTTTATTTGAAACTCTGCGTTACGTTAACAAAATTGAGTTGTGACTGTCTAAGTTTCTCAATAATTATAAAATGCTTGATTTCAAATGGTAGAACAAAAATTAGGAAGAACTTATATGAAATGTCTAGAATAGGCAAATACTCATAGAAAAAAAGTTTATAAGTAGTTACCAGGCGGTAGGGATGGGGGTATAGGAAGTTGTTGCTTAGGGTCACTGAGTTTCAGTTTGGGGTGATGAAAAGCTTTTGGAAATGGATAGTAGTTATGGTAACACAACCTGGTGAATAAATGTCACAGAAACGGCAAATTTTTTGGTTACATATGTTTTACCACAATAAAGTAAAATTAGGGCAAAAACATTAATTCTGATTCCTAATTCATCATACTAGGAGAATAGCTTTTACAGGTGCACATTTCACACTGTCTCTCACTGCCACCACCATTACACATGGCAAGGTAATGCTGTTCAGACAGAAATGATCATTGCTTGCCCTGTGGGAGGCGTGAGAACATAATACCATATGAGTATTTTTTAAGGTGGAAAATAAAAGGATGCTAAGCAGGGGGAAAAAAAAAAGCCTAGACAGAGTTAGCAGAAGGAAAATGAGGTAATCTGCTCTCAGTTTAAATTTTGCCAGTCTTGGCCTTGATCATTTGGCATTAGGGCTCATACTCAAAACACCATTGCTGAAGGAGAGGAAAGTAATATCACAGCATCTACTTCATAGTATTGAAATACCTATTTCAAAGTTATGGAAATGAGAGGCGGGGCCAACATGGCTGACTAGGTAGAAGCTACCTCGGATCCCTCTTGCAACAAAGACTCGGACAAACAAGTGAATTGATCACATACATGACGATCTACAAACCCTGACCATCAAACACAGACCTAAAGAGCTGACCTGAGTGACAGAGACTGAGAACAAACAACCACGGGGAAGCAGCGACTGTTTTCGGAGCCTGGAGCCAGCGTCCCAGTCAGGAAACCTTGGCTCCGGGCTTTGGACTGGGGAGGGGAGCTGAGCAGGGCACCCTGAGACGACGCAAACACGGGTTGCAGCCCTATCCCCCAGAACTGACCTCGGGGGAAGCCAAGCCAGTGCACGCAGGCAGCACAGCGTCGCGGCTGACAAGAGGATAAGTCACCGGGAGGCAGCGACTGGTTTTGGAGCTGGGAGTGCGGCATCCCAGCCGGGGAACATTGGCACTGGGCTTTGGGCTGGGAGCAGAGGAACTAACCTAGGCTTCTGAGACAGCGCAAGCACGGGATGCGGCCTGACCCTAGGGGGCAATCTCTACCCAGCCAGCACACACAGTCGACGAGCCCCTTGGGAATCTCAGATAAAACACTCATCCCAAGCAAGATAAGTAACTTTGTCTATATTCCGGGGTGCTACTCTCTCCTATTTATCTGAATCCTCCCCTCCCCTTCCCAGGTGGCTTCATTAACATTGGAATTTCCTGAGCCAGAGAGAGAACTGAGCTGCAGTTTTTTTTTTTTTTTTTCTTTCCTTTCCTTTTTTTTAGTCTTTTCCTAACCCATTCTCCTGGCCTCAGAGAAGCAGCTACAAAAAACCCAGGGACAAAAAATCCTTCCCTAATTGGACTAAAAACACAGGACCAGCCCCAGCCAAGCATATGTGATCCACAGTCTTGGGCTTTCATCCCTACAGGGACCAAGGTGGCTATTATAATGCAAAGGCATTTCTGATAGGGATCTGACTGTAATTGTTTTAGCAGATTACAGGGAAGACAAGTTTCCCAACTCTGATATCTCTGCCTATTCAACAGAGCCCTCACTGACCCACAACAGGGAACTGAGGGCTGAAGCTCCCCCCAGACCACCTAGCCTTGGGCCTTAAGGGTCTAAGGAGGTTGACACCTACCAATCTGCAGAGGTACTTGCATTGGGGGCCTAAGGTACAGCTGCAGAGCCCACCTACCTAAGTGCTTTAGGAATAGAGACACACCTACCTCACTGGTACTTGGGGTAAGCCTGTCAGCATCCTGCCCCCCCGGAGTGTGAACCTCTGCTGCTACTAGAATCTGGTGCACACAACTATCACCACTACTTCTGTAGGTGGATAGGTGACAGTCTGCACCACACACTTGGTGACCCAAAATCAGATTCTACTCAAGAATAGTGAATGGACTCTTAGGCTTATATATCTGGTAACAGCCCAAACCAGCTGGTAATAGGACATAAGTGATTCAAGGGCTACAACAATCAAGCCAGCGCAATCTAGTAGCCCATCCACGTATATTGAAAGAAAACAAAACAAGATAAGACTCAGTAAGCAAATATAGAATAAATCACTATAATATCTTACTGGTGGCTCAGAGACAGCAGTTGATATCAAACCACGTAAAGAAGCAGACCACGACTACAACTCCCCAAACTAAAGAATCAAAATCTTTCCCAAATGAAGATACAATCCAGGAATTGCCAGATACAGAATATAAAAAACTAATTTACAGAATGCTTCAAGACATCAGGGATGACCTCAGAAATAAAATAAGGCAATCTACAGAAAAAACAAAGGAACACACTGATAAAGCAGTTGAAGAACTCAAAAAGATAATTCAAGAACATAGTGGAAAAATTAATAACTTGCAAGAATCCATAGAGAGACAGCATGCAGAAATCCAAAAAATTAACAGTAAAATTACAGAATTAGACAACGGAATAAGAAGTCAGAGGAGCAGACTCGAGCAATTAGAATGCAGACTGGGAGATCTGGAGGACCAGGGAATTAAGACCAATATAGCTGAAAAAAAATCAGATAAAAGAACTAAAGAAAATGAAGAAACCCTAAGAATCACGTGGGACTCTATCAAGAAGAATAACTTGCGTGTGATTGGAGTCCCAGAACAGGGAGGGACAACAGAAAACACAGAGAGAATAGTTGAAGATCTGTTGGCAGAAAACTTCCCGGAAGCCATGTAGTCAGGAGGGCAGTGGGATGGCATATATGGAGCACTGGTGGGGAGGAGCTGCCAGCCAGGGATCATGTATCCAGCAAAACTCTCTCTAAAATATGAAGGCAAAATTAAAACATTTACAGATAAACACAAGCTTAGAGAATTTGCGAGAACCACACCAAAGCTACAAGAAATACTAAAGGAAATTTTTTGGTCAGAAAACCAGTAATATCAGATACTGGCACAACACAAGGTCACAGAGCAGAACATCCTGATATCAACTCAAATAGGGAAATCACAAAAACAAATTAAGGTTAATTTTAAAAAGAAAAAACTCTCAAAACAGGGAATCATTGAAGTCATTATGTAAAAGATCACAATAATCAAAAAGAGGGACTAAATACAGGTGGCATAGAACTGCCATATGGAGAGGGATACAAGGCAATATAGGACAATACGAGTTAGGTTTTTACTTAGAAAAATAGGGGTAAATAATAAGGTAACCACAAAGAGGTATAACAACTCCATAACTCAAAATAAAAACCAAGAAAAACAACAACTCAGCAAACATAAAGTCAAATACTATGAAAATGAGGAACACACAATTTACAAAGAAAAACGTCTCAGCACAAAAAGGTAAGCGGAAAAATGAAATTGTGAACAACACACATAAAAAGGCATGAAAATGAGTGCTAAACACATACTTACTTATAATTACGCTGAATGTAAATGGACTAAATGCACCAATAAAGAGACAGAGAGTCTCAGACTGGATAAAGAAACATGATCCGTCTATATGCTGCCTACAAGAGACACACCTTAGACTTAGAGACACAAACAAACTAAAACTCAAAGGATGGAAAAAAATATATCAAGGAAACAATAAGCAAAAAAGATCAAGAGTAGCAATATTAATTTCTGACAAAATAGACTTTAAAGTTAAATCCACCACAAAGGATAAAGAAGAACACTACATAATGATAAAAGGGACAATTGGCTAGGAAGATATAACCATATTAAATATTTATGCACCCAATGACAGGGCTGCAAGATACATAAAACAAATTTTAACAGAACTGAAAAGTGAGATAGACACCTCCACAATTATAGTAGGAGACTTCAACACACCACTTTCAGAGAAGGACATGACATCTAGTAAGAAGCTCAATAGAGACACGGAAAACCTAATTGCTACAATCAACCAACTTGACCTCATTGACTTATACAGAACTCTCCACCCAACTGCTGCAAAGTATACTTTTTTTTCTAGCGCACATGGAACATTCTCTAAAATAGACCACATATTAGGTCATAAAGCAAACCTTTGCAGAGTCCAAAACATCGAAATGTTACAAAGCATATTCTCAGACCACAAGGCCATAAAAGTGGAAATCAGTAACAGAAAAACTAGGGAAAAGAAATCAAATACTTGGAAACTGAACAATACCCTCCTGAAAAAAGACTGGGTTATAGAAGACATTAAGGAGGGAATAAAGAAATTCATAGAATGCAATGAGAATGAAAACACTTCCTATCAAAACCTCTGGGACACAGCAAAAGCAGTGCTCAGAGGTCAATTTATATCGATAAATGCACACATACAAAAAGAAGAAAGAGCCAAAATCAGAGAACACTCCTTACAACTTGAACAAATAGAAAGTGAGCAACAAAAGAATCCATCAGGCACCAGAAGAAAACAAATAATAAAAATTAGAGCTGAACTGAATGAATTAGAGAACAGAAAAACAATTGAAAG
Source organism: Elephas maximus indicus (assembly GCF_024166365.1). Lineage (NCBI taxonomy): Eukaryota > Metazoa > Chordata > Mammalia > Proboscidea > Elephantidae > Elephas > Elephas maximus. Next base: position 32,167,028 of record NC_064820.1, on the reverse strand, counting down.
AGTTAACAAGGCCAAAAGCTGGTTCTTTGAAAAAATTGGCAAAGTTGATGGACCATTGGCCAGACTGTCTAGGGAAGTGCAGGAAGGGAGACAAATAACCCGAATGGGAAGTGGGATGGGCCACATCACAACAGACCCAACTGAAATTAAAAGAATCATATCAGATTATTACGAAAAGTTGTACTCTGGCAAATTTGCAAACCTGGAGGAAATGGATGAGTTCCTTGAAAAACACTACTTACCTGTACTAGCACAATCAGAAGTAGAACAACTAAATAAACCCATAACAAAAAAAGAGATTGAAATGGTGATCAAAAAACTCCCAACGAAGGGGAGCCCTGGTCCAGATGGCTTTACTGGGGAGTTCTGCCAAGCTTTCGGAGAGGAGTTAACACCACTACTGCTAAAGGTATTTCAAAGCATGGAAGATGACGGAATACTACCTAACTCATTCTATGAGGCCACCATATCCCTGATACCAAAGCCAGGTAAGGACATCACAGAGAAGAAAAGTTGCAGACCTATGTCCCTCATGAACATGCATGCAAAAATCCTCAACAAAATCCTAGCCAGTAGAATTCAACAACATACCAAGAAAATAATTCACCACGACCAAGTGGGATTTATACCAGGTATGCAAGGCTGGTTTAATATTCGAAAAACCATTAATGTAATCCACCATATAAATGGAACAGGAGACAAAAACCACATGATCATGTCAATTGATGCATAAAAGGCATTTGACAAAGTCCAACACCCATTCATGATAAAAACTCTCAGCAAAATAGGTATTGAAGGAAGATTCCTCAACATAATAAAGGGCATCTATACAAAGCCAACAGCCAACATCATTCTAAATGGAAAGAGCCTGAAAGCATTTCCCTTGAGAGCGGGAAACAGACAAGGATGCCCTTTATCAACACTCATATTCAACATTGTGTTGGGGGTCCTAGCCAGAGCAATTAGGCTAGATAGGGAAATAAAGGGCATCCAGACTGGCAAGGAGAAAGGAAAATTATCTCTATTTGCAGATGACATGATCTTATACACAGAAGGCCCTAGGGAATCCTCAAGAAAACTACTGAAACTGATAGAAGAGTTTGGCAGAGTCTCAGGTTATAAGATAAACATACAAAAATCACTTGGATTCCTCTGCATCAACAAAAAGAACATCGAGGAGGAGATCACCAGGTCAATACCGTTCACAGTAGCCCCCAAGAAGATAAAATACTTAGGAATGAAGCTTACCAAGGATGTAGAAGACGTATACAAAGAAAACTACAAAGTACTACTGCAAGAAACTAAAAAGGACCTACTTAAGTGGAAAAACATACCTTGCTCATGGATAGGAAGACTTAACATAGTAAAAATGTCTATTCTACCAAAAGCCATCTATACATGCAATGCACTTCCGATCCAAATTCCGATGACATTTTTTAATGTGATGAAGAAACAAATCACCAACTTCATATGGAAAGGAAAGAAGCCTCGGAGAAGTAAAGCATTACTGAAAAAGAAGAAGAAAGTGGGAGGTCTCACTCTACCTGATTTTAGAACCTATTATATAGCCACAGTAGTCAAAACAGCCTGGTACTGGTACAACAACAGGCACATAGACCAATGGAACAGAACTGAGAACCCAGATATAAATCCATCCACATATGAGCAACTGATATTTGACAAAGGCCCAGTGTCAGTTAATTGGGGAAAAGGTAGTCTTTTTAACAAATGGTGCTGGCATAACCGGATATCCATTTGCAAAAAAATGAAACAGGACCCATACCTCACACCATGCACAAAAACTAACTCCAAGTGGATCAAAGACCTAAACATAAAGACTAAAACGATAAAGATGATGGAAGAAAAAATAGGGACAACGTTAAGAGCCCTAATACAAAACAGAATACAAAATATTACCAAAAATGACAAAGAGAAACCAGATAACAGGGAACTCCTAAAAATCAAACATCTATGCTCATCTAAAGACTTCACCAAAAGAGTAAAAAGACCACCTACGGATTGGGAAAGAATTTTCAGCTATGACATCTCTGACCAGCGCCTGATCTCTAAAATCTATATGATTCTGTTAAAACTCAACCACAAAAAGACAAACAACCGAATCAAGCAGTGGGCAAAGAATATGAACACGCACTTCACTAAACAAGATATTCAAGCAGCTAACAGATACATGAGAAAATGCTTTCAATCATTAGCCATTAGAGAAATGCAAATTAAAACTATGATGAGATTCCATCAGCAAGGCTGGCATTAATCCAAAAAACACAAAATAATAAATGTTGGAGAGGCTGCGGAGAGGTTGGAACTCTTATACACTGCTGGTGGGAATGTAAAATGGTACAACCACTTTGGAAATCTATCTGGCGTTTTCTTAAAAACTTAGAAATAGAACTACCATACAACCCAGAAATCCCACTCCTCGGAATATACCCTAGAGAAATAAGAGCCTTCACACGAGCAGATATATGCACTCCCATGTTTATTGCAGCTCTGTTTGCAATAGCAAAAAGGTGGAAGCAACCAAGGTGTCCATCAACGGATGAATGGTTAAGTAAATTGTGATATATTCACACAATGGAATACTATGTATCGATAAAGAACAGTGATGAATCTGTGAAACATTTCATAACATGGAGGAACCTGGAAGGCATTATGCTGAGTGAAATTAGTCAGAGGCAAAAGGACAAATATTGTATAAGACCACTATTATAAGATCTTGAGAAATAGCATAAACTGAGAAAACACATACTTTTGTGGTTACGAGGGGGGGAGGGAGGGTGGGTGGGAGAGGGTTATTTACTGATTAGTTAGTAGATAAGAACTACTTTAGGTGAAGGGAAGGACAATACTTAATACAGGGAAGGTCAACTCAACTGGACTGGACCAAAACCAAAGTAGTTTCCGGGATAAACTGAATGCTTCAAAGGTCAGCCGAGCAAGGGTGGTGGTTTGGGGACTGTGGCTTAAGGGGACTTCTAAGTCAATTGGCAAAATAACTCTATTATGAAAACATTCTGAATCCCACTTTGAAATGTGGCGTCTGGGGTCTTAAATGCTAACAAGAGGCCATCTAAGATGCATCAATTGGTCTCAACCCACCTGGATCAAAGGAGAATGAAGTACACCAAAGTCACAGGATAACTATGAGCCCAAGATACAGAAAGGGCCACATGAACCAGAGACTTACATCATCCTGAGACCAGAAAAACTAGATGGTGCCGGGCCGCAACCGATGACTGCCCTGATAGAGAGCACAGCAGAGAACCCCTGAGGGAGCAGGAGATCAGTGGGATGCAGACCCCAAATTCTCATAAGAAGACCAGACTTAATGGTCTGACTGAGACTAGAGGAATCCCGGCGGTCATGGTCCCCAAACCTTCTGTTGGCACAGAACAGGAACCATTCCCGAAGACAACTCATCAGACATGGAAGGGACTGGACAATGGGTTGGAGAGAGATGCTGATGAAGAGTGAGCTACTTGTATCAGGTGGATACTTGAGACTGTATTGGCATCTCCTGTCTGGAGGGGAGATAGGAGGGTAGAGGGGGTTAGAAACTGGTGAAATGGTCACCAAAGGAGAGACTGGAAGGGCTGACTCATTACGGGGAGAGTAAATGGGAGTATAGAGTAAGGTCTATATAAGCTTATATGTGACAGACTGACTTGATTTGTAAACATTCACTTAAAGCTCAATAAAAATTATTAAAAAAAAGATTAAAAAGTTATGGAAATGAGTCAATAGTAAAAAAATAAAATTAAAACACTGAGCTCAGATGCTTTAGCATGTTTGGTTGTTAGAAATTACTCACAGGTGTGAATCTGTGTTGTGCAAGATGCACTGAATTTTTTTCTTCCGTCACTCACTGTCTTTTTTATCTGCCTGCCTGTCTGTCCTTTGTCAAAATAAATGTAAGACTAAATTCCTAACATTGAACTATTGAGAATTTCGACCTCGAGTCTGCTATTATACCATATTATGGAAAGTTTTCTCAGTCTTGTCTACACTAATTCATTGGGGAAATTCCTGCAAGTCTACATGGCTCTCTGCTGTTTCAATGCCATAAAAAGGATTAGAAATTTTCATATGAGGCTGGAGACGACTAAGTTTAGGTTCCAGGATCCCAGAGTTGATCATTAAAGCGTTCCCCTTCAAGGTTTTGCCACACATCTGAAGCATTGCCAGGAATGAGTTCTGTCATCATAGCTGGCAGGAATCACAGCTCTTTGTCTTTTTTCAAACGTACAGGATTTCTCTTCTGAAAAGTCAGTTCCTCAAAACCCTCTGCTTCCCTTCAACCTCTCCAGAGAAGCTTTCATTATCTCTTCACTGAATTACACATTCATAAATGCAAAATATTCCATTGACTTGAACTTGCACAAGTTCTCGGAAGCAAAAAAAAAAAAAAAAAGTATGAGACCCAAATACATGCTTAAAATGAGGAGAAAGAGAAAACTATGGGGAGGCCAGCAATAACTTAACATTTTATTAAGCAGTAAATCTGTCACAAGTATATTACATTTTGGAAATAAGCTTTCACTTCAGCACAAAAATTGCCAAATATCGTCTTTGAAATTTCATAAAATCATGAAGCTCTAAGCAATCTTCAGGATGCACAAAATCTACCCATTTAATTCTACTGTCCGCCACCCGTTCCCTTCGAGTCAATTCCGACTCACAGCGATCCTACAGGACAAGGTAGAACTGCCCCTATAGGGTTTCCAAGAAGCAGCTGGTAGATTCGAACTACTGATCTCTTGGTTAGCAGCCATAGCCCCTAACCACTGTACCACCGGGGCTCTTTATTTTAGAGATTTTGTATGGTTAAGAAAGTTAACAAACATCATTAGACATTATGAGTGCTAGAGTGAGGTCTTTGACACATATCCATTGTTTGTTATTTCATGCTTTACTGCTTTACACACACACACACACGTGAGGTCACAGTGCATCACTATTATATGCTAGGTTACAAAGCCAACTCAATCCAGTAGTCAGTGGGCGGTTACCAATTGTGATGGTTAAGATTGTGTGTCAACTTGGCTGGGCCAGGATTCTCAGTGTTTTGGCAGTTGTATAATGTTGTGATCACTTTCCTGTTGAAATTTGATATGTGATCACCCCTATGATATAATCTGCTGAGTGGTACAGGCAGGGGTGGGGCCCATGGCGGCTCACTACCCCCTCAGCCTTCATCTTTCCACCTTCTGCCACCTACTTCTTTCCTGCTTACCTTGCAAAAGTTGTTCACTTGTTCTGGATCCAGCAGCTGTCTCTTTCTGACCCTCGGTTCTTGGGACTTGAGCTAGCAGCTTACCTATCCATTTTGGGATTTGCCAATCTTCACAGCCTGCGAGCAAGAGTTCTGCTCCCCCACCTGCCTATCTTGGGTTCCCCAGACCCTGCCACTAAGTGATTGAGGAGAAACCTTGCAGTCTTGCCTGCTGACCTCAGGGATTCCTCCATCACAACCTGTGAGCAGAATCCCTGCTCCCCAATCTGCTCATCTTGGCTTCACCAGCTTCTGTGGTCTGTGAATTGGGAAAGGGCTTTATCCCGATCCAAGGACTTGGGGTGTTCCAACCCCTACAATCGTGTGAGCTGTTTCCTTTACATAAATCTCTGTATATATATTTATATGCATTACTGGTTTTGCTTCTCTAGAGAAACCAGCCTAAGACACCAACATTGCCTTTAATAGCAAAATGAAACATTTTCTGTGGCAATTCTTGAGATCAAAACACTTCTGATTAGTTCTTAGCAATAACTTAAATAGGGAGGGATAAGTTGAGGTCCCAGGCAATAAGGGTTTTTGTTTAAACTTGCCTGTGATTTTGTTTGCATCACAAAGTACAAATCTAACTAGTCATTCTTGAAACATAAAAAAATTGTATAAAACAAAAAACAGAAGTTTTACAGGCATACTCTTATACAGTGGTAAGTTTATAAATGAAGGAAACCCTGGTGGCATAGTGTGTAAGAGTTTATTTACAATTTCCTGTTCATTACAGATAAACATCTAGATATAAGAGGCCATACAATAAATCAATATCAGCATTGGTTTTTTGCACAGTACTTTTTGTCAGCTCTCTGGTTTTTGTTTGTCTTTCTGTCTGAGTTTTTTGTTTGTTTTGTTTTTTGTTTTGGTGGTCAGAAAAAGAAATTTTCATATGACTTGATATGTTTTATAAATCCCGTCTTTTTCCCCTTTGAGAAATTCTCATTTTCCCCATAGGGCATTCTACTTCATGTTGCTTTTAAAAACTATAATTTTTCACATGCTAGCAAATTTTAAATGTATTCATGTAAAATATCAAGAAGATGCAAGTCATATTTCACTACATTTCACAGTAAAAGCATTCCTTTCAAAATCTAATTAATTGAAAGTTATTATTTATGGTCAATGTCCCAGTATATTTTGATTGTAATTTGAATCAATTGTTTCGCTTAGTTTGATACTTGGGAAGGTGAAAAATGCAGCTGTCTGACTGTTTGTATGCCGATCTACAAGGAGATAAATCATCAGTACCACATTAATTTTTGGCAGCATTACTATTGTCAGTGATTAAGAAAATAGCTACAACTAAAGCTATAAATAGGATTAATAATCTGATAATTTTAGTGCAGTGATTTTAAAAATTCAATAGTTGACAATATCTTGTCAGTTTATACTAATTCCACCAGGCAAAAAGTAGTCATGAGTCTCACTGGCATTAATTTTGCCCAATTACTATGTCTGGTCCTTTATAATAGACAGAGATAGCCTGTTATTTATCATGGTTCTGCTTTGTGATAAGGATGTTCATTGTAAAGTGATTTTTAATTTCCTGAGGGTATTTAATTTTGCTGCCCTTGGATTTAGTATATGAACTGCCAGATCAGGCTCTAACCCTTCTAGCAGATAAGGGATTTACTACTACGAGATGTTTGGCTAAATCAACTGCAGAGCTAATAAAAGAACTTTTTTTGTATGCTCTAGGCTTTTATTTCATTAACTGCTGCTTTCTGAAGTCCATGGCACTGTAGGATCCAGAAATAAAGAAGCATCCAGGTATTTAGTATAAGTATAAATCCCAGAACCATAACGAGTGAAGGAACATAGACCTTTTCCCCAGTGATGAACCCAAAGCAACTCCCTCCACAAGCATTATAAAATTATTAACAATCTTATTAAACATTTTTGTTAAGGAAGTAAAAAATAATTATCCTTGGTATATTAGACTTGGGAAAAATAGAGTCAATATTTCTTTCGTTCCTGTCACTGCAGTGTTCTTGTTAATCACATTCATATTCAACCATGACTCACCTGAGTTTAACTAAAACAAATCACAGACTAAAACTGTAAGTTGAATTCATTTTAAGTCATTGGGCCATAGTTTCTAAGGCAAATATTGAGATATAACTGATCCTTTCTGTCACTACTCCTTCCTCCTCTTTCAACTGGCCACATGGCCAACCTTTAAATATTTCCTTTACATTGGTTCTTTTTTCACAGACTTCACTGACACTGCCACTTACCAGGAACTGCCAGACTATATAAATAAGCTAATTAATTTACCCAGACATCCCCATTTGAGTCCAACTTTATTGTACCCAGACTTCCCCATTTGAGTCCACCCTGAATACAATTAACTTTCTAAAGTAGAAATCTTATCTTGTAGCTCTTCTCCTTGGAAAGGGTCAATGGCTGCTCATTGTTTAAACGTAACTTCCAAATACTCAAAAATGCATATACTGTATACCTCTCCATATACAGGTTTCACACGAATTCTGGAATTCCCATTCTCCACAAAGTTATCCATAATTTGTTATGATCCACACATCTGAATGCCTTGGCAATAGTCAATAACACACAGGTAAACATCTATCTGGTATTCCCTGTTTTCAGCCAAGATTTGTCTTACATCAGCAATGATATCCTTCTTGCCATGTTTCCTTCTGAATTCAGCTTGAATTTCTTGCAGCTCCCTGTGGATGTATTGCTACAATTGCTTTTGAAAGATCTTTAGCAAAATTTTACTTGTGTGTGATATTAGTGATACTATTTGATAATTTCCATATTCGGTAGTATCATCTTTCTTTGGAACAGGCATAAATATGGATCTCTTCCAGTCTGTAGGCCAGGTAGTTATCTTCCACATTTCTTGGTAGGAACAAGTGAGCACTTACTGGGCTGCTTTCATTTTTTGAACATCTAGTAATCTGTCAACTCCTGGAGTCTTGTTTTTCACCAATGTCTTCAGTGCAGCTTGGACTTCTTCCTTCAGTGCCATCAGTTCTTGATCATTTTCTTCATCCTGAAATGATTGAATGTCGACCAATTATTTGTGCTACAGTGACTCTGTGTATTCCTTCCATCTTCCTTTGATGCTTCCTGTGTCATTTAGTATTTTGCACATAGAATCCTTCACTATTACAACTTCAGGTTTGAAGTTTTTCTTCAGTTCTTTAAGCTTGAGGAACGCTGAGCGTGTTCTTCCCTTTTGGTTTTCTATCTCCAGGGCTTTGCACATGTCATTGTAATATTTACATTGTCTTTTTGAGTTGCCCTTTGAAGTCTTTTGCTCAAGTCTTTTACTTCATCATTTCTACCTTTGACTTTAGCTACTTGATGTTCAAGAGCAAGTTTCACAGCCTCTTCTGGCATCTGTTTTGCTCTTTCCTTCTTTCTTGTCTTTTTTATGACCTCTTGTTTTCCTCATGTATGATGTCCATGATGTCATTCTACAACTTATCTGGTCTTCATCATTAGTGTTCAACACGTCAAATCTATTCTTAAGATGATCTCTTAATTCAGGTGTGATATACTCAAGTTCATACTTTGGCCATAGCGGACTTTTTCTAATTTTTCAGCTTTGGCTTGAACTTGCATATGAGCAATTGATTGTTCCACAGTTGGCCCCTGGCTTTGTTCTGGCTCATATACTGAGATTTTCCATAGTCTCTTTCCAGAGAGGTAGTCAATTTGGTTCCTGTGTATTCTATCTGGAGAGGTTTATGTGTACAGTTGCCATTTATGTTATTGAAAAAACATATTTGCAATGAAGAAGTCCTTGGTATTGCAAAATTCTGTCTTGAGACATATGACATCATTTCTGTCACCAAGGCCATATTTTCAAACTACTGATCTTTGTTTCCAATTTTAAAATTCCAATCACCAGTAATTATCAATGCATCCTGACTGCATGTTTGATCACTTTTAGACCAGAAGTTGGTAAACATCTTTAATTCCTTCATCTGTACATAGATCAATAGGCAGTCACTCAAACAGAACAAGGGGATACTTCGTGGATGAAAGTCAGGAACCATGTGAGTCAGGGTTGTATCATTTCACCATATTTATTCAGTCTGTATGCTGAGCAAATAATTTGAGAAACATGACTGTATGAAGAAGAATGTGGCATCAAGACTAGAGGAAGACAATGTAACCATCTACAATGTTAAGATGGCACAGCTTTGTTTGCAGAAAGTGAAGAGGATTTGAGCACTTACTGATGAAGGCCAAAGACTACAACCTTCAGTATGGATTGCACCTCAACATAAAGAAAACCAAAATCCTCACAATTGGACCAATAAGCAACATCATGATAAATGGAGAAAAGGCTGAAGTTGTCAAGGATTTCATTTTACTTGGCAGCACAATCAACATCCACGAAAGCAGCAATTGAGAAATCAAGTGACACATTGCATTGGGTAAATCTGCCGCAAAAGACATTTTTAATAAAGGAAAGATATCACCTTGGAGACTAAGATGCGCCTGACCCAAGCCTTGGTGTTTCAATTACCTCATACACATGGCAAAGCTGGGCGATGAATAAGGAAGACTGAAGAATTGACACCTTTGAATTATGATGTTAAGAATATTGAATATACCATGAACTCCAAAAAAGCAAAAAAAATCTGTCTTGGAAGAAGCACAACCAGAATGCTCCTTAGAAGCAAGGATGGCAAGTCTTCAAACATGTTATCAGGAAGGTTCAGTCTCTGGAGAAGGACACCATAGTTGGTAGAGGGCCAATGAAAAAGAGCAAGACCCTCAAGGAAATGGGTTGACACAGTAGCTGCAACAATGGGCTTAAGCATAACAACAATTATTAGGATGGCACAGGGCCTGGCAATGTGTCGTTCTGTTGTACTTAGGATTGCTATGAGTTGGAACTGACTTGATGGCACCTAACAACAACATACCTCTAAAATGGCTATTGGTCTGTTTGTCTCTAAATATCTTCCTTCTAAGGTTGTTTTGTTGTTGGATACAATTCAGTTGATTCTGACTCATAGAAGTCTCATGTGATAGGAGAGTAGAACTGCCCCATGGGGTTTTCTAGGGTGTAATCTGTACAGGAACAGTTTTCCAAGTCTTCCTATTGCAGAGCTTCCTTGTGGGTTCTAATTGCCAACCTTTTGGTTAGCTGGTGAATGCTTAACCATTCCACCAACAGGGCTCTTTAAGGTGCTTCTAATCAGAGTCAATTATTTTCCACTAACATTCAATAAAAAATTATGTGGCTCTCCAATTTTTTTTAGTTTTTGTTTTTTTTGTGTTGGTGAGGCAGGCAGCTTTAGAGCCCAACCCTTCTAAGAGACACCTGCTCTTCTTACCCTCCTACACCAAGCAGAATAGGCTACGCATTTTTCTGAAATTGTCCTTGACAAAATAACCACAGAATGTGCCATAAATGGCCTCAACCTGCTCCTAGGTGGAGACTTAACATCCTAATGAAAGAAAATCAACCTCTTCATCCTGGGAAATCAAAATCCTTGTCTAAAGAAAATGCATAGTCATTCCCAAAATCTAAGCACCAGCGTGAAGGTCAATCCTGAATATTCATGATGAATTTTCATTTCCTTGTCTGCTCTCTGTAAAAGCCCACCTCCCCAAGTTGCCTGCAAGCAGTCTTGGAGGCAGCAACCCCAATTCCTCCTTTCCTTGTACAGGGAAATAAAGGTGTCTTTCTGATCTCCCACCTCGGCCTCTTGTTTATGGGCTGTGACAAGTCATGCCAAGCAAAACATGGGATTTTCACCTGGCAACATTGGAAATATTCTCTGTTCTGTTACTCTTTTTCATTCCTTAATATCCAGATCAAAAGTTACATACATTTTGAAGCTCTTCATAAAAGCTCTTTTCCATATAATTAATTTAACTAATTTCATAAAGGTCTTTAAGAACTTTCTCCCCCTAACTTCTGTCAGAGCCCTTATTATGAAGTAACTATCCTATTTTATACTGGTACTTAACTGGCACATGTGCCTAAGACATAACATAGTAGGAAAATAGTATAGGCTTGTTCAACTCATGACTAAATTTCACCTTATTTTATGATCCTTGCTTTTATAAGAAACAGTCTTTCAAAGTAGTGACTATTTTGTATCCCATTTTTTATTTCATGCCAAAGATCTCAAGAGATATTCATATCCCTTCAAATGTAAATTATATTTAGACAAAGTATTAATATAGTAAATATTTTAACTGAGCTATACTTGAGAACCATGTAAACATTTATATAAAATATAGATGAGCGTTCAGGAGAGTTAATTAAACATCCAAGCAACCAGTACAGATTCAATTTGAAAATATTTGTTTAACACTTCAAAGAATAATCTACACGCACTCAAACACACACATGCCATGCACCCTAAGTAGTCCCCAAGTAGCCTACTCTTTTTTGGGGTGCAATCTCTCATTCTTCTAAATGCCCATTTGACATTAATTTTCTCCTCAAAGCTCTGCCAGCTCTTTTTCCAATATCCCTTTCAGCTAAATATCTTGTTCCCAATTGCAATGAGAAAACAGAACTATTTAGAAGAGAATTTTCATATGCCCCAACCTCCATACCAATCTACATTTATTGCCAACCATAGGCTCAATCCTCTCTCCTATTATTACAGATGAACTCTTGAGATATTAACATTATCAAGGATTTCATTTCACTTGGATCCACAATCAATGGAAACAGCAGTCAAGAAATCAAACAATGTAAACCATTAGGCAAATCTGCTGCTGCTTTCAATGTTAAAAAGCAAAGATGTCACTTTGAAGACTAAAATATGCCTGACCCAAGCCATGATATTTTCAATTATCTCATATACATGTGAAAGCTGGACAATGAATAAGGAAGACTGAAGAAGACTTGATGCCTTTGAATTTTGGTATTGGCCAAAAATATTGAATACACCACGGACTGCCAAAAGAACGAACAGATCTATCTTGAAAGAAGTATAGCCGGAGTACTCTGTAGATGCAAGGACAATGAGACTTTGAGGGTTAGAGAAAAAGAGGAAGACCCTCAATGAGATGAATTGACACAGTGGATGCAATGATGGATTTATACATAGCAAATATTGTGAGGATGGCACAGGACCAACTCATGTTTCATTCTGTTGAACATAGGGTTGCTAAGAATAGGAACCAACTCAATGGCACCTAGCAACAAAACAACAACTTGAGATTCTATCTATGCTGACCCCTCCTTTTGTGTTAAAATGCAGTCTTTCTAGCTTACTCAAGTAAGTTGCTTCAGCAATAGTCCTCTATTTTTTACCAGTATCTCCTTTCAAATGGATCATTTCCATTAGCATGCAAACTTGTTCTATTGCCTTTCATTTTAAAATCAAGACTCAATTATTTTCTCCTTTGAAGTTTTTGATACTACATGTCTTCGCTATTGAAGGCATGCTGATTAAAGAGCTAATTTATAATTTTCATTATGAGTTATGGATTTTGATACCCATTGTCTGGGATCACGTATGTCCCAGCAGACCATGGATGATATATATATATATATATATATATATATATATATTTTTTTTTTTTTCTTGAAAATCTGCAAAACATGAGGTTAAATATGAAGGCACCTGGCAATGGCTGCATATATATTTTATTCTAGTCTCATCCTTCTTAGCCTTTTTATGAGTTTTCATGAAACTTTTCAAAGCATGGTACAATGTGTTCTTCCTTACTGTAAAAGTAGTACTTACAGCCCGATTAAATAAAGCCAAGGAATTTTTTTTTTTTTTTTACTTTAGGAAAATTACCAATACAATGCATTCTTCATTACTCTAAGAACAGTACTTATAGAACAAATAAATAAAACTAAAGAGATTCGAATGTCAGAAAAATTACCACTGCTATGTTTTCTTCACTATCACAAAAACAGTACAAACAACTAAAAATCAGAAAAAGCTGCCCTGGAATACTGCAGAAGTGCTCACAGTGATGCATTCCACCTGTTACGCTTGAAAGCAATGATTGGGCCCTACACTGAATGCAGCATAAGAATAAATTACAGGAGTTCAAGTCTCTGGAAAACACTACCACGATGCATTATTCTTTATTGGAAGCCATTGTTTACTATTCAGAAGCTAAAAAAGAAGTGAGCCCTTAACACCTGCAAACAATGAATGGCATAAAGGAGAAAATGGCCACTATGACTTAATGAAGACTAGCAATAGCTTATTCTCATGATAAGTACATTTTCAAGAGAACATAGTAACTGGGAAACATAATTAGGAAGCTTGTCTCAAAGAAATAAAGGCAAATCTGCCAAAAGTTGAGCAAGTTCACACATCTGGGAGGCATCACCTAAGACAATGCTCAATCTACACAAATATGAGGCTCTCACTCAGGATTTTTGAGTTTCACACAATTGAAAAAGCTCCCGCCTTGAGGGTAAACATGTTAAAATCAGGTTACCCCCTTTTTAAAGAACTCCAGAGGCATAAAACATGGGTGGGATACTGTGTGTCCCTTGGGCTTTGAAGGGTTAAAGCAAATGATAGAAAACACAACAACAAAAGAACCCTCTTGATTCTACTTCTCTCTACAGTTGCTACCCCATTTTCCACACTGTTTTATAGCAAACTCTTTAAATGAGTTGCCCATAACCTCTGTGTTTAATTCCTCTCTTTTCATTCTGTTTGGAGCATGCTAATTAATGGATGAGCTTCCAACTAACCCATCAAAATCACTGTCAAGGTCACAAATAGCTTCAATATTACAAAGTTCTCTTTCTTTTCTTCCTCAATCTATTAATAATATTTGACAGCTTTTTCATGTTTTCAGAATATAACTTGCAATTGGTTCATGCTTACCTCACTGAATCTTTCTCAGTCCCCTTCCCTGCTTCCTGATTATCTCCCTAAGTTTCTAATATTTGCGTAACCCTGGGATTTGTCTTAGTCATGCTCATTTGAAGATGGATCTCACCCTGTTTCAAGGTTTAAGAGCTACGCTGATGGCTCCCAAATGTATTACTGCAATCGACAATTCTCTCCCTGAACTCCAGCCTTCTATACCCAAATGCTTTTTGGACATCTCTACTTAAAGTTCTAATAGATATATCAGGTTTATCAGTTCCAAAACTGAAGTCTGGATTTCAGCCCCTGAACTGCTGCTGCTATTCCTTTCCCATCTAAGTAAATGGCAATTGCAATTGTATAGATGCTGAGACAAAACCTGAAATAACCTTGACTCCCCTTTTTCTCTTTCATTTTGTTAGGAAATACCATAGTCTCTTTTTTTTTTTAAATATGTCATGAATCCAGCCACTCGTCACTACAATGATCAACATCTTCATGGGGTGTTTTTTTTTTTTTTTAATTGGCAAAAACTATAGTGGTGCTCCTGAGTGTGCTCTAGATTCCTATTTTTTTTTTTTTTCTCTGAAAGGAATCAAAGTGATCCTTCTAAAAGTGTGCCTATCTAATAGGGGTGGTTTTTCCCCACTGGAGGATATATGGCAACACCCAGAGATATTTTTGGTTGTCACGATTGGGGGGAAGCCACTGGCATCCAGGTGATAGAGGCCAGGGATAATGCAAAACATCCTGTAATGCACAGGATCAGTCCCCTGAAACAAAGAATTATCCTGCGCCAAATTGCATTTAGACTCTTTTAAATTGTAAGTCACAGTTTTTGAAATCTTCCAACATTTTTCCATTTCCGCTGTAAAAATCAACACTTGAAATTAATTGTCTACAACGCCTCAAAAGACTCCATCCCCTACTACTTCTCTTTTCATCCTTTCTTGCGACATGCCATTTACTCTTTTCTAGCCATGTGGGCCTCAGAGGAGCATGCCAATCAGGTTCTAGGTCAGGGCCTCAGCATCTGATTTTCCCTCTGCTTATAATATGCATCTTTCAGGTTTCTGTTCAATATTGCCTCATGAGACCTTCTCTGGTTATCCTTTATATAATGAAGGGTGCCTAGAAAAGAATGCTTTTGTTGTTAGGGGCCCTCAAGATGGTTCTGACTTATAGTGACTCTACTGGCGAAGTGGTTAAGTGCTACGGGGCTACTAACCAAAGGGTCAGCAGTTCAAATCCACCAGGCGCTCCTTGGAAACTCTATGGGGCAGCTCTACTCTGTCCTATAGGGTCCCTATGAGTCGGAATCCACTCGATGGCACTGGGTTTGGTTTTTGGTTTGGTATTGGTGAAGTGGTTAAGTGCTATGGCTGCTAACCAACAGGTCAGCATTTCAAATCCGCCAGGGGCTCCTTGGAAGCTCTATGGGGCAGTTCTATTCTGTCCTATAGGGTCACTATGAGTCGGAATTGACTCCACGGCAGTGGGTTTGGTCTGGTTTTTATGTACAACAGAACAAAACAATGCTCAATCCTGCACCATCCTCAAAATTGTTATGTTTGAGCCCATTGTTGCAGCCTCTGTGTCAACCCATCTCCTTGAGGGTCTTCCTCTTTTTTGTTGACCCTCTACTTTACCAAGCATGATGTCCTTCCAGGGACTGGTCCCTTTTGATAACATGTCCAAAGTATGTGAGACATAGTCTCACCATCATTGCTTCTAAGGAGCATTCTGGCTGTGCCCCTTCCAAGACAAATTAGTTCATTCTTTTGGCAGTCCATGGTATATTCAACATTCTTCACCAACGTGCGTCTGTCAGTTTGTCATGCTGTGAGGGCTTGCATGTTTCAGTGATGCTGGAAGCTATCAAATATCAGGAAGGTCTTCTATGGTAGACAGGTTTCAGCTGAGGTTCTAGACTAAAACAGACTAGCGAGAAGGACCTGGCAGTCTACTTCTGAAAAGAATTAGTCAGTGAAAACCTTATGAATAGAAATAAATAGTTAATTCAGTAAATATTGGTTGTATAAATGAATGAATAATGTGATTAAAAATTCATGGTTGTTTATCTATTTAAATAGCATTAGATTAATCTTGTTTAACTTGTACCAAAGGATTTCAATATATCAATTTTGAACTAAAGTTTTGATTCTTCTAACATTTTATTTTGATTACATGAAAGTAGAACATCTAATAAGATCCTTTTCAGACAAAGGAAACCTAGATCACATCAATAAGACAGATATCAAAGGCCTTGGGGACTAGGAGAGAGGCATGAAAATGTTCTTTCATTTTCTCTCTTGCCTTCTGTTGTTAATTATGAAGGTTAGTCCTCAGTTCTTTGATTTGCTTTAAACCAATTTGAAAAGGAACAAATTACCTGAAACCTTGGAAGACAACTTCTGTTAATCAGCAAAGTGCAGTTTATAAATTTCCTGTGCACATCCACAGGCTATACACAGCTAATTTCAGACCTATCTGAGAGAGAAAATTCCAAATTGTTATAGTTGAGTTAATACACCCAAACTAACTCACCCCCCACTCACTCTGCCTTACTTCTTAGGGGATTTGGTGACAAAGGAGGTCAGTGGTTCCATTCCATTTCAGTTTGAAGTGACAGTTCATCTTGGTATTTTAGGGATGTGAGTTTGGCAAAACCAAGTTAAAATAAATGCAAATAGGAGACATGTAGCATGTAGCGTGTTTTGGCTACAAGTTAACCACAATTCAAACTGGCTTATGATGTTAGGAATGTTTCTGAGAATACAGTGAATTTAGAAGAAGGGTAAATTTCAGTGGTAATTGAATCAGCTGCCCAAAGGTATCTTCAAGAATACAAATTATTTCTGTCTTTCTACTTTGCTATCTTTTTCATTTTAGAATGACACTCCTAAAAATCCAATATGATCCTCAGTGTAACAAAGATCAATGTTTATGGTGTCTCTTTTAGAGATATGAAACATTCCCAGAGAGCTCATCCACATACTGCCTCTGATGTCTTACCAAGTCAAGATTTGGCTAGTAAACCTTCAGCAAAATCAGTTATTACTGAAGGGAATAGTTGGCATGATTGTCTTAAGAGAATCTTGATTTTTTTTTTCCTGAAACAGATTATGTGGTTACCTTTTCTGAGTGATGGATACCAAAAGAAATGTATGGTTCTGTTAGCAACAAAGAGTGGGGGAAATAGATAATTGAGGGATAAACCTTTTCAATTCCAGTACTTACTATTACGAAACCCAGTAGACAGAGATGTATGACACAGTCTCTTAAATTACTTTGAATTAGACTAAATTCTTAATTAGTTCAGCACTTTATTGGGGAAAAGATAGGTATTATTTCTTGATGTAAAGCCAATAATGATTAATTTACACCCTCAATAAGCTATGTATAGAAACCAAAACTTTGTTTTGAATGAAATTAGAGGAAACTAAATACCATAAAGTGATTAAACAAAGGTGTATCAGGAGGTATAATAAGGAGAAAATTATAATATTGCTTATTTCATTTCTTCCTGATCATCATATTTAGCTCTTGGTATTTATATTTATTTCTTGTTTTTAGCCATTTATTTTTGTTTACATATTTCCCTATTGAAGTAACAATTATTAAACAATTATGATACATAAAAAATAAATCTCCCAATAATTTTAATACTTTTTAATTTTTCTTATTATTTTTATAATCTTTCTGTATACTAATTTTCCAATATTATGAATTCTTTCTCTTTTTTTTAATAAAAACCTTATTTTTGAACTGTTTATCTCTTGGAAGACCACTCGAACTCACTCATAACAGAAATCTTCACGTAAGAGAGGGGAGAAGGAAAACAATTTATTTAATCTACTATAGCTTTTTTTTTTTATAGCAGGGAACAGAAACCCTGGCGGCATAGTTGTTGAGTTCAACTACTAATGAAAAGGTTGGCAGTTTGAGTCCACCAGCTACTCCTTAGAACCCTATGGGGCAGTGTTTTTTTTTTCTTTTTGGTAGTCGAGAACACTCAAAAGAGTAATTCTCCAGGCAAAATACAGTATTTTTGTTTGTTTGTTTGTTTAATTGGGGCATCAGGATCAAGGGCAAGGTGAAAACATACTAAGAGAGCAAATTCGCTGACTCAGGAGTGGTCTACAACATCACTTTTCAGTATTCCTGTGATTTTTTTTTTTTTTTAATGATGTTGTTAGGTGTCATCAAGTGGGTTCTGACTCATAGCATCTCTGTGTGCAACAGAAAGAAACACGTTCCAGACCTGCGCCGTCCTCACAATCACTCCTATGTTTGAGCCCATCCTTGCAGGCACTGTGTCAATCCATCTCATTGAGGGTCTTCTTCTCCTTTGCTGACCCTCTACATTACCAAGCATGATGTCCTTCTCCAGGGACTGGTCCCTCCTGATAACATCTCCTTGAGACTGACTCTTGCCATCCTCACTTCTAAGGATCATTCTGGTGGTACTTCTTCTAAGATAGATTTGTTGGTTCTTCTGGCAGTCCACAGTAAATTCAATATTCTTTGATGGGTTGAGGGAAATCTACAAAATCTGCGTGCAATCATCTGCTCCTAACAATTTTGGCAACTATCTGCTTTTCTAAATCCCTGGAAATGCCTTCAGGAATGGAACTTCAGTTGAAAGTTCATGAGTGGAAATGTATAGTTTTTCACAGCTTTCTTTTGGAACATCTCTGGATGGAATATAATTAAATTCTCATTATATCTTATACATTGACAGTCTGTTCTATTTCTTCATTAACTCTTTTTTTCTTCAAGGGTTGTTTACCCACTTCACTACTAAATCTGTTTGATAAAGCAGTGTTAATTGATCACTGGCTATGTACCATTTGTGCTTTACAACTTTAAAATCACCTGTATAGCAATCTTTATCTCATTTGATTACAAAGATTGGCTGACTTTAATATTTATCATAATCTGTCCTTGAGATTAGTGAACATTGCATTTTTATAGTTTTATCCCCTGAAGTCAACATTCTACCACAGACAAAACCAATTCTTGAAAAAATGTACTTAAATTGAATTAGTAAAGTGTATGTTTGGTTTAAAAGTGCTTACTCTAGAATTTTGTCCTTGAGTTATATTTGCCACGAATTGGCTTAAAGTGGCAAATAAGTAAAATAATATTAATAAAAACTAAAATGATGATCAACCTTGAGCTTTCTTTATCCCAGCTACTATCATCTGAGATTAAAATATCATAAATGTACTAATTCACATGGACAACTTTACTTTTTTCCTGTCAACACAACTTTTTTTTCTTTTTTACCAAGAACAGATGGAGTAAAAATATATGCTTGCTTAGATTGTTAACAAGTGACATTTTATCAACACAAAACATGAAACAGATGAGGCAGAACTATACAGCTATATTGAAAGCCAGTATTAAAACATAGAAATAAAGGCAGTTTTTGCTCATTCTATGCTATACATCATTGACAGTAAAATCGCATCTGAACTTATCCATACCAGAAACCAGTGCTAGTAATATTTCTCGATTTTCCATTACCTTAATGCAAGTATACTAAGCAATGCAAGATAATAAGCTGCCTAAGAAGCAGTTCCAGGACTCCCAGGATGGCACAAATAGTTAAGCATTAGGTTATTATCCAAAAGTTTGGATGTTGAAATCCACCCAAGGGAACCTTGGAAGAAAGGCCTGGCAATCTAGGTCTGAAAGATTGAAAACCCTCTGGAACACAATTCTGTTCTGAAACTCTCAATGGCAACTGCTTTTGTTGTTATTGTTTGTTTGTTTTGTTTTAAGAAACATTTCCAGCCCAAAGAATTTATGCTGTAGCTGAAGGCATTAAGATAAGCCCAAAATATAAACGATCGGGAAAGATTTACTCACAGCAAAACAAAAGACTAAAGAGTATGCAAACATGATGAGATTGATTACGTGCATAAACATGATGTCCAGAGTCTATGTATCTTTACAAATTCTAAATAGTTATGTTGAGTTTTATGATATATTTTACTTAGTTCAGGCACACAATTTTCAGTTTTTTGCGTGGCACATCTTTGTGCTTCTTTGCCACATTTCTCTATGACCATTGCATTTTTAAAGTCCTGTGGTTGTCATTATGTAATCATGCTCTCATTAAATCCTAGTGATTACTCTGCAATTTGGTCTGTTTTTTCTCCATTTTATAGATGAAAAACTGAATTCCCAAGAGTTTAAGTAGCGTTCCTAGAATCACTTAGCTTGAAAATTACTGAATTAGGAGTTAAATCAAGTCTATTTGACTCCAACACCCAAGCACTTTTTTTACTTTTTTATTCTGCTATGCACAAGGAATGAACATTTCTGCTTTTCCTACCAAAAAAAAAAATCACGTTTTCTTCCTTGGCTGGGGCTCACCTACTCTATCGGTTTGTTTAAGACTTTTTCCCACAATGTTTGCAGAAGTGGTCAACCAGTCTCTCACTAATCTGCTTAAATGATAGTGTATTCAATTCATTTCATCAAAGCATATTTCAGTAAAATCACATTATTAAAATGATTATGTAAAACCAAATTATGTTTTTATATAACTTTGTGTTGTACTCCCTAGGACCAATGATAACATATCTAAATATTTAAAAGAGTCTCTCACCTCTCAACTTTCTTCTTCATGTATTGAGCTCCATTTAATAACACATTTTCATGACATGACTGGTGCAAAATAGTGAGACTCCATTGCCTATCCATTCTTAATGCAGAGTAAAATAATTCAACTGTTTCCTTCCTTTGAGATGATAAACCACTATAAATTTACAGCCACCTAAATTGCTTAACATTGGTATTTTCTTTTGTTAACCAGACAAACCAAACCCATTGCTGTCCAGTCAGTTCTGACTCACAGCGACCCTGCAAGACAGATCATAGGGTTTCTGAGGAGCGGCTAGTGGATTCAAACTCCTGACCTTTTGGTTAGCAGCTGAGCTCTTAACCATTGAGCCACCAGGGCTCCTTCTTTTGTTAAGACTTATCTAAATGTTCCTTTCTTTTAGGTTTAGATTTTAACAGTGAACTGGAGACTTGATTTAATTAACCCATCATTTCAAACTATTCAGAGTTTTTAGGAGAATTCCAAGTATATGTTCCCTACGTATTTTATTCCAGTGAACTAGATATCCAGAAATTGCAGTGACCAATCTGTGAATAATGAAACACAGACTTATGGTAGAAATTCCACTCTTGAGAAAAAAATGAGTTAGCAACCATTTTTCACTTTTCATTTGTTTCTTTCTCCTGAAAAAATTGCAGTGTGGAGTGTACAAAAAAGCTACTAATTACATTATGTTGGCTGATTAATAAGCCCCTGGTGGTGTAATGGTTAAGCACTCAGCTACCAACCAAAAGACCTGTATTTTGAACCCACCAGCTGCTCCCCAGGAGAAAAGACTTGGCTGTCTGATTCCATAAAGTTTATAGTTTAGGAAGCTCTATGGGGCTGTTCTACTCTGTCCTATAGTGTGGTTATGAGTCAGAATTGACTAGATGGAACACAGCAACAATAACAACAACAACAATGATATTGTGTGATTAGCAGAGATCAGCTATATTCTAAACCTTTAAATGAACAACAGTAAAGCAGAGGCCACTTGATTACTATCTATAGAACTTCCCAATCATGCATTATACTTTTAACATATTTGTGGCATGTGTACTGTCTGAAAGCTTTAGCAGACAAGTCATCAAATAACCTAGTTTGACATGAAACACATGCTGTTTTGATAGGCATGCATATCTACTTCACAGTCTGTTTCTCAGGTGAATACATTCAAAATGTATTGATCTATTACTAGGCAAGCATTTGTAAACTGTCTTTGAATATCTCAGTATGCCATGCCAAAATCAATACAGCCTTCTGCTTTAAAATGTACATCTTCTTATAGAGGTTGTTTTTCATTATTGGAGCTTCAAAATAATTTTTTTTGAGTTATAAAAATAATTCATTCTTACCCACATGAATCTATTTATTGCTAGAGGAAGTTCTCTGTTCCTGTAATTTTGTTGTGCCAGGGCATTTATCAAAGAGAAATTGGTTGGATAGAATAGGGATAGGAAGTTGCAGTTAGAAACAGCTTCTGAATATTCCACTGGATATCGTCTTGATTACTCCTAAATTTGCTCTACACGTGTGGCCTTTCTCATGCTACCATTTTCTCCTCCCACTAAGCATCCTTGTATGATTTACTGGGACTCAGGACTTTGAGAGCCAGATGACTTTATGAGGGTACATAGGTTGATAAAAAGATAGATTTTTCTTAAACAATTGTCACAAACAAGCAGCTTAAAATAACATGTATTTCAAAGACACAAGGAAAATATTAGTCCAAAGGACTAATGGCCCACATGAACCACAGCCTCCACCAGCCTGATCCCAGAAGAACTAGACAGTGCCAGGTTACCACCACTGATGTCTCTGACCAGGATCACAATAGAGGGTCCCAGATGAAGCAGGAGGAAAACGTAGGCAAAAATTCAAATTCCCCAAAAAAGACCAGACTTTCTGATCTGACAGAGACTGCAGGAATCCCTGAGACTATGGCCCCTGGACAGCCTGCTAACTCAGAACTGAAGTCACTCCCAAAGTTCTCCCGTCAGCCAAAGATTAGACAGGCCTATAAAAAAACAACAGGACACATGAGGAATGTGCTTCTTAGTTCAATCAAGTGTATGAGACCAAATAGGCAACATCTACCCAAAAGCAAAGATGAAAAGTCAGGAAGGGCCAGGAAACCTGGAGGAATGAACATGGGGAACCTGGAATGTAAAGGAAAAGAGGGAGAGTGCTGACACATTGCGGGGATTGCAACCAGTGCCACAAAATAATTCCTGTATACATTTCTGAATGAGAAACTGATTTGTGCTGCAAACTTTAAAGTACAATAAAATTAAAAAAACAAACAAACCATGTATTTGTTATTACTGTGGTCCAGGAGTCTGGACATGACTTAACTAGGTGCTGTGCCCAGGGTCCCCTAAAACTTCAGTCAAAATGTCATCAGAGCTATATTTTCATCTGCAGGATTGACTAGGGAAGATCTGCTTCCAAGTTCATTCAGGTTGTTGGAATCGTTCATTTTCTCTTGCCTGTATGTCTGAGGGCCCCAGCTCCTGTTGACCATTGGCTGGAGGCCACCCTAAGCTCCTACAGAGCACTCACAGCTTGTAGAGGCCATCTGGACTTCCCTGCTACGTGAACTTCCACAACATGGCTGTTTAACTTAGTAAGCAAACAAGGAAAATCTTTCCTGACAGACTACTCTGATGGAGTCTTATATAACATAATGAAATCATAAAGTAATATCCGATTTTCTTTGCCATATAACATGACAGAAATAAGGGATTCATTGGAAGCAAGTCACAGATCCCATCTACATGGAAGAAGAGGGGATTAGACAACAGTGTGGACAACAGGAGGTGGATATCATTGGTGTCATGGATTGAATTGTGTCCCCCAAATATATATTTTGAGTTCTTTATACACACAGAAACAATCCTATCTGGAAATAGAGTTTTTATTTGGGAAATAGAGTTGTCTTTGTTATGTTAATGAGGCCATATCAGTGTAGGTAGTCCCTAAACCTAATCATTTCTAAGTTATAAAAGAAGCAGTTAAGACACAGAAGCGTAAGCAACAAATAGGGAGGATAGATGCCACAAGAAGATCACCATAGAACCCAGGAACACTGGGACATTGAAGCTGAAAGAGACAAGGTTCTTTCCCCAGAGCCAACAAGGACAGAAAACTTTGCCCTATAGCTGGTGCCCTGAATTTGGACATCTAGCCTCCTGAATTGTGAGAATATAAATTTCTGTTCTTTAAATCTACCCAATTGTGGTATTTTTGTTATAGCAGCGCAAGGAGACTGAGACAATTGCTGAGTCGCCTTAGGGGTCTGTCCACCACAATATGTGAGATGATTTTTTTTTAAACGTCTTTGTCCAGAGCCGCTAATTTTTAAACACTTCCTTGTCAATGTAAGTAACTGCAGAGATATTATCAATCAAAGAATTTCAGCCAAGTGTGCTGTCCTGTGCTATATTGTTTGTGATAATTTTTTTGTGTGCTACCATAGTCAGAAGAAGATGAGGCTCTACAGGGTCATTTTCCCCAAAATGTCCATAACTACAGCACTCTTAGTCTTGGTAGATATGTAGACACTGACAGATCATTTTATATATAAGTCAGAAAACAGCTCTGCCTATAAAAATATGGGTGTCTCATTATTAGACTAGTCTTAAAACTCTGTTGAAATATAGAATACAGCACTAGTCAGAGGGATGCTGAAAGGTTTGTCACAATGGTACTTTGATATTTCCCTGGCACTGAAGAAGGCTCAATGCATCTTTTATATAATTTGACTATTTCAAGATATCTATAAAGCTTGGTAAAAATAAAAGATAAACACTACGAAGGCTTTCATTGCACATATAGAAATATTTCTTTTTTTTTTTAATTTCAGAGAACATTTCTTTGAATCTGATTTTATGCTATGCCATCAATTTTTGTATGGTTATGTAAAAATAACATAATGGATAATGGAGGTGAATATGCTTGAAAAATACAAATTACAATTAAAATAGAGTGCCAATTGTAGGATATAATTAGTTATTCTCAGTCTTTTATATATTTTTTCTCTTGAGCTTTTATTTTATGTAAAGCTATTTTTTTATACTTATTATGCTAGTTATCCAGAATTGAAATAATTTATTGATTGCCAATGCACTTGACAACATAATTAGTGTAATGCACCTCTACATTTACTGCTCAGTTAGACATTTAAACAGGTCTTGCTTTTGAAGTTCTAAATACAGAAAATGATTTTAGCAGAAAAATGCACTTACCACATCAAACAAAAATCTCTGTAATTGCTTTCAACTAAATACAGGGCCGCTTACCTCTTTTCAGCTACAAGTGTGAAAACACAAAGTGTTAAACTACTAATGAGTCACTATAGAGCAGGTGAGAAGAAAATGAGACATTTTGCTCAAATGTTTGCCCCTGACAGAGAGCACTATTCAAATAACTACTCTGCATAGCTGAAAATGCATTTGAGTATGTGCTTATAGGTAGATGGGTACAATAAATACGCAACTCTAGCTACTTCCTTCTTAAGCAATACCAGACCCAAACCTGTTGCCTTTCAGTCAATTCCCCCTCATTGAGTCCCTATAAGACAAAACAGAACTACCCCATAGGGTCTCCAAGGCTGTAAATCCTTACAGAAGCAGACTGCCACATCTTCCTCCCACATAGCAACGGGTGGGTTCGAACCACTGACATTTTGTTTAGCAGCCAAGCACTGAACCACTGCTATGAGGCCAGGACTCCTTTCACTATCTTTAGATGAATTTGTATATTCAGGTAGAAACATTCACTGAGAAATCTTGTTTCCAAGCTTAAAGAGGATCGATTATAAATTACCTTCTCAGCATTAGTCAAATGGGAGAGAAGTGCTCACTCAATGATACCAGATCATCTGTGAAAAATCTGATTATCATTTGCTGATGTCAAGTATCCTATATTCCTAGATGTAACAAGTTTCTAAGATAATGCAAGGGGGAAAAAAAAAAAAAACCTCTGGCTATGTTCTTCTGAGGTTAAGGGTATGGGTCTTTCTCCATAAGTTAGTGAAGGTAACACGAATATAAAGATGCCATGGTTTGGTTATCGTCTTTACAGGTTTTACGATTTTGCTTTCGGTTTTTTAAATTTAACATTGTTTCATTAACGTTAAATGTCTTATCAATATATCATCTTTAAAAAAATGCTGGAAAGACATTATTTTCTGAGTATTTGCACATGTTGAACTTCTGTTTCTTATTTCTTCTTTCTGCCACCTCTGCCTCCTCACATACACACACTTGCCATGACTTGCCTCTGGTTATTTGGAAACACCTAGGATTAACTTGTCTGCTCAACTAACAAGAAGATTCTAAGAAATGACAGTGAACATCAAAAGATGTAGATGAGGCCACCAGGATAGCAATGAAGATGTTTTACTCACAGTGTAGATAAACAAAATGAAGCACAGATCCCCACGATTGTGCTACAAGTGGTCTTTCAACTGCATTCAATCAACAATAGGTATTCAACAAATTTAACAATTTTTTTCTCTATACAAAATGCTTTGCCTTTTACTCTGAGAAATACGAGAATGAGTGAACTGTTATTCTGAACTAAATAATCTCAAAAGCTTGTGTGGGAATAGAATAGTATGCAAACATCTACTTTATTGAACAAAATACATTAAGTATTCAGCATAGTATCCATTGGGAGCCTATCGGAGGAACTAAAAACTTTGGTCCATAATTATCAAGGAAGACTTGTGGAAATTGATGTTTTCTCTTGACCTGGGTGGCCATTTTTAATGTTAGAGGAGGATTAGAGGGAGAACATGTAGTGGAATAACACTTTCGATTTTTAAGTAAGAATGGAAATGTAGTAGAACCCATTACCTTCCAGTCAATTTTGACTCAGTGACCCTATAGGACAGAATAGAACTGCCTCATAGTGTTTCCAAGGAGCAGCTAATGGATTCCAACTGCCAACATTTTGGTTAGTAGCCATAGCTCACCATAGATCTTAACCACTTTGCAACCAGGGCTCCAGAAATGTAGTAGCCCATCTTTATATACCTTTCCTACATAAGTAGGCTTAAAGATAAGCTAGGAGTCTTGGTGGCACAGTGGTTAAGCTCATGGCTGTTAACTGAAAAGTTGGTGGTTCCAATCCACAAGCCCCTCCTGGAGAAAGTTGTGGTAGCCTGTTTCCGTAAAGATTTATGGCATTGGAAACCATATGGGGCAGTGTTATTCCGTTCTTTAGGGTCACTGTGAGTCAGAAATGACTTGAATGCAACGGGTTTGTTTTCATTTTTAAAGATAAGCTTCTGTATTTCAAGAAACTTGTTTAAGGGCTGACAATCAACTATTATGAAAACTTCTGCTCTAAGTCATAAACAAGATTTTTATTTATGTTTCTTCTTTGAATTTTAGCTTTTATTTAAAGAATTCGTGACAATAGCATTAAAAGATCACTACTGCATTTTAATTCTGGCTACCCCTGAAATTGGTATATCTTAATAAACCGAGGCTCTGGAATTTTGTAAGGCACTGAGTTTTTTTTTTTTTGAGAAAGTTCTTACTTCATTTGCTATGAAGTTTAACAACAGCTTAAGGTTCAACAACGTGATTATATCAAAGTGTCTTAGCTGAACTTTTTCCCATTTTTGAAAAACCCCTAAACCATTGTTGAGAATAAATCTGAATAACATCATCTTCCTATTATGAAACATGAAAACAATTTTAAAAATAGGATGTCCATACATCTGGGGTTGCCTGGGACAGTTCCCATTTAGGCCTGTGGCCTGCAGTAATCATTGAACTGGCCTATTTGGGGCAATACACTATTTGGTCACCCTAAATAAAAATGAATTCATATGTGACATCTATCCAGCTTAGTTATATACAACACTAGAATTACCATTGCCACTGCCCAGTCCTTCTTTCATCTCTTCCACATTCATTCTTGAATGTGAAGGTTATGGACATACATGGTTATTTGCATATATGTCTTTATAGTTTATTCCATGTATGTCCTGACCACAGAGAATATATGACTGTCACGTATTAGATGTTTTTATAAATGGAATCAAAATGCTTCAGTCTTATCGTAATTTCTCTCCATATGTTTTTATAGCATAACTGCAGAATACTATCCCGTTTTATAGATGAATACATAAATGTATAAATTACTTCTCTTGTTAATGGATATTTAGATTGTTACCAGTTTGTGACTATTATAAATAGACTTGTTTCCTTGAACATAGGTGAGCACAAATGAGTAGGCAACACAATTCTTCAAACATACGTAGTTTTGCTAAACCGCCATCCAGGTTGGTGTATTGAGTTTTAACCACATCGTCAGGGCATGAGAAGTCACTTCATTCCTAGTTACTGTCAAGGGTAGTATTGTTAGAGCAACACTTCTATTGTTAACATTTATTTATTTTTTGATTGGTTAGTTGTTTTTGGCCAGCGAAATAGTGTGAAATTATATATCTTCCTTGCTTTAATTTTCGGATCCCTGTTATTGAGGAAACCCTGGTGGCATAGTGGTTAAGTGCTACGGCTGCTAACCAAATGATCCGCAGTTCAAATCTTCCAGGTGCTCCTTGGAAACTCCATGGGGCAGTTCTTCTCTATCCTATAGGGTCGCTATGAGTCAGAATCGACTCGACAGCAGTGGGTTTGGTTCGGTATGGATTAATATTGAACTTCTTTTTTCATAGGTTCATTGAATTTCAGGTATTCTTTTTTTTTTTTTCCTGTAGGTTGCCTGGTCATAACTTTTCTCCCACATATTGATTTATTTGTATTTTCCTCAGTGTTATGTAGAAGCAATTTTCAGTTTCTGGTTTCAATCTTTTTTAGGCATACAAGATGTAAACACTTTTTTTCAGGATTGAGACTTCTATGCAATACAAGCAACATTAATCATTCTGTATAGAGTTGCTTTTTTTTTTTATAGAGTTATTCTTTCTCCTTTCTACCACTTTTATTGTTGTAAGCATCAATAGATTTTTTTTTTTGTTTGTTTGCTGATTGGTTTTTTTATTTTGTTATTTTTTTCCTTGATTGCTTTTCTGATTTCCATCAAGACTGTGAGTTTTTTAAGGACAGAGACTATGTGTTTCTTCTCCTTTCAACCTGATGAAACACCTAAGAGACTCTACCAAAAAACATTATGTGGAAATCAATGATTTGAGGCTTGTGGGACTGTTAAACACATTACCAGGGAGTATTAAAAAAAAAATTTTTTTTTTTTTTTTTTTTATTGGACAATCATTTTCGGTAAAAGTTACAGAACACAGTACACATAGTAAGCCTTATAGCTTGCGACTACAGGGTTAAACAAGAAAAGTGACAGGTTAGATTCCCTAGTTATTTATGTCTCTTGAGCACCTAATACACACACACAAACACACACACAGTCAGAAAAACTTTATTGGATTGTCCATTTTGTGTCAAAATGCATTGTCATTTGAAAATAACTCCTTGAGGTGACAAAAGTAGGAACATGATTTTACCAAAAAAAAAATCTGTAATACTGTAATACCTGGGCTGGGAAAAACTCTGTGTCTTTGTTCTGATGAAGAAGTCTGTCAAATCTTCGTTACTAAAACTAAACCTTCAAATCAAATCTGATTCATGGTGACCCCATGTGTTACAGGGTAGAACTGAGCTTCAAAGGGTTTTCTTGGCTGTAATCTTAACAGAAGCAGACTGTCAGGCCTTTCTTCCATGGAACCAGCGGGTAAGTTTGAACTACCAACCTTTCAGGTAGCAGCTGAGTGGAAACCATTTTTGCCATGGAGGTACTTAAAAGTCTTTACTACTAAATTTCATATCCCACAATCACAAAAATATTTATTCTTTTGTTGTTATAAGCATTCCCTTAATTACTTGTATTACTATTCCGTTTCCATTTTATGTATAGAAAATGGGCATATAATGAGCTTAAGTATGATAATAAGTAAAAGCTATTTATGAAATTGTTTAAAAAAAGGAAAAATACTGAATTTTTTTTTCCATTCAGATTAATGTATTGAAATAAGAATTAATGCCAATTTTTATTTATTTTGGGTGAGCTTTGGTTTCCCATTTCCTCCAAGATCCCAGGAAATATTATTAACCCTGGTCCTCCTTAATTAGTCTCTTAATATCTTTTGATGACTAGCATATGTAGCAATGAGAGACATTAGTTTATGCCTTCCCACTTAGCTCTACATTTTGACATGTATTAATGGTTCTTGTCACTTGTATTATATGTGTGTCACTCCTTGGTAATATGCTGACAACATGTAATTAAATCTGAAGGTGCAAGATTAATTTCCATGTTAGTGATCTGGCTTGGCCCGTTATCTGCAAACCAGAGAACATTTTTTTTCTTTCAAAGTTTCTATGTGAATAGAATAGTTGTCATACATGATTGTTATAAAAATTAAAAATATATATATTTGAGCAAACATCTAAATGTAGTTTAAAAATAATATTTTAAGACAATTGAGTTAAAGTTTGGGCTTTAATAATGCCATAGGAGTTTCATAAATGTGGAAATACGTGAGATCCATAAGTCATTATCTCTTCATTAGGTTCCTAAATTATTTCTAATGCATGCATTAATTAGGCTAGTTTATTTTCAACTGGTTATTTGTAGTTATTCATGTACTACTTCAAGCCACATTAGAGGAAACAGCATGTTTAGAGAACACTGGTGATATAATGAATTCAAAAACTGAGACATGCTCTTCTTGATATGTGTCTGTGGTACGATAAATTACTTTTGCATGTGGCCTTTCTAGCTCTGAGGCTTGTAACTCCTACCCAAATAACTGTGTGATAGCATAGCTGTGGCCCACCAAAGGGATTGGTCAATTTTGCCTCAAAAGAGAGCCAATTCCAGAGCAGGGGTAGGAGGACACTGTCAAGGAGGGAGGGACCAGTAGAAGAGACCCAGCAGCAGGAGACTGTGCAATGGGCTTCCTGGCCCACGGAGAGAGAAAGCTGAGTGCCTTTGGGCAGAAACAGAGGACCAGGGAGAGGCGTGCCTGCAAGCACAGCTGGGAAGAGGCTATCCTGGTGGAAAAACTGTATCCTGAGTGTTCCTGAGTCTGAACTGTAACTGTTACTTCCCTAATAAACCCTCTAATTGTGAGTACAGTCTGTGAGTTCTGTGTGGCCATTGCAAAGAATTATCTAACCCAGTAGAGAGTGCTGTGGGAGGGACAGTTGGTGTCAGAATTAGTAAAAATGGAAGAGAAAGGAGGCTTGTCTGGCCTCCACCTCATGAAAGTCAGCCTTGAGTTGTTTGTTGATCTTGGTTTCCCTCCCCTCTTGTGGGGCTGGAGGTCAGACACTGCCCCCAAGAAATTATTACAGTGGTATATGTCCTTGTTCACCCCAACTCTCTGGCCATGACTGTGGCAGCAAAAATGGCAAAAAACAAACACTTATTCCTCCTGCAGTGTTGTTAGATAAATGACAACAAATAACTAGTGGTAGGTAGATAGATAGATGATAGATTAGACAGATGATATATAGATAGGTAGATGATAGATGGATAGATAGAGAAATAGATGACCAAGTGATTGCTAAATGTATAGCACATAGTTTTTCTTCTCAATTCCCAATAATGGTATACTGTCTGCAAAATATTACTATAAACATATATGTTTGATGACAGGAAATAAAGAAAAACTCAGCTTGAAACATATGGAACAGTCACAGCCAAGTCTCTCTTTAAAAGATCATATGTGCTTGTTCAAAATTCTTTCAATGAAATGTTGTAAGAAGTCAAAATTTAATAGTAACAAAATGATGCTGGGCTTGCAGTAGATGGTGCATTACAATGTGGACACAATTTTACTACATCCAGACTGTCGGAGACACTTAGGTACTTTCTATGGGGCAAATTGTGCATGGTAAGCCTATCAACCTATGAGAGTAATGACTGGACGAAAACTCCAGAGGTACAATAATAATAGGACATTTTAGAAATGAAAATTTAGTAAAATAAACATTCATATAACTGACAAATAATTAATGTTTAAAATGTATATATGTTGTTGTTGCTGTTAGGTGCTGTCAAGTTGGTTCCGACTCATAGCAACACTATTCAAAACAGAACATAAAACTGCCTGGTCCAGTGCCATCCTCATGATTGTTGCTGTACTTGAGCTCATTGTTGCAGCCAGTGTGTCAATCCATCTCCTCGAGAGTCTTCCTCTTTCTCCCTGACACTCTACTTTCCCAAGCATGATGTTCTTCACCAGGGACTGATCCCTCCTGATAACATGTTCGAAGTATGTGAGACATAGTCTCGCCATCCTAGCATTCTGGTTGTACTTCTTACAAGACAGATTTGTTCTTTCTTTTGGCAGTCCAGGGTATAGTCAATATTCTTTACCAACACCACAATTCAAAGTCATCAGTTCTTCTTAGGTCTTCTTATTCATTGTCCAGCTTTCGTGTGCATATGAGACAATTGAAAACACCGCGGCTTGGGTCAGGTGCACCTCAGTTCTCAAGGTGACATCTTTGCTTTTTAACACTTTAAAGAGATCTCTTGCAGCCAATTTGTCCCATGCAATGCGTCTTTTGATTTCTTGACTACTGCTTCCATATGTGTAGATTGTGGATGCAAATAAAACAAAATCCTTGACAACTTCAATCTTTTCTCCATTTATCATGATGTTGCTCATTGGTCCAGTTGTGAGGATTTTTGTTTTCTTTAGGTTGAGGTGTAATCCATAATGAAGACCATGGTCTTTGAACTTGATCAGTGAGTGCTTCAAGTCCTCTTCACTTTCAGCAAGAAAGGTTGTGTCATCTGCATAATGCAGGTTGTTCATGAGTCTTCCTTCAATCCTGATGCCCCATTCTCCATATAGTCCAGCTTCTCAGATTATTTGCTC
This sequence comes from Elephas maximus indicus, assembly GCF_024166365.1. Taxonomy (NCBI): domain Eukaryota; kingdom Metazoa; phylum Chordata; class Mammalia; order Proboscidea; family Elephantidae; genus Elephas; species Elephas maximus. Next base: position 32,134,431 of record NC_064820.1, on the reverse strand, counting down.
AGCATACAGACTGATGAAAACCTTTCCTGACTTTAAACCATGCTGTATCCCTTTGTTCTGTTTGAACAACTCCCTCTTGATCCATGTATATACCTCATGAGCACAATTAAGTGTTCTGGAATTCTCATTCTTTCCAATGTTATCCATAATTTGTTATGAACCACACAGTCAAAAGCCTTAGCATAGTCAATAAAAGACAGGTAAATATCTTTCTGGTTTTCTCTGCTTTCAGCCAGGATCCATCTGACATCAGCAATGATATCCTTGGTCCCATGTCCTGTTCTAAATCCGGCTTGAATTTCTGGCAGTTCCCTGTCGATATACTGCTGCAGCCACTTTTGAGTGATCTTAAGCAAAATTTTGCTTGCATGTGATATTAAAGATATTGTTTGATACTTTCCACATTTGGTTGGATCACCTTTCTTGGGAATAGGCATAAATATGAATCTCTTCCAGTGAGTTGGCCAGATAGTCATCTTCCAAATTTCTTGGCATAGATGAGTACGCACTTCCAGCTCTGCATCTGTTTGTTGAAAGATCTCAATTGGTATGCATCAGTTCCCAAAAACTTGTTTTTTGCCGATGCCTTCAGTGCAGCTTAGACTTCTTCCTTCAGTAACATCAGTTCCTGATCATATGTCACCTTCTGAAATGGTTGAATGTCGACCAATTCTTTTTGGTATAATGACTCTGTGTATTTCTTCCAACTTCTTTTGATGCTTCGTGAGTCATTTAATATTTTCCTGGTAGAATTCTTCAGTATTACAACTCGAGGCTTGAATTTTTTCTTCAGTTCTTTCAGCTTGAGAAATGCTGAGTGTGTTCTTCCCTTTTGGTTTTCTATCTCCAGGTCTTTGCACATGTCATCATAATACTTTTTTTTTTTTTTTCTCCAGCTGCCCTTTTAAGTTTTCTGTCCAGCTCTTTTACTTCATCCTTTTTTCCTTTTGCTTTAGCTACTTGATGTTTAAGATCAAGTTTCAGAGTCTCTTCTGACATTCATTTAGGTCTTTTCTTTCTCTCCTGTCTTTGTAATGACCTCTTGCTTTCTTCACGTATGATGTCCTTGATATCATTCCACAACTTGTCTGATCTTTCATTAGTGTCCAACACATCATAGCTATACTTGAGATGGACTCTAAATTCTGCTGGGATATACTCAACGTTGTACTTTGGCTCTTGTTGACTTGTTCCAATTGTCTACAGTTTCAACTTGAACTTGCATATGAGTGATTGATGTTCTGATCTGCAGTTGGCCCCTGGCCTTGTTCTGACTGATGATGTTGAGCTTTTCCATTGTCTCTTTCCACATATATATATGTTAATATTTTTGTAAATGTGCATACATGTATACATAAAACAATCATTATAGTCTGGTCATTGGTCATATTTTATAATACTTTACATATATCACTACAGAATCTGTTCTTCAGATTGTAGATAGTTTTATTACCCCATTTCAACAGCAAACTAAACTTAAAAACATAAGTTATTTAAGCAAAATCAACCTAAGAAATGAAGCAGAGACTAGGACCTTGAGATTTTACTGTAGTAAGTTGGGATGGCAGTGTTGCACAGAAAGCTACTTATTGGGACTGATGGTTGACAGCTTGCCTGCAAGGGATGATCCTCCACAGCAGAAAGCCCCCCCGGGGCAAGTGGTGCAGCATGGGCACCAAAAGGAGCAGAAAGCAAAGGAACTCCTGGGGTAAGAGTAAAAGAGGGGAAGAATTTACCTGTGTCTAGGTGATGTCCTTAGCAGCAAGACTGGAAGTTTCTGGGTCAGAGAATTCAAAAGGGTAGCAGTGCCATGGGTTTTTATAGCTACCTGTACCAGTTCCCTTGGAGTAGGCTCCAACTCATGGATACCCCACATATGTCAGAGTAAAACCGTGCTCCATAGGGTTTGTAAAGGTTGATTTTTCTGATGTAGATCACCAGACCTTTCTTCCAAGAAATTTTGAGTGGACTCGAGCAGAGAAGCTTTGATTAGTGGCTTGAAGGACTCCTTTTATAGCTACAGGGTTTTTCCTATCTATGGCGCAGTTCTACTTCGTCCTATACAGTTGCTATGAGTCGGAATCAACTAGATGGCAGTGGGTTTGGTTTTGGATTTTATGGCTAGCAGAAGTTGGGCTGCAGTTTCAAGGTGTATGTAAGGCAAGCAGGCTCTAAATGACTAAAATATCTGATTGTCTGAATGATTTGTAAAACAATGGAAGTATAAAAATTTGAGTTTGGTGCTGGTAAGCTTTTTGGGTTGAAGAAGTAAACAACCGAGGGCCCATATATGCAGGCCATCTCTGGCTTATTTATATAATACTTATTGCAAAGTTGATGCACACTTTATCCCTGTAGACTTTTTGAAGACAGGCGGGTGTGTCTATTTTGAAAACCACAGTATTCCTAGAATGAAGATTTTGCCTGTAGCATACTAAAACCCCATTGCCGTCTAAGCGATTCTGACATATAGTGACCCCATCGGACGGAATAGAACTGCCCCATAGGGTTCCCAAGAAGTGGCTGGTAGATTCAAACTGCCGACATTTTGGTTAGCAGCTGTAGCTTCCTGTAGCTCTTAGCCACTGTGCCAGTAGTCATGTATTAAAAAAAAAAAAAAGCATTGAACAAATGGTTTCATAAATTAATTTGTGTGAGATGTGAATTTGGGATGTCCCAGAAAGAAGTCTGATACCTATGCTGTAGAAGAGGGCACCAAAAATGTTGCTCTGGCATTGTCTGGATTGGTTATGATATTACATTGAAGCTCAGATACAACTGACATGTGGAAACACACTGATCACTGATCAACACACAACAACAACAAATAAAACCCACTGCTGTCGGGTTGATTCCAACTCATAGGGACCCTATAGGACAGAGTAGAACTGCCCAATAGAGTTTCCAAGGAGCCCTTGGTGGATTCGAACTGTCGACCTTTTGGTTAGCAGCCATAACACTTAACCGCTACACTACCAAGGTTTCCACAACAACAAATAGCACTGTCCAAATGAAAGCATTCGTTTATGAGAAGCTAACAATAAATATTAGAATTTGTGTATTCACTGATGCATCTAATAGATGAACTTTAAAGCTATTGTTTCTTCTTTAAAGAGACCTTGCTTTTTTGCAAGCTTGTCTATTTGCAAATAGGGTGAACATGGGTCTCAGTTTGCCTGGCTCATTCCCATTTGACTACTATCTTCCTGGTATACGTTTTATTAGTAGCTCATTTTACTCTCAAAAGAGCACTGGTTCAGAGAATGAGTATGTAATTATCTTATACATCTAAAATGCAATCAAAACAATTTTCGATTTTAATATCTTATGCCAACCAAAAAGGGACATTAGGTTTCTTCTGTGCATGAATAATGTTGGAAGAAGAATAATTAATCCTGATATTTCATTAAAAAATGTAAATTTTTCATTAGCAGTATATGATCTGAATTTGCCCAAAGAGTGTATATTCTCCAGCACATTTAAGTTAGGTTTAAAAAAAGGATCAACAAAAATTGAAGTCAAAAGGACTTTAGAGATTACCTGACTGATATTTTTATATCTGTCTTCCAAGCCATATGAGGGTAAAAATTGCCAATGTGTGGGAAATGATGACATGGTATACATACCTAATATTTCAGAAAATGAAACTGAGTTTTAAAACGATCAAGCAACATCATTTAGCCAGTTGTACTAGATGCAGGACTAGAAATCAATCACCTTGACCTGGTCAATTTACTTTTACTACAGCATACAACCTTTAATCACTAAAAAGGATCTAGGCTGTATCTGTGTGCATTATCCCAGGAAAAAGAATACACAATCTATTAAAGGCCTGCAAAGGTGCGAATATATATATATATACAGTTTATCAAAACAAATTTCAAAGTTTAAATAAAAGAATCAAATTATTTACAATTTTTTTTCCTGAACAGTCATTTTAACTTCCTGTTGTATATAGCATGAAAACCAAAATCCACTATTGAAATGGAATACAACTTAGTTTTCTTTTTCCTTAAAATGTAATTACTTCGAAACACTATTCTTTCTTAGGAAGCCACACAATTTTGGAGTGTGCTTTAATTTTAAGTTACTCCCAGTCTGCTTCTCTTCTAATTATTTTACAATGCTGTATTGAGATTCATTTCAGTGGTACTAATGTATATAATTTAAATGAAATCAAATTACCACAGGCTGATGCAATATTTAGGAAAAGCAGCTTAACTGGGGAAAAGTGAAATTAAGTACTGCATATTATTGAAATGTATAAGTTAATTCTTTCCTACTGTGCAACAGTAGGCATGAAAGTAACAGGTTTGGCATGAAATCTTTAGCTCTGAATTACAGTGCCTGCGGGCTTATATGAGGAGCAATGTGAGTGAGCAAGGAAGGGTTATCAGAGAAAGGAAAGAATAACTGTTCTTGAGGGATCTTGAAATAAGGTTTAGTAAGAACACCCAAAGTCTTCCTTTTCATTGTTGCAATATTATATTTTACTGCCTGTTATTTTATTCTGTACTATTTATATTTACCTACTACTCTTCGTAAAGTAAATAGCATATTCTTTCTTACATGCAAGTAATTATAGAATAGTAAAAAGAGTGTTCATTTGATTTAGTGCAGTCATGTGCTTTGAATTCTGTTGACATAATCTCTGACTTATAACCAATGTGAGGAAAAGTAAGTTTAAGAATAACGGCAAGGTCATTTGTACAAAACGTCCAGAATAGGCAAATCATAGAGCCAGAAAGTAGATTAGTGTTTGTCAGAGGCTGGGGAGGAAGGAGAACCGGAAGTGTTTGCTAATAGGTACGAGTTTTCTTCTTGAGGCGATGAAAATGTTATAAAATTAGATTGTGGCAATGGTTTCACAACTCTGAATATATTAATAAATCATGAATCATAAAAAAATAGTGACTGTACATAATTTAAAAGTAAACCCTGTAATAAAATCTGACTATTTTATTGGTTAAAAGCATAAAAACTCTTCCAAATGCTTATATCTATAAGCCAATAAATTCTCTTCTCAGAATATAGTCTAGGAAAATAAAGATGCAAAGCTTGAGTTATAACAGTGTTTATATCAATACCACAAGAGTATTCACACCAGTGTTACTTATGACTTTTTTTTTTTTAAATAAGCACACAAAGAATAATAACAAGAGCAACAAGTCCTTTGGACTTACACAAACATGAAAAATTTAAGCTCAGGCCATGCTTATATTCTGTGCAAGCCTTTTATTGTACTCTCTAGCTACAGATACTTCTCTCTTAGGCTTACTTAAAATCTAAGGCATAGACTGAATTTGGTGGGACCCAGTAAGCTATGTTGGTTTGCATTCTGAATTTGATGTGGCGGTTGAGTACGGCAGATTTACAGTGTGTTAAATTGCTCATTGTGTAGAAAATTGATAGTTGGGGATAAAGTCACTTTACAGTTGGTATTACATTACATAGTATTTGAAATGTTCTTATTATACTTTTTTTTTTCTTTTTAGTATGTCTGTTCATGTATACTAACATCTTCAGATCCTCTATTTGGATGTAGCGGGTTAAACTTTCATTATAGGTTCACGGTAATGAATTTTAATTATTAACTTTGAGAAGCATGGGGAAAGAGTAATCTGACAGAGAGGGGGTGAAGAGTATCAGAGCAGTGGAAGGCTGTTGGCAATTTTTAGCTTCCCAGCTTACTGGTTGCAAATGATCATATCCTGAGTGAGGTAATAGGAAATTATTATCTTTTTGGAGGATCCTCTGGGTGGTGCAAGCAGTTAACATGGTAGGCTGCTAACGGAAAGGTTGGAGGTTTGAGTCCACCCACAGGCACGAAGGAAAAAAGGACTGGCAATCTACTTCCCTCTCCCCCTCATAATCAGCCACTGAAAACCTATGGAGCACAGTTGTACTGTGACACACTGCCATGACTTGGAATAGACTCAACAATAAATGGCATTTTCAACATTCAATGTTTCTTCCTTAGATAATTTTACTTTCAAAATGATAACTAAATTATTATAACTGTTAATAATTATTAAATATAATAATTATTATAATAATTATAAATTATAATAACTAAACCTATAATTTACTTAAATACATCCCTGGGTGGCACGAATGGTTTGTGCTTGGCTACTAACTTTAAGGTTGGCAGTTTGAATCCAACCAGCAGCACCAGGGAAGAAAGACCTGGCAATCAGATTCCATAAAGATTACAGCTAAGAATACCTCATGGTGCAATTCTACTCTGTTACAAATGGTGTCACCGTGAGTCTTAAATAATAATTTTTTAAAGATTATAACTTGGTCATCTAGAGCTGCTGTAACAGAAATGCCACAAGTAGATGGCTTTAAGAAAGAGAAATTTATTTCCTCACAGGCTAAAAGTCCAAATTCAAGGTGTCAGCTCCAGGGAAAGGCTTTCTCTCTCTGTCAGCTGTGGAAGAAGGTCCTTGTCCTCAGTCTTCCCATGGTCATGGACCTTCTCAGGTGCAGGGACCCTGGTTCCGAAGGATGCACTGTGCTCCTGGTGCTGCTTTCTTGGTGGCATGAGGTCCCCAAGTCTCTGCTTGCTTTCCTTTCCTTTTATCTCTTGGTGCAGGCCGCACCCCAGGGAAACTCCCTTTACCTTGGATCAAGCAGGTGACCCGAGTGAGGGTGGTGTTACAATCCCACCCTAATCCTCTTAACGTAAAATTACAATCATAAAATGAAGGCAACCACACAATACTGGGAATCATGGCCTAACCAAGGTGATACATATTTTTGGGGGGACACAATTTGATCCATGACAGGTCATATTTATTCAAATGAAAAAAGATCTTATAAAGACAAGTGGCAAGTGCTTATAAATATGATTAACAATTTATTAAAAATTATATAATCACTGTAATTTTCATCTAAGCCTGCTTTCAAGATTTAACTTTCTGCAAAAGTTTAGGATTTAAGCACCTATTGTTGATAACTAGTGCATCTAATTCACTAATTTCACATCTTGCATTAATTACATAGTACTCAAATGATTAAATTTTTTAAAATTTCTTTGGGAAATGCTTAATGTGGTAGAAAACAGAGAAAATAAAGTGTTTCTGTGTTTCACATGCTCATAAAATGTGGATGATTTTAGACTGTTCTTTTTGACCAAAATGAATATGAAACCATATTCATATTGTAACCACAAACTCTGTCAACGCTCTCCACATTCAGGCTCCATCTCCCTTATAAAATAACATCTATTTTTATTACGCGTAACACTAAGTTTCAGGTAAACCATATTACTTCCCTTCCTGTATTCCTGTGTTTATGTACTTCCTGTCACAGGTAAATTCTATGTCCACGACATGGTAGCTTGGTAGTCTGAAATCAAATAGACTTGAGCTTTGATTTCAGCTTTTCAACTGAGTAACTATTCCACCTCGGATAGGTCTTTTAACTTCTCAAGGACAAACGTGTTGCTGGTGTTAGGTGTCATTGAATCAGTTCCCATTCATAGTGATCCTATATATAACAGAAGGAAACACTGCCTGGTCCTGCACTATCCTAACAATCATTGTTATGCTTGAGCACGTTATTGCAGCCACTGTGTCAGTTCATCCCATTGAGGGTCTTCCTCTCTTTTGCTGACCCTCTACTTTACCATTCATGATGTCCTTCTCCAGGAACTGGTCTCTCCTGATAACACGTTCAGAGTGCCTAAGACAAAGTCTCGTCATCCTCATTTGTAGGGAGTATTCTGGCTGTACTTCTTCCAACAGATATGTATGTTTAGCTGGCAGTACAAGGTGTATTCAATACTCTTCACCAACATCATAATTCAAAGTCATCAATTCTTCTATGGAAGAGATCCATATTTATGCCTATTCAAAGGAAAGATGATCCAACCGAATGCAGTAATTTTCAAATGATATCATAATGTCACACACAAGTAAAATTTTGCTGATGATCATTCAAAAGTTACTGTAACAGTACATTGACAGGGAACTGCCAGAAATTCAGGCTAGATTCACAAGAGGATATGCAACGAGGGATATCATTGCTGATGTCATGTGGATCTTGACTGAAAGCAGAGGATACCAGAAAGAAAACAGAGAATACCTATTTTATTGACTATACAAAGGCATAACAAGTTATGGATCATAACGAGTTATTACAAAAAATGAGAATTCCAGAACACTTGTGTTCATGAGGAACACTTGTGTTAATTAACAACCTGCGATATGCAGATGACACAACTTTGCTTGCTGAAACTGAAGTGGACTTGAAGCAATTATTGAGGAAGACCAAAGACCATACATAGCCTTCAGTATGGATTACACCTCAACATAAAGAAAATAAAAATCCTCACAACTGGGCCGATAAGCAACATCATGATAAATGGAGAAAAAGATGGAGCTTGTCAAGGATTTCATTTTACTTGGACCCACAATCAACACCCATGGAAGCAGCAGTCAAGAAATGAGAGGACACATTCCACTGGGCGAATTTGCTGCAAAAGACCTCTTTAAAGTGTTAAAAAAGCAAAGATTTCACTTTAAAGACTAAGGTATACCTAACCTAAGATATGTTGTTTTCAATTGCCTTTTATGCATGTGAGAGTTGGACTTTGAATAAGGAAGACCAAAGAAAAATTGTCTTTGAATTATAGTGTTGGAGAAGAATATTGAATATACTATGGGCTGCCAAAAGAATGAACAAATCTGTCTTGGAAGAAGTACATTCAGAATGCTTCTTAGAAGCAAGAGTGGCAAGACTTCATCTCACATACTTTAGATATGTTATTAGAAGGGATCAGTCCCTGGAAAGGACATCATTCTTGGTAAAGCAGAGAGTCAGGGAAAAAGAGGAAGGCCCTCAACTAGATGGACTGACACAGTGGCTACAACAATGGGCTCAAGCATAACAATGCTCATTGAGGATGGTACAGGACTGGGCTGTGTTTTGTTCTGTTGTACATAGGATTACAATGAGTCAGAACTAACTTGATGGAACCTAACACAATAACAATTCTTTCTCTGTTTTCCTTACTCATAGAATCCTTTCATATTGTAACTTGAGGCTTGAATTTTTTTCTTCAGTTCATTCACCTTGAGAAATGCCAAGTGATTTTCTAACTCCAGGTCTTTGCATATTTCATTATAATAATTTACTTTATCTTCTCGAACTTCCCTTTGAAATCTGTTCAGCTCTTTTATGCTGTTATTTCTTCTGTTCTCTTTAGCTGCTGTATATTCAAGAGCAAGTTTCAGAATCTCTCTGACATCTTTCTTATCTTTTTAATGTCCTCTTGCTTTTTCCATGTATAATGTCCTTGATGTTATCCCACAACTCATCTGAGCTTTGGTCATTAGTGTTCAATGTGTCAAAATCTATTCTTGAGATGGTCTCTAAATTCAGGTGGAATATACTCAAAACTGTGCTTTGGCTCTCGTGGACTTGTTTTAGTTTTCTCCAGCTCCAACTTAAACTTGCGTATGAGGAACTGATGATCTGTTCTGCAGTTGGCCCCTGGCCTTGTTCTGATGATGATATTGAGCTTTTCTATTGTGTCTTTCCACAGACTCAGTCACTTTGACTCTTGTGTGTTCCATCTGGTGAGGTCAATGTATTATAGCTGTTGTTTATATTTTTGAAAAAGATATTTCCAGCAAATAGTTCATTGGTCTTGCACAACTCTATCATGAGATCTCCACTGCAGTTTCTATTACCCAAGCCATATTTTTTTAAGTGTTAATCCTTCTTTGTTTGCAACTTTCACATTTCAATCATGAGTAATTATCAATGCATCTGGATTGCATGTTTCAGGCTGCTGAAGTTGCTAAATATCTTCAATTTCTTAATCTTTGTCACTCTTGGTTGGTTCAAAAATTGGAAAAATAATTGTCTTAACTTGTCTTCCTTGTAGGCGTATGGATATTATCTTATCCCTGATTGTTTTACTTCAGATAGATCATGAAATTAATGTGACGCTGTTCCTATTCAATTTGTCATTCCTGGCATAGTTTATGGAAACCCTGTTGGCATACTGGTTAAGGGCTATGGCTGCTAACCAAAAGGTCAGCAGTTCAAATCTACCAGGTTCTCCTTGGAAACCCTGTGGGGCAGTTCTACTCTGACCTATAAGCTCACTACGAGTCGAAATTGATTCGACGGCAAAAGGTTTGGTTTGGGTTGGGTTTTTGTCATAATATATGATTATCCTAGTCAAAATGGCCAATACTAGCCCATTTCAGCTCCCTAATGCCTAGGATATAGGCCTTCAAGTGTTTCATTTCATTTTTGACAACATCCAATTTTCCTAGATTAATACTTCACATAACCCATGTTCCAATTGCTAATTGATTTTTGCAGCTGTTTCTTCTCATTTTGAGTCTTGCCACTTCAGAAAACAAAGATCTTGAAATCTTTAGTCCATGTACATCATTAAGGTCAACTCTACTTTAAGGAGGCAGCTCTTAGCTTTTCCCCAGTCGTTATTTTGAATGCCTTCCAACCAGAGGGGCTCATCCTCCATGTCAGAAAATATTTTGCTGCTATTCCTAGGGTTTTCACTGGCCATTTTTTTCAGAAACTGATTGCCAGGCCTTCCTTTCCTATCTTTCTTAGTCTGGAAGCTCCGCTGAAGTTTATCTACCATAGATGACCCTGCTGGCATTTGAAACATTGGTGACATAGCTTACAGCTTCACAGCAAATCACAAGCTACCACAGTAGGAGAAAATGAGAGTTAAGTGGTGGAAGCCTGGCTTACTCATGTATATAATGGGGATAAAGGCAATAATTGCTGTCCTACCTCAGGGAGTAATATATATATATATATATATAATACTTGGCACATAGTAAGTACTCAATAAATGCTAGCTATCATTATTTTTTTTCTTTATCATTTTTTTTACACAAAGCTTAAACATCTCTATCAATTTTTTAGATATTTTTAGCTGAATACGTATTTTATCTTCTTAGATATAAAAGCAAATATACATGTATAATTTCTATTTCTAACTACTTTTTTGCATTCAGGTACATATCATTTATCTAGTTAATGATTTATGTATATTTATATTTTTCATATTTTATGTTTACAGAATTCAAGTAATATAACTATCTGTGAAATTCTCTATTGAGTATAAAGTACCCATAAAATATAATGACTATAAATTGTTTGAATTTTACATAATTCTCTTAAATATATTAAAATGACTGTAATAACATCAAATTCAAATCTATAATTAATTTAAAGAATAAACAATCTCTTTATAGAGTTCTATTATATTTAGTATTATTTTTCCTTCTTAAACTTTTATTTCAATTTTGCTTTTCCAAAGAATTCCTAATGTACATTAAAATTGCCAGTGTAAGTAAATTATCTAATTAGATATTTTAAATACAAATTACATGGGCCAGGTTAACCTCTAAGTTGTAAATTTCTTAAACAAGGTATTTGTACTAGCAAATAATAAATTTATTATATCTTTAAAAGAAAAAAATTGCATTGGACAGTGCTGAAACAGACAAGGATGGCTTTATTTAAAAAGTTATTATAAGAAAGGAAGAAAAGACCACTGGAAGGGGGAAGGAAGGTACATTTCCTTGGGAAAAAACAAAAAACAAACAAACCTGTTGCTATCCGGTGGATTCAGACTCATAGCATCCCTACAGGATAGAGTAGAACTGCTCCAGAGGGTCTCTAAAGGTGGCTGGTGGATTCAAATTGCAGACCTTTTGGTTAGCAGTTGAGTTGTTAATCACTGCATCGCCAGGGCTCCAGACTGCCATGAGAAGGAAGCTATTATTAAGTCTGAGGTCCCAGTCCACTGAAGCAGAGGTCAGAAAGAGTTTTAAATGACTGAAGTGAACCAGTAGAAAAATACTGAACTACTTAGGGTCTCCATAGGAAGGTAGTTCCTGGGCAGGAGGCCCTGGGTGGTACAAGTGAATAATCCCTCAACTACTGTATTTTTATGTATATAGCATGCACCTTCTATGTTTGTTTGCCAACTGCTACCTCCCCCAGGGAAGTATTTTTGTAAATGTGCTATGCTAATTTTCTTTTTACAGCAATATGTTTAAAAAAAAAAAAATTGGCATAATGTCACTTAAGAAAATAATTCCCTGGGGAAGGAAGCCATTGGCAATCAAAAGTAGAAGTCATGTTCTATTTGGGTAAAAATGCTGTACTAGGCAAAATGTTGGCTGTTTGAACCCACCCAGAGATAGCTTGGAAGACAGTCCTGACAACCAGCTTCAGGACGGTCACAACCTTCCAAACCTTGTGGAACAGTTCTGCTTTGCAACTCATGATGTCACCATGAGGCTGTATCATCTCAAAGGCAACTGCTTTAGTTTTGATAAGCAATGGAGTGTACCATTCACCTGGAATTATCTCCCTTTCCAGAGTTTACAGTTAGGAGTAGAAGGAACGTGATCCATCTGGATTTTGTAAGAGCCAGGGAGAGAGAGGTCAGGGGCCTAAAGTCAAGAAGAAACCTGCCTAATGTTTAGTCAAACTGAGGCAAAGTCAGCCTTTTTCCAGAGTCCGGAAGGGTGGGAGGATTTCCAGTGTCACAGGGCTTGAGCAAAATTCAACATTGTCATTTCTAAACTAAGCATTCAAATATGTTACTTGTAAGAATTTAATTTACTTCATCATCAACATTTTTTTAAATTTTATTGTAGATTCCTTCTCACAGGGCTGACTTTTGACTAATGGCTTTGAACACTGCAAGAGACTGGAGTTAGACATATGAGGAATTTTGTCAGAAACATGAGGGAGAAGTAGTGTCCCCCTGCCCCTAACGCCATCATTGACACTCACTTTTACGATAGGGTATAATAGTCTCTAACAAAGGAAAAGTTCCAAAAACTAATTTTAAATTAAGTAATAGAGTTTAAAATTGAGGTTAATATATTGTTCTTTATCTTTGCATACTATTCCATTGTGTATATGTAGCATCATTTGTTTATCCATTCATCTCTTGATGAGCATTTTGATTGTTTCCATCTTTTTGCTATTACGAATAGTGCTGCAGTGAACATGGGTTTGCATATGTCTATTCATGTGACAGCTCTTACTTCTCTCTGGTATATTCCTAGGAGTAGGAATGCTGGATCATACGGTGTTTCTATTTCTAGCTTTTTAAGGAAGGATAAAATAATTTTCCAAAGTGGTTGTACCGTTTTACATTCCCATCAGCAGTGCATAAGGGTGCCAATCTCTCCACAACCTCTCCAACATTTATTATTTTATGGTTTGGATTAGTAGCAGCCTTATTGGAGTAAGATGGTATCTCATTGTAGTTTTGATTTGCATTTCTCTAATGGCTGTGGGGCTTGTGTGTTGCTGTGATACTGGAAGTTATACCACCAGTATTCAACAACCAGCAGGGACACCATGGCAGGCAGGTTTCAGCTGAGCTTTCAGACTAAGACAGACTTGGAATAAGGACACCACGATCTAATTCTAAAAAGAAACAGACAGTGAAAACCTTATAAATAGCAGCAGAAGATTGTCTAATACAGTGCCTGAAGATGAGAACCTCAGGTTGGAAGACACTCAAAATAGGGCTAGAGAAGAGCTGCCTGCTCAAAGTAGCGTGAGTCTTAATGATGTGGATGGAGTCAAGGTTTCAGTACCTTCATTTGTTGATGTGGCATGACTCAAAATGAAAGTAAACAGCTGAAAACTTCCATTAATAATCAGAACCTAGAATGTATGAAGTGTGAATCTAGGGAAATTGGAAATCATCAAAAATGAAATGGAACACATAAAGATGGCTGTTCTAGGAATTAATGAGCTGAAATGGACTGGTATTGGTCAATTTGCATTGGACAATCATATGGTCTATTAGGCCAAGAATGACAACTTGAAGAGGAATGCCATTGTATTCGTCATTAAGAATAACATTTCAAGATCTATCCTGAAATACAAAGCTGACAGTGGCAGGACAATATCCATATACCTACAAGGAAGACCAGTTAATAAGGCTATTATTCAAATTTACACATCAACAACTAAGGCCAAAATTGAAGAAATTGAAGGTTTTTACCAATTTCTGCAGTCTGAAATTGATCAAACTTGCAATCAGTATGCACTGGTAATTCATGGTGATTGGAATAAGAAAGCTGGGGACAAAGAAAAAGGATCAGTAGTTGAAAAATATGGCCTTGGTGATACAAACCATGTGGAAGATCACATGATTGAATTTTATAAGAGCAATGACTTCTTCATTCCAACCTTTTTCACCAACCTATAGGACTATACACACGGACCTCGCCAGCCAAATAGACCACACAGGAATCAAATCGACTACATCTGTGGAAAAAGAGGATGGAAATCTCAATATTATCAATCAGAACAAGGCCAAGGGCCAACTGTGGAATGGACCATCAATTATTCATATTCAAGTTCAAGGTGAAACTGAAGACAATTAAAACAAGTCCACAAGAGCCAAAGTATGACCTTGAGTATGTCCCATCTGAATTTAGAGACCATCTCAAGAATAGATTTGATGCTTTGAACACTAATAACCGAAGACCAGACGAGTTGTGGAGTGACAACAAGGACATGACACATGAAGAAAGCAAGAGATCGTTAAAAAGACAGAAGAGAAAGAAAGCCCTAAATGGATGTCAGAAGAGACTCTGAAACTTGCTTTTGAACATTGAGTACCTAAAGCAAAAGGAGGAAATGATGAAGTAAAATAGCTGAACAGAGATTTCAAAGGATGGCACAGGAAGACATGATGTGTGCAAAGACCTGGAGGTAGACAACTAAAACGGAAAAACACATTCAGCATTTCTCATGCTAAAAGAACTGCAGAAAAAATTCAAGCCTCAAATTGCAATACTGAAGTGTTCTACGATTAAACAACACAGGAAGCATCAAAAGAAGATAGAAGGAACACACAGAGTCAGTATACCAAAAAGAACTGGTTGACGTTCATCCATTTCAGGAGATAACATCTGGTGAGGAACCAACGGTACTAAAGGAAGAATTTCAAGCTGCACTGAGGCATTGGTGAAAAATAAGGCTCCAGGAATTGATGGACTACCAATTGAGATGTTTCAACAAAATGATGCAGTGCTGGAAGTGCTCACTGGTCTATGCCAAGAAATTAGGAAGACAGCTACCCGGCCAACCAACTGGAAGAGATCCATATTTATGCCTATTCCCAATAAAGATGATCCAACCAAATGCAGAAATTATCGAACAATATCATTAATGTCACATGCAACAAAAGTTTGCTGAAGATCATGCAAAAACCACTGCAGCAGTATATAGACTGGGAACTGCCAGAAATTCAAGCCATATTTAGAAGAGAATGTGAAACCATGGGTATCATTGTTAATGTCAGATGGATCCTGGCTGAAAGCAGCAAATACCAGAAAGATGTTTGCATGTATTTTATTAATTCTGCTAAGGCATTTGACTGTGTGGGTCATAACAAATTATGGATAACATTGCAAACAATGGGAATTCCAGAACCCTTAATTGTGCTCATGAGGAATCTGTACATGGAGTAAGGGACAGTCATTTGATCAGAACAAGAGGATACTGCACAGATTAAAGTCAGGAAAGGAATGTGTTAGGGTTGTATGCTTTCACTATACCTATTCATTCTGTATGCTGATCAAATAATCTGAGAAGCTGGACTATATGAAGAAGAACAGGGCATTAGGATTGGAGAAAGACTCATTAACAACCTGCATTATGCTGAAAGTGAAGAGGACTTGAAGCACTTATTGATGAAGATCAAAGACCACAGCCTTCAGTATGGATTACACCTCAACATAAAGAAAACAATAATCTCACAATTGAACCCATAAGCAACATCATGATAAACGGAGAAAAGACTGAAGTTGTCAAAGATTTTGTTTTACTTTTTAGGAACTCCAGGTTATCCAGTTTCTCTTCTGGTGTTTGTGCATTGTTAATTATGGTTTATATACTATTTATGCCATGTATTAGGGCCCCAAGGGTTGTCCCTATTTTTTTTTCCTTGATCTTCATTGTTTCAGATTTTATATATTTAGATTTTTGATCCATTTGAAGTTAGTTTTTGTGTAAGGTGTGAGGGATGTCCTGTTTCAGTTTTTTACAGATGGATATCCAGTTACATTGGCAACAGTTTTTAAAGAGACTATCTTTTCTCCATTTAACGGACTTTGGGCCTTTGTCAAATATCAGCTGCTCATAGGTGGATGGATTTATGTCTGTTTCCAGTAGTCTATGTTGAGTCAGAATCAACTCGATGGCACTGGGTTTTTTTGATGTGACTGTTGTTGTACCAGTACCAGTCTTTTTTGGCTACTATGGCAGTATAACAGGTTCTAAATCAGTTTGTCTGTGGCCCCCCTTTTTGTTCTTTTTCTGTAATGCTTTACTTATCTGGGGCTTTGTCTCTTTACATATAAAGTTGATGATTTGTTTCTCTTTCTTGTTAAAAAATGCCATTGGAATTTGGATTAGGATTGTCCTGTATCTGTGGATTGCTTTGGGTAGAACTGACATTTCTTCCTATCCATGAGCATGGTATGTTTTTCCACTTATGTTGGTCTCTTGGTTTCTTGCAGTAGTGTTTTGTAGTTTTCTTTATAGATCCCTTACGTCTCTGGTTAGATTAATTCCTAAGTACTTATCTTCTTGGGGACTATTATAAGTGGTGTTGATTTGGTGATTTCCTTTTCAAAGTTGTCTTTATTGACGTAGAGGAATCCAACTGATTTTTGTATGTTTATCTTGTATCCTGATACTTTACTGAAATCTAAGTTCCAGCAGTTTTCTTGTGGATTCTTTGGGGCTTGGTGTGCATAAGATCATATCATCTGTGAAATGGGATAATTTTACTTCTTTCTTACCAGTTTGAATGTCCTTTATTTCTTTTTCTTGTCTTATTGCCCTGGGTAGGACCTCCAACACAATGTTGAGTAAGTGATAAGGGACATTCCTGTCTGGTTCCTGTTCTCAAGGGGAATGCTTTTAGTCTCTCTCCATTTAGAATGATTTTGGCTGTTGGCTTTGTATAAATGCCCTTTTTTTATGTTGAGGAATTTCCTTTCTATTCATATTTTGTTGAGAGTTTTTGTCAGGAATGGGTGTTGGACATTGTCAAATGTCTTTTCTGTATCAGTTGATAACATCATGTGGTTCTTTTGTTTTATTCATATGATGAATTATATTAATTGATTTTCTAATGTTTAGCCATCCCTGCATACCTGGTATGAATCCCACTTTGTCATGATGAATTATTTTTTTGATATGCTGTTGAATTCTATTGGCTAGAATTTTGTTGAGGATTTTTGAGTCTATGCTCATGAAGGATATTTGTCTTTAATTTCCTTTTTTGTGATATCTTTGCCTGGCTTTGGTATCATGGTTATGCTGGCTTCATAGAATGATTTCAGAGTATTCCTTCCTTTTCTGTGCTCTGAAATACCTTTAATAGTAGTGGTGTTAACTCTCTTCCAGGCCAGGTCTTTTTGCTGTTGCTGTTGGAAATTTTTTTTATTACCTTTTCAATCTCTTCTTTTTTTCAATTTTTTTTTCTTTTAGTTTTTCTACCTCACTTTTTGTTAGTTTAGGTAAGTAGCGTGTTTCTAGAAATTTGTCCATTTCCTTTAGGTTTTCAAATTTGTTGTAGTACAATTTTTCATAGTATTCTATTGTGATCCTTTTTATTTCAGCTTGGTCTCTTGTGATATCACCCATATTTTTCTTATTCAGGTTATTTTCTTCCTCTCCTGTTTTTCTTTTTTCACTTTGGCCAGTGATTTGTCAATTTTGTTGATTTTTTCAAAGAATCAGCTTTTGGTCTTGTTGACTCTTTCAACTGTTTTTCTACTCTCTATATCATTTTTTTTCCAGCTCTAACCTTTATTTTTTTCCTTTCTTCTAATGCCTGAAGGCTTCTTTTGCTGCTCTTTTTCTATTTGTTTGAGTTGTAGGGCTAACGTTTTGATTTTGGCCATTTCTTCTTCTTTGGACGTATGCATTTATTGCTATAAATTGATCTCTGAGCACTGTTTTGCTGTGACCCAAA
This sequence comes from Elephas maximus indicus, assembly GCF_024166365.1. NCBI lineage: Eukaryota > Metazoa > Chordata > Mammalia > Proboscidea > Elephantidae > Elephas > Elephas maximus. Next base: position 32,116,400 of record NC_064820.1, on the reverse strand, counting down.
GGCTCTGGTAGAACAATGTGCTTTCATTCTCATGTCATTCTATGAATTTCTTTATTTCATCCTTGATTTCTTCTATAGTCCAGTAGTTTTTGAGCAAGGTGCTGTTCAGTTTCCATGTATTTGATTTTTTTTTTCCTTGCTGTTTCTGTTATTGATTTCTATTTTTATGGCTTTATGGTTGGAAAAAAAAATGCTTTCTAATATTTAGGATTCTGTTAAAGCTTGCTTTATGGCCTAATATGTGGTCTGTTTTGGAGAATATTCCATGTGTGTTGGAAAAGAATGCATACGTGGCTGCCTTTGGGTGGAGTGTTCTGTATATGTCTATGAGGTCAAGTTGATTGATTGTGGCATTTAGATCTTCCTCCTCTTTATTGAGTTTCTTTCTAAACATTTTTTTCTTCACCAAAAGTTGTATATTGAAGCCTCCTACTATTATTGTGGAGCTGTCAATTCCTCTTTTCAGTGTTGTTAAAGCTTGTTTTATGTATTTTGGAGCCCTGTCATTGGATGCATTTATATTGACTATGGTTATGTCCTCCTGGTATATTGATCCTTTAATCATTGTTTAGTATCCTTCCTTATCCTTTGTGGTAGATTTTGCTTTAAAGTCTATTTTTTAGAGATTAATATTGCCATTACTGCTCTTTTTGGTTGTTATTTGCTTGATATATTTTGTCATCCTTTGAGTTTTAGTTTCTTTGTGTCTTTGAGTCTAAAGTGTGTCTCTTGTAGGCAGCATATAGATGCATTTTTTTTTTTTTTAGTCTATTCTGCTACTCTTTCTCTTTATTGGTGTATTTAATTCATTTACGGTCAGAGTAATTATTGATAGGTATCAGTTTACCGCTGTCATTTTGTGTGTGTGTGTGTGTGTGTGTGTTGACAGTTCCTTTGTTCCACTTAATTTTCTGTGCTGAGTCATTTTTCTTTATGTATTTTCTTTTTAGTTTTTTTATTATTGTTGATTTTGTGTTTGCTGAGTCTTTATGTTTTTCTTGTTTATTATTTTGATTGATTGATTTGTTAGTTTCCTTTGTGGTTAACTTAAAATTTCCCTCTATTTTTCCAAGTTTAAACCAATCTTTTATTTCTTGATATTGCCTTAGTTTCCTCTCTGTACGAAAGTTCTATGACTACACCATTTAGTCCCTCTTTTTTTTTTTTTAATGCTGCCATCGTTTACATATTAACACCTCTGTCTCCCTATTTTCAGTCTTTTAGCTTGGACTTATTTTTGCTACATCACTATCTGGCTGATATCTAGTTGTTCTGTCCTGTATTCTAGTCTTGGGTTGTTGTCTGATATTGTTGGTTCTCTACCCAGGGGACTCCTTTTAATATTTCTCATAATTTTTTTTTTTTTTACAAAAAAAGCATATTTGGAAACACCCTAATTTTGCCATCATATATGAGAGACAGGTTGCTGGATATATAATCTTGGCTGGCATTTTTTTTTTCCTTCAAGGCTTTATATATATTGTCTCATTGCTTTCTTCCCTGTGTCATTTCTGCAGAGTAGTTAGAGGTTAGTATTATCAACTCTCCTATGCAAATGACTTTTTGTTTATCTCTAGTTGCTCTTAAGATTCTCTCTTTATCTTTGGTTTTGGAAAGTCTAATTATAATATGTTTTGATGAGTTTCTTTTGGGATCTACCCTGTTTGTGTTCAATGATCTTCTTGGCTAGATATCGTCTTGTCTTTCATGATATCAGGAGTTTTCTGCCAGAAAATCTTCAACAATTCCCTCTGTATTTTCTATCATTGCCCCCGTTCTGGTACTCCAATAACTTGTAGGTTTTTCCTTGTGATAGTGCCCCACATAATTCTTAGAGTTTCTTCATTCTTTTTAATTCTTTTATCTGATTTTTCCTCAAATAAATTTGTGTCAAGGCATTTATCTTCATTCTCACTAATCTGACTTCCATTGCCTCAGTTCTGCTGCTATGACCTTCTAATGAGTTCTCTAAATCTGAAATTTCATTGTTAATCTTTTGGATTTCTATTTGCTGTCTCCCTATGGTTTCTAGCAGCCTATTAAATTTGTCATTCTGTGCTTGTCTTGTTTTCCTGAATTCCTCTATTCCTTTGTCTGTGTATTCCTTGGCTTGTTCTGAGTTTTGCCTGATCTCTTGAAGAGCTCTGTACATTCATATTTTTAATTCTAACTCTGGTAATTTAAAGGACTTCCCTTCCTCTGGGAGGTTTCCTGGCTCTTTGTTTTGATCTCTTGCTGAAGCCATCTTGACCTACTGCTTTAGTGATTTGATATTGACTGTTGTCTCCTAGCCAGAAATAAATTATTGTATTTATTTATTGTATGTTTGCTTACTGTGGCCTAGCTTTTTCTTTTGTTTTGGTTTGGTATGTGCAAGTAGACTGGGTGTGTCAGCTACTTTGGTTACTGGTGTCTTTGAAGCTCTCATGTCCTGTCACCAGGTGGTTAGAGCTGCTACTAGGTGTGTGAGCCCAAGGGTCTCTTCACTTTTCTTGTGCAGCTTCAGCTCAGGTGTCCAGGTCATTGGTCACTGAGTATGTGATGCAGACTCTCACCTAAATTCCTGATGTGCAGGGCTGCATAGATGAGCAATCACAGGTATCTGGCTGCAGTAGGAGGCTATGTGCTTAGCTAGGCAGGAGGCTGATGGCTACCCCTGAGTCTCTGGCTGGAAGGTATGTACCTGTCCCCTAGAGCATGTAGATGGGTAGGTTTTGCAGCTCGACTTTAGGCACCCAGTGCTGTTGGCTCTAAGGACTAGGAGGCACCACTTGTTTTCAGAATCCTGTCATGGGTGGCTAGATGGAATAGGTGGTTTTACCAGATCTTAAGCCCCCGGAGTGGGAGGTGAGGCCTTTGCTTAGGGGGTAGGGAATTGTCAAAAGTTAGAAATCTACAGCTCCCCTTGGCTGCTGCAGTTGAAAATAGGCTTCAGATGTATGCCCTAATTCTTTATGCTAATGAGGGCAGGCAATGTTGACTCGGCCTATACAGGTCGGGGCAGGAGTGGAGGGTGCAGCATATTTGTGGACCTCTTATGCCAGTGGATGGGCAAAGTGGCCACAAGACTGGTGTGGGAACAGAGACCCCTAAATTCTTGGCTTAGGGGGCATGATTTTTTTAATACAGTGGGACTGGTGTCAGAACAAAGCAGGGTGAGGCATGGGTGAAGAGAAGGAAGCACTATTCTGCTGTGAAACTCCAGGTGGGGAAGGGGTTATTTTGACTCCGTGTGGTAGGTTAGACACTTGCACTTAACTTTAGCAGGTTCAGCGCCCCTTCCACCCAGTTCCAGAGGCATATACAAACTCTCAGCAGCCCTACCACCCCAGACATGGTGAGACTCATCCCCAAATACTACTGTTCACCTCAGCCCTGCATGCTGGCTGACACAGCCAGCTGGGCTCCAGCAACCTTGCAACAGGCACTTCACTGGTTTTGAATTGTCTCTCCTTCCCCCTGCTGCTCAGTCCAACTCTTCAGCTTTATCTTTGATGATCAGGGTTCCTAGATTGTCATATATAACCCATTCACTTTTTTCGGGTCTTTGGTGTAAGAAGGATGACAGAAAGCATCTGACTATTCAGCCATCTTGGTCCTGCCCCTCCAAGGATTCTTAATTCAAAACATATTCAGCATTAATACAAGCTAGTTTTTTTTTTTTTTTTTTTTAATTCACTTGCTCTGTTTTCAAAGATGTGTAAAGCATCAGTATAAGCTCTGCAATCAACCACACAATCCAGGAACCTAAAATGTAAAATGCAAATGAACCAAACCTATTTAACCATCTTTTATTACAGCTAAATATGCTAACGGAAGATTTAGTCAAGGTGAATAGTAATTATTTGTGGTATATAATTATCCATAGAATACTTAGAGTTTTTTATTTTTATTTTTAACACATTCAGTTGCTACATGAAGCTAACCATAGTGACCAAAGCCAGTACTTTGCTAAATGTCACCAAAGTGTTTTAACTAATTGTAATAGCCAATACTTCACAGCAAATCTTTAGAAAGGAATTTAAATTATTAGATTATTTCCATGAAGTGTGTTTAACCATTAGCATTCTTCCTCCATGTGTCCACACCTGAATCCAGGAAGGAGTAGAGTAAGAAAGGAAACCTATGGTCTCTTGAGTAAATGAGGAGGCTAATCACTTATTTACCCTCCTGTAACATGTGATCAATATGTTAGCATTTCTGTGCTTGGAATTCCCATAGTGTATCCCATATTTCTCTAATGTAAATTAGCTACCAAACAAATAAATTGAGGAAAAAAACCTCAGAACACATAGAATAGTGATCTTCATCCTGTGACAATGACCCCTTCAAAATACAAGAAGTCTTTCCAAAAACCCATGCACAGATTGTTTTAAAGAAATATTTTTCTAGATTCTTAACTTCTGTATGTACTTTTTATTAGTGTGATGTGCTTGACAACTGAGGTTCGTATCCACTTCCTCCTTTACAATTACACTTATTCATTTTTTACAAGGGCAAGAACACCTCACATTCCATTAGATGTATTGTTCCTATAATGTAAAAAATGCAGAGCCATTAAACACAGAGTAAATTCAAAGCGTTAGACCCTAACTTTAAGTTCCATAAAATTACATTTATTATTAAACATTTTTTAAATATGAAATATGTTATTGCATTATGTTACTCAACAGTAAATCACTAATAAGTGGAAAGCTATCTCAATATGGAAAAATAAATAATTACTTAAATAAAGCTATATTGACACAGGATTTCTTTTTTTTTTGTAATCTAGGCCACCAGTTAGCTTACCACAATTTCATCAATGCCAAAAGTAGACAATGAGTCTTGAGGGATCAGAATGAGACAGTGTATGGCCAGTGTCAGCACTGGGGTGAGACAACCAAGGTGTCCCGGAGCCAGAATTCAGAGGCACTTACTTTCACTTCAAACTTATTTTTTCTTGGTTTGTTTTTATTTTCTAAATTCGGAATGAATACCATCACCTCATCCCACCAAAACCCTACTGTCGTCGACACCAAAATTAAAAACATTTTTTATGGACACATCTCTCTCACTCCCCATATTCACTAAATAACCATGTGTTATATGTTTTCTGATGTCATATTTAGATGAGATCAGATCTTATGGTCTCAGATATAAATGCAACCTCATCTCAATCCAGAGTATTTCATCATGATTATTTCTTGTGTAGGCTATATTAAAACATCTCTTAATTGATCTTCCTGTTTCCACATCATTCTTCTAAACTTAGCCATCCTCATTTCTGTCTACTGGCCTGATCTTTCTAAAATGTAAAATTAGTCCTTCCACATCTTTGCTTAAACCCTGAAATGACTCCTTGTTGCTCATTTAAGCAATGATGTTCATATCACAGTGTGCTCATCACCTTATGTGCGCTCATCTACTTTTTACCACTATCACCTTCTGTCCCCCTCCTAGTAACTCCCATACCCATGCAGTTTCTCCAGACGATACTTGTGTTCATCTGTGTCTTTGTTCTCCCACTGTATCTTTTCCTACCACTCAGTTCTTCTTGGAAAAGGCCCATTAATGTCTTAGAACTCATGTCAAGCAAAATTTACTCTGTGAAGTTGTTCTTAATCTTCCCAACTATAACTGAAACACTTTCATCTATTCCATAGTATGTATGAATTTCTGTCATAGTATATTTTATTATATTTATTGTCCACTCTTCTCAAAGCCTTTCATAGTCAACAAATACATTTTCATTTCCTTTATTCACAGTCCTAATAAAAGTACTAAAAACATAGCAGGTTTTCAATACACGTATTTTGAATAAATAACCCATAATGAGTACAGAATATAATAATAAGAATGAAATGTCAGTAATATTTAATTCAGGCTTACTTGAATCCTTCCATTTCTGGAACTTTAAAACCATTCTTAACTCTTCCCAAATTTCCTGGATAATGGAAGGTCTAACACTTTAAAGCTATCAGCAGATTAACATGCTGTATTAGTGGAAATTCTTCCTTCCCTAAAGGCAAGCTTAATGTTCTTCATCTTTCCTTCAATTCCCAGGGACCCTTTTAGCACTGTAACAAGAAAATTGTCACCCCAGACCCAGGGAGTCTCCTCAAACTAAAGGATTGCCCTATGGGATGCAGTGGAAAACTCTTCTCCGTAATCACTTCTGCTCATGACTTAGCTTAATTGTAGGCAAAAATTTTCCCAAAAAGAGCAGTAAACACAGCTCTCAATAAAGGTTTAGAGTTTTTAAAGAATTGTTTTCTTTTTTCTTACTTCTATATTTCCACGTAAATTCTATAGAAAGCATAAGTTAAAAATTATACCTTATAAATTATATAATTTCATAAAATCAGCTCAGAGTAGAAATTAAACATAATGTTTTTGGGTTCTTATATTCAGAGACTAACCCTACCCCAATTCAAAAGCCCTACAATTCAGCCACATGAGCCTAAAACCATCAAAATGGAGGATACATGCCTAAAATTTACTCTTGAACCACTTGCAGTCAAATTAACTTGAAAAAATAATTACACAATAACAGTTTCCGCATTTCAACGTAATCAGAAATAAATGGTAAGAGGTTCCCAGAAAAGACAACAATAATATTTTTAATCAGCAAAAGTAACATTTTTCCTAGTACAGTATTACAGTTTTATCTATAATTAACATACAAAACAGATACACCTTGGAAAAATATAGCATTTAGTGGTCATCGGAATGATTACTCCTTAACATAAACATACTTTACACAAACATAAAGCCAGACACATACTGAATGGTGATGCCTAGACTCTAACTGTATAAAGTTGCATTTGCCTTGTAGTACTGGTAGGCTTAAAATGTTAACAGGAAAGCAGGCAGAATAGCATAAGCAAAGACAGGGAAGGACACGAAAAAGGCATGTGCATTATGTTTGGCAAAGTATTTACTTAACGCTTGTCAGAAGCCTGCTGAATGTAGTTAGTAGTAAAGAAAAAGTCTGAAACTGCAGGAGGCCAACTTCATGAAAAGCCATTGTTTATGTAGAAAAAAAAAATGTGAGCTTGTTTCAAGCAGAAAAAAATGGAGAAGGAGATCTTAAAGAATAACACAGAATACTTGAGGAAATAGAACAGAAAAATGGTATAAGAAGACAATGGAAACACAAGCTAGTAGGTGAAAAACCAATCCAAACCAAACCCATTGCCGCTGATTCTGACTCGTAGGGACTTTATAAGACAGAGTAGAACTGTCCCATAGGGTTTCCGAGGAGTTACTGGTGAATTTGACTTGCCAACTTTTGGTTAGCAGTGTTAGCTCTTAACCTGTGCCATCAGGGCTCCAGAAGGTGGAGGCAAACCTAAAAGACAGATGAGGAGATGAAGATTCAGAGAAAAAAAAATTATCCTAACAGTGATTAATTAATGTGAAACTCATTCCCCTACATACACATACATAAGAAATGATAATAATTTCCCCTCTTTTTCTCCTGTTTACGTATGAGAACATCTTAACAAACAAGGGTAAAGTTTGCAGTGGTGGGGATGTGGCAGACGTACAGAAAAGAGAAGCTTCTGCTAGCGCCTGGATTCAACGAAAAGGAGTGATACCTCCTTCTCCTGTGGCCTTTTTTTTTCTCTTGTTATTCTCTGCTGTATGGAGGTTGAAATGATGCTCTGACTGAATCACGGGAGCGTCCGCTAGTGCATACTAGGCAAAATATCATGAAGTGAGAAGCAGATTCTACTCAGTCCTTCTCTCCATTTTAAATTTGCGGTACTTTTTAAAGCATTATTTACTTCACAAGATAATTTTTTTTTTTTTAACTAACTTTGAAGGTATTAAGAAGACGATTAGTCTTAAATTCATTTTTTTTATCCTTCATATTTTTCTTCTGTCTTCTTATGCAGATTTTTATTATAAAATAATGTTGTTGTTAGGGGCTGTTGAGTCCGTTCCAACCCATAGCGACCCTAAGCACAACTGAACAAAAATGAAATATATATTTTAGTACAGAGAAAATTTATTAAAAGATTAGATCTTTGTTTTATGAGTCATTGTTTTTGTCAGGCACCCTCCAGTCAGTTCTGACTAATAGCGACCCTGTGTACGTAACAGCAATACACTTCCTGGTCCTGCACCATCCTCAGAAACTTCGCTGTGCTTGAGCCCATCGTTGAAGTCACCGTGTCAATCCATCTCATTAAGAGCCTTCCTCTCTTTTGCTTACCCTCTACTTTACCAAGAATAATGTCCTTCTCCAGGGTGTGGCCTATCCTAATAACATGTCTAAAATACTTGAGATGAAATCTCTCCGTCCTTGCCTTCTTCACTTCTAAGGAGCATTCTTGGTGTACCTCTTCCAAGACAGATTTGTTCCTTCTTCTGGCAGTCGATGGTATATTTAAAATTCTTCACCAACACCAGAATTCAAAGGCATCAATTCTTCAGTCTTCTTTATTCATTGTCCAGGTTTCACATGCATATGAAACAACTAACATATAATGGCTTAGGTCAGGTGCACCCTAGTCGTCAAAGTGACTGCTTTTTCACACTTGAAAGAGATCTTTTGCAGCAGATTTGCCCAATGCAATACGTCATTTGCTTTATCAGGGGCTGCTTCCATGGGCAATGACTGTGGATCTAAGTAAAGTGAAATCCTTGACAACTTCAATCTTTTTTTGTTTATCATGATGTTGCTTATTGGCCCAATTGTAAAAATTGTTGCTTTCTTTACATTGAGGTGCAATCCATACTGAAGGCTGTAGTCTTTGATTTTCATCAGTATGTGCTTCAAGTCCCCTTCATTTTCAGCCACAGGGTTGTGTCACCTGTGTATCTCAGGTTGTTAATAAGTCTTCCTTCAATCCTGATACTGCATTCTTTTTCATGTAGTTCAGCTTCTGGAATTATTTGCTCAGCAAATGATGAGTACTTATTGCCAAATATAAAATATATGTATATTACTGTCTGCCTTCAGTATTAAAGAGGTACAAAAAATGTTAAGCAGAAGTGGTTTTTCAAAAAGAAATGTCATATGCTTTTTGATAACATGTAGATTTTACTTTTGGCAATATGTATTCACAATTTTAAGATAAGCTTCTAGTTAAAAGAATAAATAAGTGGACTGTTAAAAATCTCTCTTTGAGTCAAGAATATTGGACTAGAAGTATAAAAGTGTGTCTAAATTATACAAGCTGGATTCAAAAGAGAATGTGGAACAAGCTGTGTAATGGCTGATGTCAGATGAATTATGGCTGAATATACTGTCTATATTGCAAGACATGGCAACAATCTGCATTGAAACAAATGTGAATTAAAACCTGCATAAATTTCCATTAGTGGCTGAAACATCACTTAATTTACCTTAGAATGAAATTATAGTGTAAAATAAACAAAATATTATTATAATCTGATGTATATCAGTTAAAATACTAAGAGGAATGGATCATATTTTTTTTAAATGAAACCTGGTATATGTGACATTTGCAAAAGTATTAAAAAACCAAGTAAGATAGAGCTTGATTAATTTTCCACTTCAAAGTCATATTTGAGTAGAAAATTATACTCAAGTGCTCACCAACCAAGAAAAAAATGGCATGCTGAATAATCTCCTCTGTATTTTTACAGTAATTCATTTTCTTAAAAATCCTATTTATTACAAGGTGGATTTTTACCAAGTAAAATGAAATGCTTGACAACGTCAATCTTTTTTCTGTTTATCATGATGTTGCTTACTGGTTCAGTTGTGAAGATTTGTGTTTTCTTTATGTTAAGGTGTAGTTCATATTGAAGGCTGTAGTCTTTAACCTTCATCAGTAAGTGCTTCAAGTCCTCTTCACTTTCAGCAAGAAAGGTGTCATCTGCATAACTCAGGTTGTTAATGAGTCTTCCTCCAATCCTGATGTTATGTTCTTCTTCACATAGTCCAGCTTCTTGGATTATTTGCTCAGCATACACACTAAATAGGTATGCTGAAAGGATACAACCCTCACGCATGCCTTTCCTGACTTTAAACCATGTAGTCTCATCTTGTGTTCAAATGACTGACTCTAGGTCTAAGTACAGGTTCCTCATGAACACAATTAAGTATTCTAGAATTCTGATTCTTACGAAAGTTTTCAATAATTTATTATGCTCCACACAGTCAAATGTTTTTTGATAGTCAATAAAACACAGGTAAACATCTTTCTGGTATTCTCTGCTTTCAGCCATAATTCACCTGACGTCAGCCATTATATAGCTTGTTCCATACCCTCTTCTGAAATCCAGCTTGTATTTCTGGCAGTTCCCTTTTGATATATTGCTGTGACCACTATTGAATGATCTTCAGCAAAATTTTACTTGTATGTGATATTAAAAATGATGTTGTTGTTATTTGATGCTGTTGGTTCGATTCTGACTCATAGCTGCTCTAATGTACAACAGAATGAAACACTACCCTGTCCTGCATCATTCACATAATCCTTGTTATGCTTGTGCCCATTGTTGCAGCCACCGTGTCAATCCGTCTTACTGAGAGTTGTCTTAGTTGTCTAGTGCTACCATAAAAGAGATACCACAAGTGGATGGCTTTAACAAAGTGAAATTTATTTTCTCAGTCTAGTAGGTCACAAGTCCAAATTCTTGGTCACAAGTCCAAATTCAGGGTGTCAGCTCCAAGGGAAGGCTCTCTCTGTGGGCTCTGGAGGAAGGCCCTTGTCCTCAAACTTCTCCTGGTCAAGGAGCTTCTCAGGTGCAGGACCCCATGTCCAAAGGACGCACTCTGCTCCTAGTGCTGTTTTCTTGGTGGTATATGAGCGCTCCAACTCTCTGCTTGCTTCCCTTTCTTTTTATCTCTTGAGAGCTAAAAGGTGGTGCAGCCCACACCCTCGAGAAACTTCCTTTACCTTGGATAAGGAAGGTAACCTGAGTAAAGGTGGTGTTACAATCCCTCTCAACTTAAAATTATAATCACAAAATGGAGGACATTCACACATGGCCTAACCAAGTTGATACGCACATTTTTGGGGGGACATACTTCAATCCATGACAAGGGTCTACCTCTTTTTCTGTAACTCTTTACTTTAGCAAGCATGATGTCCTTCTCCAGGGACTGATCCCTCTTGATAACATGTCCTAAGTATGTGTGATTCCAAGGAGTATTCTGGCTGTACTTCTTCCAAGACAGATTGGTTCATTCTTCTGGCAGTCCATGGTATATTCAATATTTTTCTCCAACACCATCAAAGGCATCAGTTCTTCTTTGGTCTTCCTTTTTCAGTGTCCAGCTTTCCCATGAACATGAGGTGAATGATATTAATGACATTGTTCAATAATTTCTGCATTCAGTTGGGTCATGTTTCTTTGGAAAGGATACAAATATGAGTCTCTTCCAGTTGGTTGACCAGGTAGCTGTCTTCCAAATTTCTGTCACAGATGAGTGAACACTTCCAGCACTACATGGATTTATTGAAGCATCTCAATTGTTATTCCATCAATTCCTGGAGCCTTGTTTTTTCCTCAATGCCTTCAATGCAGCTTGGACCTCTTCTTCAGTACCATTGGGTCTTGATCGTATGTGACCTCCTTAAATGGTTGAATGTTGCCCAATTCTTTTTGTGTATTCTTTCCATAAACTTTTGATGCTTCCTGACGCATTTAACATTTTCCCTGTAGCACTGGGTTTTAGAATTCTTCAGTATTGCAATTCCAGGCTTGAATTTTTTCTACCGTTCTTTTAATATGAGAAATGTTGAGTGTGTTCTTCCATTTTGCTTTTCTATCCCCAAGTCTTTGCATATGTTATTATAATACTTAACTTTGTCTTCTCTAACCACACTTTGAAATCTTCTGTTCAGCTCTTTTACGTCACCATTTCTTCCTTTCACTTTAGCTGCTCGATGTTCAAGAGCAACTTTCAATGTCTCTTCTGATATCCATTTTGGTCTTTTCTTTTTTTCCTGTCTTTTTAAGGACCTTTTGCTTTCTTCATGTATCATATTCTTGTTGTCATCCCACAACTCGTCTGGCCTTTAATCATTAGTGTTCAATGAGTCAACTCTATTCTTGAGATGGTCTCTAAATTCAGGTGGGATGTACTTAAGTTTGTATTTTGTCTCTAGTGGACTTGTTCTAATTTTCTTCAACTGCAACTTGAACTCACACATGAGCAATTAATTGATGGTCTGTTCCACAGTTGGCCACTAGCCTAGTTCTGACAGATCATATTGAACTTTTCCATCATGTAATTCCACAGATATAAATATTTTGATTCCTGTTATTCCATCTAGTAAAGTCCACATGTATTTTTGCCATTTACGTTGTTGAGGTAAGATATTTGCAGTGAGGAATCATTGGTCTTGTAAAATTCTACCATGTGATCTCCAGGGTCATTTGTGTCACCAAGGCCATATTTTACAATTGCCAGCTCTTCTTCTTTATTTCCAACTTCCATATTCCAATCACCAGTAATTATCAATGCATCTTGATTGCATGTTATATATATATATATATACACACACACACATATGCATACACACGTGTATTCCTATTCTTTTTTATTTAGGTGTTTTTAGGTGTTTAGAACTATAACATCTGAGCACTGATTAGCTCTATCCTTTTAGTCCTGATATGTTGTAATTTTGTATTTATGCCTTTCCAAGTGTGTTTTATTTCTTGTATAATTTCTCTTTTGACCCATTGAATATTTAGGAGGATGTTTGTATAACTGGCACAGAGATTAAGTGTTTGGTTGCTAACCAGCTGCTATTTGGAATTCACCAGCTGCTATTTAGAAACCCTGTGGGGCAGTTCTACTCTGTCCTATAGGGTCGTTATGATCAGAACTAACTCGATAGCAAAGTGTTTTTTTTTTTTTTTTGGTTTGTTTAACTTTCACATAGTTATTCCTTTCCCAAATTTCCTTCTGTTAATGATTTCTAGTATCATGATTTTTTTTTTCGAAGAACACATTTTCTATGATTTTAATTCTTTAAATATATTGAGGCTTATTTCATGGCCTAAAATAAAGTCTCACCTAGAGAACAATCCTGTATACTTGGAGAAATTTGTACTCTGTTATTGTTGGGTAGGTTATTACTTAAATGTTTGCTGGTTCTAATTAGCTTATAGTGTTTTCCATGTCATCTATGTTTTTATAGGCTTTCAACCTTGTTTTATCCATTATTTAGAGTGGAGTATCAAAGTCCACTGGCAAAAGTGACAACTGCCAGAAATTACCAAACTTTTATTTTTGTTAGTTTGTATTCTTTAAAATAATTATTTTGGCCTTAAATTCTAGAAATTCATATTAAAAATTCACAAGAAAATCATTGTTGTCTGAATCTGCACCTATCAACTCTGGCCAGAGTCATGTAAGTTTAAGGCCAAGACCCGTTGCCATCAAGTTGATTCTGACTCATAGTGTCCCTACAGGAGAGGGTAGAACTGCCCCATAGGTTTCCAAGGAGCAGCTGGTAGATTTAAACTGCCAACCCTTTGGCTAGCAGTCAAGCTCTTAAGCACTTCACCACCAGGGCATTTAATATTTACATGAGCAATAGAAGAGTGAAACCATTTCTTGGAGAAGGGAGTCATAATAAGCAGTCTATTCCAGTGATGCTCACTATGTACAGAATGATGTTAGAATATTCACTGGGGGAGAATATAATTGAAGTAGTAAGTACTAAATACACCAGAAAAAAAAAAAGTGATACTTAAGGAAAAGTCTTGTCTTAAATAATTGCTAGCTTCAACTAAAGAAATGAAGGCAAAGAATAACAAAATAGAAACGAGTGTCCAAGACTCAGACCAAATAGTATAAATCCATTGTATATGTTATGTGAAATGGTAGGAATAAATTGCATAGTGCTTGACACTACCTTCACTTTCTTTAAAGGTCCAAGACTATATCTAGGTCAATATAGTCTTAGAAGGTACTATGTTTTACTTATACCCAGAAATACATCAGATTCATTTATATGCCATAACATCTGAGCTCTAATAAATCTCTGTCCTCTCTCCAATTCTTTAATTAAGTTTTAATGTGGAAAGTCTAGAGTATTTAAGTCACGTGAGGGGGAGAACATTTTTTTTTTTCCAGAATGGATCTCAGATGTATATTGGATGCACAAAAAAATTTCAAAAGTATATACTTTTAGAATAAACATCATTTGTTAGTGACAATTATGCTTTAAGAGCCTACCACAATGTATAGCAAGTAATGGTGTGCTTTAATAAAATGTTCAAATGATTCAATAATATCATTAATTGATGTCTGTTTTATGCCTTATAACACATTGAAAATATGCAATCTTTCAAATCAAGGATAATACCTATTTCCTTCTTTTCATCATGCCTGTTAAATAAAAGCTTGTAATGTAATAAAAGCTGTACTAACTGTGGACTATCTCCTGTTGATTGTTTTCCTAAATACCTCATTCTTCTTTTGCATAAAACTTATTTTTCTAACTCTACAAATAAACAGAATTCAGAAGTTTAAGAATTTCACCCTAGGTTTCTATATATAAATGTCTGTTGTTTCTAATCAGACCTGTGATTAGAATCCAGGTCAATTTTTCTTAAGTTGAAATCTATTATTTCAGACACTATGCAATAAGATTTCATGAACCACATTGTGTTCTTAACAGATACACTTTTTTTTTCTCTTCATGGAATATTATACCTTTTTTTTTTTTTTAAACATTCCTTTGGGATTACTTACATTTTCCAGTGATGAGGTTAAGTCAGTAATGGGCTACTTTCAACTCTACAAATTAAATGATTTCCAAAGTGGTCTTGAGTGTTCTTCTAAATTTGATGTTTTATAGCGGTGGAATGTATTCATCCATGAATATATTTATTTAGTCACCAAGCAAATATTTGTTAAGCCCCTACTATGAACTATAGCCTGAGTTAGATGGTATTATACATTATTGTGTGAGAATAATTAACCTATTAGAATTTTCATTTATTCAAAGGTAATAATTGACTTAAAAGTACTGGCTATGACTTACCTTATATTTTGACAAATTAGGTACAGGAAGTATCCATTTTGGCATGGTTGCTTAGTAAGTGTTCCATGAATCTTGACACAGGGAAACTCAATATAAATTCATATAGAAATTACTTCTAAATTCTATAAGGTTATATTTTTTCAATCAATAGCATTTGGAATTAAAATTAGCTACATGCTAAAGAACTTTTGCATTAGGATAATTTTAGAGGCAATATAAGAGCTGTATTTTATGTATATGTGTCTTAAGTGAGAACATAGAGAATCAGTAACTATTGTCACAGTGCATTACAAGAAATGTGCAGGGTTCAAAAGAAAAATATTTCTAAGCATTACATTTTCTGCAATTTCCGAAAGGTCATTTTTTTTTTCTCCCTGTTAGGGTAGGAATAATTTCCTGCTACTCTCTTTTTTTTTCCTTAGGTTTTGAATATATATATACATATTTTTTGTACTTTAGATGAAGGTTGACAGAACAAACTAGCTTCTCATTTAACAGTATACATATTGTTTTATGACATTGGTTAACAACCCCATGACATTTCAGTATTATCTCTTTTCAACCTTGGGCTCCCTATTACCAGGTTTCCTGTCCATTCCCACCTTCTAGTCCTTGCCCCTGGGCTGGTATGCCCCTTTAGTCTTGTTTTTCCTATGAGTCTGTCTAATCTTAGTTTAAAAGATGAACCTCAAGAGTGACTTCATTACTGAGCTAAAAGTGTGTCTGAGGCCATACTCTTGGGGTTTCTCCAGTCTCTGTTAGGCCAGTAAGCCTGGTCTTTTTTTTTTTTTTTGAGTTAGAATTTTGTTCTACCTTTTTTTTCCAGCTCTGTCTGGGACTGTCTATTGTGGTCCCTGTCAGTGCTGCTGTAACTATTAATCAACATTTGGACAAGAGTATTTCTATAAGTCACTGATCTTGCATTAAGCTTTTTAATTTCATCATATTTTAATTCTCTACATTTTAGAATTGTGTTTCATCAAATACCACATGTTAAACATGTAAATTGTCTTGAGGTAATATAGGGCAGAAGAAAATTGAAAAATATCATTATGGTCACATATGTGGAATTTAAGTATGTAGAAACTTACTTTATAAACCTGAGATTGTCCACATGTACAAGGTTTTACTTAGTTATTTCCACCTTCATCTACTTTTAGGTGATTAATTTTACGTGACATAATTAAGTGACCTACAAGAAGAATCTTTAGAACTGTTAACACTATTTGCCATAAGTGACCACAATGTTAAGTGCCTATTAGCAGCTTAATAGCTACTTAATGATACTGACATTAACAAAAAGTAAAAATTAATGTCAAAACAGGGGAAAATTTTCAAATATAATTTAGAACAGTAGAGTGTTTAGCTTTTACTTTAAAAAGATGATATTATATTAGGTTTTTCATACTCTATTTTTCTAGCATTTTCAGGCTTTCACTGTGGAAAGGTCAAATGTGTACAATTCAAAACCTTTTCAAATATGCATAAATATGAAATGAGAAGAGTGTTAGAAATTTTAATCATGTAGTTAGACAAAGAATAAAAGACAAATAAGTCCATGATATTTTAATCTATACATTTTAAGAAGAAGCCTACCTATGTAGATTATTTGTTCACATTTAAGCCTTATTCTCTATATATGCAAGAAAACTATATTAAATTACAACCACTTGTATTGGAAAAAATTTATCTTGTCCCTAATACATTTAGATTATTTAAAGAGAAATAAGCCAAAATTTCTGGATAGAAGGGTATTCAGAAACTGATAGTCACTGTAGGCAGAAAGAAGGTCTTAAAACTTTTTACTGTTACATGTAAATGTTGGCTTGTTTTTTTAATAAGTATTAATTTGAAGTTTTATTTATATTTAAGTGTAAAAGTTTACATTTAATTTAAATTGCATTTTAAATTACACTTAAATATTTAACAGGGTCAAAATTCTGAGTTGTTATTATTGTTAGGTGCCTTCCAGTAGGTTCTGACTCATAGCATCAAAATGAACAATGGAATGAAACACGGCCCAGTCCTGATTCATCCTCGTAATCTTCGCTATGCTTGAGCCTGTAATTGTAGCCACTATGTCAATTCCTTTCATTGAGGGTCCTCCTCCCTTTCACTGACCCTCCAGGAACTGGCCCCTCATAATAACATGTCCAAAGTATGTGAAACGAAGTCTCACCAACCTTATATCTAAGGAGCCTTCTGGCTGCACTTCTTTCAGGACAGATTCGTTTGACTTCTGGAAGTCAGTGGTATATGCAATATTCTTAGTCAACCTCATAATTCAAAGTCATCAGTTCTTCTTCGATCCCCCTTATTCATTCATTGTCCAGCTTTCACATGCATATGAGATGATTAAAATACCATCGGTCATTTTGACCTTAGTCCTCAAAGTGTCATCTTTGCTTTTCAACAGTTTAAATAGGTCTTTTGCAGTAGCTTTGCCCAATGCAACGTGTCTTTTGATTTCTTGACTGCTGCGTCTATGGGTGTTGATTGTGGATCCAAGTAAAATGAAATCCTTGACAACTTCAATTTTTTTCTCCATTTATCGTGATGTTGCTTATTAGTCCAGTTTTGAGGATTTTTATTTTCTTTATATTGAGGTGTAATCCATGCCAAAGGCTGAATTCTTTGATCTTCATCATTAAATGATGCAAGCTGTCTTCACTTTCATCAAGCAAGGTTGTGTTGTCTGCATAATGCAACTTGTTCATGGGTCTTCCTCCAACCCTGATACAATCAGATCCACTACATCTGTGAAAAGAGACAACAGAAAAGCTCAATATCATTAGTCAGAACAAGGCCAGGGGCCAACTGCAGAACAGATCATCAACTGCTCATACATAATTTCAAGTTGAAACTGAAGAAAATTACAAGTCAAAGAGAGGCAAAGTACAAACTTGAATATATCCCACCTGAATTTAGAGATCATCCCAAGAATGCTTTATTTTCATATTAAAGCTTGAGGACCTATGTTTTAATGCACCGATAGAATTATACATAGAATGTATACTTAGGTACTTAGGGTGCACACATAGGTGCCGAAATGGACATCTAACTCAAGGATTCCATAGAAGCTACCAAATGAGCTAACACTTGAGATGTCTAACACTTGAGATGAGTTTTTTAGCAACCAGCACGGGCTGGACTCAAAGGAAAGATGTTTGGATGTACAATAATTTTGTTATTATTAGGTGCCCAAGAGTCAGTTTTGACTCACAGTGACCCTAGGTACACCAGAACAAAACTTTAGCCTGTCCTCTGCCATCCTCACATTGCTATGCTTGAGGACATTGCTGCAGTCACTGTGTTAGTCCATCTCAGTGATGGTCTTCCTCTTTTTTGGTGACCATCTACTTTACCAAGCATAACATCCTTCTCCAGGTGATAGTCCCTTCTGATAACCTGTCCAAAGTAGCAAGATGAAGCCTTGCCTTCCTGCATTCTAAAGTGCATTCTGTATGTACTTCTGCAAGACAAATTTATTCCCTCTTCTGGCTGTCCATGGTATATTCAATATTCTTCACCAAAACTGTGATTCAAAGGCATCAAGCCTTCTTCAGTCTTCCTTATTTATTGTCCGACTTTCCCAAGTATATGAGGCAATTGAAAATATACAGCTTGGGTTAGGTGCACGTTAGTGCTTAAGGTGACATCTTTGCTTTTTAGCACTTTAAATAGGCCTTTTGCAGCAGATTTGCCAAATGCAATGCATCCTTTGATTTCTTGACTGCTGCTTCCGTATGAGTTGATTGTAGATCCAAGTAAAAGGAAATCCCTAACAACTTCAGTGATTTCTCTGTTGATCATGATGTTGTTTATTAGTCTAGTTGTGGGGATTTTTTGTTTTCTTTATGTTGAGTTGTAATCCTTACTGAAGGTTGTAGTCTTTGATCTTTATCGGTAAGTGCTTCAAGTCCTCTTCTCTTTCAGCAAGCAAGGTTGTGTTGTATGTGCGTATCACAGGTTGTTAACGAGTGTTTCTCTAAACCTGATACCCCATTCTTCTTCATACAGTCCAGCTTCCCAGATTATTTGTTCAGCATACAGACTGAATGCTGTTATTGTTGTTAGGTGCTCTTGAGTAGGTTCCAACTCATTACAACCCATGTACAACAGAATTAAATAGTGCTCAGTCCTACACCAGTCTCCACAATTGTTGTTATGCTTCAACCCATTGTTGCAGACACTGCATCACTCCATCTTGTTGAGGGTGTTCCTCATTTTCACTGACCCTTTACTTTACCAAGGACGATGTCCTTCTGATAACACGTGCAAAGTATGTGAAACTTAGTCTCACCATCCTTGCTTCTCAGGAGCATTCTGGCCGTATTTCTTCCAAGACAGATTTGTTCATTCTTTTGGCAGTCCATGGTATAGTCAATATTCTTTGCCAACACCATAATTCAAAGATGTCAATTCTTCTGTCTTCCAGATTGAATACATACAATAAAAGACTACAACCCTGACACACATATTTCCTTCATTGCGCCACACACTTTCCTTTGTTCTGTTTGAACGACTGCCTCCTGGTCCATGTACAGGTTCCTCATGAGCACAGTTAAGCCTTCTGGAATTCCCATTCTTCTCTATGGTATCCATAACTTGTTATGATCTACACTGTCAAATGCCTTTGCATAGTGAATAAAACACACAATAAAGCTTTGTGGTAGTCTCTGCTTTCAGCCAAGATCCATCTGATATCAGCAATAATTTCTCTCATTCCAAGTCCGTGTCTATATCCAGCTGGAATTTTTGGCAGTTCACTGTCAATGTACTGCTTCAACCACTTTTGAAAAATCTCAAAATTTTACTTGTGTGTGATATTAATGATATTGTTCAAAAATTTCTACATTCTATTGGATGACGTTTCTTTGGAATGGGCATAAATATGGACCTCTTCTGGTTGGTTGGCCAGGTAGCTTTTTTCCAAATTTCTTGGCAGAGATGAGTGAGCACTTCCAGCACTGCATGTATTTGTTGAAATATCTAAATTGGTATCCCATTAATTCTTGGAGCCTTGTTTTTTGCCAATGCCTTCAGTGCAGCTCAAACTTCTTCCTTCAGTACCATTGGTTCTTGATCGTATGCTACCTCCTGAAATGGTTGAATGTTGAACAATTCTTTTTGGTACTGTGACTCTGTGTTTTCCTTCCCTCTTCTTTTGATTCTTCCTGAGTTGTTTAATATTTTCCCTATAGAATCCTTCAACATTGCAACTCAAGTTTTGAGTTTTTTCTTCAGTTCTTTGAGCTTGTGAAATGCTGAGTGTGTTCTTCACTTTTGATGTTATAATACCAGGCTTTTACATATTTTATTATAATACTTTACTTTGAATTCTCAAGTCAGCCCTTTGAAATCTTCTGTTTTACTTCATTTCTTCCATTCACCTTAGCTTGTTTTCTTAGTTATCTAGTGTTACTATAACAAAAATACCACAAGTTAATTGTATTAACAAAGAGACATTTATTCTCACACAGTCTTGGAGGCTAGAAGTTCAAATTCAGGATACCAGCTCTGGAAGAAGGCTTTCTCTCTCTGTAGGCTCTGGGGGAGTTCTTTATGGTCAATCTCCTCCTTATCTAGGAGCTTCTCAGCACTGGGACCTTGGGCCCAAAAGACATGCTCATCTCTTAGTTCTTCATTCTTGGTGCCATGAGGTCTCATTGTCTCTCTGCTGGATTCTTTTTTTATGTATATCAATAGAGATTAACTTGAGACAAAATTTAATCTTATAGCTTGAGTCTTGCCTCATTAACATAACTGCCTGTAAAATCCTGCCTCATTAACATCATACATTCACTAACATCATAGAGGTAGGATTTACAATAGATTGTAAAATCACATCAGATGACAAAATGATGGACAATCACACATTACTGGGAATTGTGGCCAAGTCAAATTGATACACATTTTTGGGGGACACATTTCAATCCATAACAATAGTCTGCATTCAAGAGCACGTTTCAGTGTCTCCACTGATATCCATTTTCTTTCCTGCCTTTTTAATTACTTCTATCTAGCTTTCTTCATGTCTAATGTCCTTGATGTCATTCCACAACTCGTCTGGTCTTTGGTCATCAATGTCCAACTCTTCCAATCTATTCTTGAAATGGTCTCTAAATTCAGGTGAGATATACTCAATGTCATATTTTGGCTTTTGTGGACTTCTAACGTTCTTAGGTTCATCTTAAATTTGAATATGAGCAATTGATGGTCTGTTCCACAGTCACCCCTTGGCCTTTTTCTGACTGATGATATAGAGTTTTTCCATTGTCTCTTTCCATAGATGTAGCCAACTTGATTTCTGTGTATTCCACCAGGTGAGGTCTCCATGTATAGTCACCATTCATGTTGTTGAAAAAGGGTATTTGCAATGAAGAAGATGTTGGTCTGGCAAAATTCTATCATGCAATCTCCAGCATTGTTTCTGTCACCAAGGTCCATTTCATTTTTGAAGCCTTCCAATTTTCCTAGATTCATACTTTGTACATTCCACTTTCCAATTACTACTGGATGCTTCCAGCTGTTTCTTCTCATTTTGAGTTGTGCCAAGTTGACAAATGAAGATCCAGAAAGCTTAACTCCATCCACATAATTAAGTGGTTAAGTGCTATGCCTGTAAACCAAAGGGTCGGCAGTTCAAACCCACCAGGGGCTCCTTGGAAATTCTATGGGGCAGTTCTACTCTGTCTTATAGTGTCACTATGAGTCGGAATTAACTCGACAGCATGGGTTTTTTTTTTTTTTTTTGGTTTGGCTACTTTAAGGAGGCAGCATTTTGCTAGTCATATTTTGAGTGCCTTCCAACTTGAGGAGCTCATCTTCTGGCACTATATCAGACAATTTTTCACTGCTATTCATAAAAATTTCACAGACTAATTATTATTATTTTTTTTTTTTGGACTTAGACTGCCAGGTCCTTCTTCCTAGTCTGTCTTAGTTTGGAAGTCCCGCTGAAACCTGTCTACCATGGGTGACCTTGCTGGTACTTAAAAAAAACACCAAAGTAGAACAAACTGAGAGATGTGTGGAGGTAATAATTATAGATACATTCAAATGTCTGGAAATAAAGAATACAGATAATTGCAATTATTAAAATTACATGTACAAAAACCTGGAGATAGAAAACCAAAAAGGAAGAACACACTGGACATTTCTCAAGCTCAAAAAACTATAGAAAAAATTCATGCCTTGAGTTGCATTGTTGAGGGATTCTACGGGGAAAATATTGAATTATGCAGAAAGCATCAAAAAAAGATGGGAGGAATACACAGAGTCACTATACCAAAAAGAATTAGTAGACATTCAAACATTTTAGGAGGTAGCATATGACCAGGAAGCCATGGCACTGAAGGAAGAAATGCAGGCTGCACTGAAGGCATTGGCAAAAAAAAAAAAAAGTCTCCAGGAATTAACAGAATACCAAAGAGATGTTTCAAAAAACAGATGCTGTGCTGGAAGTGCTCACTCGTCTATGCCAAGAAATTTGGAAGACAACCACCTGAACAACAGATTGGAAGAGATCCATATTTATGCCTATTCTCGGGAAAGGTGATCCAACTGAAATAAGACATTATCAAACAGCATCATTAATATCACATGCAAGTAAAATTTTGCTGAAAATCATTCAAAAGTGGCTGCAGCAGTAAATTGACAAGGAATTGCCAGAAATTCAAGCCAGATTCAGAAGAGAATGAGGAATCAGGGATATCGTTGCTGGTGTCAGATGGATCCTGGCTGAATGCAGAGAATATCAGAAAGATGTTTACCTATTTTTTTAAAACTATGCAAAAGCATTCAAATGTGAAGATCATAACAAATTATGGATAACATTGCAAAGAATGGAAATTCCAGAACACTTAATTTTGCTCATGAGGAACCTGTACATAGACCAAGAGGCAGTTGTTTGGACAGAAACAAGGGGATAGTGAACGGTATAAAGTCAGGAAAGCTGTGCTTCAGGGTTGTATCCTTTCACCATACCTCTTCAATCTGTATGCTGACCAAATAAAACATCAAGCTGAACTACATGAAGAAGAATGGGGCATCAAGATTGGAGGAAGACTAAATTAACAACCTACGTTATGCAGATGAAACTGAAGTGGACTTGGAGCACTTACTGTTGAAGGTCAAAGACCACAGCCTTTGGTATAGATTACCCCTCAACATAAAGAAAAAAAAATCCTCACAACTACACCAATAAGCAACATTTTTTTTTTTTTAGTGGAGAAAGATTGAAGATGTCAAGGATTTCATTTTACTTGGATCTACAATCAACACCCATGGAAGCAGCAGTCAAGAAATCAAAAGATGCATTGTGTTGGGCAAATTTACTGCAAAAGATCTCTTTGATGTATTGAAAAGCAAAGATAACACCTTGAGGACTAAGGTGCGCCTGATCCAAGTCATGGTGTTTTCATTGCCTCATGTGCATATGAAAGCTGGATAATGAAGAAGGAAGCCCAAAGAAGAATTGATGCCTTTGAATTATGTTGTTATCGAAGAATATTGAATATACCATGGGCTGCGAAAAGAATGAACAAATCTGACTTGGAAGAAGTACAACCAGAATGCTCCTTAGAAGCAAAAATGGAGAGACTATGTCTCACATACTTTTGACTTATTATCAGGAGGTACCATCACTGGGAGAGGGAAATCATGCTTGGTAACATAAAGGGTCAGCAAAAAGAAGACCCTCAATGAGATGGATTGACACAGTGGCTGCAACAATGGGCTCAAGCATAACAATTGTGTGGACGGTACAGGACAGGGCATTGTTTTGTTCTGTTGTGCATAAGGTATTTATGGGTTGGAACTGACTCAAAGGCACCTAACAACAACAGAAGTTGGGCATGTTGGGGTAATTGTGGGAGACAAGGCAGATAGGGACACAAAGCAGAACACATGAGAGGTTATGTCAAGCTAGAGTATGAAATTAATTCTAAGTGGGAGTCACTAAATAGTTTTAAAATAACAAATGTGATAAAGTAAGTTCTATTATTTTCTTTGCACACCTAATCTACCCATTCATCTTTCCATCCACCTCTCATTCCACACGTTTTCACCATTAAGGTATCCATCCTGGATTAACTTGCCTGTCTATCTGTAGTAGCCCTCTCCCTTGCCCAGTGAAAAAGAATATGAGGTAAACTTTTGTATTGAGAATGCAAAAGTACTGATAACTTTGGAGAATGGAGAGGGGAGGTAATATTTTATATGGAAAGCAGTTGACTGTGTTGTGTGTTTATCTGGGAGGAGGAAATAATACCATTGTATATATCATGAGGCAAAATGCATCTTCAGTATTTGTATCTCATTTTCAATATCCACAAAAGTCAGAATGCCTTTAAAAGTATTATTTATTACTAAAAAGGAAATGGAGTTTGCTACTATCTAATTCCAAATACATATTGGGTAGTGAGAGACATGTTTTTTCCCTGTTGATTGATGTTCAGTGTGTATTAGCCTCTAATGAGTGTCTGATGGTTCCTTCTTTCTATGGTATCTATCTCTGTTTTTTCTTATTCTTGCTTTCCCTCAGTTTTGTCGTCACTTTTAAAGAGTAGGAAAGAAGCAAGCTTTTATCTTAGGTTATCTTAGGATAGCCTCTAATGAATGATTGAAGAGTTCCAAGAACATTAGTAACATGATTGCAATCCTATAATGCAAGATTTATATACTACTCTGTATAATAGTCAAAATGATGTATTACATGGGTACTGTAATTAAGGGGCATAAATATAGTGTTCTGGGAATAAGTTTAATTTTATCACATAATTTTAAATGATGCACATTAATAATTAATGTATTGTGTTCAAATATAATTTGAGTGATTTAAATTTCCACAGAAACACCATATTAAATGATCCTGATTAGCATTGACTTAATATCAAATAAATTATTGTCAGGCCAATTATTTTTATAAATACTTTACAGAATACATCAATAATTAATAGATGTGTTTAAATAACAGCTCTTTGGTATGATAGAGTGTTTGTAGAGTAGACTACACTAATTCCTTCTTCCCTGCGTTAACTGCTCTTTGAAATGTGAGATTCCAGGCTCTCCTATCAAGAGTTGAAGTTTATTTCCCCACCCTTTTAATCTTGGTTTGTGACTTGTTTTGTTCAATGGAATGCAGTCGAATTGGCTTTGTGGATGTCTGGACCTTGAACCCCCTGCTCTCTTCCTCATGAAATGTTTCCCTGAAATCACTATATCATATAATAAGTCTAGAAGGCACATGGAGCAGAGATGAACCAGCATGGCTGAGGCTACCTAATGAACATGTAGCCAGCATTAACCATCAGAAAAGCTAATGTGGCTATATTTGATCATCCACTTACAGTTTGGTCACAGATGACTGCACCCTCATCAGGGTACTCCAGGGGAGACAGGCAGAATTGCTCAGCTGAGCCCATTCAAATTGTTTAAAATTATAATCAAATAATAAGATTAGTGTTTGAATCTACTAAATTTCAGGGTGGTTTGTTACTCAGCCATATAAAGGAGAAACACTTGCAATGCATTATAGTATTATCATTTTTCCATATGCAGCATTTTTTTTTACAAACAAAAAATTTAGGTATAGTGAGAAAATGTCAGATAAAATAATCAATCAAAAAATATAATAAATTATTTAGTATATAAATATTTTGCAGCACTTTCTATGTGCTAAACAATTACCCAATGTGCTACATATTTATGCTGAGTAATCTCATACATTGTAGCATAGATACACAGATATATGCAAAATATATCTTCTTTAGATAAGTGAAGATACAGGAACAGTAAACATGAGCAACTTAACAAACGTTGCAAAGCAAGAATTGAAAAATAGAAGTTCAAGTGAGTCTGAATTCTCAAGATAGCATAATGAGAGTAAAAATTCTGTGTGTATCTTTATATAAAAATGATTTCTATTCAATTATTTTAAAAAAGATGAACTTTACCGTGTATTAGTCACTTGGCTAAACTCTGATAATTGTGAACAAAATAAAAATACTATCAGACCCTCTTTGATATAATATTTGAGTGCTGTGAAAGCCTTTATTCCTCATCAAATATAAATATTTCATAACAATTATCACAATATTTAATGTTTATATTTAAAGATGTAATTTAGTCTCAAGGAGAGCCTCTGTGCGGGAGGGATATCGATGTTAGAGATGAAGAATGAGCAGAAGTAGGGAAACCATAGATGCAAGAGCATTTCAGGGAGGGAGAAGTGAAGGTTCAGGTACTCAATGGTAGGAGAAAGCTTGGTACACTCAAGAAACTGAAAGTCAGTGACACATACTGAGGAAGGAGCTGAGAAGCAGCAGTGTAAGACAAGGCTGGAGGGCTATGCAGAGGTCAGATATTGCAGGGTCTTGAGGGACATAGGGAAACGCTGGTGGCACAGTGGTTAAGCGCTATTGCTGCTAACTGAAAGGTCAGCAGCTCGAATCTACCAGGTGCTCCTTCGAAACCCTATGGGGCAGTTCTACTCTGTCCTATAGGGTCGTTGTGAGTTGGAATCGACTCGACAGCACTGGGTTTGGTCTGGTCTGGTCTGAGGGAGGTAGTACAAATTATGGATTTTCTGAGAGTAATTGATGACCTTAAACGGCATACCGAATAATCAGATCTGCATTTTAGGTTGTTTACAATTGTATATTATCTTAAAAATATACTGTTAGAATAAGACTTTTGATTATGTTTTAAGTATAAGAAGTAGAATTTCAAGGTCAATCATGCACGTTTTAACGTAGATTTTCCTATATGATCCACGAATGCCTGTGTTAGTTCCCTAGGACTGCTGTGACAAAGTACTGCAAGTTTAGCAAAAGTTAATTCTCTCACAGTTCTGGAAAATAGAAGTCCAGAATGAGGGGTCAGAAGAGCCACCATGTCTCTCAGCTCTCCAGGGGAGTATCTACTGCATGTTTTTCTGCTGGCATTGCCAAAAATCCTTGGTGCTCCACGGCTTGTAGACGGATCAGTCTGATCTCTGTCTCCATGGTCACATGGCTTTCTCCTTGTTTGTCTGCATCTGTGTCTCTTCCCTTCTTATAAGGACACCAGTCATATTTGATCAGGTCCCACACTGACAATATTAAATAACATTATAAAAATAAATACATAAAAATGAAAATGTAATCTGCTTTCAATTTAATTCTGAGGGATGTTCTTATCTTCTAGAGGCCACTGCATCCTTGGCTTATAGCCACCTTTGTCCTCAAAGCCTATAACAGAGAATCAAGTCCTTTTCAAGTCTCATGTTATTATACAGGCCCCCAGGGATAATCCAGGACAGTCTACCCGTCTCAAGATTTGTAACATTAACCACATCTGCAAAGGCCCTTTTGCCATGTAAAGTGACATATTGTCAGATTTCAAGGATTAGATAGTGAGCATCTTTGGGGTGGCCATTATTCTGCCTACCGCATCTGTCCAGTGAACTTAAATGACACACCTGCATTAGCTGTAACATTTCCACTTGTGGTTTAGCTTCTCAGTCTTTCTATTCCCTTCATTGTTCTATTTGAAGGGACATTGTTAGGTGTCGTCAAGTTGGTTCCCACTCATAGTGACCCTATAGGACAGAGTAGAACTGCTCCATAGGGTTTTCAAGGAAGAACTGGTGGATTTGAACTGCTGACTTTTTGGTTAGCAACTGAGCTCTTAACTACTACGAAGAGAAAATAAAAGAGAATTCCTTACAAATGATGAAAAATATATACCCGTAAATTGAAGACACAAAAGAAATCCCAAGTAGAAGAAATACAAAGAAAACTACTACCAAAGATAAATAAAACAATCTTAAAAATACCTATAGAAGAAAGACACATTACCGTTAATGGACTAATATGAATGATGGCTGGTATAAATAATATGTCAGTATGCAATTATACGATATATTTAAAGTGGTGAAAGAAAGAAAAACTACCAAAGTAAAATTTTATACTTGTTGAAAAAAATTTTTTTAAAAAAATGCAATCCCTTTAAAGACATTTTACACAAACCAATGCTGAAAAAATACTGTCACCAAGAACTGCATTACAAGAAATAAAACACGCACTCCTCACTTACTGACTTGGTTAAGTTCCAAAGGTCATTATGTGAAAATCGGCATTCTGTGAAAATAGAGGATGATTGTATCAGATGACAAAGTGGAGGATGACTACATCATTACAAAAATTCTAAACTACATCCTTACATAAATACCTAAATACATCATTACATAACTGCCAAATCACTGAAAATCATGACCCAGCCAACTTGACACATAACCTCAACCATCACAGCAAACATCCTTCTATCCTCAAACCTCGGCTGTCGTTATTGCCAGACATACATCATTAATGCACAAAATAGATAATAGATTTTTTACTATTGTGAATGCTAAATGTCAGATAAAGAAATAGTCAATGAGAGAAGAGTAAGTGTAAGGGAAGTTCTATCTATAAAATGATAATTCCAGGTTGGAACATTCATCTAAAAAAATGAATAAAGAACATCGGAAAGGGTAAACCTAGTGAACGTCAAGGGCAATCAAAGAAGCATGAACTCCAACATTAACTCTTGGTTTTGACATCTGATCTGAATTTTATTTACATCTAACACTCATATCCTAGGCTGAGGGTTATTAAGTATGCCATCTATTTTATCAATCAGGAGGGACTACTGCTTATTTCAAAGACCAATGACACTGCTCACACAAACCTAGTTTTAATTTTTTTTTCCTTTTCGAAATTTTTTTTTTTCTACTATGGGACAGTTAAGTGCACAAAAACTGCAAAGGTCTTTCATGACAGGGCTGCAGCCCACTTAAGTTTCTGGGCAACCACCTCTTACCCCTACCCATTGGAGGGCCGACTTGCTTATTCTTCTCAACTTCCACTACCATGATGCTCTTGCCTCTTTCACTTCTTTCTTTTCTGAAGCTGCTACTTCCTTTACTGCCCCAGCTGCTGCTCCCTGAAATAGCCCAAGGCCATTACCCTTAGCCTCTGTTCACCTGCCTGTTACCATGATCCATTGTTCAAGCTAGGGAAGGGATGGCACCTCTGGACCTAAGGCTTCATCCTGAACACTCTGGTTTTTAAGGCAAGACATTATTATCTCTCCATTTCTTCTCTTTAGACACTCATACGGTAGCCTGGAAAGCATGCAAAAAAACATGACCAAGGTGCACACCAAGCAACCTTCTCCACTGATCACTGGTCAGTGTGCCTCAGTCAGGTGTTTCTGCAACCTAACACTCTCCTTTTGATTCCTTGACGGCTGCTTCCATGGCTGTTGATTGTGGATCCAGGTAAAACGAAATC
Source organism: Elephas maximus indicus (assembly GCF_024166365.1). Taxonomy (NCBI): domain Eukaryota; kingdom Metazoa; phylum Chordata; class Mammalia; order Proboscidea; family Elephantidae; genus Elephas; species Elephas maximus. The sequence continues at coordinate 32,087,113 of NC_064820.1, read as the reverse complement.
CTTGACAACTTCAATCTTTTCTCCGTTTATCATGATGTTGCTCATTGGTCCAGTTGTGAAGATTTTTGTTTTCTTTATGTCGAGGTGTAATCCATACTGAAGGCTGTGGTCTTTGATATTCATTAGTAAGTGTTTCAAGTCCTCTTCACTTTCAGTAAGCAAGGTTGTGTCATCTGCATAACACAGGTTGTTAATGACTCTTGCTCCAATCCTGATGCCCCACTCTTCTTCATATAGTCCAGCTTCTCATATTATTTATTCAGCATACAGATTAAATAGGTATGATGAAAGAATAGAACCGGACGCACAACTTTCCTAACTTTAAACCAATCAGTATCCCCTTGTTCTGTCCCAACAACTGCCTCTTGATCTATGTAAAGGTTCCTCATGAGCACAATTAAGTGTTCTAGAATTCCCATTCTTTGCAGTGTTATCCATAGTTTGTTATGATCCACACAGTCGAATGCCTTTGCATAGTCAATAAAACACAGGTAAACATCCTTCTGGTATTCTCTGCTTTCAGCCAGGATCCATGTGACATCAGCAATGATATCCCTGGTTCCACGTCCTCTTCTGAAACTGGCCTGAATTTCTGGCAGCTCCCTGTCAATATACTGCTGTAGCCATTTTTGAATGATCTTCAGCAGAATTTTGCTTGCGTGTGATATTAATGATATTGTTCTATAATTTCCACATTCAGTTGGATCACCTTTCTTGGGAATGGGCATAAATATGGATCTCTTCCAATCAGTTGTCCAGGAATCTGTCTTCCATATTTCTTGGCATAGGCGAGTGAGCGCCTCCAGCACTGCATCTGTTTGTTGAAACATCTCAATTGATATTCCATCAATTCCTGGAGCCTTGTTTTTCGCCAATGCCTTCAGAGCAGCTTGGACTTCTTCCTTCAGTACCATTGGTTCCTGATCCTATGCCACCTCTTGAAATGGTTGAATATCGACTAATTCTTTTTGGTATAATGACTCTGTGTATTCCTGCCATCTTCTTTTGATGCTTCCTGTGTCTTTTAATATTTTTGCCATGGAATCCTTCACTATTGCAACTTGAGCTTGATTTTTTTCTTCAGTTCTTTCAGATTGAGAAATGCCGAGCGTGTTCTTCCCTTTTGGTTTTCCATCTCCAGCTCTTTGCACATGGCATTATAATACTTTACTTTGTCTTCTCGAGAGGCCCTTTGAAATCTTCTGTTCAGTTCTTTTACTTCATCAATTCCTCCTTTTGCTTTAGCTGCCTGACGCTCAAGAGCAAGTTTCAGAGTCTCCTCTGACATCCACCTTGGTCTTTTCTTTATTTCCTGTCTTTTCAGTGACCTCTTGCTTTCTTCATAGATGATGTCCTTGATGTCATTCCAGAACTTGTCTGGCCTTTGGTCACTAGTGTTCAATGCATCAAATCTATTCTTGAGATGGTCTCTAAATTCAGTTGGGATATACTCAAGGTCATATTTTGGCTCTCGTGGACTTGCTCTGATTTTCTTCAGTTTTGGTTTGAACTTGTATATGAGCAATTGATGGTCTGTTCCGCAGTCAGCCCCTGGCCTTGTTCTGACTGATGATATTGAGCTTTTCCATCATCTCTTTCCACAGACGTAGTCAATTTGATTTCTGTGTGTTGCATCTGGCAAGGTCCATGTGTATAGTGGCCGTTTATGTTGGTGAAAGAAGGTATTTGCAAAGAAGAAGTCCTTGGTCTTGCAAAACTCTATCATTCAATCTCCATCATTGTTTCTATCACCAAGGCCATATTTTCCAACTACTGATCTTTCTTCTTTTTTTCCAACTTTTGCATTACTAAAAAGACACATTGCATTGGGCAAATCTGCTACAAAGGACCTCATCAAAGTGTTGAAGGGCGAAGATGTCACCCTGAAGACTAAAGTGCGCCTGACCGAAGCCATGGTATTTTCAGTCACATCATATGCATGTGAAAGCTGGACAATGAATAAGGAAGACTGAAGAAGAGTTGATGCCTTTGAATTGTGGTGTTGGCGAAGAATATTGAATATACCCCGGACTGCTGAAAGAACAAACAAATCTGTCTTGGAAGAAGTACGGCCAGAATGCTCCATAGAGGCTTGAATGGCGAGACTGCGTCTTACATACTTTGGACATGTTGTCAGGAGGGATCAGTCCCTGGAGAAGGACATCATGCTTGGTCAGCGGAAAAGAGGAAGATTTTCAATGAGATGGATTGACACAGTGGCTGCAACAATGAGCTGAAGCACAACCATGATTGTAAGGTTGGCGCAGGAGCAGGCAGAGTTTTGTTCTGTTGTGCATAGGGTCACTATGAGTCAGAACTGATTCAATGGCACCTAACAACAGCAACAACAGCACTTTCCTATTTTAGAGTGCATTCCTGCCTAGCCAAGACATGTGTTGCAGGTGTTTGTGTCAGCAGTTTCTCAAGGTTCTCATTTAGAATGGTGATTCTGGTTTCCACAGATCCCAATATTGACTTCAAAACTTGTCTTTCACTTTTCAAATGCAGTGGGTCTTCATGTAAAAGAAATTTTCTTGGTACTGTTCTAATAACCTTATCCCAGAGGGGTACTCATTTCAGGAAACTGGTAAGACATTAGGGGCAAGAAATTTCTGGTTGTCTGCCGTTAATACTATGCCTGGCATAGAGTAGAGGCTAAAAGAATATTGGTTGAATGAGAAATAAAATACAAACACCTGGAAAAAAGACAAGGAATTATTAACAACAGGTATTTTTGAAGATGCTAACATGTTTTGGGGTTGTTATTGTTCTTATTTTCCTATACCCATTAAAAATTTTCCTATATTTATATATTTTCCTATAGTTACTATACATACTTAAGAGTTTCTGGGTGGCACAAATGCTAAGATCTTGACTACCAGTAAAAAGATTGGTGGTTTGAATTGATTCGGAGTCACCTTGGAAGACAGCTCCAGCAATATGCTTCCAAAAGGCCACAGCCTTGAAAATCTTATGGGGAATTTCTATTCTGCACACATAGAGTTTCCACAAGTAGGAATAGATTTGACAGCAACTAACAACAGCATATATATGTATATAGCAAGGATTTCAGTTTACTTGGATCAACCATCAACACCCATGGAAACAGAAATCAAGAAATCAAATGATGCATTGCATGGGCAAATCTGCTGCAAAAGACCTCTTTAAAGTGTTGAAAAGCAAAGATGTCACCTTGAAGGCTAAGGTGAACCTGATCCAAACCATAATGCTTTCAATTGCTTCATATGCTTGCAAAAGCTGGACATTGAATAAAGAATGCCAAAGAATTAATGTCTTTGAATTATGGTGTTGGTGAAGAATATTGAATATACCATAGACTGCCAAGAAAAGGAACCAAGCTGGAAGAAGTACAACCAGATTTCTCCTTAGAAGCAAGGATGGTGAAACCGTCTCACGTACTTTGGAAATGTTGTCAAGAGGGATCAGTCCTTGGTGAAGGACACCATGCTTGGTAAAGTACAGGGCCAGTGAAAAAGAAGAAGACCCTCTACTAGATGGATTGACACAGTGGCTGAACAATGGGCTCAAGTATAAAAACCATTATGAGGATGGTGCGGGACCAGGCAGTATTTCCTTTTGTTGTACATGCAGTTGCTATGAGTCAGAATGGACTGACCACATTTAACAACAACAAATATATATAATGAAAGTGGAAAAAAATAATAAAAGCAATTTCATGGTTATCATATTTCTCCATAGGTTATCTTAAATCGGTCATATGTTTAAGACATTAAAATCTGATATACTACTCTTCGGGGTCTAACTATTTTATAATCCTAGTTTCTTGACGTGAGAGTTTTTTTCCTTGTAATTCAATGACATTCAATTTATAATGTACCCTTTCAATTAGATAAGTAATTCAATATCCTTGTCAAATGAATTATAAAAGGACATACTTTAGGCCTACTCAGCTTGCCAAACAAATTCCCTTTTTGAATCTAGATATTAACATGCCATAAAAAATTTATCCTTGAAAGAGTTTGAATTTGAATTGATATTTTGTGTACAAAAATGAGTAGTTTGTATTAAAATGGATATAGTAACTGAGTTAATTTTTTTGACAAATATATGATTTGGTATATGAAATGTGTGTCCGTGTGTACATTTTAACGTTACCTAAACTATTATTCTAGGTAATTAAAACATAGAATAGTAATATATGTTTAAAAAGAGATTTTTCACTATTGAATTGACAAAGTTTTCAAATCATTAGTAAATGTATTAAAAGCATACAGAGTTCTGCACTGACTGCTATAAATACGTCAACATAGTGAATGTATGCATTTAACATTAAATTATGGGGTGTGTAGACTTCCTTTGAGAACTCTGTGCGTACTCATTACAATGGTGATTTATATTTATTCTTAGTTTATATTGTTCAAAGAATGTGGTGTAGATCTCCTTTGAGATACTGAGTGATGCATTATTGATAATAAGCAATTATAGGAAGCCATTAATTATAAGTAGAGAGAAAAGAGTTATATTTAAAAACAAAGTTATCTGTTTGGAGTTAGAAAATTACATAGAAAGGGAGAAGGAGATTAGGTTGAAACCATAAAAGAGTAGAAAAATCATCAACAGCAGTAATCCTTAAAGCCTGTAATATCTGTATGAAGTATTAGCTCCTTTTCTCAACTGGCCCCAGCTTCACAGTTTAAGTATGACCCCCTCAGGAATGTAGTTCCCCTGTAGAACAGTTTCAGTCATTAGTGTTCAATGTGTCAGATCTATTCCTGAGATGGTCTCTCTTCCGTTACCATTGGGTTAATGGTATACCATCAAATTTTATGCCTCTGGAACTCAGAGGTAAGGAACTATTCTGGTTCTAACACATTTATCATCCAGGTGCATCCCTTTCGAAATGTGTGAAGCTCAGCAGACTGGAATCAGAGCCTCACTGTTGTGTAGGTTGAACATTTTATTAGATGATGCTTCCTGAATGTGTTAGTTTTATAAACTTCTGCCTTTTTTTTTTTTTTTTACTTTTGTGAGATAAAGTTAACAAGCATAATTATGGCTTTCCTATCTGATAGTTAGGGAAACCTGATGGGTTTCTTTTGTTTTTTCTACATCACATTTAGAAAACCAGAGGTTTGCCATGTAAACTAACGGGAAGGCGCCCATGATTAGTTATGTATATAGCTCTTATTGTTATAAGGTCATACCAGAGATTGGTTGTGCCAAAGTGTCCATCACCTCATTGGTAACTTGTATTACCAGATTGTATTTCTCAAAATCCGTATATCCAAGCAAAAACTTAAGCAAGCTCAATTAGTAATTTTGCATTCCAATACTGAAAATAAATTCCATCAAAATAAATGAATGAATGAATAAATAAATGAGAAAAAAAGTAGTAATGAAAGGGCTAAATTTAGGTGGGATATATTCAAGAGCATATTTTGGCTCTTTTGGACATGTTTTAATTTTCTTCAGCTTCAACTTGAACTTGTATATGAGCAATTGATGGTCATATATCAGCCCCTGGATTGTTCTGACTGATGCTTTTGAGTTTCTCTGTAGTCTCTTTCCAAAGATGTAGTCAGTTTTAGCCCTGTGTATTCCATCCTTCAGTTACACATATAGTTATCATTTACATTGCTGAAGAAAGGTATTTCCAATGAGTAAAACATTCTCTTGAAAAATTCTATCATGTAATCTCCAGCATCACTTCTATCACCAAGGCCATATTTTCCAACTACCAACTATTCTTTATTTCCAACTTTCCCATTCCAGTTACCAGTAATTATCAACGTATCTTGATTTCATGTTTTATCAATTTCAGAATGCTCCTTAGAAGTAAAGATAGAGCTCACTTACTTTGGATATGGTATTAGGAAGGACCGGTCCCTGAAGGACATCATGCTTGGGAAACTAGAGGGTCAATGAAAAAGAGGAGAAGTATAAACAAGGTTGATTGACACAGTGGCTGCAACAATGGGCTCAAACACAGCAAGGATTGTAAGAATGGTGCAGGGCCAGATGGTGTTTTGTTCTGTTGTACATAGGGTCCAATGAATCAGAAACAATTGGAGGGTTCCTAAGAGCCTGGCTGCTAATCAAAAGGTTGGCAGTTCGAATCCACCAGCCACTCCTTGGAAGCCCTATGGGGCAGTTCTACTCTGTTCTACAGGGCTGCTGAGTCAGAATAGACTTGATGGCAATGAATTTCATTTTGTTTTTTGGTTTAAGAGCAACAACAACATGGCATAGTTTGTTCTTGGCTGCTAATGTAAAGGTTGGTGGTTTGAACCCACCAGAGAAGAAAGGACTGGAGATCTGCTGCCATGAAGATAACAGTCAAGAAAACCTTATGGAGCAGATGCACTCTGTAACACAAGTGATTGCCATGACTCAGAGTCAACTGGATGACAGTGGGTTTGGCTGCTTTTTGTTTGTTTATTTACTTTTGCTTTTTATCCTAAAAGATGCTAACTCAATGTTTTTTGCTCAAATTACGGGTTTAAAACAGAAAGTGCTTATTTACAATCAACAGAAATAATTGAAATAGTTAAGCGTATCACCATAGTATAACTTTTAAAAGCAATTTTACAGCATTGGAAGTTACTGAAAAAATAATTTAAATCAGAAACTTCAGATTTTTAGAACCATGTCTTTTGTGCTTCCTACATGGACTTGCCATTCCTATAAAGTGTCATACTTACTTTTGCTTCTGTCAGTCAAACTAAAATTGTAGCCCTTCAAGATTTTAGAATTATACAACAATTAGGTTTAGAAAAAGGCAATGCTTATTAGCTGATATTTCCGAGATTTTTCACGTGACAGTTTTCTCATTTTACTTAACTGATCTATAGTCACGGTCTAACAGACATGCAAGTGTTTTCTGTTAGTTTACATTTTTAAACAAAAATATTTTGTTAATATGAAATTCCATTCTCACCCACAGTATTTATCATTTTTCTAAATGTACTTCAAAGGAATTTAGAAAAAATTACAATTTACAAAAAGGTTAAAACTGAATTAATATCCTTTATGAAAGAAGATATTTTTAACTGGATTTTATTTTATACATATATATTCAAAATATGATGTAAATATTCAATATCTGAATTAATTAGTTAAATTCACATATTTTAACTCAAAACTATACAGCTTACATTCAAGTAATATATAAATAAAATTAAATATCAATATATAAAAAACCCATTGCTGTTGAGTCAATTCTGACCCATAGCAACCCTATAGGACAGAATAGAACTGCCCCATGGAGTTTCCAAGGCTGTAATCTTTACAGAAGCAGACTGCCACATCTTTAATTTTTACAGAAGCAGACTGCCACATCTTTCTCCCATAGAGTGGCTTGTGAGTTCCGATAGACCACCTTTCAGTTAGCAGCTGAGTGCACCACTAAGGTTCCTTATCAAATATATAGGCAGTTCCAAATTTATGGGTAACAAAGAGATACTATTACATACAATTTCTTTATTCAGTTATTATTATATTATCATGCTTTCTCCCTTATCCTAAAAGATCCTTTGAGAGTTCTGAGATGATTTGGAAAGAAAACAAACAAAAAAGTTAAACCAAATTAGACCAAAAAAATCATAGATTATGGAGAGTCTATAAATTTAGAATAAGACACAAATACTGTAAAAAGTAGAAAGAGCTAGAGTCAGGAAATCTAAATCCAATCATATGCTATTCTGTTTCTGTAGATATGTTGTAAGCCCTGGGGGCATTTTCTGGGTTGGTTTGGGCACAAAGGTAGCACCATTCTTCCGTTTGCTACAGATTTTTCTGCAATTAGGTAGAAATCAGCTAAGATTTAAAACATCAATGCTAAATTCAAAATATCAAGGAAATAAGCCAATACAACATTCAAACAGAGTATAAATTCTACAAAATATACAGATAGGAAGCAACACGACAAAAGCTAGTAGTATCCGAACAGGCCTGGAATGGAATGTAGGAAATGGCTTCTGGAGAGTCTATCAATAGACATAGATTTCTTTGTTAGATTCACTGATCTCACTCTGGGTAAAAACAAACAAAAAAGCTGTGAAGAGGCTGTGGTGCTCAGACATGCCTCTGTTAGAAGTCTACATAGAGGTGGAAACTGTCTAGAGTATCTGGATGTCTAAATGGAAAACCAGTCACTTCGTACCATACTTGGAGCTGGCCTTGGAATCACCTTAGTTCAGCACCAGCTTTGTAGCATGTTCCTGTCTCTTATCTGTTTTCAGATGATGAGTTCTTACTCACGGCACTAAATACATGATCAGGTTTTTTAAAAAATAGATTGATAAACCAAACCATCAAAATTAAAAACTGTGGAGAAAATGAGGAGGCAAGCTACAGAGGAGGAGAAAATATTTGCAAATAACATGATATGAAAAAGATTATATATTAAAAATATATAATGGACTCTAAAAAAGAAGAAAAAAAAGAATCATTAAAAAATGGCCAGTGTCGATATAGGACAATACAAGTTAGGTTTTTACTTAGAAAAATAGTGGTAAATATTAAGGTAACCACAAAGAGGTATAACAACTCCATAACTCAAAATAAAAGCCAAGAAAAACGTAACGACTCAACAAACATAAAGTCAAATACTATGAAAATAAGGATCTCTCAATTTACAAAGAAAAACGTCTCAGAGCAAAAAAGTAAGTGGAAAAATGAAATTGTCAACAACACACATAAAAAGGCATCAAAATGACAACACTAAACACTTATCTATAATTACGCTGAATGTAAATGGACTAAATGCACCAACAATTTGAGACAGAGACTCTCGGACTGGATAAAGAAACATGACCCGTCTATATGCTGCCTACAAGAGACACACCTTAGACTTAGAGACACAAACAAACTAAAACTCAAAGGATGGAAAAAATATACATCAAGCAAACAATAAGCAAAAAAGAAGAGGAGTAGCAATATTAATTTCTGACAAAATAGACTTTAAACTTAAATCCACCACAAAAGATAAAGAAGGACACTACGTACTGATAAAAGGGACAATTGATCAGGAAGATATAACCATATTAAATATTTATGCACCCAATGACAGGGCTGCAAGATACATAAATCAAATTTTAACAGAATTGAAAAGTGAGATAGACACCTCCACAATTATAGTAGGAGACTTCAACACACCACTTTCGGAGAAGGACAGGACATCCAGTAAGAAGCTCAATAGAGACACAGAAGACCTAATTACAACAATCAACCAACTTGACCTCATTGACTTATACAGAACTCCCCACCCAACTGCTGCAAAATATACTTTTTTTTCTAGCGCACATGGAACATTCTCTAGAATAGACCACATATTAGGTCATAAAACAAACCTTTGCAGAATCCAAAGCATCGAAATATTACAAAGCATCTTCTCAGACCACAAATCAATAAAAGTAGAAATCAATAACAGAAAAACTAGGGAAAAGAAATCAAATACTTGGAAACTGAACAATACCCTCCTGAAAAAAAGGCTGGGTTATAGAAGACATTAAGGAGGGAATAAGGAAATTCATAGAATGCAACGAGAATGAAAATACTTCCTATCAAAACCTCTGGGACACAGCAAAAGCAGTGCTCAGAGGCCAATTTATATCGATAAAAGCACACATACAAAAAGAAGAAAGACCCAAAATCAGAGAACTGTCCCTACAACTTGAACAAATAGAAACTGAGCAACAAAAGAATCTGTCAGGCACCAAAAGAAAAAAAATAATCAAAATTAGAGCCGAACTGAATGAATTAGAGAGCAGAAAAACAATTGAAAGAATTAACAAAGCCAAAAGCTGGTTCTTTGAAAAAATTAACAAAATTGATAAACCATTGGCTAGACTGACTAAAGAAATACAGGAAAGGAAACAAATAACCCGAATAAGAAAAGAGAAGGGCCACATCACAACAGACCCAACTGAAATTAAAAGAATCATAACAGATTATTACGAAAAATTGTACTCTAACAAATTTGCAAACCTAGAAGAAATGGATAAATTCCTGGAAAAACACTACCTACCTAAACTAACACAATCAGAACAACTAAATAGACCCATAACAAAAAAAGAGATTGAAACGGTAATCAAAAAACTCCCAATAAAAAAAAAGCCCTGGCCCGGATAGCTATACTGCAGACTTCTACCAAACTTTCAGAGAAGAGATAACACCACTACTACTAAAGGTATTTCAAAGCATAGAAAATGACGGAATACTACCCAACTCATTCTATGAAGCCACCATCTCCCTGATACCAAAACCAGGTAAAGACATCACAAAAAAAGAAAATTACAGACCTATATCCCTCATGAACATAGATGCAAAAATCCTCAACAAAATTCTAGCCAATAGAATTCAACAACATATCAAAAAAATAATTCACCACGACCAAGTGGGATTTATACCACGTATGCAAGCCTGGCTGGTTTAATATTAGAAAAACCATTAATGTAATCCACCATATAAATAAAACAAAGGACAAAAACCACATGATCTTATCAATTGATGCAGAAAAGGCATTTGACAAAGTCCAACACCCATTTATGATAAAAACTCTCACCAAAATAGGAATTGAAGGAAAATTCCTCAACACAATAAAGGGCATCTATGCAAAGCCAACAGCCAATATCACTCTAAAAGGAGAGAACCTGAAAGCATTTCCCTTGAGAACGGGAACCAGACAAGAATGCCCTTTATCACCGCTCTTATTCAACATCGTGCTGGAAGTCCTAGCCAGGGCAATTAGGCTAGACAAAGACATAAAGGGCATCCAGATTGACAAAGAGGAAGTAAAATTATCTCTATTTACAGATGACATGATCTTACACACAGAAAACCCTAAGGAATCCTCCATAAAACTACTGAAACTAATAGAAGAGTTTGCCAGAATCTCAGGTTATAAGATAAACATACAAAAATCACTTGGATTCCTCTACATCAACAAAAAGAACACCGAAGAGGAAATAACCAAATCAACACCATTCACAGTAGCCCCCAAGAAGATAAAATACTTGGGAATAAATCTTACCAAGGATGTAAAAGACCTATACAAAGAAAACTACAAAGCTCTACTACAAGAAATTCAAAAGGACATACTTAAGTGGAAAAACATACCTTGCTCATGGATAGGAAGACTTAACATAGTAAAAATGTCTGTTCTACCAAAAGCCATCTATACATACAATGCACTTCCGATCCAAATTCCAATGTCATTTTTTAAGGTGATAGGGAAACAAACCACCAACTTCATATGGAAGGGAAAGAAGCCTCAGATAAGTAAAGCATTTCTGAAAAAGAAGAAGAAAGTGGGAGGCCTCACTCTACCTGATTTCAGAACCTATTATATAGCCACAGTAGTCAAAACAGCCTGGTACTGGTACAACAACAAACACATAGACCAGTGGAACAGAATTGAGAACCCAGATATAAATCCATCCACATATGAGCAGCTGATATTTGACAAAGGCCCAGTGTCAGTTAATTGGGGAAAAGATAGTCTTCTTAACAAATGGTGCTGGCATAACTGGATATTCATTTGCAAAAGAATGAAACAGGACCCATACCTCACACCATGCACAAAAACTAACTCCAAGTGGATCAAAGACCTAAATATAAAGACTAAAACAATAAAGATCATGGAAGAAAAAATAGGGACAACCTTAGGAGCCCTAATACAAGGCATAAACAGAATACAAAACATTACCAAGAATGACGAAGAGAAACCAGATAACTGGGAGCTTCTAAAAATCAAACACCTATGCTCATCTAAAGACTTCACCAAAAGAGTAAAAAGACCACCTACAGACTGGGAAAGAATTTTCAGCTATGACATCTCCGACCAGCGCCTGATCTCTAAAATCTATATGATTCTGTCAAAACTCAACCACAAAAAGACAAACAACCCAATCAAGAAGTGGACAAAGGATATGAACACACACTTCACTAAAGAAGATATTCAGGCAGCTAACAGATACATGAGAAAATGCTCTTGATCATTAGCCATTAGAGAAATGCAAATTAAACTACGACGAGATTCCATCTCACTCCAACAAGGCTGGCATTAATCCAAAAAACACAAAATAATAAATGTTGGAGAGGCTGCGGAGAGATTGGAACTCTTATACACTGCTGGTGGGAATGTAAAATGGTACAACCACTTTGGAAATCTATCTGGCGCTTTCTTAAAAAGTTAGAAATAGAAATACCATACAACCCAGAAATCCCACTCCTCGGAATATACCCTAGAGAAATAAGAGCCTTCACACAAACAGATATATGCACACCCATGTTTATTGCAGCTTTGTTTACAATAGCAAAAAGCTGGAAGCAACCAAGGTGTCCATCAACAGATGAATGGTTAAATAAATTGTGGTATATTCACACAATGGAATACTACACATCGATAAAGAACAGTGACGAATCTGTGAAACATTTCATAACATGGAGGAACCTGGAAAGCATTATGCTGAGCGAAATTAGTCAGAGGCAAAAGGACAAATACTGAATAAGACCACTATTATAAGATCTTGAGAAATAGTATAAACTGAGAAGAACACATAGTTTTGTGGTTTCGAGGGGGGGAGGGAGGGAGGGAGGGAGAGGGTTTTTTATTGATTAATTAGTAGATAAGAACTGCTTTAGGTGTAGGGAAGGACAATACTCAATACATGGAAGGTCAGCTCAACTGGACTGGACCAAAAGCAAAGAAGTTTCCGGGATAAACTGAATGCTTCAAAGGTCAGCGGAGCAATGGCGGGGGTTTGGGGACCATGGTTTAAGGGGACTTCTAAGTCAAATGGCAAAATAATTCTATTATGAAAACATTCTGCATCCCATTTTGAAATGTGGCGTCTGGGGTCTTAAATGCTAACAAGCGGCCATCTAAGATGCAGCAATTGGTCTCAACCCACCTGGAGCAAAGGAGAATGAAGAACACCAAGGTCACATGACAATTAAGAGCCCAAGAGACAGAAAGGGCCACATGAACCAGAGACCTACATCATCCTGAGACCAGAAGAACTAGATGGTGCCCGGCCACAATCGATGACTGCTCTGACAGGGAGCACAGCAGAGAACCCCTGAGTGAGCAGGAGATCAGTGGGATGCAGACCCCAAATTCTCATAAAAAGACCATACTTAATGGCCTAACTGAGACTAGAGGAATCCCAGCAGTCACAGTCCCCAAACCTGTTGGTACAGGACAGGAACCATTCCCGAAGACAACTCATCAGACATGAAAGGGACTGGACAATGGGTAGGAGAGAGATGATGATGAAGAGTGAGCTAATTATATCAGGTGGACACTTGAGACTGTGTTGGCATCTCCTGTCTGGAGGGGGGATGGGAGGATAGAGAGAGTTGGAGGCTGCCAAAGTTCTCACGAAAGGAGAGACAGGAAGGGCTGACTCATTAGGGGGAGAGCAAGTGTGAGTACGGAACAAGGTGCATATAAACTTATATGTGACAGACTGGCTTGATTTGTAAACGTTCACTTGAAGCTCAATAAAAGTTAATTAAACAAAAATGGCCAATGTTATCTTCACAACATTATCAATAATTTGTTACGATCCACACAGTCAAATGCCTTCTCACAGTCAATACAACACAGGTTACCAACTTCCTGGTATTCTCTGTTTTCATCCAAGATTCATCTGACATCAGCAATGATATCCCTCATTTTATGCCCTCTCTTGAATCAAGCTTGAATCTGGAGTTTCCTGTCGATGCAGTGCTACAAATGTTTTTGAATTATCTTCAGAAAAATTTTACTTGCGTGTGATATTTATGATACTGTTCAATAACTTCAGCATTCTGTTGGATCACCTCCCTTTGGAAAAGGCATAAATATAGATCTCTTCCGGTTGGTTGGCCAGGTAGCTCTCTTCTAAATTTCTTGGCCTGGACGAGTGAGTACTTCCAGGTTTGCATCTGTTTATTGAAATATCTTTACTGATATTCAGTCTGTACCTGGAGCCTTATTTTTTGCCAATGCCTTCAGTGATGCTTGGGCTTTTTCCTTCAGTGCCATCAGTTCTTGATCATGTGCAACCTCCTGAATAGTTGAACACTGACAAATTCTTTTTGTTACAGTGCCTCTGTGTATTCATTCCAACTTCTTTTAGATACTCCCCGTGTCATTAAATATTTTGCCTATATAATCCCTAATATTGCAACCTGAGCTTGAAATTTTTCTATAATTTTTTCAGCTTGGGAAATGTAAAATGAGTTCTTCTCTTTTGATTTTCTAATTCCAGGTCTTTGCACGTTTTGTTATAACACTCTACCTTATCTTCTCTAAAAAATCACCCTTTAAACTCTTCCACTTTTTTTTTTTTTTTTAAATTGTACTTTAGAGGAAGGTTTACAGAACAACCTAGCTTCTCATTTAGCAGGTAGTACACATATTGTTTTATGACATTGGTTAACAACCCCACGACTTGTCAACACTCTCCCTTCTCCACCTTAACCACTGCCACCTATTGCCGTCGAGTCGTGTAGATTTTGTCCCTATAGGACAGAGAAGAACAGCCCCCATAGAATTTCCAAGGAGTGCCTAGTGGATTTGAACTGTCGGCCTTTTAGTTAGCAGCCGTAGCTCTTAACCACGATGCCACCAGGGTTTCCTTGACATTGGATTCCCTATTACAAGCTTTCCTGTCCCCAACTGCCTTCTAGTTCTTGGCCCTGGACTACTGTGCCCCTTTAGCCTCCTTTTGTTTTATGGGCCTGTCTAATCTTTGGCTGAAGGGTGAACCTTGGGTGTGACTTCATTACTGAGTTAAAAGGGTGTCTGTGGGCCATACTCCCCAGGCTTCTCCAGACTCTGTTGTGCCAGTAAGTCTGGTCTTTGTGAGTTAGAATTTTGTCCTATATTTTTCTCCAGCTCTACCCAGGACTCTATATTGTGATCCCTGTCAGAGAAGTCAGTGGTGGTAGCCAGGCACCATCTAGTAGTACTGGACTCAGTTCGGTGAAGGCCATGGTAGATGTGGTACATTAATCCTTTGGACTAATCTTTTCCTTGAATCTTTAGTTTTCTTTGTTTTCCCTTGCTCCCGAACAGGTGAGACCAGTGGAGTATCTTAGATGGCCACTCACAGGCTTTTAAGACCCAAACACTACTCATCAATAGAGAATGTAGAAGATTTTCTTTACATACTGTTATGCCAATTGAGCCAGATGTTCCCAGAAGCCGTGGTCCTCACAGTGCTCAGCCAAGCAAATTGGTCCCTCAGGGAATTTGGATGTGCCTATGGAGCTTCTGCGACCTTGCCTTGTACAAGTTGTGCCGGCTTCCCCAGTATTGTGTACTGTCTTACCTCTCACCAAAGTTACCACTTATCTGTTGTCTATTTACTGTTTTTCCATCCCCACTCCTCCCCTCCCTCGTAACCATCAAAGATTGTTTCTTTTTATGTGTAAACCTTTTCATGAGTTTTTACAGTAGTGGTCTCATACAATATTTGTCCTTTTGTGATTGACTTACATCATTCAGCATAACACCCTCCAGATACATCTATGTTATGAGATGCTTTGCAGATTCATCATCTTTATCTTTGTGTAATACTCCATAGTGTGATATATGCCATAGTTACCGTAGTTTGTTTATCCATTCGTCTGTTGATGGGCATCTAGGTTGTTTTCATCTGATTGCTGTTGTGAACAATGCTGTAATGAACACGGGTTTGCATATGTCTATTGGTGTGAGGACTCTTATTTCTCTAGGATATGGGATTGCTGGATCATATATTTCTGGCTTACTGGTTTTCCTAAACGGTTGTATGATTTTGCATTCACATCAGCAGTGCATAAGAGTTACAATCTCCCAGAAGCCCCTCCAACATTTGTTTTTTCCTGTTTTTTTTTTTTTTTTTAATTTCTACCAGTAATGCCGGAATGAGATAGTATCTCATTATGGTTTTAATTTGCATTTTTCTAATGGCTAGTGATCCTAAACTTTTCCTCATATGCCTGCTGGCCACTTGAATGTCTTCTTTGGTGAAGTGCCTGTTCATTTCTTTGTCAATTTTTTAATTGGATTATTTGTCTTTTTGTTGTAGAGATGTTGGGTTTTCTTACAGATTTTGGAGATTAGACCTTTGTCTGATCTGTAATAGCCAATTTTTTTCCCCAGTCTGTAGGTTCTCTTTTACTCTTTTGGAGAAGTCTTTTAATTTTTAGAAGTGTTTAATTTTTAGAAGATCCCAGTTATCTAGCTTATCTTCTGGAGTTTGTGTGTTGTTAGTTATCGTTTTTATCCTGGTAATGCCATGTATTAGGGCCTTTAGACTTGATTCTATTTTTTCTTCTTTGAACTTTTTAGTTTTTGGCTTTATATTTAGGTCTTTGATCCATTTTAAATTAGTTTCCGTATATGGTGTGAGGTATGGGTCCTGTTTCATTTTTTTTTTTTTGCGGGTGAACATCCAGTTTTGCCAGACTCATTTATTAAAAAGATTGTCTTTTCCCCATCTGATGGACTTTGGGCCCTTGTGCAAGATCAGGAGACTGTAGGTGGATGGATTTACATCTGGGTTCTCAGTTCTGTACCATTGACAATGTATCTGTCCTTGTACAAGTACCAGGCTGTTTTGAGTACTGTAGCTGTATAGCAGTTTCTGAGGTCAGGTAGTGCGAGTTCTCCTACTTTATTCTTCTTTACTTATCTGGGGCTACTTCTCTTTCCATATAAAGTTAATGGTTAGTTTTTTTCATCTCTTTAAAGAATGTTGTTGGTATTTGGATCAGGATTGCATTGTATTTGTAAATCACTTTGGGTAGAATTGTCAATGTCACAATGTTGAGTCTACCTATCCATTAAAAAAAAAAAAAAATTAGCATGGTATATTTTTCTGTTTATGCAGATTTGGTTTCTTGCAGTATTTTTTTTTTTTTTTGTATAGTCTTCATTCTATAGGTCTTTTACATCCCTGGTTAGATTTATTAATAAGTTTTTTATTTTTCTAGGGGCTATTATAAATAAATGGTATTGTTTGCATGATTTCCTTTTCATCATTCTCTTTATGGATGTATAGGAATCCAACTGATTTTTGTTATGTTTATCTTATATCTTGCTACTCTGCTGAATCTTTCTATTAGTTTTAGTAGTTGTCTCATGGAGTCTTTTGGGTTTTCTATGTACAGTATCATATAATCTGCAAATAGGGACAGTTTAACTTCTTCATTACCAATTTGGATGCCCTTTATTTTTCTTTTTTTTTTTTTTTGCCTTATTGCTCTAGGAAGGACTTCTGGCACAATGTTAAATAGGAGTGGTGATAAAGGGCATCCTTGTCTCATTCCTGTTCTCAATGGGAATGTCTTCAGCCTTTCTCCATAAGATTGATGTTGGCAGTTTGTTTTGCATAGATATCCCTTATTATGTTGAGAAATTTCCCTTCTATACCTATTTTATTGAGAGTTTTTATAAGGATTTGGTGTTGGGCTTTGTTGAATGTCTTCTGTATTGATTGAGATGACCATGTGATTTTTTTCTTTCCTTTTATTTATGTGGTGGATTACATTGATTGATTTTCTAATGTTGAAACATCCTTGCACACCTGGTATGAATCCTATTTGGTTGCAGTGTATTTTTTTTGATACGATGCTGAATTACATTGGCTAGAATTTTGTTGAGAGTTTTTGCATCTATATTTATGAGAGATACTGGTCTGTAATTTCCTTTTTTGTGTGTGTGGTGTCTTTGCCTGGTTTTGGTATCAGGGTTGTGCTGGCTTCAGAGAATGAATTCGGAAGTATTGTTTCCTTGTCTATGTTCTGAAACAATTTGAGTAGTACTGGTGTAAGCTCTTCTCTAATTATTTGGTAGAATTCCCCAGTGAAGCTATCTGGGCCAGGGCTTTTTTGTTGTTGTTGTTGTGGGGAGTTTTATTTATTATTACCTTTTCAATCTCTTTTCTTGTTGAGTCTATTCAGATTTTCAACATCATTTTGTGTTACTTTGGGTAGGAAGTGTGTTTCTAGAAATTTGTCCATTTCCTCTAGGTTTTCAAATTTGCTGGAGTATGGTTTTTCATAATACTCTGGTTCTTTTTATTTCAGTTGAGTCTGTTGTAATGTTACCCATTTCATTTCTTATTTGGTTTATTTGCATCCTCTCCTGTTTGTCTTTTGTCAGTTTGGACAGTGGTTTGTCAATTTTGTGGGACCTTTCAAAAACCAACTTTTGGTTTTGTTGATTCTTTCTATTATTTTTCTATTCTCTATTTTATTTCTTCTCTGATCTTTCTTATTTCTTTTCTTCTGGTGGCTGTGGGCTATTTTTGTTTTTTTTTTTTTGCTCTTCTCTATTTGTTCAAGTTGTATAGCTAATGTTTTGATCTTGTCCCTTGTTTTTTGATGTGTGCATCTAGTGCTATAAATTGATCTCTAAGGGCTGCCTTTGCTGTGTCCCAAAGGTTTTGGCATGATGTGTTTTCATTCTCATTTAATCTAGGATTTTTTTTATTCTGTCTCTGATTTCTTCTATTACCCAGTGCTTTTTAAGCGGGCTGTTATTCAGTCTCCACGTAATTGATTTTTTTTTCCCTTGCTCTCCCTGTTGTTAATTTCTGCCTTGATGGTACTGTGGTCTGTGAAGGTATTTTATATTATCTCAATATTTTGTATTTGTTTGAGGATTGCTCTGTGACATAAATGTGGTGTATGTTGGAGAAATTTCCATGTGCATTGGAAAAGATTGTGTCCTTTGCAGCTGTTGGGTAGAGTGTTCTATAAATGTCTATGAGGTCATGTTAGATGATTGTGCCCTTTAGCTCTTCTGTACCTTTGTTGAGTTTCTTCCTAGATGTTTTGTCCTTTACTGAGAGTGGTGTGTTGAAGTCTTCTGCTATTATTGTGGAACTTTCACTTTCCCTTATCAGTGCTGTTACAGTTTTTTTTTTTTTTTTTTTTTTATTTTGGAGGCTTGTCATTGGGTGTGTAGATATTTATTACGGTTATGTCTTCAAAACGGATTTTCCCTTTAATCATTGTATGTGCCCTTCTTTTTCTTTTATGGTAGATTTTGTTTTAAAGTCTATTTTATCTGAGATTAGTATAGCCACTCCTGCTCTTTTTTGGTAGCTGTTTGCTTGATATATTTTTTATACCCTTTGATTTTTAATAAATTTATGTCTTTGTTTCTAAGGTAGGTCTCTCATAGACAGCATATTGGTGGAGCTTGTTTTTTTTTTTTAATCCATTCTGTCACTCTTTATGGGTGCATTTAGGCCATTTACATTCAGTGTAATTATTGATAGGTGTCGGTTTATTGCTGTTATTTTGTAGTGTTTTTTTGTGTTGCTGACCTTTTCTTTGTTCCTTTTATTTTCTTGTGCTGAATTCCTTTTGTGTGTGGATTTCCTTCATTTTTTGTAGATTTTGTTTTTATTGAGGCTTTACAGTTTTCTTCTTTATTTTGATGAGTATGTTTGTTAACTTTCTTTGTGGTTACCTTGAAATTTACCCTTATCTCCCTAGGTTTGAACCAACCTATTATTACTTGGTATCACCTTGCCTCCTCTCCATTAGAAAGTTCTATACCTTCACTGTTTATTCCTTCTTATATTGTTCTGATGTTGTTGTCATTTGCAGATTAACCTCTCTGGTTTCCCATTGTAATTCTTTTGGTTTTGGATAGTCCTTGAGAGTTCATTTCCTAGGTTAGTATCTGTCCGGTACAATCTTGCATCCTAGTTTCAGTCTGTGTTTTGATGTTGTTTGTTCTCATACCAAAGGGCTCCCTTAAATAATTCTTATAAGTTTGGTTTGGTTTTGACATATTCCTGTAATTTCTGTTTATCTAAAAATGTCCTAATTTCACCATCATATTTGAATGAGAGTTTTATCAGATATATTATTCTTGGTGGCCATTCTTTTCTTCAAGGTTTTGTATATGTCATCCCATTGCCTTCTTGTCTGCATGGTTTCCGCCAAATAATCAGAGCTTAGTCTTATTGTTTCTCCTTCTATGTGACTTTTTTTTTTTTTTTCTTGAGCTGCTCTCACAATTCTTCCTTTGTCTTTGGTTTTAGTGAGCGTAATTATGATATGCCTTGATGATTTTCTTTTACAGCCTATCCTAAAAGGGGTTTGTTGTGATTCTTGGATGGTCAATTTTTCATCTTTCATAATATTAGGGAAATTTTCTGTCAGCAATTCTTCAATTATCTTCTCTTTGTTTTCTGTTTTCTCCCCCTTTTCTCAAACTCTGATCACTTGCAATTTTTTGCTTTTGATTGTATCCAATGTAATTCTCAGGGTTTCTTATTTTTGTTCATTCTTTTTTTTTTTTATTTTCCTTTGAAATTTTCTGTTCGCTCTTTCATGTTATCATTTCTTCCATTTTCTTTAGTTACTCTATGATCTAGAGCAAGTTTCAGAGTCTCTTTGTCTTTTCTTTCTTTTAATGTTGTTTTGCTTTTTTCATGTTTGATGCCCTTGATGTCATGTCATTAGTGATGTTCAGACAGTAGTGTTCAATGCATCAAAACTATTCTTGGGATTGTCTCTAAATTCAGGTGGGATATACTTTAGGTCACACTTTAGCTCTTGTGGACTTGTTTTAATTTTCTTGAATTTCATATTGAACTCGTATATGAGCAGTTGAAGTTGTGTTGCAAAATCAGCCCTTGGCCTTGTTCTAACTGATGTTATTGAGCTTCTCCATCATCTCTTTCCACAGATGTAGTAGAATTGGCTCCTGTGTGTTTCATCAGGCAAGTTCCACATTTATGGTCACTGTTTATGTTGTCGATAAAAGGTATTTGTAATGAAGCAGTCATCGGTCTTGCAAAATTCTATCATGCAATCTCCAGCATTGTTTCTAGGTTAGAAACCAAGTGTAAACTGTTTATACCACCCAGGACTTTTCAATGTCATTAGCCATTAACCATTCCACTTGCCATGAAGTTGATTTCAATTCATAGTGACCCCATGCGTCCTAGAGGAGAACGCCACTTTATTGTTTTTTTTTTTTGTTTGTTACCTTTTGAAAATAGATTACCTCCGAGTGTATTTGAACTGCCAATCTTTCTCTTAAGAGCACACATGTAACCAATTGTGTTACCCAGGAATTCCTAGAGAAATACAAATTAAAAAAAAAAGAAAGAAACAGAAAGAGAGAGATGGCTACATATTTAGAATAAATAAAATAAAATAAGTTCTATGATACCAAGGGCTGGGGAGGATTTGGAATAACTGGAACTCTCATGACTTGGCTGGTTAAAATGCAAAATGTCACAGATACTCTGGAAAATAGTTTGACAGTTTTTATAAAGTTAAATATACACCTCCCATATGACCAAACAATCCTACTCCTTAGTATTTACCCAAAAGATAAGA
This sequence comes from Elephas maximus indicus, assembly GCF_024166365.1. Taxonomy (NCBI): domain Eukaryota; kingdom Metazoa; phylum Chordata; class Mammalia; order Proboscidea; family Elephantidae; genus Elephas; species Elephas maximus. Next base: position 32,065,783 of record NC_064820.1, on the reverse strand, counting down.
AAGCTAATGTAGATACAAAAAAAATTTTTACATAAAGTTTGTAATTATATCAATATCGCCAAAATTTAGAAATCATCCAGATTTCTAGAGTAAAATGCATAAACAAATGGGGTACTATGAGCAATGGAATGAAATGAAATACTTTTCCGTAATAAAAAAGGAGCACATTTTTGATGCATGTAACAATTTGGATGAATGTCAAATGTATTGTGCTAAGTTAAAGAAGCTGGTCTCAAAAGGTTATATACTCTATGATTCCATTTACCTCTCATCCTTGAGTGGTGGAGCGGGAACTACAGGGATGGAAAATAGGTCAGTGGTAGTCAGGGTTCATGGCTAGGAGAAGGAGGGAGGTAAATATAAAGGCTGTGTATGGAGGTGCTGAAACAGTTTGGTATCCTGATTATGGTCCTAGTTACGTGAATCTACACTTGTGTTAAAATTCTTAGAACTGTGCACTAAAATAAAAAAGTCAATTTCATGATAATTATGAGAATTAAAAATATAAAAATTTAAAAAATCAATAAATTATTTAAGATTAATATTAAAAATAAATAAAACCCAAAATAAGTAAATACAGGCATTTAAATCACCTTGTTAAAGGGTGAATTTCATAGTTGAAGTTATACAGCCATTATTCCTTTGGGGCTAAAAATTTTTCTGAAGAAAGTTTTTAATAAAACTAACAGCTTGCTACTGTGTATTGTGAAGTTTCAGTCACAAGTTCAATAACTTCAGGTCTTTCTTAATAACATCGAGTTTAGGCGATTTACAAGAGTAAAGGAGGCGAGGATGGGGATCTCAAGTGGGGGTAATAAGTTCTGTTAGAGAAATCAATTACTTCAACTTCTTTACTAAATTACTGTTATATGCTCCACTCAGTAGTTTAAAAAAAAAAAAAAGCTGTAGTTTTATTTTCAGTTTTTGGCTATTTTAGCAACCTATAGTCACAAATTTTAAAGTTAATATTTTTATTTTATTTTATCATCCATTTATGTTATTTTAATATTTAAATGGAAATAAATCTTAGGTTTAAAACATTTGCTACTTTCTCTAAGAATTGGGAAAGTATGTAGTCTGTTTTGCTGGACCATGCATTTTATTTCTTTTTTTTTTTTTTCTGTCTCCAATTATTTGTAATTAAAAACAAATCACTAGCCTATTAAACCCAACTTGTTTGTCTCACTATATGTTAAAAATGTTAATACTAAATATTTACAGCTTATGTATTATCTACATTGTTCTCATGACAACATAAATAGAAACGTATTTTTTCCCCATTTTACCTATGAGGAAACAGTTTTTTGGAAAAAAATAATCTGGGTTATAGTAAATTATTGTGACTCCACTATTCTCTGATGTATAACCACTAAGACACTATTATTCTGTATTTCTTACAAGTCTTAGAAAATAATACATTTTATCAGAGAAAAAGAATGGCAAAGAAAAGCATTCATATTTAAAAAAATAAAGTTTTAAAGATAGCATTTGAGAATTAAAATATTTTTATAGAAACATTCTTTAAAATATTCAATAGTTCCCCATCATTAGCCTGAGGTCCAAGATATACTAACTTTGTGACAACCAAGCCATCCCATGGATATTTTTAAATGGTGTAAGATTGCGGAAATCAGATCTAGCAAGTGCATTTCTTGAGCAGTTTAAATTGAGCTTTTCTAAAATCCTCCAAGCAATTCAAATCTAAAAATAACCTAAATTATTCAGATCTTTAATAATGTGCAAATACGATTCCATCCTTTCTAAGCCCTGGGTATGTGATAATTCCTATCATTTTTCATTAAAGACTGTTGGATTTTGAACATTTAGAATTCTAATCTCATTTCCATAAAGGGATGGAATGGCATTAATATTGATCTCAAAGGAGATCACATATTTCATCTACTTAGAGGAAGTAGGATGATGCTACAGGAACCTTTGGCAGAAAGGGAGGAGGAAAAGAGAAGCAGGTCCATTATGCTGTGAGGAAGATTTGTCTGGTCAATATGTTTGGGCATCTGCACTACAACAAATCAAAACAAAATAAAACTAAAAGAGATTATAAAACAATCTACTCCCTTGAGAAAAGATTAGACAAAATGTCTGAAATGTTCAATATTATTAGTTGTTTTTGCAGTTTGGCCTTAGGAAGATTGGAAATTTCAGAGCTGTTCTATATTGCGATGTGTAGAAAAACTAAAAACTACATGCAGTGTATGTTTAATAATATTTGACAATCTAGATAAGACTGAAAAATGTCTTACACATCTAAAATCAAGAGTTTTAGGGAATATAATATTATCAATTTAAATAGAAAAAATGATATTTTTATATTGCACATAATTTTATTTTAAAATATTAGACTCTTACAACATATCAATCATGTAACTTAGATATGATGTAATGGTAAGATTAAACTAGGAAATACTGAACTACAGAAACCTTAGTAAAGAAGATCATCACATTATCAATCCCAGCAACTGCCTAGAGTATTTAACTTTATTTTGGAACGTAACTCTACTTCTCTTTAACCAGTGTGTGAGTAATGTATTTTTAGTTTTACTTTCCTGAGACTGAGATTCACTTTTCTTATGTTGGAAGCAACTTCCCTTTTTTCTTTGCCAACTTTCAAAACTATGATTCCACTTTTTTCCAAGAAGTGTTTTCTCTCTAACTGGATGAAAGGAAATGTGGGGCCACGATAAACTCAATACAAGACAGAAACAGTCAATTCAGTTTTCCTGTAATTTTAGTGCCTTCCACTTTCCAACCGTGGAAAAGTAAGTAGGCAGGATTTTTCTATTCTGGTTTACTTCTGTCAGTCCATATGATATGGTTCCATTCAGTCGACACTCACCATTGACTTACCTCCATGTGTATGCCATAATGGTTAAGAGCTCAGCTGATAGTCAAAAAGTGGGTAGTTCAAATCCACCAGCCGCTCCTTGGAAATCCTTTAGGTCAGTTTTGCTCTGTCCTATAGGGTCACTGCGATTCAGAATAAACTCAAAGGCAATGGATTTGTTTTTGTATTTGTTCGTTTATTTTTTTTTATGGGCATACAACCCATATGATGAAACGGAGGTTTTTCCTAACTTCTTCAAATATTACATCATAAATACTATGCTTTCTGAATTATTATGACTACATGAGGGAACCAGGATTCTGTTTCAGACAGTAATTAGTTGCATGACTTTTGCAAATGCTTCAATACTTTTAAATCAGGTGTTCTCTTAATATTTACTGTAAATAATAACTTGTAATGTTTGTTACAATGTCGATTTCTGGGCATCACTATAAAGGGCTCATGGGTCAATTTCAGGAATCATTCTAGAGGGTTCTGAAGGATCCTAGAAACATTGTTCTAGGCATTAACTTCATAATGTGTGTCAAGACCTGGCTGGTGGACTGTGTGTAGCTTGATATCTATAACAAGAATCACCTGGGTAACTTTATCAAATGTTACACTTTAAAAATCCCCACAGGTGTGATTGTGAGGATGGAGCAGGACCTGGTGGTATTTCCTCCTGTTGTCTGTAGGGTCACTATGAGTCAGAACTGATGCCACACCACCTAACAACAACAGATGTTTGACTATTACTATCTTTCCTAGCCCTACCTCACCACATGCCAAAGTTAACTCTTTTTCTCTGTGAACACCACTACAGCGTTTGATACATAAACTTCCAATCACTCTAATATTTTCACGTGGTTTCTCATCACAATTTGTTTTCAGCAAAACAAAACCACTGAACACGGACATAGCAAAGACATTTCTATTTCTGGCTAATTAAGAAGCATCATAGTCAATGGGGTAGGATCAGACTTTGGATTTAAAACACTCACTCTCTGACCTTGGACAAATTACTTAACCTCTCTGAACTGCAGTTTGCTGTCCTTGAAAGTTTAATAATGGTACCTACCATGAGGGTTCATTGCATTAATTCTGCAGCATAAACCTGTTATGGAGTTTTATTTCAGTGCCAGCTACATAACAAACAGGCCCTCAAAAGTAGCAGCTAATTTTTTTATCATCATTATATGTTGAAAAAATATTGTAACAAAGAACAAATGTATAACCATGATTTATGATTGATTCTCTGAAAAAAATTATAGTTTTAAATAATTGACTTTTTCATCTGTTATCTATATACAGACTACTTTTATTTTCAGAGCTAACATCATTAACTCATACTTTAAAGTTTATACATACATGGGATCAACCAGGACTGAACTTGCCTAACCTATCATCCCTATCCTTGTCTTTTCCTACAGATTAAGTATAAGGCCTTCAAATTTGAATACTAAGTTTACATTTTAACTTAAATTCTTGGCATAAATAAGTTCAGAATTGGAATTTTGTTCCGCTTACTGTTCATCTGGGTATTGGAAACAATGACCTGACCACTTGCCCTACGTATGATTGGGCCCCATTGTGTAATGCCATTCTTTTCTGAAACTGCCTGGAAGTGCATCCTTTATCACCTACACTATACACGTCCCCTGATTGCTGTCATGCTATGCAGGTTTGTTTTCATCCATGCACTTGATATCTCCCTTATGTTGTTGTCAGGTAACATTGAGTGGGTTCGGACTCATAGCAACAACAGAGTGAAACAGTGCCTGGTCCTGCACCACTCTTACAGTCACATCTAGGGGGATTTTAAAAGAGTAACAGGAATCATCTGGGTAATATTTTTCAAATGTTACACTTTTCTCTTTGAGCTCATTTTTGCTGCCACTATGTCAGTCCAACTTGTTCAGGGTGTTCTTCTTTTTCACTCATCCATTACCTTACCAAACATGATGGTCTTCTTATACTCAATATTCTTAACCTGCCCCACAATTCAAAGGTACCAATTCTTCTTTAGTCTTCTTTATTCATTGTCTAGATTTCTCATGCATATGAGGCATTCGAATATACCATGGCTTGGGTCAGGTGCATCTTAATCCTCAAAGTGATATCTTTGCTTTTTAAATGCTTTGAAGAGGTCTTTTGCAGCAGATTTTCCCAATGCAATACATCATTTGATTTCTTGACTGCTGCTCCCATGGACGTTAATTGTAGATTCAAGTAAAATGAAATCCTTGACAATTTCAACCTTTTCTCCATTTATTATGGTGTTGATTATTGGTTCAATTCTGAAGATTTTTGTTTTCTTTATGTTGAGGTGTGATTCATACAGAAGGTTGTAGTCTTTGATCTTCATCAGTAAGTGCTTCAAGTCCTCTTCCCTTTCAACAAGCAAGGTTGTGTTATCTGAATATCATAGGTTGTTAATGAGTCTTCTTCCAGTCCTGATGCCGAGTTCTTCTTCATATAATCCAGTTTCTTGGATTATTTGCTCAGCATACAGATTGCATAAATATGGTGAAGGGATACAACCCTTATACACAACTTTCCATATTTTAAACCACACAGTATCCCCTTTTTCTGTTCAAACAATTGCCCCTTGGTCTATGTACAGGTTTTGCATGGGCATGATTAAGTATTCTGGAATTCCCATTCTTCACAATGTTATCCATAATTTGTCATGATCCACATAGTGTTATGCCTTTGCATAGTCAATAAAACATAGCTAAAAATGTTTCTTGTAGTCTCTGCTTTCAGACAACAGCCATATGACCTAGTAAAGATATTCCTTGTTCCAAGTCCTCTTCTGAACATAGCTTGAATTTCTGGCGGTTACCTGTTGATGTACTGCCGTAACCATTTTTGAATTATCTTCAGCAAATTTTACTTGCATGTGATATCCATGGTATTGTTTGATAATTTCTGCATTCTGTTGGATCACCCGTATTTGGAATGGACACAAATATAGATCTCTTCCAACTGATTTACCAGGTAGCTCTCTTCCAAATTTCTTAGCATAGATGAGTGAGGATTTCCAGTTTTGCATCTCTTTTTTGAAACATCTCAATTGGTATTCCATCAATTCCTAAAGCCTTGTTTTTTGCCAGTGTCTTCAGTGCAGCTTGGACATCTTCCTTTAATACCATCAGTTCTTGATCATATGCTACCTCCTGAAATGGCTGAACATCAGTCAATTCTTTTTGGTACAGTTACTTTGTGTATTTTTTCCATCTTTCTTTAATGATTCCTGTGTTGTTTAATATTTTGCCTATAGGATCCTTCAATATTGCAACTTGAAGCTTTATTTTTTTCTTTAGTTCTTTCAGCTGAAAAATGCCAAGCATGTTCTTATTTTTTGGTTTTCTAACTCCAGGCCTTGCACATTTCTTTATAATACTTTACTTTGTCTCCCTCAGCTGCTTTTTTGAAATCTTTTTACATCATTATGTCTTCCATTTGCATTAGCTACTTTATGTTCAAGAGCTATTTTCAGAATCTCTTCTGACATCCACTTTGGTCTTTTCTTTCTTTCCTATCTTTTTAATGACCTTTTGCTTTCTTCATGTAATTCCACAACCTGTCTAGTCTTCAGTCACTAATGTTCAATGTGTCACATCTCTTCTTGAGATTGTATCCGAATTCAGGTGAAATATACTCAAGGTCGTATTTTGGTTCTCATGAAATTTTTTAAAATTCTGTTCAGCTTCAACTTGAACTTGCACATGAGCATTTGATGGCCTGTTCCACAGTCAATCCCTGACATTGTTCTGACTGATGATATTGAGTTTCTGCATTGTCTCTTTCCACAGATGTAATCAATTTGAAACCTGTCTGTTCTTTCCAGGCAAGGTTCGCATGTATTGTCACTGTTTATGTTGTTGAAAAAAGGTATTTGCCATGAATAAGTCACCGGTCTTGCAGAATTCTATCATGTTATCTCAGGCCTCATTTTATCACCATGGTCATATTTTCCAACTACAGATCCTTCTTCTTTGTCTCCTACTTTCACATTACAATCACCAATTAATTATCAGTGCATTTTGATTACATATTTGATCAATTTCAGACTGCTGAAATTAGTAGAAATCTTCAATTTCTTCCCTTATGGACCTCTGCGAACTCCAGTTTTGAGAGTTCCTTGTGATAAAGCCTATCAGCAATTCTCAGCCTTAGTGAATGTCTCAATCAGAAGCTCAGCGGTCCCTCAGACTATAACAGCTTGAGGTTAAAGATTCATTTTCAGATTCACAGGAACACATCAAATTTAAACCCCTATTGGAAAAATCTTCAAGCTACGTTTATCTAAAACTTCTCCATAATACATATTATTCAACCTGGGTATAAGTTTTTTGGAGAGAGGGTGGTTCTAGGGACAGAAAGGGGATGAGAAACTTAGAGAAAAGAGGAAAGGGATATAAAGAAGGAAAAAATAATAAATAGTTTCATTACATTGACAGACCAAATTGCAATCAGTGGTGGGTACAGTTACTAAGTAGAAGGCTTACCTAAGCAAGATGTTGACAGTGACTATGACTGCTATTGTCTATGAAGTACCATTGTAGTTTCTGATAAACAGAGCCTACCAGGGATTCCCCTCTTTCTCATTCAAATATCCCATGCTCACCAATGTTACTGTAACTATCCTTTATCTCCTTGTCCAAAGTGCCATTGCTGATTTCTTCACCTCTCTAAAACTGGATAAAAATTCTCCTAAGTTTAAAATTTATGTATAGCAACATTCATATCTCTTTAGGGATTAAATGCACAGATTGGTGGATCCAACCAACATCATCTCTTTCTGGTATTTCTGCTATCCTCCTATCTGGTATTTCTGCTTCTGTCTTTTCTATTTTCATTCTGTCTTCAATGCATTAAAATTGAACTTATTAAAGCATTTTAGGCCATATTATGCTGTTTCTCAACGTCCCCCTATGTTATCCTTTATTATTCAGAGTAAACACCAACTCCTTAAAATGCCCTATTTATCACCTTCACTCTGCTCCCGAAACCACTTTTACCTCATCTTCTACTACTAACTTGCTTTGCACTTGCCTTCCTACTCACTAAACCAAACCAAAACCAAACCCATTGCTGTCCATTCTGACTCATAGTGACCCCATAGGACAGAGTAGAACTGCCCTATAAAGTTTCCAAGGAGTGGCTGGTGGATTCAAACTACTGATCTTTTGGTTAGCAGCTGAGTTCTTAACAACTGCTCCACCAGGGCTCTTCCTATGCACAAGACCGCTTATTTTCTGTGAACATTGCTGACCCTGCTAGTCAGATTGCCCTTCTCCCAATTATCCAGGTCTTTAACTTTCACATATCCTTCAGGTATTATCTTCTCAGTGATTCTTTCCCTAACCACTTTATTTACATCTGCCCCCAGCATCTTCTAATTTGCCAGCTTTATTTTATTCACATCAGTATCAAATATGTGATACATTTAACTTATTTATTTCGTGTATGGTGTATCTCCCATAGAATATAAGGACCACAAGGGAAGGGATAGGCTTGTATTGTTAAGTACTGTATTCATAAAAACTATAGTACATGGCAGAGTAGACAGTTAGTAATTATTTATTCTTTATCAGGTGCTAGCTAAAAATTACTCTTGAGGCAAAAATACTACTTTAATCAGCAATCTCTTATAGATGCACAAACAATTGATAGAATGTATTGCCTGCATAATACGCTTTGCTATTGATAAGGCATACTTTGGGCTAAGATTATTGTAAAATATATTTCCTTAACAACAAACTGGTGACATTGAGGTTGAATAGGTGACATTGGGACTAAGGATGGAAACTCTCTCTTTCTACTCTACCATCCCTAGTATGTGAAAATGTCTACTTTCACGGTCCCAAAATGGCTTCGTAAGACTTTTTTTTCACGTACCACTTTCTTTTTAGTAAGTGATATATCTTTATGGTGAGAAATAGGTCATAACTCAGTCCTGGAACAATCATTGCAAAAAAGATAAGGCCATCTTAGCTGGACTAAATAAATCATGAATCATTCTTTCAGGCTGGATGCACTGGCCCTAGAAGAAAAGTGAGGTTCTATTTGGGAATGTAGGGAAAGACAACAATTTAGTAGATAACCTCTAGTGTCTGACAAAACTTGTGAAGATTAGGACTGACCATTTGGATAATAGATAATTCAGCCTTTATGTAAACAGAGGCTTTCATATTTGTTTTAAAGATTTGACCAGGATCCATCTGTTGATGGTGCCATTTAATATCCTAGCAAGAAGCAAGTCTTGATAAGAAAAACATTAACAAAGATATTGGCATGACATAATGAATAAAAGCTGAAAGAAGATGCTAACCTATTTTATTAAGGATGAAATAATAAATTAAGCTGTTGTCTTTGTTTCTTAGTGCTACTACAACAGAAATACCACAAGAGAGTGGCTTTATTTGCTCATAGTTCAGGAAGCTAGCAGCACAAATATAGAGTGTGGCTTTAAGTGGAGGTCCTTCTTTGTCTAATTCAGCTTTTAATAGCAGGTAATCCTCGGTTCCTCGGCCATCTTCATGTAATATCTATCCTCCTCGGTTTATATTTGCTTATCTCAGTGTCTATTCTTGTTTTGGATGCAACCTACACTAATAATTGCCTAATTAACTTAAGAAGGAAAAACTTATTTCCAAATAAGATTATGTCCACAGTATAGAAAACCCATTGTCATCAAATCAATTCCCAATTATAGCGACCCTATAGGACAGAGTAGAACTGTTCCATAGGGTTTCCAAGGAATGGTTGGTGGATTCAAACTGCTGACCTTCTGGTTAGCAGTCAAGCTTTTTAACCACCGTGCCACCAGGGCTCCAATATATTCACAAGTGTAGGGGCTAGAATTCCAACACATATTTGGATAGCCAGGATATCAACTATCACTCATTTTACAATTTTCATTGCATGTTATTTATGGATGTGGTGCTTGCATCTGTGTGACCTTAGGCAAATCACTTAACTTCTCCTCTGTATAATGAGGGGTCCAATCAATACCCATTTTGCAAATTTAAAGAAAAAGCTGGAGAGGAATGAGTCAACACATCTTTCTGAACATACTGAATCTAAACACAAATAAATAAGTTATCTGAATTCATGAAATAATTGTTAACGCTTTTCAGTGCATAGCTTCATCAGTAATTAGGTTTTAAAAACTCTGTTCTCATTAGGATTTTGCACTGAGTACTGAATATATATTATGAGCATTGATTTGAATATTTTATTCTAATCAAAATATTCTCAGATATTACAAAAATGTGGCACCCTTTGGTGAGTGGCGTCTGGAATCTTAAATGCTAGCAAGTGGCCATCTAAGATGCATCAATTTGTCTGAACCCATCTGGAGCAAAGGAGAATGAAGAACACTAAAGACACAAGGTAAATACAAGCCCAAGAGACAGAAAGGACCACATAAACCAGAGACTACATTAGCCTCAGACCAGAAGAACTAGATGGTACCTGGCTACCACTGATGACTGCCCTGATAGGGAACACAACAGAAAATCCCTGATAGAGGAGGAGAACAGTGGGATGCTGTTGTTGTTGTTGTTAGGTGCCATCGAGTCAGTTCCGACTCATAGTGACCCTGTGCACAACAGAACGAAATGCTGCCTGGTCCTGTGCCATCCTTACAATCGTTATGCTTGAGCTCATTGTTGCAGCCACTGTGTCAATCCAGCTTGTTGAGGGTCTTCCTCTTTTCCGCTGACCCTGTACTCTGCCAAGTATGATGTCCTTCTCCAGGGATGCAGACCTCAAATTCTCATACAATGACCAGAGTTAATGATCTGACTGAGACTGGAGGCACCCTGGAGGTCACAGTCCCTGGACCCTCTGTTAGCCCGAGACTGGAACCATTTCTGAAGCCAACCCTTCAAAGAGAGATTGGACTGGACTATAAGACAGTAAATAATACTGTTGAGGAGTGAGCTTCTTGGCTCAAGTAGACGGATGAGAGCCTATGGACAGCTCCTGTCTGGAGGAGAGCTGAGAAGGCAGAGGGGTAGAGGAGTTGGTTGAATGGACACGGGGAATACAAGGTGGAGAAGAGGAGTGTACTGATTCATTAGGGGGAGAGCAGCTAGGAGTACACAATACAGTGTGTATAAATTTTTGTGTGTGAGACTGACTTGATTGTAAACATTCACTTAAAGACAATAAATAATTAAAAAAAAAACTGTGGGACCTAGAGGTCTTTATTAATGGTGAAGCTGCATTTTAAAAAGTAGTAATTTCAACTATTTTACTACCTGTGCATATGGCTGTAGAGTAGAAGAGAGGAAACACAACTAATCTTGAAATCAGAGTGTCATGAGTTCCAGTCACCTTTTTCCAATTCCTAGCCATACATCTTTTAACAAGTAACTGAAAACTTTCTGCACTTTAGTTTATAATTTTTAAAATGTGGAAAAAGATCCTTTAAGAATATATATATATAGTATATATAATGTTGATGTTAGTTGTCGTCGAGTCTATTTCTTTCTTTCCTATGTTTTCTGCTTTGACTCATAGCGACCCATGAAACAGGCAGAACTGCCCCATAGGGTTTCCCAGACTCTAATCTTTATTGGAGGAAACTGCCAGGTCTTTCTCTTGAGGAGCAGCTGAATGGGTTGGAAATGCCAACCACTCAGTTTGCAGCCGAACTCCTAACCATTGTGCCAGTAGAAGATATATATATGTGTATATATATATATATAGTATATAAGTGCTACGGCTGCTAACCAAAAGGTCGGCAGTTCAAATCCACCAGGCGCTCCTTGGAAACTCTATGGGGCAGTTCTACTCTGACCTATAGGGTTGCTATGAGTCGGAATCATAGCAAACTCTATGGGGCAGTTCTACTCTGACCTATAGGGTTGCTATGAGTTGGAATCGACTTGACGGCACTGGGTTTTTTCTGGGTTATATATATATGTGTGTGTGTGTGTGTGTGTGTGTGTATTGTAGGAGCCCAACAAGTAATAGGTTTCCTATTGTCGTATGTACCAATATTAACATGGAAACCTACTTGAGAATTAATAAAAAATAATAACAACTGGGCAGGATGACAATCTCTGGATTGGAAGTGGTAGATCTTTTGAAGGGATGATTCTGAGACAGTTGCATAAGTTATTTTTAACTTGATAAAAAGGCTCTGGTTTTATTCCATCCTACAGATGAATTATAACTTAAATTTTACAATTCACTTTGCTTATTTGAGCTCTGCTCTTCTAGGGCAGTCTTTAAAACACAGGCTTAGATACTGAGAGTATAAAATTCTAGCTCCATCTATTTCTGGTTCTGTTTCTGTGGATGAGCAAATAATTTTTTTCTCTACATCACAATATCTACCACATAGGAAATACTCAAATATATTGGTTGTTTTTAGTTTTGTTTTCCTTTAGCATTCAGAGAGTTCTGTACATTTCTCCCTCTCTGTAACAAGATTTTTTATTGACACATGACATTGGTCACTGGAAGAAGGGCAACTTATTATGAGGTGTGAGATCCATGTTGATTTAGATGGTTATATTCCTCACATCTTTGCTACATTCTGAGATTTGCCCTATGCCACTAAAATCCACAGTGTTGCTTATTTAAAAATTCATTTTGTTTCAGAATGTTCAGGACAGTTTTCTGAAATATTTGAATACTTCACAATTGTAACTGAAAAAACACAATGACAAAATAATTTTAAATATTCATTGGCTAGACTCATTTAATGATGAATACTATAAAAGTCTGTTAAAATAATTTTGATACCCCCTGTGAGTTGTATGCATTCATTGTTTACTTATTTTATTTTGAATACCATATTAAGTTTTAGTTAATACCTTACATTTCTTGAGTCTTCATATCATTGCAAGATAAATTATTCATGTTTTGATATTATATTTTAGACAGATGCTAAATCAAAGTAGTAGTTAATGATTAAATGGTTTGGATTTATTGTCCTTTTTATTCTGGTTTAGGATGTCTGACCTGGTGGTACAGTGGTTAAGAGCTCAGCTGCTAACCAAAAGGTCAGCAGTTCTAATCCACCAGCTCCTCCTTGGAACCCTTATGGGGTAGTTCTACTCTGTTGTATAGGGTTGCTATAAGTCGGAAATGATGGCAACAGGTGTGGTTTTAGTATTATGGTTAGTAAGACCATTTGCTTCAAAAGTATTTACATTAGACAGACATTAATTGAGTACCCACAATAAGCCAATGGTTCTGCTGAGTGGTAAGTGCTAAGTAGGAAAATCATAGGTGGCCTGAAATTTACCAGGGTGATCTGAGGACTTGGGGTCAGAAAAATCTACAGCCTCAAGATGAATTAGTTCCCCAAGTGAGGACTGAGGAAAAAGTGATACCTTTTGGGGCAAGCCCAGGGCAAGAAATGACTAATGAAATTTAATAATTACAAAAATTCATTTTAAAAACATTGCTGAAGTCCAGTGAGTGTTATGAAGTAAGACTACAAATACAGGCAGAGACAAAGATACAGGCCTTGTGGAACATGTTTGAGATTTTGGGTTTTTTATATTAAGTATGTTTCAAAAGTCACTGAGTGAGAAATGCAAAAACTGTGATTTTCTGCTTCAATGTTAATTTTTAATCAGAGCATTACATGGTAATAGTTTCAAAAGCTAAAATTAGAAAAAAAAAAAAAAAGATAAAACTAACAAGCATTATAGAAGGTGCTTGCTCCCACTCTTTCCATTATTAAACTCTGTGTTGCCCTTATTCGTTTCTTTCTACCTTTAGGATCAACAGGCCTGTCTTCCAAGGTGCCTCTGGATGCGTTTGAACTGCCAACCTTTTGGCTAGCAGTTCAGCACTTAACTGTTTGCACCACCCAGGGAGCCTATTCTACTCTCTAAATAAACAAAAAACAAAACCCAATTCAGTTTCAACTCATGGCTACCCCATGTGTCAAAGGGTAGAACTGCTCCATAAGGGTTTTTTGGCTGTAATCTTTACGCAAGCAAAGTCTCTGGGTGGGTTTGAACCACCAACCTTTAGATTAGAAGTTCAGTACAAACCATTTATACCACTCAGGTATTGATTTCCAAGCCAGTAATTATTACTTTCTAATTAATTTTTTTTTTATTAATTAATGCTAGTATATGGAAATATACAGCACTGATTTTTGGAAACCCTGGCGGCATAGCGGTTAAGAGCTAGGGCTGTGAAACAAAAGGTCAGCAGTTTGAATCCAACAGATGCTCTTTGGAAACCCTATGGGGCAGTTCTCCTCTGTCCTATAGGGTCGCTATGAGACGGAACTGAAAGACGGCAGCGCGTTTTTAGCGGAGATTTTTGCATTCCTACCTTGCTTTTTAAAACCATGATACATTTACTTATTATATCTACTAGTTTATTTTCCTTATCCATTATTAGGTTTTTCTAGATAAATGTCCATATTTATGAGTTAAGGCAGTTTTATTTGTAGCTTTTAGATCCGTAGCCATATATTGATTGATTGATTAGCTAATTAACTGACTAGAATTTCTATTAAAATGTGGGATAGAATTGGTAAGAGTGTATAATTCTAGCCTTTTTACTGATTTTAGGGGAAAGCTTTTTGTGTTGCACTATTAAATATGATATTATCATTTGATAGTTTTGGAGATGGCTGCTAATGAATCAAAGATCTATCTTTCTATTCCAAGTTGTTTTTTTTTTTTAAATCATCAATAGACGTAAATTTTTCTTAATTTTTTTTTATCTTTGACATGATCATGTGGTTTTATACCTTTATTCTACATACATAAAAAATAGTAAATTTAATTAATTTCAAGTGTTAAAGCAACTTGTTTCCACTCAGTCCACTAACATTTTGTTAAGAAATTTTGCATCTAATTTCATGATGAATTTGGTCTATAATTTTCAGATCTTATAATTTCCATTTCAGATTTGAACAGCAAGCTTACCCTGGACTGGGTCTTATAAAATGCATTGGAAAATGTTTTCTCCCTTATTTTCTGAAATGATTTCTAACAGACTGACATTGTTTCTTTCTTTAATGTTTACGGGAACATCAGTGCAGCCCTATGGGCTTTTATTTTTTTTCCCCTGTTGGAAGATTTTTGTTTATGGCATCATTTTTATAAGATAAATTTGAGCAACTAATGTTTTCTTTTTCATTGTGTGTCAGATTTGGTCTGGTATTCAAAGAAAAAAATATATATATTTCCAAATATCTATATTTTAACTTGATGGTATACAACCAAACAAACAAAACCCTTAGCCTACAGAGTTGATTCCAACTCAAGGCATGTGCTACGCAGTAGAACTGAGCTCCATAGGATTTTCTTGGCTGCAGTCTTCATGGAAGCAGATCACAAGGCTTTCTCTTGCATTGCCATTGACTGCCTTTGGACCATCAACCTTTTGGTTAGTAGTCCAGTGCTTAACCACTTGCACCATTTAGGGACACTAAACGGTGCAAATGGTTAAGCACCATCTAGGGACCATAAGGCTGCATTTCCTTCTGTTGTAAATAGGGTTACTATGGTCAAAACCGACTCAACAGCACCTAACAACAATAGACAACTTAATGGCACATAGATATTCTTATGTTTCTATTGTTTTCTTTCAGATGCTTACAAGGTATACAGTGGTATGCTCTTTTTCATTTCCGATATTTCTTTTTTTACATAATTTTTATTGTGCTTTAAGTGAAAGTTTACAAATCAAGTCAGTCTGTCACACGTAAGCTTATATATATCTTATTACATACTCCCACTTACTCTCCCTCTAATGAGTCAGCCCGCCCCTTCCTTCCAGTCTCTCCTTTCATGACCATTTTGCCAGTTTCTAACCCCCTCTACCCTCCCATCTCCCCTTCAGATAGGAGATGCCATCATAATCTCAAGTGTCCACCTGATGCAAGCAGCTCACTCCTCTTCAGCATCTCTCTCCAACCCATTGTCCAGTCCAATCCATGTCCGATGAGTTGGCTTCAGGAATGGTTCCTGTCCTGGGCCAGCAGCAGGTTTCGGGAGCCTGACCGCCGGGGTCCTTCTAGTCTCAGTCAGACCATTAAGTCTGGACTTTTTATGAAAATTTGGGGTCCGTATCCCACGGTTCTCCTGCTCCCTCAGGTTTCTCTGTTGTGTTCCCTGTCAGGGCAGTCATCGGTTGTGGCCGGGCACCATCTAGTTCTTCTGGTCTCAGGATGATGTAGTCTCTAGTTCATGTGGCCCTTTCTGTCTCTTGGGCTCATAATTGCCTTGTGACCTTGGTGTTCTTCATTCTTCTTTGATCCAGGTGGGTTAAGACTCATTGATGCATCTTAGATGGCCGCTTGCTAGCGTTTAAGACCTCAGACACCACACTTCAAAGTAGGATGCAGAATGTTTTCTTAATAGATTTTATTTTGCCAATTGACTTAGATGTCCCCTGTAGCCATAGTCCCCAAACGCCTGTCCCTGCTTTACTGACCTTCGAAGCATTCAGTTTATTCAGGAAACTTCTTTGCTTTCGGTTTAGTCCAGTTGTGCTGACCTCCCCGTATTGAGTGTTGTCTTTCCCTTCACCTAAAGTAAGTCTTATCTACTATCTAATCAGTAAATAATCCTCTCCCACCCTCCCTCCCACCCCCCTCTCGTAAACACAAAAGAATGTGTTCAATTCAGTTTAAACTATTTCTCAAGATCTTATAATAGTGGTCTTAAACAATATTTGTCCTTTTGCAACCGACTAATTTCACTCAGCATAATGCCTTACAGGTGCCTCCATATTATGAAATGTTTCACAGATTCATCACTGTTCTTTATTGATTCATAGTATTCTGTTGTGTGAATATACCATAATTTATTTATCCATTCATCCATTGATGGACACCTTGGTTGCTTCCATCTTTTTGCTAATGTAAAAAGTGCTTCAATAAACATGGGTGCACATATATCTGTTCATGTAAAGGCTCTTATTTCTCTAGGATATATTCTGAAGAGTGGGATTGCTGGGTCATGTGGTAGTTCTATTTCTAGCTTTTTAAGGAAACACCAAATTGATTTCCAAAGTGGTTGTACCATTTGACACTCCCACCAGCAGTGTATAAGAGTTCCAATCTCTCCACATCCTCTCTAACATTTATAATTTTGCGTTTTTTGGACTAATGCAAGCCTTATTGGCGTGGAGTGGAATCTTATTGTAGTTTTAATTTGCATTTCTCTAATGGCTAATGATCAAGAGCATTTCCTCATGTATCTGTTAGCCGCCTGAATGTCTTCTTTCACGAAGTGCCTCTTTATTTCCTTTGCCCACTTTTTAATAGGGTTGTTTATCTTTTTGTGGTTGAGTTTTAGCAGAATCATGTAGATGTTAGAGATCAGGCACTGGTTGGAGATGTCTTAACTGAAAATTTTTTCCCAGTCTATAGGTGGTCCTTTTACTCTTTTGGTGAAGTCTTTAGATGAGCATAGGTGTTTGATTTTTTGAGCTCCCAGTTATCTGGCTTCTCTTCGTCATTTTTAGTAATGTTTTGTATTCTGTTTACCCCTTGTATTAGTGTTCCTAACGTTGTCCCTGTTTTTTCTTCCGTGATCTTTATTGTTTTAGACTTTATGTTTAGATCTTTGATCCATTTGGAGTTAGTTTCTGTGCATGGAGTGAGGTATGGGTCCTGTTCAGTTTTTTGCAAATGGATATCCAGTTATGCCAGCACCATTTGTTAAAAAGACTACCTTTTCCCCAAGTAACTGACACTGGGCCTTTTTCAAATATCAGCTTCTCATTCATGGTTGGATTTATATCTGAGTTCTCAATTCTCTTCCTTTGGTCTATGCATCTGTCATTGTACCAGTACCAGGCTGTTTTGACTACTGTGGCTATATAATAGGTTCTAAAATCAGGCAGAGTGAAGCCTCCCACTTTCTTCTTCTTTTTCAGTAATGCTTTACTTATCCGGGGCTTCTTTCCCTTCCATATGAAGTTGGTGATTTGTTTCTCCATCACATTAAAAAATGTAGTTGGAATTTGGGTCAGAAGTACATTGTATGTATAGATGGCTTTTGGTAGAATAGACATTTTTATAATGTTAAGTCTTCCTATCCATGAGCAAGGTATGGTTTTCCACTTATGTAGGTCTCTTTTAGTTTCTTGCAGTAGGACCTTGTAGTTTTCTTTGTATAGTTCTTTTACATCTTTTGTAAGATTTATTCCTAAGTATTTTATCTTCTTGGGGGCTACTGTGAATGGTATTGATTTGGTGATTTCCTCTTCGATGTTCTTTTTGTTGATGTAGAGGAATCCTAGTGATTTTTGTATGTTTATCTTATAACCTGAGACTCTGCTGAACTCTTCTGTTAGTTTCAGTAGTTTTCTGGAGGATTCCTTAGGGTTTTCTGTGTATAAGATCATGTTGTCTGCAAATAGAGATAATTTTACTTCTCCCTTGCCAATCTGGATGCCCTTTATTTCTTTGTGTAGCCTAATCTCTCTGGCTAGGACTTCCAGTACAATGTTGAATAAGAGTGGTGATAAAGGTCATCCTTGTCTGGTTCCCGTTCTCAAAGGATATGCTTTCAGGCTCTCTCCATTTAGGATGATGTTGGCTGTTGGCTTTGTATAGATGCCCTTTATTATGTTGAGGAATTTTCCTTCAATTCCTATTTTGCTGAGAGTTTTTATCACGAATGGGTGTTGGACTTTGTCAAATGCTTTTTCTGCATCAATTGATAAGATCATGTGGTTTTTGTTTTTTGTTTTATTTATATGGTGGATTACGTCAATGGTTTTTCTAATATTGAACCAACCTTGCATACCTGGTATAAATCCCACTTGGTCATGGTGGATTATTTTTTTGATATGTTGTTGAATTCTATTGGCTAGAATTTTGTTGAGGATTTTTGCATCTATGTTCATGGGGGATATAGGTCTGTAATTTTCTTGTTTTGTGGTGTCTTTACCTGGTTTTGGTATCAGGGATATGGTGGTTTCATAGAATGAGTTAGGCAGTATTCCGTCATTTTCTACGCTTTGAAATACCTTTAGTAATAGTGGTGTTAACTCTTCTCTGAAAGTTTGGTAGAACTCTGCAGTGAAGCCATCCGGGCCAGGGTTTTTTTTTTATTAGGAGATTTTCATTACTTTTTCAATCTTTTTTTGTTATGAGTCTATTTAGTTGTACTGCTGTTTTAGTTTAGGTAGGTAGTGTGTTTCTAGGAATCCATCCATTTCTTCTATGTTTTCAAATTTGTTAGAGTACAGTTTTTCATAGTAATCTGGTATGATTCTTTTAATTTCAGTTGGGTCTGTTGTGAAATGGCCTATCTCATCTCTTATTTGAGTTATTTGTTTCCTTTCCTATATTTCTTTAGTCAGTCTGGCCAATGGTTTATCAATTTTGTTAATTTTTTCAAAGAACCAGCTTTTGGCTTTGTTAATTCTTTCACTTTTTTTTCTGTTCTCTACTTCATTTAGTTCAGTTCTGATTTTTATTGTTTTCTTCTGGTGCCTGACAGATTCTTTTGTTGCTCATTTTCTATTTGTTCAAGTCGTAGGGACAGTTCTCTGATTTTGGCTCTTTCTTCTTTATATATGTGTGCATTTATGGATACAAATTGACATCTGAGCACTACTTTTGCTGTGTCCCAAAGGTTTTGGTAGGAAGTATTTTCAGTGTTGTGGCATTCTATGAATTTCTTTATTCCCTCCTTAATATCTTCTATAACCCAGTCTTTTTTGAGCAGGGTATTGTTCAGCTTCTAAGTGTTTGATTTCTTTTCCCTGATTTTTCTGTTATTGATTTCTACTTTTATGGCCTTGTTGTCTAAGAAGATGCTTTGTAAAATTTCAATGTTTTAGATTCTGCAAAGGTTTGTTTTATGACCTAATATGTGATCTATTCTAGAGAATGTTCCATGCACACTAGAATAAAAACTATACTTTGCAGCTGTTGGGTGGAGTGTTCTGTATATGTCTACGAGGTCAAGTTGGTTGACTGTAGCAATTAGGTCTTTCGTGTCTCTATTGAGCTTCTTAATGGAAGTCTTATCCTTCTCTCAGAGTGGTGTGTTGAAGACTCCTACTATAATTGTGGCAGTGTATCTCACTTTTCAATTCTGTTAAAGTTTGTTTTATATATCTTGCAGCCCTGTCATTGGGTGCATAAATATTTAATATGGTTATATCTTCCTGGTAAATTGTTCCTTAAATCATTACGTAGTGTCCTCCTTTATCCTTTGTGGTGGATTTAACTTTAAAGTCTATTTTGTCAGAAATTAATATTTCCACTACTGTTCTCTTTTGATTGCTGTTTGCTTGATATATTTTTTCCATCCTTTAAGTTTTAGTTTATTTGTGTCTCTAAGTCTAAGGTGTGTCTCTTTTAAGCAGCATATAGACAGATAGTATTTTTTTTTCCAGCCTGAGACTCTCTGTCTCTGTATTGGTGCATTTAGTCCATTTACATTCAGTGTAATTATAGATAAGTATGAATTTTTTTTTTTTAATGAGTTTAGTGCTGTCATTTTGATGCCTTTTTGTGTGTGTTGTTGACAATTTCATTTTTCCACTTACCTTTTTGTGCTGAGAAGTTTTTCTTTGTAAATTGTGTTTCTCATTTTCATAGTAGTTGAATTTATTTTTGCTGAGTATGTTTATCTTTTTTTTTTTTTTTTCTTGAAGTATGGAATTGTTAGACCTCTTTGTGGTTACCTTAATATTTACCCCTATTTTTCTAAGTAAAAACCTAACTCATATCATCCTATATTGCCTTGTTTTCCTCACCATATGGAAGATCTATGCCTCCTGTATTTAGTCCCTCTTTTTTGAATATTATAATCTTTTCTGTAATGACTTCAGTGATTCCCTGTTTTCAGCATTTTTGTCTTTTTTAAATTAATCTTAGTTTGTTTTTGTGATTTCCCTATTTGAGTTGATATCAGGATGTTCTGTGACCTTGTGTTGTGTTGGTATCTGATATTATTGATTTTCTGACCAAAGAATTTCCTTTAGTAATTCTTGTAGCTTCAGTTTGGTGTTGCAACTTCTCTAAGCTTGTGTTTCTCTTAAAATGTCTTAATTTCACCTTCATACTTGAGAGAGAGTTTTGCTGGATATATGATTCTTGACTGCCAGTTTTTCTCCTTCAGTGCTCTATATATGTCATTCCATTGCCTTCTTGCGTGCACGGTTTCTGCCAAGTAGTCTGAACTTATTCTTATTGATCCTCCTTTGTAGGTGACTTTTCATTTATCCCCGGCTGCTTTTAAAATTTTCGTCCTATCTTTGGTTTTGGCAAGTTTGATGATAATATGCCTTGATGATTTTCTTTTGGGATGTATCTTGTGTGCTGTTCAATGAACATCTTGAATAGATATTCTTTCATCTTTCATGATGCCAGGAAAGTTTTCTGCCAACAGATCTTCAACTATTCTGTCTGTATTTTCTGTTGTCCCTCCCTGTTCTGGAGCTACAATCACACACAAGTTATTCTTCTTGATAAAGTCCCACCTGATTCTTAGGGTTTCTTCATTTTTTTTAATTCTTTTATCTGATTTTTCTTCAAGTATATTGGTATCAATTGCCTTATCCTCTAACTCCCCCACTCTGCATTCCAATTCCTCGATTCTGCTCCTCTGACTTCCTATTGAGTTGTCTAATTCTGTAATTTTACTGTTAATCTTTTGGATTTCTGTATGCTTTCTCTCTATGGATTCTTGCAGATTATGAATTTTTCCACTATGTTCTTGAATAATCTTTTTGATTTCTTCAACTGCTTTATCAGTGTGTTCCTTGTCTTTTTCTGTAGATTGCCTTATTTCATTTCTGAGGTCATCCCTGATGTCTTGAGGCATTCTGTATATTAGTTTTTTATAACCTACATCTGGTAATTCCAGGATTGTGTCTTCATTTGGGAAAGATTTTGATTCTTTAATTTGGGGATTTGTAGAAGCAATCACGGGCTGCTTCTTAATGTGATTTGATATTGACTGCTGTCTCCAAGCCTTCTATAAGATATTGTAATGATTTATTTTGTATTTGCTCACTCAGTCTTCTTGTTTTGTTTTGTTTTGATATACCCAGATTCTTCTAGGTTGTGCTATCTTGATTGTTGTAGCCTTTGAATCACTTATGCCCTATTACCACCTGGTTTGAGCTGTTACCAGATATATGAACCTATAAGTGCATTCACTGTTCTTGAATAGAATCAGCTTAGATGTGCTGATTGTGGGTCATCTACTGTGTGGTGTAAGCTGTCACCTATTAACTTAGAGGAGTAGTGGTGATGGTTGTATTCATCTGAATGTAGTAGCAGCAGAGGGTCACATTCTGAGGAAGGCAAGATGCTAACAGCCTTCCCCCAAGTGCCAGTGAGGTAGGAGTGTCTCTATTTCCAGAGTACTTTGGTGAGTGGGCTTTGCTGCTGTACCTTAGGCTCCCAATGCTTGTACCTTTAAAGATTGGTAGGTGTCACTATCCTCAGGCCCTTTTAGCAGGTGGCTCGGTGGTGTGGGTGGAGCTTTAGCCCTCAGTTCCCTGCTGTGGGTCAGTGAGGGCTCTGCTTAATAGGTAGAGAGGTATCAGACCTCCAAAACTTGTCTTTCCATGCTTTGCTAAAACAATTACAATCAGATCTCTATCAGAATTGCCTTTGCATTATAATAGCCACCTGGTTCCCTATGGGGATGAAAGCCAGAGACTGTGGATCTCTTTTGCTTGCCTGGAGCTGGTTGTGTATTATTATCCCAGTTTAGGGAAGTCAGGGAAGCATTTTTCTCTCCAGGATTTTTAATTGCTGCTTCTCTCAGGCCATGAGAATGGGTAAGAAAAAAAAAAATACGTGGAGAGCACTTCACTCCCTTGCCCTGGCCCAGGAAGTTCCAATGTTAATGAAGCTTCCTGGGGCAGGGAGGAGAGGGATCAGATAGATCAGATAGGAGAGAGTAGCTCGGCAATATAGACAAAGTTACTTATCTTGTTTGGTGAAGACTGTTTTATCTGAGATTCCAGAGGGGTGTGTAGCCTGTGTGAGCTAGCTGGGTTGAGATTGCACCTGAGGGTCAGGCCTGCATCCTGTGCTTGAGCTATCTCAGAAAGCCATGATCACCTCCTCCACTCCTAGTCCAAAGCCCAGTGCCAAGGTTTTCTGACTGGGATACTGTGCTCCAGGCTCCAAAACCAGTTGCTGCTTCCCTGTGATTTCTCCTTCTCCTGTCAGCTGCATTGGTGTGCAGCCTGCATGCACTGGCTGGGTTTCTGGCTGAGGTTACTCCAGGGGGTTAGGGCTGCATCCTGTGCTTGTGCCGTCTCAGGAAGCCGTGATGTGCTCCTCAGCGCTTGGTCCAAAGCCCAGCGCCAAGATTTTCTGACTGGGACGCTGGCTCCAGGCTCCAAAAATAGCCACTGCTTCCCCTTGGGTTCTCGTTCTCCTGTCAGCCACCTCAGTGTGCAGCCTGCTTGCCCTAGCTGAGTCTCTGCCAAGCTTACTCCAGGGGTTTAGGGGATAGGGCTGAATCCTGTGCTTACCCCACCTCAGTAAGCTGCGATCAGCCCAACTGCTCTGGCACCAGGGAACTGTGAGGGCTCAAGGCAGTGGCGGGGGATGCCAGTTTCAGAAGTGGTCGCTGCTTCACTGCATGACTTTTCACTCCCTTGTCACTCAGGTCAACTCCTTAGTTCTGTGTTTGATGGTCAGGGTGCGTAGATTGTCATGTATGTGATTGATTCACTTGGTTTTCTGAGTCTTTGTTGCAAGAGGGATCCCTGGTAGTTCTACGTAGTCAGCCGTCTTGACCCCACCTCCCTTATATTTCTTGTAAAAGCTTTATTTATTTTTATTTTTTTAAATCAGCTATTCTATATGTTTATCAATTTTAATAACCTCTCATGAAATCAGTTTTGGCTTTTCAAAATTTCTCCATTATTTGTCTTTCTAAAATTTGTTTATTCATGCTATTACCTTTATGATTTTCTTCTTATTACTTTGGGTTTAATTTGCTTTGTTTTTTCCTACTTACATTTATTTTAAACTGTTTTAAAAAAACTGTATATGACAAATTGAAGCTATAGTTTACTTATGAGCATGACTTTAGTTGCATACTGTTGATTTTAAACTTTTCTATTTCCATTATCATTCAATTTAACAATTTTTCAAATTCCCCTTGTGATCCTTTTTGGATCCATTTATTATTTAATTGATATTTTTATTTACTAAAATTTAGGGATTTTTTTCAATTTTTTATGTTTAAAACTATTGTGGTTAGATAATATGTTTTGAAATTTGTTGTGTCTCTTTTTTAAAGCCAGTCATTTGGTCTATATTAGGTTATATTCCATTTGCAGTAACAGAAATTCTACCTTCTGCAGTTGTTAAATGTAATATACAAATGTCATTTAATTCAAATTAGCTGTTGTTGCTCTTAGGTGCCATCAAGTTGGTTTCAACTCATAAAGATACTATGTACACACAGTTTATAACACAGATATAAAAGTGAAATTCTTTTTTTTTTTGAGTATTGGTTGATGCTCAAACATTTCAAGAGGTAGCATATGATCAGGACCTGATGGTACTGAAGGAAGAAGTCCAAGCTGCACTGAAGGCACTGGGGAAAAACAAGGCTCCAGGAAGTGACAGAATATCAGTTGAGATGTTTCAGCAAACAGTTTCAACACTGGAAGTGCTCACTTGCCTATGCCAAGAAATTTGGAAGATGGCTACCTGGCCAACTGACTGTAAGAGATCTATATTTATGCCTATTTCCAAGAAAGGTGACCCAACTAATTCCCAAAATTATCAAACAATATCATTAATATCACACACAAGCAAAATTTTGCTAAGGATCAGTCAAAACTGGCTGCAGCAGTATATTGACAGGGAACTGCCAGAAATTCAGCCTGGATTCAGAAGAAGACTTGAAACCAGGGGTATCATTGCTGATGTCAGATGGATCCTGGCTGAAAGCAGAGAATACCAGAAGGATGTTTACCTGTGTTTTATTGACTGTGCAAAGGCATTCGACTCTGTGGATCATAACAAATTATGGATAACATTGTGAAGAATGGGAATTCCCAAACAATTGTGCTCATGAGGAACCTGTACACAGATCAAGAGTCAGTTGTTCGGACAGAACAGGGGATACTGTGTGGTTCAAAGTCAGGAAAGGTGTGCATCAGGGTTGTATCCTTTCACCATACCTATTAAATCTGTATGATGAACAAATAATCTGAGAAGCTGGACTATATGAAGAAGAACAGGGCATCAGGATTGGAGGAAGGAAGACTCGCTAAAAACCTTTGTTATGCAGATGACACGCCTTGCTTGCTGAAAGTGAAGAGGACTTGTAGCACTTACTAATGAAAATCAAAGACCACAGCCTGCAGCATGGAATACACCTCAATATAAAGAAAACAAAAATCCTCACAACTGGACCAATAAGCAACATCAGGATAAATGGAGAAAAGACTAAAGCTGTCAAGGGTTTCATTTTACTTGGATCCACAATCAACATCCATGGAAGCAGCAGTCAAAAAATCAGAACACCCATTGCATTGGACAAATCTGCTGCAAAGGACCTCTTTAAAGTGTTGAAAAGCAAAGATGTCACCTTGAAGACTAAGGTGCACCTGACCTGGTATTTTCCATTGCATCAAATGCATGTGAAAGCTGGACAATGAATAAGGAAAACTGA
The DNA here is from genome assembly GCF_024166365.1 of Elephas maximus indicus. Taxonomy (NCBI): domain Eukaryota; kingdom Metazoa; phylum Chordata; class Mammalia; order Proboscidea; family Elephantidae; genus Elephas; species Elephas maximus. The sequence goes on along the minus strand of NC_064820.1, from coordinate 32,040,307 downwards.
GAAAGAATTGACACTTTTGAATTGTGTTGCTGAAGAATATACTGTGGACTGTCAAAAGAATGAACAAATCTGTCTTCAGAAAAGTGAAACCTGAATGCTCCTTAGAAACAAAGATGGTGAGACTGCGTCTTACATATTTTGAACGTGTTATCACAAGGAATCAGTCCCTGGAGAAGGACATCATGCTTAACAATGATGGTGACCACAGCACAGGACCAGGCAGTGTTTTGTTCTGTGGTACATATTGTTCCTATAAGTCGGTATCGACTTGATGGCACCTAACAACAACAATATTCACTTTAATGTATGCTGTTTTTTTTTTTTTTTTAACTGTTTGGAAACAATATTTTCACAACTATTATATATATAATAAAGCACAAACACTGAGATCTCATGTTGAAGCCTTTTTTATAGCTTCTTTCATTTTTACATAGGTGATATAATTGACTCTCTTGTTCCAAAAATTTCTTTCAAAATTAAAAAATGGGACCCTAGCCATTAGGTATATACTTCCAAAATGCTATGCATTGCATTCTTTATTTCAAGATAAACTTTTTAACTCTATCTCTCTGAAAATAATATCTGATACAATCTTTAAAAGAATATTTATATATGTATATGCATGGATATATATATATATAGTGTGAGAGTGAGAGTATACTTGTCTAATCTTAATTACATTCACACTTTTAAAAAGTGATGAGATCAACTTTCAGAATATCCTGCTGTAAAGTTTTTAGTGGAATCTGGAATTTTTTCTTGCTGTTTGTGTATCCAGAAAAGTATTTCTATGGAAACCACGGGAGAAAAAAATAGAACTCCATACTTTGTAGCAAAAAAAAAGGCAGATGCTAATTCAAGTCACCTCTGTCAGCAACTGGCAATGTTAAATCAAAAAACTTTTTAACCTCATTAAACTTCAGGTCCCTCATATGTATAATAAAGACAGTGATGGAAAAATATTTGTGTGTGTATAAGGTTTAAACATAACAATTCTAAAGTAATTTCTATGATGTCTGACATAAAAAACTAAGTTTCATTCTTATGAAATTATTTTTTTTTAACTGCATCAAAATATGTCATTAGGTAGAGTTGCCTGATGAGCAAGAGCACTGATGCTTTTTTTCCTATCATTATAATCCCAGCACAGAGGGAAAATAGGTCTGTTGTGGATGAATATAGTATTATCCCATTTCTTAATAAGCTTGCAACTAATAATGTAATAAAATAACACATTACAATACTAAACTGTCCAAAAGATGTGTAACTGGTTTATTAAATGGCTTGAATTTATTGGAGTACATAAATGGGAAATTATTTTCTTTTGACCTGACTTTTGATTTCAATGAAGGGAATTCAAGTCACTGTTTTCCACCCCTTTATGTCATCCTGGGAAGATGGCATAATTTTCTGAAGAACTAATATTCTTTTTGAGATATTACAGAGCATTTTCAAGGCCAAAATTAAACTTTAGTCTTATATCTAATTTATCACACTTCCTGCTTCATCAGTATAGGTTACTGAGAATCTGGGATCAGCAGTGTTAGGTAGTGATGGTCACTCAATCAGTTTAACTCCCTCCATCTTCTGTATCTTCCAGAGTTGAGGGAAGGAAACAACAAAAGATGGGGTGTGATAGGCAAAATAATGGCCTCTCAGAGGCAGTCACATGATAATTTCAAGAATCTGCAGTAATGCACCTTATATGGTCAAAGGGATTTTGCAGACATGATTGAAGTTATGGACCTTGAGATGGGAAAGTTTATCCTGGATTATTCTTGTGGGCCCAGTCAAATCACATGTGCCCTTAAAAGCAGAGAACTTTTCAAAATTGTGATCTGAGAGAGATATGACTATGAAAGAAGATCAGATAGAAGCAGAAGAAGAACTGGGTGCCCTGTTACAAATTCTGAGATGTAGAAAACTTTCTTTGACACCAGTTGAAACGATAACCCTGACCTTAAGAATCAGCACCAAGATAGTTCCTCTGAGGCAGAGGTCAAATATACCCCCCTTCTCCAACTTCTCCACTATTTCTGACACCAGCTGTTCCCCATGGCACTCTTTCTCTATTTGGGTTCTATAATTCATGGGAATGGTCATAAGAGGACTCACGGAAACGACATAACTACAATAATAACTTTAATAACAAAGAAGGATATAAACATAGAATATATAAACAGAAAGGTAAATATACAAAGGGTGAGATATGGAAAGGGTCCCAGCCCAGGGTCTCAATGTCTAAAAGGAGACCTGCTTACTTCTCAAAGGGCACCTGTTTACCCTTCCATGAAACCAATGTTCATTCTCACCTAGCAGGAAATTTTCAAATAGGAAATTTAGTGGCATCACTTGGGGTCTCAACTATTGGTCACTCCGCCCTGCTCTCAGCCAGGGCTCAGTATTTGCACGCATCTGACACCACCCAGGTCTGCTCATTGTCTCCAATTCTGGTACTGTCGCAGATGCCACAGGTTTACTCGATCTGAGAGGTTCATAGCACAGGGCCCAGTGTCCGAAGGGGGCATACCTCTCCTGGCTGTGATTGATCAGGAAGCCCCATCTGAACCTCTGTCTTCTAGAATTTTAGCAGTTACCAGGCAGATCCTCCATCCAATCCTGGAAAAGGTCAACTGTGAGGCGGGGCTCCTAAACCAATCACAGTAAAGGTGAGCTACTGGGAGGGATTCCCCCTTCCCCTAGCCTATCCAAGAAAACTTAGTTCTTGTTTGGGTCTTCCCAGCCCATCCAGTAAAGATCAATCTGGGCAGACCTACCCTGCCAATCCAGGTAATCTTTGGTTACTGGAGGAGCTCATAAGCAATTCAGGTAAATGTCAACCCAGACGGGGCTCAGAAATCAGAACCAAAACGCCAAATTGCATTTTGGTGAAGTAATTCCACATGGCACAGGCGCTATGTGCATGGATCAGAAAAAGGCCTCTAGACAATTTGGGTTACCTCTAGATGACAGCAAGCAAGGAAATGGAAACTTCAGTCCTAAAACATAATGATGCTGACTCTTGTCAGCTCCTGAATAACAACAACAAAAAAATCCGGTTGCCGTCGAGTGGATTCTGACTCATAGCCACCCTATACGACAGAGTAGAGCTGCCCCACAGGGTTTCCAAGGAGGTTTGGTGGATTCGAACTGCCGACCTTTTGGTTAGCAGCCATACCTCTTAACCACTATGCCACTCACAGTCTTCCCTAGAGCCTCCAAAAAGGAACTCAGCCTGTCAACACCATGATTGTAATGCAATGAGTCCTGTACTGGACTTTAGACCTATAGAAGTGTAAGACAATAAATGCGTGTTGTTAGCCACATAATTTGTGGCAGTTTGTTAAGGCAGCAATAGAAAACTAATGGATTAAGAGCATTTAATCTAAGTTTATACTATTTATAATTTGTTTTTAGTTGTCTGTCCCCTGCATAGCATGTATACAAATTTTGAATTTTCTGTGGGATGAATTTGTGACTTTTCAGAGACCTTAACGTTCCCATATGCATCACAGTTCCCTGGTATTGTTGCTGTACTATTAGACAGTTTTTGACCACCATGTTTCAGTTCTTCCCAGAGAAGTATACTCAATTGATAGAGTGCATAGTGCTGGCTGGCTGCTTTCTTGGAAGCAGCCCCATCAAAATGATTTGAACCTGTCAGCTGCAGATAGCCCATTGTCCTACAGGAAACTTGTAGTTGCTTTGCCTTTCATAGGCCAAAGATGGAGACCACCAATGCTCCAGTGGGTGTACTCTCACTTTTCCCCGTGAAAGTAGTTGGCTGATGTTTTAATCACCTCCTATTTGCCCTATTTGTAAAGGTTGGGTTTTCACTCTAGGGTTATAGGGATTGTGAACACATGACACTTAACACTGGACAGATAAAACTGGCAGTAGTTTATTAGTCACATATACTCACAGCCCAGAGGAGGAAGACATGCATGTTATGCAGGGCTACATGACGGCTGCACTTGGGAACAGAATGGAAAATCAGGGACATAAGAGGCAGGCTTTGTAGTACCAATAGGGCAGGGAGACCTCTCCCCACAGGAATATGTGATTGACTCTTTTGAATAATTCTGTAAGGTGGCAGGGAACAGGAATCCTCCACTCAGGGTGAAGCAAGAACTGCACCTGGTCTCCTCCATAAAGAAGGTTGTTTGGCTAAGGGGCCTTGGGAGAACAGTTGGGAGGAGAACTTGAGGTTAGGCCATTTGAGGCCCTCTGGGTTTCAGATGTTAGGGCAGCACATGATATTGGTTATTAATTTTAGGTCTTACATCACGGTGTAGGATGAAAATGAGAGGCTAAGTGTATAGGACAAATGCCAGAGTAATTCACACTGGGCTTCGGAAGCCCATGCTTCTCTTTCCTGACAGACTCTTATGTCACATATGCTGGTGGTGGATGGGGGTGGGTAATAGCAAATGAGTTAGTACCTTATAATACAATAACTTTAGAATGTAAAACACCTTTCTTCAGCTATAGTGTTCTTTTTCTAAAACCACGGAAAAAGAACCATTTAACATGCCTCTATGAAGTCTCTGGGTGGTGCTGTCAGAAATAAACAGCTCAGAACACCCTTAACAGATTGCTATTCAGGTTTAATAGGCAACTCTAAAATTGGGCAGCCTGTCATTACCAAGTAAATCAGAGCTCCGATTAATTAAGGTTTTCAGGGTACTTATATAAAATTTTATCAAGAACTTTGAAAAAAATAATTTTGATAGGTTGACGATTATGTCAGAATACATAAATCTTATAAGAGAGCAGTATGTGCTCACACATTATAAAGACTACAAAAAGAAAAAACCTTGCTAAGACGATGGCGAAATCAACAAGCCATGATTGTAAGACCTCTGAAGTCTTAGCAACAGAAGATATTCATTTCTCTTTGATTGTTTTCTGAAAGAACAAGTTTCAAGTGTTTCAGTAAGCCTGATCACCTAAATACAATTGTGTGAAATAAGGCAAGCTGCTTCTAAAGGTTAGTTACAGTTTAAGGTGTAACTGTAAGCTTCAAAATTATATATACATAGGTTTCTAACACTTAATAAAATGAGTATCATGGGCAAGAGAGCGCTATCTGTTTTCATAAAGCAAAACTTATAATTTTATATCAAAACTCAAAGGTTAAGTGCTTGTGTAGTAGCCAGAAAGTTGGCAGTCCAAACCCCCCCAGAGGTACCTCAGAAGACAGGTCTGGCGATCTACTTCCAAAAGGCTATAGTCTTGAAAACCTTAGGGAGCACAGTTCTAATCGTCACACACAGGTTCATCAAGAGTCTGAATTGACTCAAAGGCGTCTATAATAACAGCAGGCTTGCATACATTTAAATGCATTGTATTAAAATTAAATCTGAATGTATTTTAATGTTAAAAATTACTGAAGTCCAGCAATAAAATGTAGTTATCTGATTCTTTCTATTGTGGTTCACATAGTTTTTTTTTTCAGTGACTACACATGCTGGTGAGTGGATTCTGCAATAAACATTGCCAGTGAAAGACTGATATTAAACTCAGGTGTCTCCCTGACACTTTATTCTGAAAATCCTTTCATCGGGTAAAAGAAATATTAAAGTACCATTTCAAGTGGATTTCCCTAGTCTTGTGATAAGAGATATTAAAAAACCATTAGGTATTTTCAGGACTAAAACAACCATATTGAAGAAGAGACTGGAGAACTCAGACCACAGTTGTCTCCTTTAATCAAGCACAGAGACATACATGTATATGAATACAAGCACCACTAGAAACTGACAAAGTTTTCACACTTTCTTTAATGGAAAGAGCTCAGAATTTGTAGGGAAGGAGCAAAGGAAGAGGAAAAGAATGAAAAGAACACATATTATATGAATCCAAGTGATAGAAGCTGTCTTGTAAGGACTCAGGCAAATCCACTTGTCCATTATGCCTCTTATGTTCATGACTTACTTGTATATCACAGAAGACGGAAAAAGAAAAACAGGCTAAGGAAGCTACAACCAGGCTTTCACAAATTCCTTATACTAACTTTCCTCTTTGGCATGAGTTTGAGAGGCCACATAAAAATTCCTTATATGTCTTTTTGTTGTTTAAAAAAAAAAAAAGCCAAACAATGGAATTGTTAAGCTATTGCTTTTTTCATTGTCTACTACTACAAGATGATGACAATGGAAGCCAGTGAAACAGTTTTCAAAGGCAGCAATAAACTTGTCACTTGAATGGATGATGTAAAAATTCCTTTTCATCTGCTTTAAGATTTTCATAATTTCATGTCCAGGAAAAAACAATATTAACACTGTTGTGAATCAAACTACTTATTTGAAAGAATGGTGGAAACACTAGCAAAGACCGAAGGAAAGATTGAACATGAGAGGGAAAGATTTAGAGAATCAATCAACAGGAAATTGTCCAACATTCTTTCCCTGAAGAAAAACCGCGTATAAACCTGCTGTCTTTATTATCTAGCTCCGAGCAACTCTCCCAGTGGGTCGAAAAGTTGTTTACATTTTGATTCCTTCTACCTTTCTACCTGCAGCTAATTCGTGGCAGGATGCCATCAGGGTATTTAAACCCTTTTAGATTTCTGCCCAAAAAGAAAAAAAAACAGTTGACAGTATTAAATGGATAATATTTCCCTGTGAAACAAGGCTAAAAAATCGCAGGAGGTGAAGAATAAACCACTTAGGAGAAAAATGATAAATTTGCAAGATTTTATACATTATAGTCCTTAAGAATGCCTGAAAGAAGTCTACATATTGTAGGTTAACCATTTGCAGTTGAGTCAATTCTGACTCATAGCAACTCTACAGGACAGAGTAAAATGACCCCATAGAGTCTCCAAGGCTGTAATCTTTACAGAAGCCTGCTGCCATACCTTTCTCCCATAGAGCGGTTGGTGGGTTTGAATGACCAACCTTTTGGTTAGCAGCCCTGAGCACGTAACCACTTTGCCACCAGGGCTCTTTATATTCTAGATGGTGTTAGGATAATATCAATAATAAAGCATTAAAGCTTTATAGCATCATGGAAAAATATAGTAAAATAGTTTATTTTTCTAGTTATCCATAGAAGAAAGGAGATAAGTTAAAACGATGTTAGTTTTTTTTTTTTGTAATGTTTAAATTATGTTTATACTCTACAAGATTTGTGTTGCTCTGACACATCACTTTGGTCCTATATTATCGTCTCTATAATATGGCCAACGATTCACTCATGCTGCATTTTAATGTCCACGAAAACTGAAGATTTTCTTTTTTCCTTACTATAATTCACCTTATAACCTCTGCGACTTCCCACTTTTTTAGTGGAGAATTTACAACTGACAATTACTATTAAGTATATCTGGATTTCTTACAGTTGAAAAAAAAGTTTCTTTGATTTAAAGCAATCATTTTCATGTAAATGATGGACATTGCTACCTCCTTCCTTTCTGAAAAGTGCTTTGTCTAAGCTATGCTCTACTTCCTTTTCTAGCATTAAACTTTAAAGCTTAATCTGAATGGCTACATAGGTCCCCTTTGTTCATAGTTTGAAAAACATCATTTGGCTTTGGTCTTGATTTACAAAAAAGGGGAGTATTAATTTCTTCTTGGAAAAATATTGCCTTGTGAGAGATATCAGGAAAGTCATAAGTAATCAATAACATCTTATTCTAGATGTTATATATGCTCTCTGTCAAGTTCACTCTTGGAGAATGATATAAAGCTATTGATTTAAGGGCAGAGGTAGGATAACTTAAATTGACCTGTTAAACCTGTTCAGTGTTGTATTTCTATTACCATTCTCTTTTCCTCTTTCCTCGCTAACAGGAAAGAAGGAGGAGGAGGCTGTTGAGTTCCACTGGGCGGGGGGTGTTGGGGAGTAGGGTGTGCTAAAATGCACCCTATAGGCTAAATGCACCTTACAGGCTAAAATGCCTGTAAGATTTGCGGAAAGTAACACAAATAATTTTGCCACTGGAGCATTTATTAGCCTATAAAATATTTACTAATTTATGTTTCTTTTATTTTCAAAACATAAAATATTCTCATGACAGTTTAAGGAAAGGTGAAAAGGTAAGAAAGGACAATAATATCTTTCACTTAAGTCAAATATCTAGGTTGACAATAGCTTGGTTCTGCTTATGTGTGTATGTTTGCAGTGGTGTATTTATTCATGTATTTATGTTTATCCACTGAGCAGTTTTTTTTTGTTTTTAATTTTATGCAAATATGGCCCATTACTTGTTTGTGGCATCTATTTGCTTTAACACAGAATCTCTTCTAAGAATTGGTCTAAAATTTCTTGATTAAAAATATTCAAATCAATTTTTTCTAACCTTCATTGATTTTGTTGTTATCGAGAATAAAAACAGGAAAACATGCACCAATTCAACCATTCCTACCTGTGCAATTTAGTGACATTGATTACATTCTTCAAGTTGTACAACAATTTCCACCCTCCTTTTCTGAGTTGTTCCTCCCCATTAACATAAACTCACTGCCCCCTAAGTTTCCTATCTAATCTTTCAACTTGTTGTTTTCTATTTGACCTCATATAAATAGTTCTTCAAACAGCACAATGTTCAAGGCAGGCCTTTTTTACTAATTAAGCTAAGCTATTTTTTTTTTTATTAAGATGACTTCAGGGGATATTTTTGGTTTCAGTTTTAAAGATTCGCAGGGCAATAGTTTCAGGAGTTCTCATCCCCTCCGTGGCTCCAGAAAGTCTAGAGTTCATGAGAATTTGAAATTCTGTTATGGATTTCCTCCCTGGTGATCAGGATTCTTCTATGGAATTTTTTATCAAAATATTCAGTAACAATAGCCAGTTCTTTTGGCCTCATGGCAAAGGGGGCCATGGAGTCAATTAATCACACATTCCATATACTCCTCCTATTCCTGACTCTTCTTCCTCTGTTGTTCCAATTTTTATGAATCAATATTACAAACATATAACTCCAATATGAATAGCCAACCAGATCTAGACTGTGATAAGGGGAAAAATTGATTCTATTGGGCAAATAACATGATGATTATATTTCCCTATTCTCTAATCCTGCCTAGGTTCTTATGTAGATGTCTCCTTAATATGAATAATCCTTGTCCTATCTGGATAATTTGAGATGGACTGCTATAATATCTAAAGGCACCAAGATCTAATGCCACCTTTTCCACTTTCCTTAGAAGTGTTTCAAGGATACTTATGGTTCATTCAGTCAAATGACCTGGCAAAATGGGAAAGTGCATATCTTGGTTTGTGGCTTTCTGCATATAAGACATTCAAGAGTACAACTGAGGCTATGAGCCAAGCAACATTATTTTCCTTTTCACAAAGAGTTATCAAGCACAAAGCCAATTCAGACATACATTTGAATATACTGTTGGTTTGTCCTGGATCTACTTCAAAAAATTAAAGCAGAGCAGAATAATTTCTTAGCAGGATATCATAGTTAAGATTTATTGACTTTTCTGCTTTAAAACCCATTCAAATTGTTCACTTTCAATACACCAATGAATCTAATATTGCCAGCCACCATGATACTATAAAAGAAATGTGGATTAGGAAATAATCATAGAATTGTTTTTATTACTCTTCATGAAAAATCTTAACATCAATCAGAAATAGCTTTGAGGGAAAAGAGTTGAGGCATGTGGTAATGCAATACCATGGTTTATGTTTGTTGGCAATATAAAAATAAAACTGGAAGTAATTTGGGATATGGAAGAGAACTATTCTGGGATCCCAGAATTTTAGTGTGTTAAATGATTCTGAAAGAAACTTTCATCTTTTATAATTAGTATTATCCCAATTATATTTAATTTTTTCAAGTTGGGATGAGAAAATATACAGGCATGGTGATAAGAAATCATAATATAATCCATATATATTTTATAAATTATTTTACCTTCATTATGTCCTTTAATAAGCTCCCACAAAAAATATACATATTTCAAATTATTTAAAAAACTACAGTGAGAATTTAGTAGAACATGTTAGCAAAACCATACAAGGAAAAAATTCATTTTAATCAAGCTTATATTCTATTAGCAGAAGATTTTCAATACTCACCTTTGATCTTTAATCCCTTATTAGTCTTCACCCTATTTTTGTTTTCAAACGCCAGGTAATCTAATATATATCAAAAAGTTTCTTTTCGATATTTAGTATAAAGGACTACAGCACTATATAGCACATGGCATATTTACTTTGCTGTTTAAAAGCTCCAGTTTAGTATTCATGACTACCACTTACAATCTAAATAAATGACTTTGGAAACTATTAGCTAACCTTTCTAGCTTTCTTTCATAACTTGTACTATAGAAAAATAATTGGACCTACAAGAAAAATAATTATTGTGCTTTTTTAAATACTTCCTTACAGTAAAGTAGACTAAAATTCCAAATTCAGGGCATCAGCTCCAGGGGAAGGCTCTCTCTCTCTCTCTCTGTAAGCTTGGGAGGAAGGTCCTTGTACTCAATCTTTCCCTGCTCAAGGGGTTTCTCAGGCACAGGGACCCCTGGTCCAAAGGACACGCTCTGCTCCTGGTGCTGCTTTCTTGGTGGTATGAGGTCGCCAAAAAAATCACATCTTTGCAACATCCAAAACATATTCATCCCATCACATCATAGCCAAAGTCTTAACTCCAAGTACAAAATGCAAAAATTCCTCTTCATCTGTGAAGTCTAGAATACGAGTTATCTGCTTCCAAAGGTACAATGGCAGAACAGGCACAAGCTAGACATTTCCATTATAAATGGGAGAAACTGAAGGGAAAGAAGGGATAACACAAAAGTACAGGTGTCCATCTGTGTGTGTGAGGAAGAGAATGTGTTTGTAATCTTTAACAAAAAATATTTACTGAATAAGTATGATATGAAAAGTACCTGATTACTATTTCTAGTTATTTCAAAGAAAAACAAAACAAACGAAAAAAACAACTAAAACAAAAATATTACTCCACCAAACAAAAGATGCCATCTGGAAAGTAGACAACATAGCTAAGAATTCATTTGGGTTCTTACAACTAATGCTTTAATTACAAATGTGCCCATTAAGAGATAATGAACTTTTCAAAGGATTTCCTAAAACTCATTTCTATAATAGACTCAAGAAATGAAAGTAATGCTTTCCAATATAACCTGTAATGTCATCTCTGTTGTGCAAAATGTGTCTAAAAATTATGGAATGATTTGGCAATCATTTCTTTTCTTCAGTGATTTAAATTTTATGTTACTGTTATTTTTTAGGTTCTGTCTTGTATCATTGGTTCCTGATCAAATGCTACCTCCTGAAATGGTTGAATGTAGACTATTTTTGGTATAGTGACTCTGTATATTCCTTTCATCTTCTTTTGATGCTTCCTGCATTGTTTAATATTTTTTCTGTAGAATCCGTCAGTGCTGCAACTCAGGGCTTGAATTTTTTCTTCAGTTCTTTCTGCTTGAGAAATGCTGAGTATGTTCTTCCCTTTTGGTGTTCTATCTCCAGGCCTTTGCACATGTCATTAAAATACTATACTTTGTCTTCTCGAGCTGACCTTTGAAATCTGTTCAGCTCTTTTACTTCATCATTTCTTCCTTTCACTTTAGCTATTTGACATCCAAGAGCAAGTTTCAGAGTCTCTTCTGACATCCGTTTTGGTCATTTCCTTATTTCATGTCTTTTTAATAACCTCTTGTTTTCTTCATGCATGATGTCCTTGATGTCATTCTACAACTTGTCTAGTCTTCAGTCATTCGTGGTCGGCATGTCAAATCTGTTCTTGAGATGGCCTCTAAATTCAAATGGGATATACTAAAGGTTGTACTTTGGATCTCGTGGACTTGTTCTAATTTTCTTCAGCTTCAACTTCAACTCGTTAGTTGCTGTTGTTGTTGTTGTTAGGTGCCATTGAGTCTGTTCAGACTCACAGCGATGCTATCCACAACGGAAGGAAACACTGCCCAGTCCTGCATCATCCTCACAATTGCTGCTATACTTGAGCCCATTGTTTTATCTACTGTGTCAGTCCTTCTCATTGATGGTCTTCGTTTTTCTCCTTGACCCTCTAGTTTAACAACCGTGATGTCCTTCTTCAAGGACTGATCCCACTGACAACATGACTAAAGTATGTGAGACTCAGTTTTGCCATCCTTGCTTCCAAAGAGCACTCTGGTTGCACTTCCTCCAAGACACATTTGTTCCTTGTTTTGGCAGACCATGGTATATTCAATACTTTTCACCAGTATATTCAATAAAAAAATACTCTTTGCCAATACCCCAATTCAAAGGAGTCAACTCTATCGGGCTTCTATTATTCATTGTCCAGCTTTCAGATGCATATTAGTTAATGGAAAACACCATAGCCTTGGTCAGGCACACCTTAGTCCTCAAAGTGACATCTTTGCTTTTTAACACTTTAAAGAGATCTCTTACAGCTGATTTGACCAATGCAATGCATCTTTGGATTCTTTACTGCTGTTTCTGTGCATGTTGATTGCTGACCCAAATAAAGCGAAATCCTTGACAACCTCAATCATTTCTCCATTTGTCATGATATTGCTTATCTGGTTGTGAGGGTTTTTGTTTTCTCTATGTTGAGGTATAATCCATACTGAAAGCTGTGGTCTTTGGTCTTTATCAATAAATGCTTCAAGTCCTCTTCACATTCATTAAGTAAGATTGTGTCATCTGTATAACATAGGTTGTTAATAAGTCTTCCTTCAATCCTGGTGCCCCATTCTTCTTCATATAGTCCAGCTCCTTGGATTATTTGTTCAGCACACAGATTGAATAGGTATGATGAAAGGATACAACCCTGATGCACACCTTTCCTGACTTTATATCATGCTGGCATCTTTTCTATCACCAAGACCATATTTTCCAACTAGGTATCCAATACACCCTGATTGCATATTTGATCAATTTCAAACTGCAGAAGTTAGTAAAAATCTTCAATTTCTTCGTCTTTGTCCTTGGTGGTTGGTACATAAATTTGAATAATAGCCATATTATATGGTCTTCCTTATAAGCATATGGATATTATCCTATCACTGACAGCATTGTAATCTAGATCTTGAAACGTTCTTTTTGACCAAGAATGGAATGCCATTCATCTCCCAGTTGTCATTCCCAGCATAATAGACTTCATGGTTTTCAGAATCACGATGGCCAATACTAGTCCATTTCACCTCATTAATGCCTAGGATATTGATATTTATGTCTTTCATTTTGTTTTTGGTGATTTCTAAATTTCCTAGATTCATACTTCTTACATTCCATGTTCTGATTATTAATGGATATTTTCAGCTGCTTCTCCTCACTTGGAGTTGTACCATATCAGCAAATGAAGGTCTCAAAACTTGACTCTATCCATGTCCTTAAGATTGACTCTACTTTGAGGAGGCAGCTCTTCCTAAGTCGTATTTTGAGTGCCTTCCTATCCGGGGGACTCACCTTCCAGCACTATATCAGACAATGTTCCACTGCTATTCATAAGGTTTTCACTGGCTAATTCTTTTCAGGTGCTGACTTCTGGGTCCTTCTTCCTAGTGTATCTTAGCCTAGAAGCTCAGTTGAAACCTGTCTTTCATGAGTGACCCTGCTTGTATGTGAATACCGGTGGTATAGCTTCCAGCATATCAGGAACATGTAAACCCCCATAGTACCACAAACTGACAGACCCATGAGGGTTAATTTTAAAATCTAGGCAAATTAATGTTTTTCTTTAGTAAATAAATGTGTATGAACATCTAAACTGCTATTCCTGGAGCAATCAAGAAGAATAAATTGACCTCATGTGGATATGAATTTAAATGACCTTTAGGAATTTTTTTTTTTTGGAATACACATATTTTGGCCCTGCCATGCTACCTCTGAGTAAGTATTGTATTCTATAAAGACAGTTATACAAGGATATTAGTTACAGCAAAGTTTCTGATAAAACTTTGCTGTAACTAATATCCTTGTATAATTCAATCAATAATATTTAATATATGTCATGCTATGAAATATTTTGCAGCTGTTATAAATAAAATGCAAAACTATATTTATCTATAGACAGTCTTAATGTTCAAAAACCATTTTAGATTTATTTCAATCTTTAAATTTCAAAGTTTTTGGAAAAAAAATTCTTATAGAACTCCACTATCCTCAGTTCTTTCTCCAGGGGTAAAAGCTATCATCAATTGGATGTTACCCTCCTAAGTCCTTTTCTCTACATATTAAGATACATTCATATATTATTGAAATGCATAGATATGTTGGAGTGCATTAGTTGTATAGAACTGAGATAATACCAATGTGTTATCCTGAAATTTGTTTTTGATCCTAAGTTTAATTAAAAAAAAAATTAGATAATACAAACAGTGTAGAAGGATGAAAGGCTGCAGGTTACAACAAAAGAAACCACATAGATATTACATAGCTGAAAAAACTCACAACTGCTTCACTAAATATGAAATTTTAGGGAGAAGAAACCTTTGAAGATTGCTGGGAAACATACTGTCTGTGATATATTGTATAAAACTCCTCCTGGCTACCTCATTAAGAAAACCTATATTAATGACCCATCATTTAGTCTCATATTTCCTTAAATTAGTTTTTTTGTTTGTTTTCATCAACGCAACTCATGTGGTTACCATGTCTCAACAACCTCACTTTTTATGGGCATTATATTGTATATTGGGGTGGGGCTGCAGTTGGGATAGTGGGGAGAATTTATTACGGTGTTTTAGTTAACCTCTCAGTGTACAGATACCAAATCTTAGACCTCACGATATAAATATGGTCTTCTCTTGATCTAGAGACTTATGAATGAATTTTCTACACACACCAAAATACACATTTTTACAAAGTACAACATTACTTTAGGGAAAGGAAAACATCATTACCAAAAAACCAAACTCACTGCCATTGAGTCCATTCCGGCTCACAGCAGCCCTCATTTAAAAAAAAAAAAACTAATGCATAAATGACACATAGTAATTACTGATTCCAAGATTTTCTGAAATCCTACTAGGCAAATGTTGTAGGTCCATCTGTACTGGAAACAGCAAATGTTTCTTGTTTTGGTCCAGTTTTTTTTTTTCTTCTGTGAAGTAGCTCCCTAGACTATTGTTCTCAATGGCTTTCCCCCATTCTCTGTTGTTTCTTCTTTTTTTCATAATCCTCAGTGACCACTACAGGATAGGAAAATCCTGGTGTTCTGGAAGCTTTTTCACAGGAATATTTTTGATGATACCTCGTGTCTGTCAGCTTGCCATACTGTGGTGGCTTGTGTGTTGCTCTGATTCTGGAGGCTATGCCACCAGTATTTCAAATACCAGCAGGATCATCCATGGTAGACAGGTTTCAACTGAGGCTCCAGAATAAGACAGGCTGGGAAGAAGGACATGGTGGTCTACTTCTGAAAAAATTGGCCAGTGAAAACCTTATGAATACCAGCAGAACACTGTCTGGTATAGTGCCAGAAGATAAAGCCCTCAATTTGGGCGGTAATCAAAATATAACCGGGAAAGAGCTGCCTTCTCAAAGTAGAGTTGACCTTAAGGACGTGGATGTAGTCAAGCTTATGGGACCTTTCTTTTCTGATATGGAGTGACTCAAAATAAGAAGAATTAGCTGCAAATATCCATTAATAACTGGAATGTGGAATGTACAAAGTGTGAATCTAGGAAAATTGGAAGTCATCAAAAATGAAATGGACAGCATAAAGATCAGTATCTTATGCATTAGTGACCTGAAATGAACAGATATTGGTCACTTTGAATCAGGCAACCAAATGGTCTACTATGCTGGGAATGACAAATTGAAGAGGAATGGTGACACAGTCACAACAAAAAGAACATTTCAAGATCTATCCTGAAATACAGTGCTGTCAGTGATAGAATAATATCCATACTCCTATACCCAAAACCCACTGCCATTGAGCTGATTCCAACTCATAGCAACCCTATGAAACTCCTATAAGAAAGACCAATTAATAGGACTATTATTCACATTTATACACCAAGCACTAATGTAAAAGATGAGAAAATGGAAGGTTTTTACCAATTTTTTTTTTTTTTCAGCAAGTGTCTCAGGTGACACAGGGATGAAGATTTCAGCAACTAACCAAAAGGGCAGCATTTGGAATCTACCAGCTGCTTCTTGGAAATCCTATGGCACAGTATACTCTGTTCTATAAGATCATTAGAAGTCAGAATCGACTCCACGGCAAAGGGTTTGGATTTTTTTTTGAATTCTGAAATTGATCAAACATGCAATCATGATGCATTGATAATTACTGGTGACTGGAATATGAAAGTTCAAAACAAAGAAGGATTGGCAGTTGGAAAATAAAGACTTGGTGATAGAAATGACTCTAGAGATAACATGTTAGAATATTGCAAGACCAACTATATTTACATTGCAAACACCTTGTTTTCAACAACATAAATGGCGACTATACAAGTGGACCTTGCCAGGTTGAATACACAGGAATCGAATCGGCTACATCAATGGAAAGATATGATGGAGAAGCTCTATATCAGCTAAAACAGCCAGAGGCTGACTACGGAACATACCATCAATGGCTCTTGTGCAAGTTCAAGTTGAAACTGAAGAAAATTAGAGAAAGTCTAGGTGAGCCAGAGTACGACCTTCAGTATATCCCACCCAAATTTAGAGACCATCACAAGAATAGACTTTACACATTGAACACTAGTGACCGAAGACCAGGCGAGCTGTGAAATGACATCATACATGAGGAAAACGAAAGTTCACCAAAAAGACAGGAAAGAAAGAAAAGACCAAAATAGATGTCAGAAGAGACTCTGGAACATGCTCTTGAAAGTAGAGTAGCCAATGTTAATGGAAGAAACGAAAAAGTAAAATAGCTGAACGGAAGATTTCAAAGGGCACCTCAAGCAAACAAAGTAAAGTATTATAATGACATGTGCAAAGACCTGAAGTTAGAACACCAAAAGGGAAGAACGTACTTGGCATTTGTCAAAATGAAAGAACAGAAGAAAAAATTCAAGCCTCTAGCTGCAATATTGAGGGATTCTATGAGGAAAATATTGAACAACACAGAAATCATCAAAAGAAGATGGAAAGAATACACGGAGTAACTGTGCCAAAAAGAATTGGGCAACTTTCAACCACTTCATATGGTCAAGAACTGATGGTACTTCAGGAAGAAGTCCAAGTTGCCCTGAAGTGAATGACGAAAAACAAAGCACCAGGAATTCACAGACTGCCAACTGAGATGTTTCAACAAATGCATACAGCATTGGATGTGCTCAGTCATCTATGTGAAGAAATTTGGAAGATAGTTTTCAGACCAACCAACTGTAAGAGATCCATATTTGTGCCTATTCCAAAGAAAGGTGATCCAACAGATTGTGAAAATTATCAAACAATGTAATTAATATCATACAAAATTAAAATTTTCCTGAAGATCATTCAAAAGTGGTTGCAGCGGTACATCAAAAGGGAACTGCCAGAAGTTCAAACTGGATTAAAAAGAGGACTTGGAACGAGGTATATCATTGCCGATGTCAGACGGATCTTTACTGAAAAGCAAAGAACACCAGAAAGATGTTTACCTAAGTTCTATTGACTATGCAAAAGCATTTGACTATGTGGATCATAACAAGTTACAGATACCACTGCAAAAATGCAAATTCCAGAACACTTAATTGTACCCACGCAGAGCATGTACATAGACCAAGAGCCAATAATTTGAACAGAACCAGATGATAGTACAGGATTTAAAGTCAAGAAAAAGGTGTATCAGGGTTGTATCATTTCACCATACTTATTCAATCTTTATGCTGAGGAAATAATCTGAGAAACTAGACTATATGAAAAAGAATGTGGCATTAGAATAGGAGGAAGACTAACAATCTGTGATATGCAGATGCCACAAACTTGCTTGCTGCAAGTGAAGAGAACTTGAAGCACTTACTGATGGAAATCAAAGGCTACAGCCTTCAGTATGGATTGCACCTCAACATAAAGAAAACGAAAATCCTCACAACTGGATCAATAAGCAACATCATGATAAATGGAGAAAAGACTGAAGTTGTCAAGGATTTCACTTTGCTTCGCTCCACAACCAAAGCCCATGGAAGAGATAGAAATCAAGTGATGTATTGCATTGAGAAAATCTGTTTTAAAAGATCTCTTTAAAGTGTTAAAAATTAAAGATGTCACTTTGAGAGTTCAGGTGTGCCTGACCCAAGCCATGGTATTTTCAATCACTTTATATGCATGCAAAAGCTGGACAGTATATAAGGGAGACCAAAGAATTATTGCTGCCTTTGTGTTAGGGTGTTGGCAAAGAATGCTGAGCAAGCCAGGGGCTGCCAGAAGCATGAACAAATATGTCTTGGAAGGAGTATACCCAGAATGCTCTTTACAGTTGAGGATGGCCAGACTTCATCTCATGTACTTTGGACATGTTATCAGGATGGACCTGTCCCTGGAGATGGACATCATGCTTGTTAAAGTAGAGGGTCAGGAAAAAGAGGAAGACCCTTGACGAGATGGACTGACACAGTAGCTGCAGCAATATGCTGAAACAGAACAACGATTGTGAGGATTACACCCAGCCAGGCTGTGTTTTGTTTTTTTGTACAAAATGTCATTATGAGTAGGTGCCAACTTGATGGCACCTAACAACAACAACAATATTTTTTAATTGGATAGGAGTCCAGAGTTGTGTGTGTGTGTGTCTGTTTTTGTTTTTTGAATCTTGAAACGTTTCAGTCTTTTTTTGCCAGCCTGAAAGCCGTCTTGCGAACACAGCTCTTTCAAAAACTTCGTGTGTTTTCTGTACACATGATTCCAGGTAATCATGTATCATAAACTATAACCTCTATTGAAAATAGAAGGACAGAAGTCCTTCAGATCGCCACTAATACCATGAAGAGAACTGAATATGCTTCGCCATACAAAAGGCAAACAATATATAGAGAATAAGGGTGATACAGTGAGTGGGACACCTGATTGTACCTCCAGTGAGAGCGATAATGGTTAAAATACATTTTTTTTTTAATTACTGCAGTAACAAATTTCTTAGTGGCTTAAAACTGTACAAACATATCTTACTACAGTTTTCGTAAGCCAGAAATCTGACACGCTTCATCCTGGGCTAAAATGAAGGCGTTAGGTGGCCTGAGTTCCTTTCAGGAAGCTTTAGGGGACAATTTGTTTCCTTGCTCACTCAGGTTGTTGACAGAATATACCTCCTTGCCTTTGTAAGGGTGAGACCTCCATTTCCTTGCTGACTGCCAGCTGAGGACCATTTCCAGCTTCTAGATGTTGCCCCAAATCCTGATCTTATTCCTTCTGCCATCTTGTAAGTCAACAAAAGCAGGTCAAGTTCTCTGGCTTCATAGACTCTCCTCTCTTCTTTTTCCATAGTCACATCTCTCTGATCCACTCTTTTACTTTTCTCTTCCACTTTTAAGGGCCCATGTGATTATGTACGGAATTATAATCCAGGATTTTCTCCCTCTCTTAAGGCCTATAAACTTTCTTTTGCCATGTAATGTAACCAACACAGGGGTAACAACAAGGACACTTTTTTTTTTTTGGCGAAGGGAAGCAATTATACTGCCTGCCACACCATATGTAATCTTCATATAAGCAGGCAGTTATTTCTTCAAAGATGAGATTTAACACTTTGTGTATATGAAAAATAACAGTTGGTGGGCTTTCATATAGTGGTGATCTAGTGTTTTGTTTTATTTTTGGTTAATTTGTGTAATGAG
Organism: Elephas maximus indicus; assembly: GCF_024166365.1. Lineage (NCBI taxonomy): Eukaryota > Metazoa > Chordata > Mammalia > Proboscidea > Elephantidae > Elephas > Elephas maximus. Next base: position 32,020,598 of record NC_064820.1, on the reverse strand, counting down.
GAGGTGTGTTAACAGGTGGAATTTATTCATGTTTGTTTTCAAATTGTCAACTTTTCTTGGAGACCATTGTGAATAGTGAATTATTATTTAAATAAAAAATATGCAAAAGAAATAGTAAATGTGAAAAAAAGGGAAAAAAACTGATGATCTAGAAACTAATTAACAGTTAATGGATCTTGAATATTTTTGCTCCTTCTTTCAGCCTAATTTTTAGCAAAACTGTCCTGTCATGGCAATGAATGTTAAGTGACCTTATTCTTTATAAATTATTTTTTCTCCGTGCAGTTTTGCAATTCTTAGGATTCTTTATTTCTTACTTGTACCTAAAGTCCTGCCATTGTTAAAAACCTTTGCTCTAGAAGCAATATTTAAAATCTATATCTTACCCAAGAGTAGAATGTCAGTAAATTGGAAATGTGATAAAGTAGTTCACCAGTCACCACTTGATGGTAATGAAGAGAGATAATAGTTATCTCAGAAGATCAAATTCATTCTACACCAAATTTATGAAGAGATATTTTCCACGCATGCAGGTAAGATAAAAAATAGTATAAAAGCCCTAGATATATTTAATGATAAAACTGTCAATTTTCACAGAGAATTTATCGAATCTAGAATGCAAGTAATGTCGCCTTTCAGAGATTTGAATATAATCAGCATTGCTATATCTGTGATGCACCTATAGACACCAGGGTAAAATTTAAAGTTTCTCTACATTAAAATGTATGAACATCAAGTAGTACACGACGCAGTAGTTAATAAATTATCTTAATATTACAGCTGCCAAGTTCTTTAATTTTTTTTTAATAAAGAAAATTAAAGAAAAATACATGGATTTATATCCATTTATATCTCTTTGAAAGGTTGAGTAGGTAAGGAAAAAAATAACTTTGAGAGTACACTGAGTGTTTTTCTTGGCTTTGTTATGCACTATTAAAAAGACCTAGTTTTTCAACCTGGGAATATAGATTTATATGACTGAAGTTGTTCAAAAGAGGTCAGACAATTGAATGCAGAGGTAGAGATTAAAAAACAGTAACACAAAACAATCCATTTTGTAGACGTCAGTCGGCCTCTTTCCTCAGCTACCCATCTCATTTTTCCACCTTGTCCATTAAGCTTATGAACACAGACTATGTTGACAATAATGGAGGTTATTCGTGAGCTCGGGGATGTTAATAGTGAAATTTACCTGCACCCTGTGATATTGGAAAACACAAATGATTAAAAAAAAATCCTCCCACCTTTCGTTTTCAGGAAAATGACTCCCTTCAAATAACCTTCCTACCCACATGACTTAGATAAGACTCATCAGTGGCCCCTTGTTTACTTATGACAAGGCCAGACACAGACCCTCCAAATTCCCATTCTTTGGCTCATAAATGAGTAGCTGAATCTTCTCCCCACTGAGCAATCAGAAAAAAAAAAAAAAATGTTTTTAACCAAACTTTATTAAGCTTCTCTCCTTCCCCCAAGTCCCTGAACTTTGGCTCACCCTCAGCTACAGCCAACATATTACTCCTCCTTAAGGACTCATCCCAGAGAATAGCCTCACCTCAGTATAAAGCATTCTGATTTACTATCTGATGATATCACCCCCTCAATCCCTCTTCCCCACACCTGAGTTTTTCTATCCTTGCTTACTCTCAGTCTCTATAAAAGAAAAACGGTTTTTCCCTAACTCTTTGATCTTCTTGCAGGTTTTACAGTCAGAGGGTTCTCCCTGTTGCAGTAGTCTCCCTGCCCCACTGCTACAATAGTCTCTTATCCCTTTCCTTCCTAAATAAAGCCTTTCCTTATCAAAGTCTGGATTTTTTTTTTTTTTACAATAAAATTGACTTTTCATATCAAAGCCATTGTTATTACAGACACCCTTGAATACTCAACACAGTTGAGTACTAAGATCAACACTGAACACACAATACGGCATCATTTCCCGGAGGATTGGTCAGACACCAGGCTGTGATTGGATCACACTGGAAAACTTCCATCATGAAAGGGGCAGCACTTTTTTCTCCCTGGAGTAGATACCTAGTATGGATATTTATTTGTCCTTTCTGCCAGTAACACTTCTGCCAGACAACATAGTTTCTGCCCAAGGAACTAATTTTTTGTAGTAAATTAAGATCAACAATGAGCTCATGATCATGAAATTCAAGGATATTGCTGTATTCCCTATTAGCCTGAAATAGCTGGCCTTAAGAAATGGTGGAATTGCCTGTGAATATTCAGTTATAGCATCAAAATAAGGGCAATGATTGAATTTGCTGAGGAAGCTGTCTCTTCAGTGTGGTCTAGCCAGGAAATAGTGACCAATTATATATTTCTGTCTCTACCAAAGCTGGAACTCGCAGGACATGGAATCAAAGGATAGAAATGGAAATAGCTTCTCTCACTAGTACCCTTTTATGAAACATCAGTGAAATGTCTGTTTTCTACTTGGCTACATTAGACACTTCATGCTTGTCAGTCAGACAGACAACGAAAGCAGTTACTCTACTGGCTAAAATAAGTAATCTTCACTCTCAGTGGAAAATTGTATTGCAACCACCCGATAGGGATAAGAAGAAATTTATCCGAAATGCAGGGGATCCCTGGGGCTATTGTTTGTATTCCTGCATTATAATACGTAATGGAAAATTACCCCATAGGTAGGTTTGCTAATGACCAAGAACCCCTCGGGAGGGGATATTTAGGTGACCCATAAGGCAAGGAACCTCAGACTAACTGAAGTATTCACTCAGAAGAAAAGAGGTAAGAAATGAGCACTGGAAGACAAAACTTAACCGTTATAGTCCTATAAACATCTGCAGAAATGAGGACTTTATATAAGAATGGTAAGAGTTAAAAGTATTTCTACCTTACTTTGATATGAACACATTAATAAATATATTAAAAAGCTCTTTCTTTTTTTGTTTCTCCTCACTCTTTCCCTTACATCTAACATAATATTTATTCATAGTCATTAACTTAACTTTATGTTTCAGTAATCCAAAGGTGAGCGTGCCTCAGCTAGAAGCAAAATGAACATCACCTAAAGAAGAACAAATCGACCTGTGGAGCTTAGTTTAATTGTGGGGGTAGATGATTATTGTATTGGTGGTTTTACTAAAGATAGTTGCATCAAGCTTTTGAAGATTTGATAATATGGATGTTATACTGTGTGAAGAAGCAATTGTAAGAATAAATTATTGACTGTTATATATTTATGATATTGAAAAAAATCTTCCTGTTTATTGTAATATGCTGATATTCTATGAAATAATTCCATAACTACAACAATATAGTCCTCCAACTTGGTATTTTTTTAATACTTGTAATTCCTTGGGAAAAAAAGTGTCTATATCTATTGTGGTTGCCTGTAGAGGAATTAATATCAATGTATTGTATTTTGTTGATTTTTCTGAAGTTTTTTGTATTGCTACATGTGCTATGATTGCATGCAATCTATAGCAACTCAGCTATTATATATTTTAATGTATTTGCTTATTCTTCACCATGAGTTACTACATTATAGCAGGCATGTTGACTTATCATAAAAATTGCTAGGTTTTGTTGGTTATTAAATTGTTTTATAAATTAATGCCAATATATTTCTTTTTAAATAAATGTTATTAATGTTGGTACAATACTTCAGTGTATTCAAACTTAGGTTTTCCTACTAAATTCTAGTATGCAGTATAGTTTATTCATAAGGGGGAAAACCTCATACAAAAACATTAACTTTTCTTTCAAAACTTGCATAATAAAATTACATAATTTGGTTTTGTACTGCTGGGATGCATGTCAAGCAATAGAAGGACTTACATAGAAGTTCTATTTTATGCAGGCAGTTTAATCTCAGATAAAATGAAACTCTGTGGTGTAGATACATTGTAAATCAGTTGAAAGAAATTTACAACATGGTAATTCTATAAGTCAAGATCACAGTAAACAGGAGGGAGGAGTAGAACAAACTAGCTTTTGGGGAATGTGAAGTTTTCTACTTATTGGCCTATGTGGTAATGACATGGATGATATTCCCATATATACAAATCGAACAGTGTATTTTATGATTGTCTTTGCCTCTGTTATGTTGCATATGAAGACAAAAATATATAAAAGAAATTATATAATTATCTTAAGAAAATCTACCACTGGGAGATTAGTATTACTATTATTATTAAAAATAACTGATATGTTTACAATTTTGTGTTTTAAATATTCTTGTAATTCATTTGTATAGTTTTCTTAATAACCCTAAAATAGGTGTAATTATAATATCAATCAATATTGCCTTGAATTAAAAAAATAAATACAATATGAAATACATGATAAATTAATTTTATGCTGAATTTATGATTTCCTCACATACCTACTAATATTATGTACTACTAATATTCTATTTTGTAATAACAGATGCATATTGCATATCAAATGCTCCATGTTTTAGATCCCTTGATTTAGTTTTACTACCTTACCTTTTTAGTAAATTATAAAAATTAAAAATGAGCAAATTGTCACTCAAAATGACGATATCTTAGAATTGGGTCATCTCCTCCTTTAATGTTTTGTTTTTGTTTTTTTTTTTCATGCTTTCAATTTAATTCTGACTCATTGTGACCCTGCATACAACAGAACAAAATACTTCCCAGTACTGTGCCATCCTCACAGTCAGTGCTATGCTTGAGCCCATCCTTGGGATCACTGTGTCAGTCAATCTCTTTGATGGCCTTCTTCACTTATGCTGACCCTCTACTTTACCAAGCATAATGTTCTTCTCCAGTGACTGGTTCCTCCTGATAACATGTCCAAAGTACATAGAATGAAGTCTTGCCATTCTCCCTTCTAAGGATCACTCTGGCTGTACTTCTTTCAAAACAGATTTATTCATTATTCTGGCAGTCCATAGTATATTCTTTAGTATATATTCATAGTATATTCAATATTCTTCACAAACAAAATAATTTAAATGCATCAATTCTTCTTCAGCCTTCCTTATTCATTGCCCAGCTTTTGTATGCATATGAGACAATTGAAAACATCACGGTTTGGGTGAGGGTCCCCTTCGTCCTCAAAATGACATCTTTGCTTTTCAACATGTTAAGGAGATACTTTGCAGCAGATGTCCCTAATGCAATGTTGTTAGAATTCTTGATTGCTGCTTCCGTTGGTGTTGATTGTAGATTCAAGTAAAATGACCCAAAAACCAAAACCAAATCCAGTGCTGTCGAGTCAATTCCTACACATAGTGACCCTATAGGACAGAGTAGAACTGCCCCATAGAGTTTCAAAGGAGCACCTGGCAGATTTAAACTGCCGACCCTTTGGTTAGCATCCGTAGGACTTAACCACTACACCACCAGGGTTTCCAAGTAAAATGAAGTCCCTGATAATTTCTATATATTCTCCATTTATCATGATGTTGCTTATTTGTCCAGTTGTGAGGTTTTTTTGTTTTTGTTTGTTTCTTTATTTGAGGTGTAATCCATACTGAAGGCTGTAGTCTTTGATCATCAGGAAGTGTTTCAAGTCCTCTTAGCTTTCCGAAGGTAAGTTTGTGACATATGCAAATTTCAGGGTTTTTTTTTAATTATGTTTTAGATGAAGGTTTACAGAGCAGATTAGTTTCTCATTAAACAGTTAATACATATATTGCTTTTTGACATTGATTGCCAACCCCGCAACACACCAACACTCTCCCTTTCTCAACCTTGGAGCCCCCATTTCCACGCATCCTGCTTTACTGTCCATTCCTGAATTCTTGTCCTTACCCCCAGGCTGATGTGCTAATTTAGTCTCATATATATGGTTGAGCTACATGTATTATTGTTTGTTTTATTGTCCTGTCTAATCTTTGGCTGAAGGTTCACCCTGCAGGGTTTTATTTTAGTTTAGTTTAGTTTTCTCATTTTTAGTCATCCCACATCAGCAGATGAAGTTCCTGAAAGCTTTCCTCCATCCACGGTCTTCAGGGCAATTCTGCTTTAAGGAGGCAGGCAGCAATTCCCTAGTCATATTTTTAGTGACTTTCAACCTGAGGTGCTAATTTTCTGGCCCAGTATCAGGCAATATTTGACTACTATCCATAAGATTTTCACTTGCCAGTTTTTTCAGAAGTATGTTGCCAGGTCCTTTCTCCCAGTTTGTCTTAGTCTGGAAGTTCCACTGAAACTTATCTACCATACCCTGTTGGTATTTGGAATACAGGTGGTAGAGCTTCCAGCATGACCGCAACCCCCAAGCCACATCAACCAGACAAACAGACAGACAAGTGGTGACATTTCTCCATAGATACTTTTAAAAGGACTTTTTGATATTTCAGAACTACAATATGCCTGCTTAGAAATTTTAGAGTAGATTTACGATCTTTTTATTTATAATTTTTTTATTTAAATGCCTGCTTAGAGATAGTTTATTATTAAAGGTTAGAAGGAGAATATGGAAATATTTTTTTTCCACTTTCAACATTTTAAGACAAATTATCTAAGTAAAGGAAATAAAATTTTGATGTTGCATTGACCTTGAATCCACCCTTTTTACTGCTTGCACACTTCTTCTGTTCTTCAAAAGTTCTGGCAGAAATAAATATACAACATATAAGGAATATTTTAATTGTGACTGAGGTAAATATGGATAGTGTTAAATATATTTTCATGTCTGGTTAGCACATAAAATTTTTGAAAATGCTTCCTATGAGTGTGCCAAAGCTTTAACATCTCAAAATGGGTTATATATAAAGGCCTGGCTGCATTTTTTTTTTTAAATTGTTTTCTTGCAGAGGGTTGTGTTTTAGGCATATTTTAAACAGAAGACATCAAATCCTTTCCATTTAAAGAAAGGGAAGCCTCAGCATGTTTGTGTAGGGTTATAAAATCTTTAACATAAAACCATTTATTTCTTTAATTAAAAACTTTTTTTTGTCTTTATACTCTGGCTGATTTTTACTCATCATTAAACCTTGAGGTCTATTTATTATATAAAAAAATTTTTTTTATATAGTTGATACAAAAGAAGTATTTTACTGTGTATGTTCATAGAAATGACAACTAGACTGAATTTATACAAGCTATATGGAATGGAAAGGAAAATGTACTGCAGAGGGAAGTATATCAAAAATATTTCAAATATGTGCTAAAATCATCTTGTTGAAAATTAGCAGTACTCTAATAGTTGCATTTTGGATTTATAATATACTTGGTGGAGCCCTGGTGCAGCAGTGGCTAAGAGCTACGACTTTTGGTTGGCAGTTAGAATCCACCAGCAGCTCCTTGGAAACAATATTGGGACAATTCTATTCTGTAAAACTTAATACAGCTGTTTTAACTATATATATATATATATATATATATATATATATATATATATATATGTAGGTAAAATACTCATTTCTCATTTTGCTGATAAGGACAATGAAAATGTTAAAATATATGTCCAGGGTAAAGAATTAGAGAAGGAATGAGAAATTTATATCCAGGTTTATGAAGATACTCTGAATGCTGGTGTGAGTAAGACTGTTATGGGGCAGCCATGCAGGAGGGTTCTGTAGTATGTGGAGCACACACATGGAGGATCTCTAAAACGGTGCCCTGGGGATCTTCCTGTGAGGAGGTGGGAAAATATTGTGATTGTCTTAGCCCCGAGCTAGCAAAACTTTTGTCAACATACTTCTGGATTGCTGTGAGACTGATCTTTCATATTTTATATTGAGCAGAAGGTTTTTGAGAAATCCCAAAGCATTCTTGACATCTTGAAATCAGGGTCAATATTCTGTTCGACACATTATCACCAGTACCTAACACAGTATTGAAAACTAGTAGCTGTTAAATGTGTTTTACCAGTAGATTAATATTCCTCTTCTATTTTCATTCCTGGGAGTCCCTGAGTGGTGCAAAAGGTTAAGCGCTTGTCTATTAACTGAAAGGTGTGTACTTTGAATCCACCCAGAGATGCCTTGGAGGAAGGCCTGACAATCTACTTCCAAAAGATCACATCCATTGAAAATCCTATGGATCATATTCGCAAACCCCATTACTGTTCAGCTGATTCCAACTCATAGTAACACTACAGACAGAGTAGAACTGCCCATAGGATTTCCCCGGAGCAGCTGGTGGATTCAAACTTTCGACCTTTTGGTTAACAGCCAAGCTCTTAACCACTATGCCACCAGGGCTCCCTGAAACACATTAGGCATTAGAAATGCACTAGGCATGAAGTTGTCTTGGAGGAAGTACAGCCAGAATGCTCCTTAGAAGCAAGGATGGAAAGGCTATGTCTCCCATACTTGGCCATGTTATCCAGTCCCTAGAGAAGGACATCGTGCTTAATAGAGGGTCAGCAAAAATGGGGAAGGCCCTTAGTGAGATGAATTTACACAGTGCCTACAACAATACGGTCAACATAACAACAGTTGTGAGCATGGCACAGGACCAGAATGTGTTTCATTTTGTCATACATAGGGTTGCTGGATGGTAACTAAAAACAACAATAACAGGCATGAAGTGATTTGAGCTTCATAAAAGGAATATATTTCCTTTACACAAATTCTTATGGCTGAGTGTGGAAATTAAAATACCTTACTCAGTAACTATTTCTCCCCTAAAAAAAAAAAAAGTGGAATTGGGATGGTGACAAAAAGGATAAAGGGGTTACCATGCTTTAGATTAAAAACAAAACAATCTCTATTAGTTAAGCTAGTTATATTCTCTGACGTGTTAGTTTCTTTAATGTAATTAAAAAAAAAAACTTACAAAATGGTTTGCTGTTTGGGCCTGTCTCACTGTATATTATTTGCACCACGTATTCAGTCTGTTTTTTGTTTGTTTGTTTTGGAGGCATCAATACTTTAAGCTATCTTAGACATAAATATTATTTGACTATTATTGATGAAATTATAACCCTCCATTGATTAGGCATACATTGTTATATATTATATTGGGATAAAGTATCCAAAAGCCCCTTTGAAAGACAAACAAAACTTGAGCACAAGTTTTAGTGGTTTATGTATATGAGAAGGGGATTTTGCAGGAAAAAAAAAGAATAAAACAAAGGATTATTTCCCAATTATGGTGTCCATGAGTAGTGTTTCAAGCAACAGAGAACTCTTTACCCTCTTGATGCCTATTGTTATTTCTTTGTTTTAGGAGAGAATGTGGGAAACACTGGACCTGGGCGGTTGAAGGCACTCAATTATTGTTAAATGAATGAGTATAAGAATTATTGAACTAACTAGAGATTTAGTCCTGGCACTACACCTATATACCACTTGCACTACTTTTCCTTTCTCAAGTTCACTATCACATCTACATTGGAGACAATAAAATCAACTCATAGGTTTGTGGAAACTGAATGATGATATATATGAAAAAAGGCAATGATGATATATATATATGAGTTAAAAGTACAACACATTCACTCATTAAACAAAATTTTTTCAGTAACTGTTATGTGTGAATTCGCTGTTCTAAGGGTTCAGAGTATGTCAGAGAAATACAATCCTTTGTGATGATGACTATGATAATGACATTAATGATGATCATTGTCATCATAATTATAAAAATAGCTGTTTCATATTTCTTAAAATATGTGCCAAATGATGTTATAAGTATTATATATATATATAAAATTTATTTAATCCTTCCACAAAAAATTTTGAAACAGGTGTTTTAATTTATTCTTACCCTACAAATGTGGAATTAAAATCTAATGAGATTAAAGAATTTTCCCAAGGTCAGGCAGCTGGTGGAGAGTAGAACTGAGATCAAAGCCAAGCAGTTTGACTCCAGGATCTGTTTTTAATGCCATGATGCCACTGATATTAGTTGATTCTCTCAGTCTGTTTGATAAGGCACATTAACACCAGAGAAAATGCTACGGTGAATGGGAAAAGAAAGATTTATTTATACCCATTGAAAGAATGGAACAGTTTAGGAGAGAAAAATAATGCTTATACTAAACTTGCATATAAGTCTTTAGAATTAATAAACATGGGATGCAATTGAGCTGAGAAATTTGTATGACATAAAAATGTTCAGCTACAAGGATCCTTACATATTTAATGAAACAACTTTACTTTGTAGAGGAGAAACCTGACCCTCACAGGGCTTGAATAACTTTCTACAGACAAGGGTATTTTGCTGTAGGGCTTAGACTAGGATATCATGCAGCAAATACAGGCTCGGAGTTTATACTTTTTCCTGCTTCTATTGTGATTTTTATTTGACTATTATTTGTAAATGATTAGTTTATTTAAATTAATAAACAGAAATATACACACAAAATGGGATACATATTATTGTTTCTTAGGTATTATTGCAAATCCAAAGTTTTTAGTCCACAAGATGACCCAACTGCTCAACTTTCAGGTAAATTAAGTAGTGCCCTTGTTTGCATTAATTCCACAACTCTTATTGGATGCCAACTCTACGCAGTATCTATGACAAATACTGGTTATAGAGTTGTAAACAAGTTGGGAAAATAATAATTAAACAGAAACGATATTATATTTTAACAGTATAATTATTTTTCAAAGTAAATCATAGGGTTCATATCGATTATGATATGTTTTCTAGATTTATAGATTATTATTTACTAAATATAAAAAGCCTATAATACGATTCATTATGGGTATATACTACACAAAAATATTGTGCTATGCACCTAAATAAATGCTTAAAGTAGACAGCTATTCAATTTGAAGTGACACACAAAATGAATGCATTTTCAAGAAAAAAGTTAAATAGTAACACTGAATATAAAATACACACGTTAATGGCTAATCATATGTACATTTTTCCTGAGTATGGAAATTATATTTTAATACACATGGTGTGCTAAAGAAAAATGAGCAGAAACATCTTTCTTTTCAAGGTAATTTGTAATGTCAAATCATGCATGAAGAGTAATGAGATTAATAATAGAAAGTGTAGATTTATTCATTCTCTGGATGATAAATCATGACAAGTCATTAGAGTTACATAATTCTGATGCAGTGACACTCTGATGGCTGAGAGAATGGATGATACTATTTAGAAGAGTTCATGTCTAGCTGATGCTTTAAAATTAAGTCAGAGTTGTTAGTAGTGCTCTAAAAATGTTTTACATTATTAGAAATTTGCCAACTTTGAATGCAGTGTAAATCATATTAGAATTCAATACTCCCACTGATGATTTCAGTATTACACTTGAAGAGAATATCCCACAATGAGCTAGCGCTTCTAACAATTTATGATTCATTGATTGAGCACTTACATAAAACACATCACTAGCCCCAACAATTAATTTAAAATGTAATAAAAATATAAAGAACATGAATTTTATTTATAATCTAGCAGTCTCCAACTGTTTATTTGTATGTTTATCATTCTTGAGTAAACTCTTTGTTAACTGTTGTTGTTACCGTTGTTGTTAAAAAAAAAAAAAAATTGTTGTTAGGTGCCATCAATTGGGCTCCAACTCCTGGTAATAAAACACTGCCCGGTCCTGCACCACACTCACACTGTTGCAGTCACTGTGACAACCCATCTTGTTGGGGATCCTCCTCTTTTTGCAGAACCTCTACTTTACCAAGAATGATGTCCTTCTTCAGGGGCTGATCCCTCTTGATAACACAGTCAAAGTATATGAGACTCAGTCTCGCCATCCTTGCTTCAAAGGAGTATTCTGGTTGTACTTCTTCCAAGGCAGATTTGTTCATTCTTTTGGCAGGCCATGTTACATTCAATATTTTTCTCCAACACCATAATTCAAAGGCATCAATTCTTCTTCCGCATTCCTTATTCATAGTCCAGCTTTTACATGCATATGAGGCAATTGAAAACATCCTGACTTGGGTCAGAGACACCTTAGTCTTCAAGGTGACATCTTTGCTTCTTAACAGTTTAAACAGATCTTTTGCAGCAGATTTGCCCAGTTCAACGCATCCTTTGATTTTTTTTGACTGCTGTTTCCATGGGTGTTGATTGTGCGTCCAAGTAAAATGAAATCCTTGACAACTTCCATTTTTATCCATTTATCATGATGTTGCTTATCGGTCCAGTTGTGAGAATTTTCGTTTTCTTTATGCTGAGGTGTAATCCATACTGAAAGCTGTGGTCTTTGATCTTCATCAGTGTTTCAAGTCCTCTTCACTTTCAGCAAGCAAGGTTGTATCATCTGCATATTGCAGGTTGTTAGCGAGTCTTCCTCCAATCCTTCTTCATATAGTACAGTTTCTCAGATTTTTTGCTCAACATACAGATTGAATAGGTATGGTGAAAGGAAACAACAGTGATCAAAACTTTACGGACTTTAAACTATGCAGTATCTCCTTGTTCTGCTCTCCTGCACTATATCACACAATGTTCCACTGTTATTCATAAGGTTTTCACTGGCTAATTCTTTTCAGAAGTAGACTGCTGGGTCCTTCTACCTGGTCTATCTTAGCCTGGAAGCTCAGCTGAAACCTGTCTGCCATGTGTGACCCTGCTGGTATTTGAATACCAGTGGCATAGAGTGTAGAGGAGAGGTATGGTCAAGCACCTTGGTACCTCACCCAGAATTGTATGTCTGTTAACCTGCTGATATTTAGACAAAGCATTAGGCTTTGGGCAGGGGAGTGGAGAGGGTGCGGTGGCTTCTTCCTTAAGCCCAAAGTTGTTGACGGGGGGAAAAATGAGGAAGACATGGCTGCTGGGATTGTCTAAAGGACTATTTCCTCACATTGAGTGGCTTCCAAATTTCTCTTACTCAACAAAATTTATTATTTCTTGTTATATACCAGTAAAGAAGCTTCATATACTCACAATTTTAAAATGTATTAGTCTTATGCACAAATTTATAAATTATCTTTGAAAACTATTACCAAAAATATAATATAACCCATAAACATGTTAATTGCCAGCTCTTTGACTAATATAATTTCTTGGCCATTAATTGCAAAATCTCTCTCTCTTTCAAAATCATCAAACTCATCCACAAGCAAGGTGCAATATGCTGCCTATTTCTGTAACAATTCCTAACTGCGAAACAATGAAAATTATTGTCAACTGCTTAAAAAGTTATACCTTCTCCAATAAAATTGTTCTGACAACATCACAAACTTATGATTTCTGTTAAGAGTACAACGCTTAGTAAGCATTATAATAAGCTATACCAATGAGCATAGATAAATAAGACAATCACCTAAATAGATAGTTTCTGCAGCTTGATGAACTCATATGCACCAATGCACATGATTATCACCCTAATATGTTGTAAGGTAAACTTATGATAGAATGAAATTTATCTTTCTTGAATATATTTCTCTGTAGGGTAAATAAGACCTTTTTTCATTGGAAAGAGATGTTTGTTACACCTTTTTGTCCCTGATCTCATTCCCCACTGTCCCTTTCACTAGCCCAACTTCAAAGACTAGTATGAACTTTTTAACTGCACTAAAAAGTCTGTATACTTGCTAATAATCTAGAGAATTAAATGTACTTCACTCCCAATAACATTTAACAATTGTTAAGCGTAGATAAGATATAACCCATGAGACTATAATCTTGCTCACTACCTGCTTTTTATTTGAATGATATAAAGGAAAATCACAGAACAGATTGTCTAAAGTAATAGCCCTATATTTGTGCAATAGCCAGCTATCTACACATATGGTTTAGATAAGAATAAATTAATGTAAATTCTTAGGTATAAATCCATTCACTCATTTAATAATTTATTAATTTTGTAAATATTTAGTGAATAAAAACTACAAAATGTAGTGCTTTTCTAAGCTCTTGTTATAGATAGAAGTTAAATATGACATGGTTCATGTGGATGGCAGTTTTTAATTTACCATTTGAAAATTATTTTAAATGCAGTAGTTCTATGATGTTTTAAAAGTGAACAATACAATTTCAGATACTGATTAGAGGAGGACTCGTTAACAACCTGTGGTATGAAGATAGAATAGTAAACAGTGAAGGAACCCGGATGGAACAACATTTAACTGCTCAGCTACTAGCCAAAAGGTTGGTGGTTTGAAGCCACCAGCAGCTCTGTAGGAGAAAGGCCTGGTGATCTGCTCCTATAAAGATTACATTCCAGAAAATCCTATGGGACAGTTCTACTCTGAGTTGAAATTGACTTGACTGCAACTAACAACAACAACAATATACCCATACTAAGTAAACTAGTTGCTATAATATAAATCTAATATGCATTCAGGAGCCCTTGTGACACAATGGTTAAGTGCTCAGCTGCTAACTGAAAGGTTGGTGGTTCAAATCCACCATCGGCTCCATAGGAGAAAGATGTGGCAAACTGCTCCTGTAGAAGACTACAGCTTAGAAAACTCTATGGGGCGGTTCCGCTCTGCCCTATAGGGTCACTATGAGTCAGGGTAAACTTGACAGCACGTGGTAACATGATGCATTCAATCTCAATAGTTCATGTTAAAAATAATAAATTTAAAAGGGAAGAAAATGAGGAAGTACTTAAAACTGTAATATATTTTAAATACAAAAGTAATGTAATTTAAAATATGAGTAAATATTTATTTTATTTTTTCTGGAGAGGTAAATAGGTTGGGCTAGTATTCAGATTTAACCAATTATCAACCTTTAGTCAATAATATTTGAAACTTTGTTTAAACACCAAAGAAAAAGACAAAACTAATATTTTCAAGTTATTAGGTTTACGTATTTGTGAATTAAAACCATGAAAGTCACTTTAGAGAATCTGATGAAAGAGTTGGATATTGTCCAGAGAAAACAGCACTATTATACAAAATGTTGCATGTAATTTCAGGGAATTAATATTATTACAATTATCAAACAGCTCTTTGTTTCTTTGTATCCTAGTTAAAACCACATGACTTAGTTTATTTATTTCATGTTGTTAATGTAAATGTTTATTTATTTATTTAGAAAAATACTCGAGCGTGTTTCCTACATGAGTGATATGCCTTGAGTATACAATACCTCCTCTTCATTCCTGTTAAGTGAAGAATATTTCAGAATATAAAAGGGGTTGAAATGCACTGTTTAGATTATTGTTATCATATTTCTTGAGAATATGTATTTTTTTCTAAAGCAATTAACCTATACTAGAAAATGTATCTGGTTTTGTTATAAATCAATACAATGAACAAATATATGTTCCTTGAATGCTGATATCAACATGTTCCAATGCAAGTGCATATTTTGAAATTTCAGGATATTTTGAATACATAATAGAAACAAAGAATTAATGCATGCATGTGAAGTAAAACTAAAAGGAAATACTGATTTAAAAATGTGTATGTTTATTAAGTAGCCTTAGGGAATTGTGAGATCCAATAATAGAATATTAATGCATTAAAGTATAATGGCATTTGGTGTGTTCTAAAGTTTGATGGGTCAGCAGTTCAAATCAACCAGGTGCTCCTTGGAAACTCTATGGGGCAGTTCTATTCTGTCCGATAGGGTTGCTATGAGTCGGAATTGACTCGACAGCACTGGGTACTGGGTAAAGTTTGATACAGTGGTTATATTTATTATAAAGTGTAGAAATTTGTAACAAGATTAGTAAAACAAAGACAATTATATGCCTTGAGATGAGTTTCATATATATATATATATATATACATATACATGTACATATATGGTTTTAGTCTTAGATTTCTATGAACATTCATTGACTTTAAAAAGAAATTTTTAAATCTGCATCATAACTAAAAAAAATGCTTATTACAGGATGAACTCCTTCATGCAGCTGATTTTTGATGATTTCACAAGGACAAATTTCAGTCATTTGAAATTCATCAGTAGCAATTTCCCTGTGATACATCAATAGTGCAGCAAAGTGCTGAATTCATTTAGAATGAACTAATCATAAAAGCATACCATGATGAAACATGTGACCAAAAAAATGGCATTACCATGCTTATTTTAAACCAAGGTTAGTGACCTAAAGTTGCTAAAGGTAGTTGGTTACTGAAATGAAAATTGGATTTAAAGCTAAATATCCTTTTTTACTCCAATGACTTAAATATAATGATAAGAATGAAAATTTATAAATACATAAATATTTTTAATAGCAAATGAACACAAGGGGGAAAGGAAAAGTATGAGAATATTAAAAAAAATACAGTAAGGATTTTTTTCTTATAAGATAGCAAGAGTTATGACAAAGCTATGCTATAAAAATGGTAAGATAGTAGAAAAGGGACAAAAGGAATAGGAAAAAGATAGCAGGCTATGTCATTTTAATGAAATGTGTAAGTATCTAGAGTTAGAAAACCAAAAGTGAAGAACATACTTGACATTTCTCTAGCTGAAAGAACTGATGAAAAAATCCAAGCCTCGAGTTACAGTATGAAATGATTCTATGGAAAAAATTGAAATACACAGGAAGCAGCAGAAGAAGGTAGAAAGAATACACAGAGTAACTGTACCAAAAAGAATTGGTCAACACTCAACCATCTCAGGAGGCAGCACATAATCAAGAACTGATGGTACTGAAGGAAGAAGTTCAAGGTGCACGAAAGGAATTGACGAAAAACAAGACTCCAGGAATTGATGGAATACCATTGAGATATTTCAACAAAGAGATACAGTGCAGAAAATGCTTACTGGTCTATGCCAAGAAATTTTGAAGACAGCTACCTGGTAAACCAACTGGAAGAGATCCATATTCCTGTCCATTCCAAAAAAGGGTAATTCAATGGAATATGGAAATTATTGAACAATATCATTAATATCACATACAAGTAAAATTATGATGAAATTAATTTAAAAAACTGTTGCAGCAGCACATAGAGAACTGCTGGAAATTCTAGCCAGATTCAGAAGAGGATATGGAATGAAGGATATCATTGTTGATGTCAAATGGATCTTGGCTGAAAGCCGAGAACACCAAAAAGATGTTTACTTGTGTTTTATTAATTATGCAAAGGCATTCAACTGTGTAGCTCATAAAAAATTAAATGGGGATCCAGAACAATTAATAGCGCTCATGAGGAACCTGTACATAGACCTAGAAGCAGTCACTGGAACAGAACAAGGGAGTACAGCATGATTTAAAATCAGGAAAGGTGTGTGTCAAGGTGGTGTCCTTTCACTGTACTTATTCAATCTAAATCCTGAGCAATAATCCAAGAAACTGGGCTATAAGAAGAAGAGTGCAGCATCAGGACTGAAGGAAAACTCATTAACCGTATGCTATATGTAGTTGGAAAACCCTGGTTGCATAGCGGTTAAGAGCTACTGCTGCTAACCAAAAGGTCGACAGTTTGAATCCACCAGCTGCTCTTTGGAAACTCTGTAGGTCAGTTCTACTATAGCCTGTAGAGTCGCTATGAGTCAGAATTGACTCAACGGCAATGGGTTTTTGGTTTATACGTAGTTGACATAACTTTGCTTGCTGGAAGTGAAGAGGACTTGAAGAACTTACTGCTAAAGATCAAGACTATTGCCTTCAGTAAGGATTAAATTTTAACATAAAGAAAACAAAAATCCCGCAGCTGGACCAAGAAGCAACTTCATGATAAATACAGAAAAGATTGAAGTTTTCAAGGATTTTATTTTACTTGGATCCAAATCAACATCCATGGAAGCAGCAGTCAAGGAATCAAAGGATGTATTGCATTGGGCAAATCTGCTGCAAAAGACCTCTTTAAAGTGTTAAAAATGAAGACTTTGCCTTTAGGACTAAGGTGCTCCTGATCGAAATCACGGTATTTTTGCCAAAATTTTCATATGCATGTGAAAGCTGGATGATGAATAAAGAAGATCAAAGAAGAATTGATGCATCGAATTATGGTTTTTGCTGAGACTATCGAAGATGACATGGACTGCAAATCTGTCTTGGAAGAAATACAGCCAGTATGCTCCTTAGAAGGTGAAATGGCGACACTTTGTCTAACAGACTTTGGACATGTTAATAGGAGAGACCAGTCCCTGGAGGTAGAGGGTCAGTGAAAAAGTGGAAGCATATGGTTAATGAGTTTTCCTTCAATCTTGATGCTGCATTCTTCTTCATATAGCCCAGCTTCTTGGATTATTTCTCAGCATATAGATTAAAGAAATATGGTGAAAGGACACAACCTTGACATGCATCTTTCCTGATTTTAAATCATGCTGTACTCCCTTGTTCACTGGCTGCAGCAATGGGCTTAAATATAACAACTATTGTGAGGATGATACAGGACAGGGCAGTGTTTTTTTTTTTTTTCTCTTGTGCATGAGGTCCCTATGAGTTGGAACTGACTTGATGGCACCTAACAAGAAAAACGTCATTTTCAACCTGTAAAATCTGCTTTTCATAGAGGAAGAACTACAAACCCACTGAGAAATTGACTTAACAAAATGTTGTTAGATAGAAAAATTGGCTATCTACATAGAGAAAAAGAAAGCAGATCTCATCACACTATACACACCAATTTTCTCAGGTGGATTAATAATATATATACTCAAACAAAAAAACTGAAATGTTACCTAGAAAAGTAGATATTATCTTGATGACATTCAGTAGAAAAGAAAAAAAAAAAAAACTAAATAAAAAGCACAAAGATAAAATACAGAAATTGAGAGAAGTTGCTATATTTGGAATATTTTTTCTTCTGCACCAGAAAAGATAAAATTAATAAAAATACAAGCC
Organism: Elephas maximus indicus; assembly: GCF_024166365.1. Taxonomy (NCBI): domain Eukaryota; kingdom Metazoa; phylum Chordata; class Mammalia; order Proboscidea; family Elephantidae; genus Elephas; species Elephas maximus. The sequence continues at coordinate 32,002,022 of NC_064820.1, read as the reverse complement.
ATGAATTTGGAGAAGATATTTTCAAATCATGTAACCAGTTGGTTATCCAAATTATTTGCAGAATTTCTGCAAAGTAACAAAATTAAATGTATAGAGAATATAATAATAAATAAATGAAAGTTGACTTTGAATGCTCAATGAAAAGAGATTGTACATGTAGAAAAAATTGAGCAGAAATAAACTTGTAATTTAAAAAAATCAGCTTCCTCCTCAAGAAGGTAGAAAAAACATAATTATCTTAAATAAGGAAAACTAAAATAATAAATATAGTAGTTTTTAAAAATACAACAAAGAAGATTTAAAAAGCTCAGTTCTTTAAAAAAACTAAGGAGGCTCACACATTTCTGGCAAAGGAACAAGGCAGAGATGGAGAAAGAAATGCATAAGGTAAAAATGTCAATACCGAAGTAGTCAAAGATTTCATTTTACTTTGATCAACAATCAACATTCACGGAAGCAGGAGTTAAGAAATCAACAATGTATTGCATCTGGCAAATCTGCTGCAAAAGACCACTTAGAAATCTTAAAATCAAAGATGTCACTTTCATAACTAAGGTATGCCTGACCCAAGCCATGATCTTTTCAATCACCTCATATGCATGCTAAAGCTATCTGGACAATGAAAAGAAATTAAGATGTTGACGAAGAATATTGAACATACCATTGACTGCCAGAAGAACAAACAAACCAGACTTGGAAGCAGTATAGGCAGAACATTACTTAGAAGAGAGGATGATGAGCCTGTGTCTCAATTACTTTGAACACCTTATCAGGAGGGACCAATCCCTGGTGAAGGACATCATGCTTCATAAAGTAGAGGGTCTGCTAAAAAGATGAAGACCCTCAATGAGGTGGATTGACACAGTGGCTGCAACAATGAGCTCAAACATAACTACTATTGTGAAGATGGCACAGGACTGAGCAAGATTTTTTTTTCTGTTATACATAGGGTCTCTCTGAATGGGAATCAACCAGGCAGCCCCTAACAACAACAAAATGAAAAGAATATAAAAAGGAAACAAACACTGATGTAATATATTTTCAAAATAATGAGATCATAACATTAAAAATGTGCTGCCAAATATTTGAAATTTTAGATGGAACTGAGAAGTTTCTGGGACATTAACTCTTAGCAAAATGGACTAATGCTATTGGAATGCTCCCATGGTCTTTAAAGTAATTGCATCATAAGTAAAACCTTTTAACAATAAAAATTCCAAGCACAGGTGACATGTTCACTCAATGAAAGAAAAAAAATAATAACTTGAATCTTATATAAACTATTCTAGTAGAAAGCAAAAAGAGGGGATTCTATCCAGCTCATATATTTATGATTATAACCTTGATACAGAAGCTTGCAGAGCACAGTGCAAGAATAATGTTATAGATCAAATTATTCCATTTAAAAAAAAATTTAAAATTTTAGCCATGCAAAAAAAAAAATTCAACAAAGCATAAAATGGCTAATATCAAATTACCACGTGGGCTATAAAAGAATGAAAGGCAGCTTAAATATTAGAAAAATCCATTAATGCAATAAAGCATACAAACTCTTAGAATAAACAGAAAAAAAATTCACTATATTGAGAAACATAACTTGATAAAATGAAAAAGCATTTAAAATAATAAAAATTTTGGAACACTAGTACTACTAAATGCTATTTTAAAAAGTTACAGAAAACACAGGTTTCATTTGACTAATTTTCACATAACATTGTGTCACTTTTATTTGGAATAGGCATGTGTATGGATCTTCTCCATTGATTCAATAAAATTACAATCAAAATTAAAAAATACTTTTTATCAACCTTGGCATAAGGAGACTCGGAAATTTATATCAATATTCAAAAGTAAAGGAATATAGATTGTCATTTTTGTATGTTATTAGGTGCAGTTCAGTGTGTTCTGACTCATAGCGACCCTATGTACAACAGAACGAAACACTGCCGGTCCTGTGCCATCCTCATGTTCATCGATATGCTTAAGCCCATTGTTCCAGCTACTGTGTAAATGCATTTCCTTAAGGTTTTCCTCTTTTTCACTGACCCTCCACTTTACCAAGCATGACGTCCTTCTCCAAGGACTGGTCCCTCCTTATAACATGTCCAAAGTATGTGAGAGGAAGTCTTCTCATCCTCGATTCTAAGAAGTAATTTGTCTGTACTTTTTCCAAGACAGATTTGTTTGTTCTTTTGGCAATCCGTGGTATAGTCAGTATTCTTTGCAAACACTACAACTCAAAGGTGTCAATTCTTCTTTGGTATTCCTTATCTGTTGTCCATCTTCCCATGCATTGTTGTTGTTCTTAGGTGCCATCGAGTTGGTTCCGACTCATAGTGACCCCATGCACAACAGAATGAAACACTGCTTGGTCCTGAGCCATCCTTACAATCACTGTTATGCTTGAGCTCATTGTTGCAGCCACTGTGTCAATCCACCTCGCTGAGGGTCTTGCTCTTTTTCACTGACCCTGTACTCTGCCAAGCACGATGTCCTTCTCCAGGGACTGAACCCTCCTGACAACACATTCCAAACTGTATAAGATGTAGTCTCGCCATCCTTGCTTCTAAGGAGCATTCTGGTTGTACTCCTAAGACAGATTTGTTCTTTCTTTTGGCAGTCCATGGTATATTCAATATTCCTCGCCAACACCACAATTCAAAGGTGTCAGTTCTTCTTCGATCTTCTTTATCCATTGTCCAGCTTTCACATGCACATATGATGCGATTGAAAATACCATGGCTTGGGTCAGGTGCACCTTAGTCTTCAAGGTGACATCTTTGCTTTTCAACACATTAAAAGAGATCTTTTGCAGCATATTTGCCCAATGCAATGCCTTGTTCGATTTCTTAACTGCTACTGAGAGTGGATCCAAGTAAAAATGAAATCCTGGACAACCTCTGTCTTTTCTCTGTTTGTCATGATGTTGCTTATTGGTTCAGTTGTGAAGTTTTTTTTTTTTTTTTTTTTTTTATGTTGAGGTGTAATCCATAATGAAAGCTATGGTATTCACTCCTCATCAGTAAGTGCTTCAAATCCTCTTCACTTGCAGCAAGCAAGGTTGTGTCATCAGCATAACGCATGTTGTTAATGAGTCTTCCTCCAATCCTGATGCTGAATTCTTCTTCATATAGCCCAGTTTCTCGGATTATGTGCTCAGCATAAAGATCGAATAAGTGTGGTGAAACAATCGACCTTGTCACACACATTTCCTGATTTTAAACCACGCAATATCCCTTTGTTGAAACATCCCAGCTGATACTCTGTCAACCCCTGGAGCCTTGTTTTTTGCCAATTCCTTCAATGCAGCTTGGACTCCTTCCTTTAATACAATAGGTTCTTGATGATATACCACCTCCTGAAATCCACCAGACATTTACTTAGTTGTTCAATTCAGTATACATTGTAGTAGTATCATTATTGTTACCCCCTACCCTTGTGAGCAACAAGTTTAGTAGCTTTAATACTGTGCTTATGTTCAATTCTTTTGTCATTACTTTTACAGACGTCTTTCTTTTCCAGTTGCTTTAGTCAGATCTTTTCTACCTCCTCTTTGAGGTTATTTCATATATTTATAAAACGTTTAGATATTTGTCACATGCTGTAATTTTGGGATACAATGACCACATTAACATTATTTTCTTCTTCAGTGTTGTGCTAGTGATACTGGGTCCTTTATTTATATTGGGTTTGGACGCTGGGCTGTGATCTTCACATGTGTTTTTTATCATGTTACCCTTTTATGTGAAGAGTCCCTGGTACTGAAAACGGTTAACCACTGAAGTACTAGCCAAAAGATGTGGCAATAAGCTTCAAAAGGCAAAGCCTTGAAAACCTTGTAAATGGAGTTCTACTCTGCAACATATAGGGTCACCACGAGTCACAACTGACTCCATGACAACTAGTTTGATTTTGGTTTTTACCCTTTAGCTTTAGTAAACAATACAAATTTATTAACATACAGTCCTGGAAGTCAGAAGTTGGATGGGTCTGTCCAGGATAAAATCAAGATATATCATCAGAGCTGAAGTTCTAGAAATTCTAAGGGAAAATTCCTATCTTCTCCTTTTCCATCTTCTTGAGAACGCCCACATTCCTTGGCATGTGCTTCCTTATTCCATTTTCAAGCCAAGACAATGAACTGAATCCTTCTCACACTCCCATTTCTTATTTCTTTCTACCTTCTCTTCCACTTTTAAGGCCTTGTGATTATATTTGTCTCACCTAAATAACCCAGGATAAACTTCCTATTGTAAGGTTAGCTGGTTTGTTCCATTTACAACTTTAATTCCCTTTTGAAATGTAACATAACATATTCTCAAATTTCCAGGAGTATGACATAGACTTCTTTGAGGGACCACTTTTCTGCCTTCCACTTTTGTTATTAAAAAAAAAAAAATAAGTTTGACATGTGTATATTACTGGCAAAAATGATAAAGAAATGTAAGGCAATGATTCTCACTAAAGTCTGGAGAGTGGTCACTTCTAAAAAGGAGGCAAGAGGATATGTACACAGACTGGCAAGATGGGACAGGCTTTTCATAATGTCTGATTTCTTAACCAGAATTGGCAAGTGGTTTAGAATCAATCTTTATTGCATATCAGTGAGTACAGCGCTTAAACTGCATGTTGTACAACTTAAGAATACCCGGATTTTTCTTCCTTATAACCTTAAAGATCCTGTTAGTGTTTTAAAAAGCCTATATGAGGTGACCCAAATATTAGAAAGCATGTACACAAAAAATAAAGTTATACATTATTTACAAATACAACGATTTTTAGTTTGGTTAAGGAAACAGAAACCTTGTAGGAAACGGCATTTGTTACCGTTTCTCCCCTATTCTCTTCCTCCTCCTTCTTGTTCTCCACACTCTTCTTCCTGTTTTCCTTCTGTAGTTTGCTGGTTTTCTTATCGTTGTTCTTTCAGGGAGATTTGATTTATTTGATGCTGTTCCTGTGAGTCAAAGGAGAAAAGAAAAAAAGATGTCATAATTTAGGATGATGTTATTATTGTTTATACTAAAATAGTATACAAAAGTGGTTTCTAGAAGTCACTGTAACTATACATATTTTTTCTTTGTTATCTCCTCTGTATCCTTATCTTCAGTAATTTCAAAGACAACTATTCTATAAAAGAAAATAATAGAAGAAAGTAACTGTAACTTATAATCGAGAACGAAATGGTCTTGTACTTTCACTCTGTGGAATGAGAGAAGAAGGAAGAATATTTGATGGTGACAGAGTCCTGAATTTGATCTTGAATTTGAATCTGAAATATTGATTCCTGTTTTCCCCCCAAAGACTACTCTAAAATGGGTATTTTTGTTCTATTAATCTATTAGAGTTGGGGGTAATAGAATAGGATAAGCCAAGTTCACAGAATGCATGACATTTTCAAGCTCAGACAAAAATATTTTTAAACTCTTTATTACAGAGTTATAAAAATGGAGTTCTTAATAATTAAATGTGTTTGTGCACATGTAACAATTTTTAGTGTAGTATTTTCATTAAAGACTAGAAGTGGGAGGCTTTATACTATAGAGATAAAGTACCTTGTATCTGAAGTCAAACTGCCTGAATTCCAAGCCTGACAATTGAAATTAGCAATCATGTGGTCTTTTACAAGTAACTTAGCTTCTCTGTTCTCAAATCAATCTTCCATAAATTCGGAGTAATAATAATGATCTCAGGTTTTTCATAGGTCTCAAATTATATGCATGGAAAACTCTTTAAGAATGTCTAAAATATATTAAGCATTCAATATATATTAGTTTTTGCTTTTAAGCAAAATAAACCTATGAAGTTTCAACATGTATAATGCATACCTATAGTTATAGTTATAGACTTTAATATCAAATGAATGTATATTTTTATGTATTCATTTGCTCAGTAACATCTCTAATGGTAATTGGAGCCTGAAGGTAACAAAATACATGTGAAATAATATATTTTTGGCCAGGAAAAATTCACTTTTTTCTTTAACGTTATTGCTGGTACCTTTGTCGTTGTTTATAGAATTATATGGATGACTAATGGTAATAATTGCACAATTATGATCATAGAAACGAAATATAATTTAGTTTTTAATGGAGCTTAGAAAGTTTCCTTTGATTTTAAAATATTTTCACTCTTCTGATTTTACCATACATCAATATTTTTATTGTCTATCTTGCACTAGCATGGGCATGAAGAGAATACATTTGGATATATGGATCGATATCTCAACAGTGATATGGGCAAAAGTCATTTTTTCAAGTTTTTTTCCCCCCATAGTTCTCTATTCTTTTCTTTCTACAATCTTCCTATTGAAAACCTCTTTAATAACCTTTTCTCTAACTTTCCCAGATGTGAGAATGTCTCAGTTAGTCATCTGGCACTTCAACTTCTCCCTTTAATTAATTCTGCATTTTCAATAGTTTCTGGTCTTTACATGTGAAATACCATCATTCAAAACATTATCTGGAAAAAGAAAACTAACAAACTTTGAGAGGTAACAAGCAGGTAGTATTTGATATTTTATAGAAAAGAAAGCTGAGTCTTATAGAATTTATATGATAGATGACAAACCACAGATTTAACAACTAGAAAGTCAGAGAATAAAACTCAAGATTGCTGAATCCAAATCCACTGTCATTTCTATACAGTATTGATATATGTAAATGTATTCTAATGCATAGTAATGCTGTAATAATTCAGTTTTATTATATGACTATACTTACATCATCCAGCATAATATGTGGTCTGGTCACAGTTAATTTACTTCATTTGATCCTTCCAGCATTGTAAATATAGAAAATGTTTCTTACACTAATTTATCTGAATGAACTGCTTCATATTACGCTTTGATGATGGCATTATTGCTTTGTGTCTCTTTGGGGTATTGCAAATTCAAAAATATAAAGCTCATTAACATATAACAGCTCCCTGAGGAGATGTGTTATGTGGAAACCAATGTTTACAAACATTTATAGCCCTATCCATCCAAAAGTTCTCTGTTAGTTGGCAGTAAATCAGTGTGATTTGCATAGAAATACACTATTTACCTTTAGTAGCCATGCAACTGCATGAATATATAAACATATAAATAAATAAATATATATACAAATATATACACACACATACGTATAATGAAATAACAAAATTCTGCAATATCTTTTTCCTAAGGTAAAGAAATCAACAAAAAAAAAAACTTTAGAAAAGATACATTATACATTTATTTCCATGTTCAATGCACTGACAATTTATGCATTTGTTTTTCAACAGCTGTCAGTAGCTAAGACTTTCAGAAAACATCTTTAGAGCTATTTCCCTGAATTCTGAAATAGGCTTAAAAATAATCGTTTTAATTCTAAATGACAAGGATTCATGTTTATAATGGCAATGCCTCAGTACAACATAAGAAGGAAAAGCTGGGTGGGATTTATATTGCTTTGGATTGAATTGTGACCTCCAAAAATGTGTGTCAACTTGGCTGGGCAATGATTCCCAGTATTGTGTGATTGTCCACCATTTTTTCATCTGATGTGATTTTCGTATGTGTTGTAAATCCTATGTCTATGGTGTTAACGAGGCAGTATTAAATGCAGTTATGTTAATGAGGAAAGAATCTACAAGATTAGGTTTTGTCTTAACTCAATCTCTTTTGAGTTATAAAAGAAAGAAGGGAACAGAGAGATACGGGACCTCATACCATTGAGAAACAAGAGCCAGAAGAATACTATGTCCTTTGGACCTGGGGTTCCTGTGCTGAGAAGCTCCTAGACTAGGGAAGCTTGATGGACAAAAACTTTCCCACAGAACCGACAGAGAGAGAAAGCCTTCCCCTGGAGCTGGCACCCTGAATTTGGACTTCTAGCCTCCTAAATCCTAGACTGTGAAAAAATACATTTTTCTTTGTTAAAGACATCCATTTGTGGTATTTCTGTTATAGCAGCACTATATTTTAAGCAGCATATTATCAATTAAGTGAATATATACAGTTTGATATCTTTTTTTTGTTATTCATTTATTTAAAAAATATCTGTTAAGATTCTAAAATGTGCAAGCTACATTAGAGTAGATACAAATGCGAAAAAAAAGTTTTCTTTTTCTCCTGTAATTTACTTTGAAGGAGGGAGCAAAAAAAAGCCAAGTTAAAGCATAAGTAAAGAGCCAGTGAGAGCATCTTTGGCAAAGAGAAGACTATAATCATACAAGGGTTTCAGGAGACAAAGGGCTTGGCAGTCATCATTCCTGTACTCACAACGCATAAATCAATAAATAGCTGAATAAACTGAAAAGCAACAAATTTTCTTAAAGTCATCAGAAAACTGAGTTTGCCTGGAAACCTGCCTCCCAAAATTCTGGAAAGAAAGGCAAAACCAGAAAATCATGGCAGAAATTTGTTGACCTTGAGCAGACACCACTGGAATGCTTAAACGGTAATTTTGACACATTTCTGAAGCCTTAGAAAGTGCTAACTTGAGAGTTAAAAACTCCTGAGGCCAAAACTAAGAGGGTCCCCACATTTTTGTGAACTTTACTGCGAGAACCTCACCAAGTTCTAACAGTGACTATTAGAGAAATACTTCTTTATATTCGAGGCAGTGGAAAAGAAAAGTTATGATTTTGAAATAAATTCAGGACATTGCTCATAACAAAGGTCCACCCTAAAAGGGAAAATACTTTGCCAGAGCTTTATCTGAGCAGAAGGGCGTTTAGTCAAATCAATCCCCCTATTGTCTAATATAAGACAGACAGAGAGAAAAGCTAACAAACACTTCTGAAAGTCGCAGACTTGTGACTCAGGCCCACTAGAAATGAGATTTGATTGCAAAGTTAGAGAATGCTCCCCCTTCCAACACCACACTACCATATCAACAGGAATCCAGGATAATAATGGTATGCATGTTGCTATTGTTGCTGCTGTTAGTTGCCATGGAGTCAATTCTGATTCATGACAACCCCCTCCACCTCACCACATGCTCAGAGTAAAACTGCTCCATAGGGAGTTAAAGGCTGTGAACTTTTGGAAGCAGATCACCAGGCCTGTCTTCCTAGGGCTTCCTGGTGGGTTTCAACCACTCACTTTTAGTCTAGTAGTTGAGTGCCTAACCATTTGTGCTACCCAGGGACTCCCAATAACAGTATAATATCAACTAAAAGGGCAGTAAGTCACAGGTTCCATTTACTAAGGAGTTCTTAAGTAAATCCAAAGAAAATGAAATAATGATTAAAAAGAGGTGGGGGAAAAAAAAGGAAACTAGAAGAAACTGAAGCCTTTGGGACATATAGCTACAACAACCATTAAACAAAACTTAGATCCTACCCAGACTAAATAAAACCTCAAAAGTCTGCTTACCTCCGTCTCTATTGTCCAATACACAATTTTTGGCATTAGACAAAAAAATCGCAAGGCATGCTAATATGCAAGAAAAACTACAGTCTGAAAAGAAAGCAACTATTAGAACCAGGCTGAGATATGACAAATTTTAGAAATTATCAGTCTGTTGTTATTGTTTTATGTGCAGTAGAGACAATTCTGTCTCATGGGGTGCTATGTGACAAAGTAGTACTGCTCCATAGGGTTTTCTAGGCTGTAGTCCTTATGGGAACAAATCACCAGGTTTTTCTTCACAGAGCCACTGGGTGGGTTTGAGCTGCCAATCTTAGAGTTAGCAGCTGAGTACTTAAGAACTGAGCCACCAGGTCTCCTAATTATCAGATAAAGAAGGTACAATTTGATTAATTAATATGTTAATGAGTCTAAGTTCCCTGGGTGGTGAAAATGGTTTGTGCTCCATTACTAAGCTAAAGGTTGATGCTTCAAACCCACCCAGTGGAACCATGGAAGAAAGGTCTGGTGGTATTCTTCCATAAAGTTTACATCTGAAAAAACCCCACAGAATAGTTCTACTCTGTAACACATGCAGTGTCAATGAGTTGGAGCTGACTCAGTAGCAAAAGAAAAATTTAAGGACTCTAATGCAAAAAAGTAGGCAACATGTAAGAAAAGTTGGGAAATTTAAACAGAGATGAAAACAATTAGAAATAATCAAAAGGAAATATTAGCCATCAAACTAAAAATACTGTAACAGAAATAAAGAATACCTTTGAGGAACTCATCAATAGATTGCACAGCATTGGAAAAATCAGTGAACTTGAAGTTATATCAATAGAAACTTACTAAACTGGAAAAAAAAAGTTCTGAACAGGATACCCAAGAACTGTGGGACAAACAAAAGTATAACTTACACATATAATGGAAATGTCAGAGAAGAAAAAGGAGCTGAAGAAGTACGTGAAATAATAATGGCTGACAATTTTTCAAAATAAGCTAAAGACAAAAAAGCACAGATCTAGAAAGCTCAAAGAACACCAAGCAGTGTAATTACAAAAAAAAAAAAAAAAAAATCAACCTAGACATGTCATATTTGAATTGAAGAAAACCAAAAGTAAATAGAAAATTTTGACAGAAGCCAGAAGAAAAGAAATCTTACTACCAAAGAGACAAGGATAAGAGCTACATAGAACTTTTTGTCATAAATCACGTAAATGCGAAGGGTGTAAAACAAAACATTTAAAAGTTTGAAAGAAAACAATAGCCATTTAAAGTTCTGAGTCCAGAGATATATTCCTTCAAAGGTGAAAGGGAAATAGGGTCTTTCCCAGAAAACAAAAACTAAGGTAATTTGTAACCAGTAGAACAGTTTGGAAAAAAAGAATGTTAAAAGATATTTTCTATAGGGAAAGAAAGTGATATAGATCAGAAACTCAAACTGAAAAAAAAGAAAGGAAGAGCATCAGAGAAGGGATTAATGGTCGTTTTCAAAAAGAAAATAAAAACTTATTATATGCTTGTTATTTTTAATTGATCTAATAGACACTTGGTTAAAAGTAAGAAGAGCAACAAATGTATTGGTTAATTATAGCATATGGATAATGAAACGAATGACAGCAATGTTATGAGACACTGGTGGAAGAAATTGGAAATACTCTGTTAAGAGATATCTGCTCTCTCTGTCAGAAAACTTGATGGCATAGTGTTTAGGAGCTATGGCTGCTAACCAAAAGGTTGGCAGTAAAATCCACCAGGCACTCCTTGGAAACTCTATGGGGTTGCTTTTTCTGTAGAATGGCCAGCACTGGTTTCTCAGTTTGTCATACTGTGGTGACTTACACATTGCTGTGGTGCTGGAAGCTATGCCACAGGTACTTCAAATACGAGAAGGGTCACCATGGTGGACAGAGTTCAGCAGGTATTCCAGATAAGACAGACTGAGAAAAGAGTCTGGCAATGTACTTCTGAAAAAATTGGCCAAGGAAAACCTTATGGACAGCACCAGAACATTGATATAGTGCTGGAAGATGACTCATCAGCTTGAAAGGCACTTAAAGTACAACTGGGGAAGAACTGACTCATCAAAGTAGAGTAGACCTTAATGATGTGGATAGAGTACAGCTTTCAGGACCTTCATATGCTGATGTAGAACAAATTATAATGAGAAGAGACAGCTACAAACATCCATAAGTAACCTGAACATGAAATCTACCAATCAAGAATCTTGGAAAATTGTAAGTCCTCAAAAATGAAATAGAACACACAAAGATCAATTTTCTAGGCATTAGTGAGCTGAGATGGATGGGGTAATGGCCATTCTGAATTGCCAAATCATATGGTCTACTCTGAGGAATGGCATCACACTCATCCTCAAAAAGAACATTTCAGGATCTATCCTGAAGTACAACACCGTCAGTGATAGAATACTACCAATATGCTTACAGGGAAAATCAATTAATATGACCATTATTCAAATTTATGCACCAACTACTAATGCCAAAGATGAAGGAGTTGAAGATTTTTACCAATTTCTGCAGACTGAAATTAATCAAAATATAATCAAGATGCATTGACAGTTACTGGTGACTGGAATGTGAAAGTTGGAAGGAAAAAAAAAGAAGGATTGGAAATGGAAAATAATGGTCTTGGTGATAGAAACAATGTCAAAGATGGCATGGTAGAATTTTGCAAGAACAACTTATTTATTGCAAATACCTTTTTCAACAACATAAATGGCAACTATACATGTGGACCTTGCTGGATGGTATACACTATAATCAAATCGACTACATTGTTGGAAGGAGAAGATGGAAAATTCAGTATCATCAGCCAGAACAAGGCCAGAGGACAACTAAGGAACAGACCATCAATTGCTCACAGGCAAATTCAAGTTGAAGCTGAAAGAAACAAAAAGAATCCAAGACAGCCATAAGTATAAATCTTATCTGAATTTGGAGACCATCTCAAGAATAGATTTAATACATTGAAAAATAATGACAGAAACCTGGATGAGTGGTTGAGGACATCATACATGATAAAACCAAGAGGTCATTAAAAAAGTCAGTAAGGAAAGAAAATACCAAAATGGATATCAGAAGAGACTCTGAAACTTGCTCTTGAACATAGAGTAGCTAAAGCAAATGGAAGAAATGACGAAGCAAAAGAGCTGAAGATTTCAAAGGGCAGCTCAAGAAGACAAAGTATTATAATGAAATGGACAAAGACCTGGAGTTAGAAAACCAAAAGGGAAGGACAACTTTGCATTTCACAAGCTGAAAGAACTGAAGTAAAAATTCAAGCCTTAAGTGGCAATATTGAAGAATTCTATGGGCAGAAAATTGAATAAAATGTGCAACAGAAAAACATGGAGTAATGCAAAGAATCATTATACCAAAAAGAATTGGTCGATATTCACTCATTTCAGGAGGCAGCATAAGATCAAGAACTTCAGTACCGAAAGAAGAAATCTAAGGTATGTTGAAGGCATTGGCAAAAAACAAGGACCCAGGAGTGGAGGGAATACTAATTGGGCTATTTCAGCAAACCGATGCAACTCTGGAAGTTGCATCACTCCTCTATGCCAAAAAATTGGGAAGACAGCCACCTGACCAATCAACTAGAAAAGATCCATATTTGTACCCATGCCAAAGAAAGGTGATCTAACAGAATGTGGAAATTATTGAACTATATATCATTAATATCACATGCAAATAAAATTATGAAGAAGAAGAACATCCAGGTATTCAAGGCATATTTGGAGAGGAGGTAGAATGAGGAACATCACTGCTGATGTCATTTGGACCTTGCTTGATACTTTCAAGGGAATACCAGAAAGAAGTTTACCTGTGTTTTATTGACTGCACCAAGACATTTGACTGTGTGGATCATAAATTATGGATAACATTATGAAGAATGGATATGCCAGAACACTTAACGGTGCTCATGTGGAACCCGTACATAGATAAAGAGGCAGTCATTCCAACAGAACAATGTGATACCACTTGATTAAATCCAGGAAAGTGTGTGTTAGGAGTATATTCTTTTACCGTACTTATTCAATCTGTGTGCTGAGCAAATAACCTGAGAACTTGGACCATATGAAGAAGAACAGAGCATCAGGATTGGACAAAGATTTACTAACAACCTGCAATATGCAGATGGTACAACATTGCTTATTAAAAGTGAAGAGGACTTGAAGTATTTACTACTGAAGATTTCAGTATGGATTGCACCTGAAAACAAAAATCTACACAACTGGACCAATAAGCAACATCATGATAAGTGAAGAAAATATTGAAGTTGTCAAGGATTTCATTTTATTTGGATCCAAAATCAACCCTCGTGGAAGCAGCACTCAAGAAATCAAAGGACTTACTGCACTGGGCAAATCTGCTGCAAAAGACCACTTTAAAAAGGTTAAAAAGCAAAGACTTGAGAATTAAAGGACTCCTGACCCAAGCCATAGCACTTTCGGTTGTGGCATAGAGGTTAAGAGCTTGACTGCTAACCAAAAGGTCAGTGGTAAGGTCAGTGGTTCTAATCCACCAGCCGTTCTTTGGAAACTCTAAGGGGCAGTTCTACTTTGTGCCAGAGGGCCTTGGTGAGTCAGAATCGATTGCCTGGCAACTAGTTTGGTTTTTGATGTTGTTGTAGTTGTTCATCATATGCATGTGAAAGCTGGACAATGAATAAGGAAGGATGAAGAAGAATTAATGCCTTTGATGCATGGTGTTGGAGGAGAATGTAGAATATACCGTGGACTGCCAGAAGAACAAACAAATCTGCCTTGGAAGAAATACAGCCAGAATGCTCCTTAGAAGCGAGGATAGTGAGACTTCATCTTGCTTACTTTGGACATGCTATCAGGTGGGACCAGTCCCTAGAAAAGGACATCACACTTGGTGAGGTAAAGGATCAGCGAAAAAGACCATCAATGAGATGAATTGACAAAGTGGCTGCAGCCATGGGCTCAACAATACCAATGATTGTAGGGATGGAATAGAATTGGGAAGTGTTTTGCTTTGTTGTGCATGGGGTTGCTCTGAGTTGGAAATGACTGGACAGCAAAAAACAGCAACAACAACATTGAATGTTATATTGTTACATAAACGGGGACTTAAATTAGTTGTAAAAGTAAATTTCAAACTCAAGGGTAACCACTAAAAAAAAAAAAAACTAAAAATAAGCATAATTGATGAGCTAAGTCATTGTTAGGTGCTGTTGAGTCAGTTCTGACTCATAGTGACCCTATGTGCAACAGAACAAAACACTGGGAGGTCCTGAGCTATCCTCACAATCATTGTTATGGTTGAACCCATGGCAATCCATCTCATTGAAGTTCTTCATCTTTTTTGCTGACCCTCTACTTTGCCAAGCGTGATATCCTTCTCCAGGGACTGGTCCTTCCTGGTTACATGTCTAAAGTATGTGAGACAAAGTCAATATTCTTCACCAACGCCATAATTCAGAGGCAGCAATTCTTCTTCAGTCCTTGTTATTCACTGTCCAGCTATCACATGCCTACAAGGTGGGTGAAAACTGCCTGGCTTCGGTCAGGTGTTTCATAGTCCTCCAAGTAACATCTTTGTTTTTTCACACTTGAAAGAGGTCTTTTGCAGAAGACTTGCCCAATACAATGTGTCTTTTGATTTCTTGACTGCTGCTTCAATGTGTGTTGATTGTGGAGCCAAGTAAAATTAAACCCTTAACAACTTCAATCTTTGTTTATCATGATGTTGCTTATCAGTCCAGTTGTGAGGATTTTTGTTTTCTTTATGATGAGGTATCCATACTGAAGGCTGTAGTCTTTGGTCTTCATCAGTAAATGCTTCAAGCCCTCTTCCCTTTCAGCAAGCAAAAACGTGTCATCTGCATAATGTAGGTTGTTAATGAGCCTTCTCCAATCCTGATGCTGCATTCTTCTTCATACACTCCAGCTTCTAGGGTTGGTTGCACAGCATATAGAATGAATAGAGTATGAGTTAAGATACGAGTGAAAATGGAAAGGTATCAAATGCTTAATTAAATCAAGAAAAGGCAGATACAGTAGCAAAGTGGGGAAAAAGGAAAATAAATAAATAAGAAGAACAATGGATAGGAATAGTTACACGAGATGCTTGTTGTAGCTCCTGTCAAAATATCTGTTTCTAGGCAGGAGAGAAAAGAATGAAGGAAGACAGATTCAGGCAGCAAGGATATGCTATTTTGGGTGAGTTAGTGATCAGAGGTAAAGGGTCAGCAAAAAGGAGGAAGACTCCTCAACAAAATGGATTAACACAGGGGCTTCCACAATGGACTCAAACACAGCATTGACTGTGAAGATAGCACAGAACCAGGCAGTGTTTCATTCAATGGTTCATAGGGTCAATGTGAGTCAGAACTGACTGGACAACACCTAACAACAACATTAATCAGAGAAAATCCAAGCATGACATATGGTTGAAAACATAGACTTCAGAGCCAAAAAAAAAAAAAAATGGTGTTCCTCAAGACTATTGACCTGAGATAGCCTTTAAACCTGAAAGTGTAACAAGTCCCAGAGATCACCTTTCAACCAAATAATAGATTGGCTTATAAAATAAACAATATTACCATGAGTAATGTGTCCCTTAAACATTATATGAGACCAAATGGTCAACGGTTACTCAAAAGCAAAGATGAAAAATCAAGGAGTGGAAGGGAAGCTAGATAATTGAAATAGAACAGAAAGAATGGAAATGATGAGAGTGGTGACTCATTGTAAAAATTGTAATCAATGTAACAGAACAATTTGTATAGAAATTTTTAAATGATAACCTAAGTCACTGTGTAAACTTTCACCTAAATTACAACCAAATATTTTTTTAAAGTGATCTTGTGGTTATGAAAGATTTTGGATTTTGTTAGTGCAATGTGAAGGCAAGCATATAATGCTTTTATCTGGGGAGTGACTTCACCTAAGTTGTAGTATAAAATTATCACTCTAGCTTTTATGTGGGAAACTGATAGTTATCAATGTTGATTAACAGAATGAAATAAGGTAATATTAAAGATGACAAATGGCTACCACTCTGTCTATGATGGCAACAGTGGTGAAAGACAGATGAGATGAATTGGGTATATTTTGGAAGAAGCCTTGTAGAATTTACTGAGGATTGGGAGCAGGCAGTGGGAAAAAGGGGAGGACAAAATTGATTGAGGGGAGAGACAGACTTGGAGGAAGCAACAATCAGAATTTTGCTTTGGAGCTGTTAAATTGAAAATGGCTTTAAATTTCTGCATGGTTGTCTATAACCATAAAGTAGAATGTGTTTGGAACTAGGGTAGTAATTTAGAATAGAGGTATTAGGTTTGGGAGTTATCACCATATCGATGGTCTTCACAACTATACAATTACAGAACCAGTTGTAAACAGTGTAGGTACGGGAGAGACAGGGATATGAGAACAAACCATGGGAGCCACCTTCGTTTAGGATACATGTAAGAAAGGAGAAGTCCGTGTAAGTAGACTGATAAGGAGTAGCCATTGAGATAAGAGGAAACCCAGGCAACTGTTACCAAATATAGGTGCAGAAAATGTTTAGTGAATGAATCAATGACCAGACATGTCAAGGAGATGAAGATTAAGTAGCATATTTTTGGATTTGACAACTGGGAAAGCCATCGACCTTTATAAGAGCAGTGTCTTTGTAAGAGTAGGAATGAAAGTCACTTTCAAGAGGGAGAAAGAGTAAATGGAGAAAATGAAAATACCAGGATTTAAGAGGCCTTTATAGAAGTTTTACCGGTGAAAAGAAACAACAAAACCATAGAGTAACTAGAGAGGTTTCTGGTATCCAGAGAGTGATTGAGTTTTGTTGTTTCAGTGGTTGCTGTTACTGTTGTTATTTTTGTTGTTGTTGCTATTGTTGTTGTTGTTTTAAGACGGACTATCTGGCACAGGTTTTATGCTACTGGATTGTTTCAGTAGGTAAGCAGAGATTGATAATTCATGAGAAACAATGCATAACTTATGGATGCAATATGGCGATTTATTTTACAAGAAAGGGCAGTGGTCAAAAGAGTTACACATAAAAATAAATTCACTGGACTAAGATTGAAAGATAGGTGAAGAAAATATTTCATACTAATGACAAAGAGATAAATATTAAAATTCTGGAAATAAACATTAATATCAGTAGAACACAGAGGTTTATAATATGGGTATGGAAAGATACAGGCTGTGGGGCAAGGTCAGGCATAATTGCATATGTTATGCTAGGAGTCCTGACTCTATTCTGTTTGGAGTCATTTCTGCATGTTTCGTGCATTCTCTCACATCTTCCAAGCAGAAGCATTAATTACTTTTGTTCTACATTATCTTCCCACTTATGTGTTCAGGGGAATAGTGGCCACAAAAGAGAAAGAAGAAACAAACAAACAAAACATTGCCATTGAGTCGATTCCAACTCACAGCAACCCTGTAGAACTGCACCAGAGGGTTTCTAAGGAGAGATTTGTGTATTCAAACTGTCAAACTTTTAGTTAGCAGCCTGAGCTCTTGACCACCGTGCCACCAGAATCCACGAGAAACAATCAGAGAGTGCTAAAATACAGAAGGTATGGTAGATTATCACTGTCAAAGATTAAGTGCTTGGCTGTTAACCAGAAAGTTGGTGGTTGGAATCCACCCAAAGGTTCCTCAGAAAAAAAGGCCCAGTGATATTCTTCTGAAAGATCACAGGTATTGAAAACCCTGAAGAGTGCTGTTCTCCACTAAAACAAATCAGGTTGCTGTGAGTCAGAATCAGCTGGATGGCAACTGGTTTGGTTTGATTTGGGTATCAGTGCCAAATAGTTCATTAAAATAATAAAAAAACCATTGCCACTGAGTCCAACTCATGGTGATCCTACAAGACAGTATAACTGCCTCATAAGGTTTCCAAAGAGTGGCTAGTGGATTCAATCTACTGACTTTTATGTGCCACCAGGGCTCCAAATACTTCACAGATCAATTAAAATAAAGACAAAAGTGAATCAATCAATACTAGTAATTAGGAAGTTAGTGGTGATAGGAGTCATTTTAGTAGCAATGACATTAAATGGATTGTGGAGTGAATTTGGAATAAAGAAGAGGAGTCAAAGATTTGTAGCAATGCTTTAGTGGAATTAAACAGTCTAGTTATTAAAGGAACATTCACAGTTAATAGAAATTTCAGTTATTTCAAGATGGGAGAACATACTTTTAGGCTACAGGAAAATGCCCTGTAGAAAATTTGAAGCCATAAAAGAGAGGGAATAACCAGTGAGTTTATACTTGGTAAAGAGAAGGAGTCATCTGAAATTGGAGTAAGGAATTATGATCGGACACAACTACAAAAGGGCTGAGGAATTCTAAATGTAGAAAACAAATTCAACCAATGAGAAAGAGAAAGATGATACTAAGATGGAGGAACTTGAGAATGAAGGTGTGAAAACATACATTGTATTTTTTTTTTTTGCTGAAGCTGTCATAATATCTATGGCAATGAAAAATCATTTAGCCATGTGTATTACAAAAAAATTCTTCAATTGATAATAACACCTGACCGGTGGAGAAATAATATCAAATATTCATAAAGACAACTATAGGAAATTCTTGAGCAGGGAAAAAAAATAGACATAAGAATAAGACATTATCTTCTTAACCCTTATCTGTCTCTACTATTTTGTAAGTACTGAAAACCCTCTTACAGCAGAAAGAAAGGGTAAGCACTTCTGAGAAAGTAGCCCCTGGAGTCATACATCCTTGAAAGTTCTAGTTTCTAGTTAATTGCCTCGGAGTTCCTCCAGGCCAAGTGCAATAAAACAGTGAACATTTTGGGAGGGACAGCAGAGCCAATTCCCTGTGGCTATAAAAAGGTTTACTGGAGTATATGATTTAAATCTTTTCTCAGCTAAAAGCTTCCGTCATTTACGTATATTTTTCTTTCCTTATAATCCTTGTGTACTCTACCGGTCTATCTTTGCTGCTAAATTGTAAGCTCCTTTAGGGGAAGGGAGCCCTGGTGCTTGGTTTTTACAGCAAGGAGTAAGTAATACTCTCCCTTTTCTTCAGTCCAGAAGCACTCACCTCTGACTCCTTGGCCCCTCTTTCCATTTCTCCACATACTGTCACTTCCTCCAGGGCCTTTCCACATGACCTGTCTTCTCAAACAATGGTCACAGGCTACTTGACCTTCTTGCCATAGTAGCTGTTTTCCATGAGCGGGAAGTCGAAGTTTTCAGGTCTGTAAAGGGCTAGGCCCACAATTAGCCATGTCTCACTTCTGCCACCTCCTAATGGTCAATGAAGTCAGAGAACCTGCATAAATTCAATGGTGTGGATAAATAGTGTCTCTTGATGGGAGATAGGAAAAAAAAATCACATTGCAGAACAGCGTGTGAAACAGGCAATATTTGGGAGGAGGAAGACTACTTATATATCATCTATTAGATATTTAGTGTTTTTTCCATGCCCTCCACTCCCCTCCCTGATAACCACCAAAGATTATTCCTTTTTGTGTGTAAAGAGTTTCATGAATTTTTACAGTAGTGGTTTCATACAACATTGGTCTTTTATGCTTGGCTTATTTCATTTAGCTTATTGCCCTCCAGATTCATAGATGTTATGAGATGCTTCACAGGTTCATCATTGTTCTTTATTGTTGAGTAATACTCCATTGTGTGTATGCATCATAGTTTATCTGTTCATGTGTTAATGGGCATCTAGGTTGTTTCCATCTTTTTGCTATTGTGAACAATGCTGCAATGATCATGGGAGTGAATATGTCTATTCATGCTATGGCTCTTATTTCTCTAGGTTATATTCCTAGGAGTGGGATTGCTGAATCACATGGTTTTTCTATTTCTACTTTCCAAGCAAGTGCCCTATCATTTTCCGAAATGGTTGTGTCATTTTGCATTCCCACCAGCAGTGCGTAAGAGTTACAATCTCCCCTCAACATCTCCAACATTTGTTATTTCCTTTTTTTTAATTTCATGCCAGTAACTCTGGGGTGAAACAGTATCTCATTGTGGTTTTAATTTGCATTTCTCTAATGGCTAATGATCTCGAGCATTTCCTCATATCCTGTTGGCCACTTGAATATCTTCTTTGGGGAAGTGTCTGTTCATTTCCTTTGCCCATTTTTTAGTTGGATTATTTGTCATTTTGTTGTAGAGGTGTTGAATTTTCTTGTACATTTTAGAGATCAGAACTTTGTGTGATTTGTAATAGCCAAAATTTTTTTCCAGTATATAGGTTCTGTTTTTACTCTTTTGATGAAGTCTTTTGATGAACACAAATGTTTAGTTTTTAGCAGATCCCAGTTATCTAACTTATCTTCTGGAATTTGTGTTTTGTTGGTTATGATTTGTACTCTGTTAATGCCTGTATTAGGTCCTCTATGATTGATCCTATTTTTTTCTTCTATGAACTTTATAGTTTTGGCTTTATATTTATGGTTTTGATCCATTTTGAATTAATTTTTGTGTGTGGTGTGAGGTATGGGTTGTTTCATTTTTCTGCAGATGGACATCCAGTTTTACCTGCACTATTTGTTAAAAAAGGCTGTTTTTTCCCCCATTTGATGGAATTTGGGCCCTTGTTGAACATCAGATGACCGTAGGTGGCTGGATTTACATCTGGGTTCTCAATGCTGTTCCGTTGGTCTATATATTTTCATCATACCAGTACCAGGCTGTTTTGACTACCATAGCTGTATAGCACGTTCTGAGGTCTGGTAGTTAAAGTCCTCCTACTTTATTCTTCTTCAATAGAGCTTAACTTTTTGGGGCTTCTTCCCTTTCCATATAAAGCTAATGATTACTTTTTTCAATCTCTTTAAAGAATGTTATTGGTATTTGGTTCGGGATTGCATTGTATTTTTAAATTGTTTTAGATAGAACTGTCGTTTTCACAATGTTGAGTCTACCTATCCATGAGCATGGTATGTTTTCCCATTTATGTAGCTCTTTTTTTGTTTCTTGCAGTAGTGTTTTGTAGTTTTCTTTGTATAGGTCTTTTACATTCCTAACTGGATTTATTCCTAAGTGTTTTATTTTTTTAGGGGTTATCATAAATGGTATTGTTTTCCTGATTTCCTTTGCATTTTCTCTTTATTTGTGTATAGGAATCCAACCGATTTTGTATGTTTATTCTTGTATCCTGCTACTCTGCTGAATCTTTCTATTAGTTCCAGTAATTTTCTCATGGAATCTTTTGGGTTTTCTATGTATAGTATCATATCATCTGCAGATAGAGATGGTTTAACTTCTTCGTTACCAATTTGGATGCCCTTTATTTCTTTTTCTTGCCTTATTGCTCTAGCTAGAACTTCCAGCACTATGTTAAATAGGAACAGTGATAAAGGACATCCTTGTCTTGTTCCTGTTCTCCAGGGGAATGTTTTCACCCACTCTGTATTAAGAACGATGTTGGCCATTGGGTTTGCATAGATGCCCTTTATTATGTTGAGAAATTTCCCTTCTATACCTATTTTATTGAGAGTTTTTATCAGGAATGGGTGTTGGACTTTTTCAAATGCCTTTTTTGTCTGGATTGAGATGATCATGTGATTCTTTTCTTTCCTTTTATTTACGTGGTGGATTACATTGATTGATTTCCTAATATTGAACCATCCTCGCATACCTGGTATGAACCCTATTTGGTCATGGTATATATACATATATATTTTTTTTATATAATGCTGATTTTTTTTACTAGAACTTGTTGAGAATTTTTGCATCTATATTGATGAGAGACTTGTTGGTAACTTTCCTGGTATGAGGGTTATGCTGGCTTCATGGCATGAATTCAGAAGTATGACTTTCTTTTCAATGTTCTGAAATAGTTTGAGTAGCACTGCTATAAGCTCTTCTCTGAATGTTTGGTAGAATTTTCCAGTGGAGACATCTGGGCCAGGGTTTTTTTTGTTGTCGTTGGGAGTTTTTTAAATTACCTTTCCAGTCTCTTCTCTTGTTATGGATCTGTTCAGATTTTCAACATCAATTTGTTTTAATTGGGGTAGGTAGTGTGTTTCTAGAAATTTGTCCATTTCCTCTAGGTTTTTAAATTTGTTAGAGTGTAGTTTTTTTCATAACACTCTGTTATGATCTTTTTTATTTCAGCTAAATCTATTTTAATGTCCCCATTTCATTACTTATTTGGGTTATATGAGTCCTCTCCTGTTTTTCTTTTGTTGTTTTGACCAGTGGTTTGTCTATTTGGTCGATTCTTTCAAAGAACCAACTTTTGGTTTTGTTGATTCTTGCTATTGCTTTTTCTATTCTGTATTTCATTTATTTCTGCTTTGATCTTTATTATTTCCTTTCTTCAAGTGGCTGCAGGCTTTTTCTTTTTTTGCTGTTGTATTTCTATTTGTTTGAGTTGTGTAGCAAATGTTTTGATTTTGTCCCTTTCTTCTTTTTCGATGGGTGCATCTATTGCTATAAATTGACCTCTAAGGACTGCCTTTGCTGTGTTCCAAAGTTTTGGTATGACACATTTTCATTCTTGTTTGATTTTAGGAATTAGTTTATTCCATCTCTGATTTCTTCTATTACCTAGTGATTTTTAAGCAGGGTGTTATTCAGTTTCCATGTAATTGATTTCTTTTTCCTTGCTTTTCCTATTGTTAATTTCTACCTTAATGGTGTTGTAGTCAGAGAAGATACTTTGTATCATCTCAATGTTTTGGATTTTGTTGATGGATGCTCTGTGTCCTAAGATGTGGTCTATTCTGGAGAATGTTCCGTGTGCATTAGAAAAGAATATGCACTTTGCAGCTAATGGATGGAGTGTCCTATATGTATATGCAGTCAAGTTGGTTGATTATCCTTTAGATCTTCTGTGTCTTTGCTGAGTTTCTTTCTAGATGTTCTGTACTTTACTGAGAATGATGTTTTGAAGTCTCCTACTATTATTGTGAAACTGTTAATTTCCCTTTTCAGAGTGTTAAAGTTTGTTTCATGTATTTTGAAGCTGAGTCATTTGGTGAGTAGATGTTTATTATAGTTATGTCTTCATGATGAATCATCCCTTTAATCATTATATAGTGCCTTTCTTTCTCTTGTATGGTGGATTTTGTTTTAAAGTCTATTTTATCTGAGATTAGTATTGCCATTTCTGCTCTTTTTTTGATAGCTGTTTCCTTGGTATATTTTTTTCTATTCTTTGATTTTTAATAAATTTACTTCTGTGCTTCTAAAGTGTGCCTTTTGTAGACAGCATATTGACAGATCCTGTTTTTTTAATCCATTCTGTCACTCTCTGTCTCTTTATGGGTGCTTTAGGCCATTTATATTCAGTATAATTATTGATAGGTGTGAGTTTATTGCTGTCATTTTGGAGTGTTTTTTTTTTTTTTTTTTTTTTTTGTGGTGCTGATGTTATCTTTGTTCCTCTTATTCTCCTGGGCTGAATTCCTTTTGTTTGTGGATTTTTTTTTTCATTTCTTTGTTTTTGTAGATTTTGTTTTTACTGAGACTTTATGTTTTGTTTATTTTGATGGGTAGGTTTGTTAACTTCTTTGTGGTTACCTTGAAATTTACCAGTGTCTTCCTAGGCTTAAACCAGTCTCTTATTACTTGGTATCACCTTGCCTTCCTCTCCATTATAAAGTTCTATACCTACACCATTTATTCCCTGTTTTATTGTTCTGATGTTGTTTTCCTTTACAGATAAACCTCACTGGTTCCCTCTTGTAATTCTTTTGGTTTTGGATAGTCCTTGAGAGTTCCTTTCCTAGGTTTTTAACTAGCTTGTGCAATCTTGCATCCTAGTTTCAGGCTGTGGTCTAATGTTGTTCTCAAACTAAAGGGCTCCTTTGATTAATTCTTGTAATTTTGGTTTGGTTTTACATATTCCCTTAATTTCTGTCTATCTTTAAAAGTCCTAATTTTACCATTATATATGAACAAGCTCCCACATGTCTGTCCGTTTGTCATACTGTGGGGGCTTCTGTGTTGCTATGATCCTGGAAGCTATGCCACTGGTATTTGGATACCAGCAGGGTCACCCATGGCGGACAGGTTTCAGCTCAGCTCCCAGACTAAGACAGACTAGGAAGGAGGACCAGTCTACTTCTGAAAAGCATTAGCCAGTGAAAACCTTATGAATAGCAGCAGAACATTGTCTGATATAATGCCCTAAGATGAGCCCCCCAGGTTGGAAGGCACTCAAAAGATGACTGGGGAAGAGCTGCCTCCTCAAAGTAGAGTTGACCTTAATGATGTGGATGGAGTAAGATTTTGGGAACTTCATTTGCTGATGAGGCATGACTCAAAATGAGAAGAAACAGCTGCAAACATCCATTAATAATTGGAACCTGAAATCTATGAAGTATGAATCTAGGAAAACTGGAAATCATCAAAAATGAAATGGAACACATAAACATCGATATCCTAGGCATTAGTGAGCTGAAATGGACTGGTATTGGCCATTCTGAATCAGACAATCATATAGCCTACTATGCTGGGAATGGCAACCTGAAGAGGAATGGTGCTGCATTCATCGTCAAAAAGAACATTTCAAGACCTGTCCTGAGGTACAACGCTGTCAGTGATAGGATAATATCCATACGCCTACAAGGAAGACGGGTTAATACGACTATTATTCAAATTTACGCACCAACCACTAGGGCCAAAGATGAAGAAATAGATTTTTATCAGCTGCTGCAGTCTGAAATTGATCAAACATGCAATCAAGATGCATTGATAATTACTGGCGACTGGAACATGAAAGTTGGAAACAAAGAAGAAGGATCAGTAGTTGGAAAATATGGCCTTGGTGATAGAAACAATGTGGGAGATCGAATGATAGAATTTTGCAAGACCAAGGAATTCTTCATTGGAAATACCTTCTTTCACCAACATAAATGGCCACCATAGACATGGAGCTTGCCAGATGGAACACCCAGAAATCAAATTGACTACATCTGTGGAAAGAGATGATGGAAAAGTTCAATATCATCAGTGAGGACAAGGCCAGGGGCAGACTGTGGAACAGACCATCAATTGCTCATATGCAAGTTCAAGCTGAAACTGAAGAAAATCAGAGCAAGTCCACGAGAGCCAAAATATGACCCTGAGTATATCCCACCTAAATTTAGAGACCATCTCAAAAATAGATTTGATGCATTGAGCACTAGTGACCGAAGACCAGATGAGTTGTGGAATGGCATCAAGGACATTATCCGTGAAGAAAGCAAGAGGTCACTGAAAAGACATGAAAGAAAGAAAAGACCAAGGTGGACGTCAGAGGAGACTCTGGAACTTGCTCTTGAGCGTTGAGCAGCTAAAGCAAAAGGAAGAATTGATGAAGTAAAAGAATTGAGCAGAAGATTTCAAAGGGCTTCTCCAGAACACG
This sequence comes from Elephas maximus indicus, assembly GCF_024166365.1. NCBI lineage: Eukaryota > Metazoa > Chordata > Mammalia > Proboscidea > Elephantidae > Elephas > Elephas maximus. The sequence continues at coordinate 31,976,358 of NC_064820.1, read as the reverse complement.
AAATAAAGTATTCAAATGACGTGTGCAAAGAGCTGGAGATGGAAAACCAAAAGGGAAGAACACGCTCGGTGTTTCTCAAGCTGAAAGAGCTGAAGAAAAAATTCAAGCCTAGAGTTGCAATAATGAAGGATTCCATGGGGAAAATATTAAATGATGCAGGAAGTATCAAAAGAAGATGGAAAGAATACACAGAGTCATTATACCAAAAAGGATTAGTTGATATTCAACCATTTCAAGAGGTGGCATATGATCAGGAACCAATGGTACTGTAGGAAGAAGTCCAAGCTGCTCTGAAGGCATTGGCAAAAAACAAGGCTCCAGGAATTAATGGAATAACAACTGAGATGTTTCAACAAACAGATGCAGCGCTGGACGTGCTCACTCGTCTGTGCCAAGAAATATGGAAGGGAGCTTCCTGGAAAACTGTTTGGAAGAGACCCATATTTATGCCTATTCCCAAGAAAGGTTATCCAACCGAATGTGGAAATTATAGAACAATATCATTAATATCACACACAAGCAAATTTTTTTTTATTAACTTTTATTAAGCTTCAAGTGAACGTTTACAAATCCAATCAGTCTGTCACATATAAGTTTACATACATCTTTCTCCGGATTCCCACTTGCTCTTCCCCTATTGAGTCAGCCCTTTCAGTCTCTCCTTTCGTGACAATTTTGCCAGCTTCCCTCTCTCTCTATCCTCCCATCCCCTCTCGAGACAAGAGTTGCCAACACACTCTCAAGTGTCCACCTGATATAATTAGCTCACTCTTCATCAGCATCTCTCTCCCACCCGCTGACCAGTCCCTTTCATGTCTGATGAGTTGTTTTCGGGGATGGTTCCTGTCCTGTGCCGACAGAAGGTCTGGGGAACATGGCCGCCGGGATCCCTCTAGTCTCAGTCAGACCATTAAGTATGGTCTTTTTATGAGAATTTGGGGTCTGCATCCCACTGATCTCCTGTTCCCTCAGGAGTTCTCTGTTGTGCTCCCTGTCAGGGCAGTCATCGATTGTGGCCAGGCACCAACTAGTTCTTCTGATCTCAGGATGATGTAGGTCTCTGGTTCATGTGGCCCTTTCTGTCTCTTGGGCTCTTAGTTGTCGTGTGACCTTGGTGTTCTTCATTTTCCTTTGCTCCAGGTGGGTTGAGACCAATTGCTGCATCTTAGATGGCCGCTTGTTAGCATTTAAGACCCCAGACGCCACATTTCAAAGTGGGATGCAGAAAGTTTTCATAATAGAATTATTTTGCAAGTTGACTTAGAAGTCCCCTCAAACCATGTTCCCCAGACCCCCGCCTCTGCTCTGCTGACCTATGAAGCATTCAGTTTATCCCGGAAACTTCTTTGTTTTTGGTCCAGTCCAACTGAGCTGACCTTCCATGTATTGACTGTTGTCTTTCCCTTCACCCAAAGCAGTTCTTATCTACTGATTAATCAATAAAAAACCCTCTCCCACCCTCCCCCCTTCGTAACCACAAAAGTATGTGTTCTTCTCAGTTTTTACTATTTCTCAAGATCTTATAATAGTAGTCTTATACAATATTTGTCCTTTTGCCTCTGACTAATTTCGCTCAGCATAATGCCTTCCAGGTTCCTCCATGTTATGAAATGTTTCACAGATTCGTCACTGTTCTTTATCGATGCGTAGTATTCCATTGTGTGAATATACCACAATTTATTTAACCATTCATCTGTTGATGGACACCTTGGTTGCTTCCAGCTTTTTGCTATTGTAAACAAAGCTGCAATAAACACGGGTGTGCATATATCTGTTTGTGTGAAGGCTCTTGTATCTCTACGGTATATTCCGAGGTGTGGGATTCTGGGTTGTATGGTAGTTCTATTTCTAACTGTTTAAGATAACGCCAGATAGATTTCCAAAGTGGTTGTACCATTTTACATTCCCACCAGCAGTGTATAAGAGTTCCAATCTCTCCGCAGCCTCTCCAACATTTATTATTTTGTGTTTTTTGGATTAATGCCAGCCTTGTTGGTGTGAGATGGAATCTCATCGTAGTTTTAACTTGCATTTCTCTAATGGCTAATGATCAAGAGCATTTTCTCATGTATCTGTTGGCTGCCTGAATATCTTCTGTAGTGAAATGTGTGTTCATATCCTTTGCCCACTTCTTGATTGGGTTGTTTGTCTTTTTGTGGTTGAGTTTTGACAAAATCATGTAGATTTTAGAGATCAGGCGCTGGTCGGAGATGTCATAGCTGAAAATTCTTTCCCAGTCTGTAGGTAGTCTTTTTACTCTTTTGGTGAAGTCTTTAGATGAGCATAGGTGTTTGATTTTTATGAGCTCCCAGTTATCTGGTTTCTCTTCATCATTTTTGGTAAAGTTTTGTATTCTGTTTATGCCTTGTATTAGGGCTCCTAGGGTTCTCCCTATTTTTTGTTCCATGATCTTTATCGTTTTAGTCTTTATGTTTAAGTCTTTGATCCACTTGGAGTTAGTTTTTGTGCATGGTGTGAGGTATGGGTCCTGTTTCATTTTTTTGCAAATGGGTATCCAGTTATGCCAGCATCATTTGTTAAAAAGACTATCTTTTCCCCAATTAACTGACACTGGTCCTTTGTCAAATATCACCTGCTCATATGTGGATGGATTTCTATCTGGGTTCTCAATTCTGTTGCATTGGTCTATGTGCCTGTTGTTGTACCAATACCAGGCTGTTTTGACTACTGTGGCTGTATAATAGCTTCTGAAATCAGGTAGAGAGAGGCCTCCCACCTTCTTCTTCTTTTTCAGTAATGCTTTGCTTATCCGGGGCTTCTTTCCCTTCCATATGAAATTGGTGATTTGTTTCTCTATTCCCTTAAAATATGATATTGGAATTTGGATTGGAAGTGCATTATATGTACAGATGGCTTTTGGTAGAATAGACATTTTTACTATGTTAAGTCTTCCTATCCATGAGCAAGGTATGTTTTTCCACTTAAGTAGGTCCTTTTGAATTTCTTGTAGTAGAGCTTTGTAGTTTTCTTTGTATAGGTCTTTTACATCCTTGGTAAGATTTATTCCTAAGTATTTTATCCTCTTGGGGGCTACTGTGAATGGTATTGATTTGGTTATTTCCTCTTCGATGTTCTTTTTGTTGATGTAGAGGAATCCAAGTGATTTTTGTATGTTTATTTTATAACCTGAGACTCTGCCAAACTCTTCTATTAGTTTCAGTAGTTTTCTGGAGGATTCCTTAGGGTTTTCTGTGCATAAGATCATGTCATCTGCAAATAGTGATAACTTTACTTCCTCCGTGCCAATCCGGATACCCTTTATTTCTTTGTGTAGCCTAATTGCCCTGGCTCGGACTTCAAGTACGATGTTGAATAAGAGCAGTGATAAAGGGAATCCTTGTCTGGTTCCCGTTCTCAAGGGAAATGCATTCAGGCTCTCTCCATTTAGAGTGATGTTGGCTGTTGGCTTTGCATAGATGCCCTTTATTATGTTGAGGAATTTTCCTTCAATTCCTATTTTGCTGAGAGTTTTTATCATAAATGGGTGTTGGACTTTGTCAAATGCCTTTTCTGCATCAATTGATAAGATCATGTGGTTTTTATCTTTTGTTTTATTTATGTGATGGATTACATTAATGGTTTTTCTGATATTAAACCAGCCTTGCATACCTGGTATAAATCCCACTTGATCAGGGTGAATTATTTTTTTGATGTGTTGTTGGATTCTATTGGCTAGAATTTTGTTGAGGATTTTTGCATCTATGTTCATGAGGGATATAGGTCTATAATTTTCTTTTTTTGTAATGTCTTTACCTGGTTTTGGTATCAGGGAGATGGTGGCTTCATAGAATGAGTTGGGTAGTATTCCATCTTTTTCTATGCTTTGGAATACCTTCAGTAGTAGTGGTGTTAAGTCTTCTCTGAAAGTTTGGTAGAACTCTGCAGTGAAGCCGTCCGGGCCAGGGCTTTTTTTTTGTTGGAAGTTTTTTGATTACCATTTCAATCTCTTTTTTTGTTATGGGTCTATTTAGTTGTTCTACTTCTGAATGTGTTAGTTTAGGTAGGTAGTGTTTTTCCAAGAATTCATCCATTTCCTCTAGGTTTTCAAATTTGTTAGAGTACAATTTTTCGTAGTAATCTGAAATGATTCTTTTAATTTCATTTGGTTCTGTTGTGATGTGGTCCTTCTCGTTTCTTATTCGGGTTATTTGTTTCCTTTCCTGTATTTCTTTAGTCAGTCTAGCCAATGGTTTATCAATTTTGTTAATTTTTTCAAAGAACCAGCTTTTGGCTTTGTGAATTCTTTCAATTGTTTTTCTGTTCTCTAATTCATTTAGTTCAGCTCTAATTTTTATTATTTGTTTTCTTCTGGTGCTTGATGGATTCTTTTGTTGCTCACTTTCTATTTGTTCAAGTTCTAGGGACAGTTCTCTGATTTTGGCTCTTTCTTCTTTTTGTATGTGTGCATTTATCGATATAAATTGACCTCTGAGCACTGCTTTTGCTGTGTCCCAGAGGTTTTGATAGGAAGTATTTTCATTCTCGTTGCATTCTATGAATTTCCTTATTCCCTCCTTAATGTCTTCTATAACCCAGCCTTTTTTCAGGAGGGTATTGTTCAGTTTCCAAGTATTTGATTTCTTTTCCCTAGTTTTTCTGTTATTGATTTCTACTTTTATTGATTTGTGGTCTGAGAAGATGCTTTGTAATATTTCGATGTTTTGGATTCTGCAAAGGTTTGTTTTATGCCCTAATATGTGGTCTATTCGAGAGAGTGTTCCATGTGGGCTAGAAAAAAAAGTATACTTTGCAGCAGTTGGGTGGAGAGTTCTGTATAAGTCAATGAGGTCAAGTTGGTTGATTGTTGTAAGTAGGTCTTCCGTGTCTCTATTGAGCTTCTTACTGGATGTCCTCTCCTCCGAAAGTGGTGTGTTGAAGTCTCCTACTATAATTGTGGAGGTGTCTGTCTCACTTTTCAATTCTGTTAAAATTTGATTTATGTATCTTGCAGCCCTGTCATTGGGTGCATAAATATTTAATATGGTTATGTCTTCCTGATCAATTGTCCCTTTTATCATATAGTGTCCTTCTTTATCCTTTGTGGTAGATTTAAGTCTAAAGTCTATTTTGTCAGAAATTAATATTGCTACTCCTCTTCTTTTTTGCTTATTGTTTGCTTGATATATTTTTTTCCATCCTTTGAGTTTTAGTTTGTTTGTGTCTCTAAGTCTAAGGTGTGTCTCTTGTAGGCAGCATAGAGATGGATCTTGTTTCTTTATGCAGTCTGTGACTCTCTGTCTGTTTATTGGTGCATTTAGTCGATTTACATTCAGCGTAATTACAGATAAATAAGTTTTTAGTGTTGTCATTTTGATGCCTTTTCATCTGTGTTGTTGAGAATTTCATTTTTCCACATACTTTTTTGTGCTGAGACGTTTTTCTTGGTAAATTGTGAGATCCTCATTTTCATAGTGTTTGACTTTATGATAATTGAGTCATTAAGTGTTTCTTGGCTTTTATCTTGAGTTATGGAGTTGTTATACCTTTTTGTGCTTACCTTATTATTTACCCCTATTTTTCTAAGTAAAAACCTAACTTGTATTGTCTTATATCGCCTTGTATCACTCTCCATCTGGCAGTTCAATACCTCCTGTATTTAGTCCCTCTTTTTGATTATTGTGATCTTTTACCTATTGACTTCCGTGATTCCCTGTTATGTGTATTTTTTTTTTTTTAACTAATCTTAATTTGTTTGTTTTTGTGATTTCCCTGTTTGAGTTGATATCAGGACGTTCTGTTTTGTGACCTTGTATTGTGCTGGTATCTGATATTATTGGTTTTCTGACCAAACAATGTCCTTTAGTATTTCTTGTAGCTTTGGTTTGGTTTTTGCAAATTCTCTAAACTTGTGTTTATCTGTAAATATCTTAATTTCGCCTTCATATTTCAGAGAGAGTTTTGCTGGATGTATGATCCTTGGCTGGCAGTTTTTCTCCTTCAGTGTTGTGTATATGTCGTCCCATTCCCTTCTTGCCTGCATGGTTTCTGCTGAGTAGTCTGAACTTATTCTTATTGATTCTCCCTTGAAGGAAACCTTTCTTTTCTCCCTGGCTGCTTTTAAAATTTTCTGTTTATCTTTGGTTTTGGTGAGTTTGATGATAATATGTCTTGGTGTTTTCTTTTTGGATCAGTCTTAAATGAGGTTCGATGAGCATCTTGGATAGATATCCTTTCGTCTTTCATGATGTCAGGGAAGTTTTGTGTCAGGAGTTCTTCAACTATTTTCTCTGTGTTTTCTGTCCCCTCTCCCTTTTCTGGGACTCCAATCACCTGCAAGTTATCCTTCTTGATAGAGTCCCACATGATTCTTAAGGTTTCTTCATTTTTTTTAATTCTTTTATCTGATTTTTTTTCAGCTATGTTGGTGTTGATTCCCTGGTCCTCCAGATGTCCCAGTCTGCATTCTAATTGCTCGAGTCTGCTCCTCTGACTTCCTAGTGCATTGTCTAATTCTGTAATTTTATTGTTAATCTTTTGGATTTCTACATGCTGTCTCTCTATGGATTCTGGCAACTTATTAATTTTTCCACTATGTGCTTGAATAATCTTTTTGAGTTCTTCAACAGTTTTATCAGTGTGTTCCTTGGCTTTTTCTGCAGTTTGCGTTATTTCGTTTGTGATGTCTTGAAGTGTTCTGTAAATTACTTTTTTATATTCTGTATCTGATAATTCCGGGATTGTATCTTCATTTGGGAAGGATTTTGATTCTTTTGTTTGGGGGGTTGGAGAAGCTGTCATGGTCTGTTTTTTTATGTGGTTTGATATGGATTGTTGTCTCCGAGCCATCACTGGGAAACTAGTTTTTCCAGAAAATCCGCTGACTGGTACGCTGGCTCCAGGCTCTGAAAACAATCACTGCCTCCCTGTATTTGTTCGTTCTCCGTCTCTAAATCTGTGTTTGTTGTTCAGGGTTCGTAGATTGTTATGTATGTGATAGATTCACTTGTTTTTACGAGTCTTTGTTGCAAGAGGGATCTGCAGTAGCGTCCACCTAGTCCGCCATCTTGGCCCCGCCTCCACAAGCAAATTTTTGCTGAAGATCATTCAAAATGGCTGCAGCAGTATATCGACAGGGAATCGCCAAAAATTGAGGCCCATTTCAGGAGAGGATGTGGAACCAGGGCTATCATTGCTGATGTCAGATGGATCCTGGCTGAAAACAGAGAATACCAGAAGGATGTTTACCTGTGTGTTATTGATTATACAAAGGCATTTGACTGTGTGGGTCATAACAAACTATGGATAACACTGTGAAGAATGGGGATTCCAGAACACTTAATTGTGCTCATGAGGAACCTTTAGATAGATCAAGAAGCAGTTGTTGGGACAGAACAAGGGGATATTGATTTGTTTAAAGTCAGGAAAGGTGTGCGTCCAGTTGTATTCTTTCACCATATCTATTTAATCTGTATGCTGAACAAATAATATGAGAAGCTGGACTATATGAAGAAGAATGGGCCATCAAGATTGGAGGAAGACTCATTAACAACCTGCGTTATGCAGATGACACAACCTTGCTTGCTGAAAGTAAGAGGACTTGAAGCACTTACTAATGAAGATCAAAGACCATAGCCTTCAGTATGGATTACACCTCAACATAAAATAAAAAATCCTCACAACTGGACCAATGAGCAACATCATGATAAATGGAGAAAAGATTGAAGTTGTCAAGGATTTCATTTTACTTGGATCCACAATCAACAGCCATGGAAGCAGCAGTCAAGAAATCAAAAGATGCATTGCATTGGGCAAATCTTCTGCAAAGGACCTCTTTAAAGTGTTGAAGACCAAAGATGTCATCCTGACGACTAAGTCTCAGTAAAACAAAATCTACAAAAACAAAGAAAATAACTACTGAATGTCCCAAAAGTATTGTGCCCACAGATGAGCAAACCACAAATAATGTACAGACTGCCCACTCTGACACAACCAAATAAAACAAAAAAGCGGAATGGAACACACAAATCTACAATCAATAAAGGAAAATAACTACTGAATGTCCCAAAGGCAGCAGATAATACCAAAGCATAAAAAAAAGGAAAGGATGGTTCCAGTAGGTGTTCAAAATAAAACATCAGATGACTTTCCAGTAGAAGAAAAGGCATTAGAGCTACCTGATAGGAAATTCAGATCTCTAATATTCAGAGCTATCCAACAGTTGAAGCACAAAACAGAAAAAAATGAGGAAAAAATAGACAAATTCATGGAAAAGGCAGGCAAATTCATGAAAACGGCAGACAAATTCTTGGAAAATACAAACAAAAAAAAAAAGAGAAGAAATCAGGAAAATAACACAGGAACAAAAGGCCAAAATAAATTCACAACTAGAAATCATACACCTGACCCAAGCAATGGTATTTTCAATCGCATCATATGCATGTGAAAGCTGGACAAAGAATAAGGAAAACCAAAGAAGAGTTGATGCCTTTGAATTGTGGTGTTGGCGAAGAATATTGAATATACCATGGACTGCCAAAAGAACAAATAAATCTGTCCTAGAAGAAGTACAACCAGAATGCTCCTTAGAAGCAAGGATGACAAGACTGTGTCTTACATACTTTGGACATGTCTTCAGGGGGGATCAGTCTTTGGAGAAGGGCATCATGCTTGGCAGAGTACAGGGTCGGTGGAAAAGAGAAGACCCTCAATGAGGTGGATTGACACAGTGGCTGCAACAATGAGCTTAAGCATAACAATGATTGTAAGGATGGCACAGGACTGGGCAGTGTTTTGTCCTGTTGTGCACAGTGTTGCTATGAGTTGGAACTGACTCGATGGCACCTAACAAACAACAACAACATATGAACAAGAGTTTTGCAGGATACATTATTCTTGGTTGGTAGCTTTTTTTTTTTTTTCCAAGGTTTTGTATACGTCATTCCATTGCCTTCTTGCCTGCATGATTTCTGCTGAATAATCAGAGTTTAGTCTTATTGTTTTTCCTTTGAATATGACTTTTCATTTTTCTCAAGCTGCTCTGAGGATTCTCTCTTTGCCTTTGTTTTTAGTGAGAGTGATTATCATATGGCTTGGTGATTTTCACTTGAGGTCTATCCTATATCAGATTCATTGACATTCTTAGATGGTCAGTTTTTACTCTTTCATGATATTAGGGAAGTTTTCTGTCAGCAATTCAGTGATTCTCTCTGTGTTCTCTTTTTTCTCCCCATTCTGGAATTCCAATTACTCACAATTTTTTGCTTGCGATTGTATCCCACATAATTCTTAGGTTTTCTTCACTTTTTTTTGTTCTTTTTTTTCTGATTTTGCTCAAACAGTGTTGTATCCACAAGTTTATCTCCAACTTCACCTCTGTCTTCCTTCATTTCAAGCCTGCTCTTCAGCCCTTCTATGACACTGTATATTCTGAAATCTTGTTTTTTTGTCTTTTGTATTTCTAGTAGTTGTTTTTGTATGATTTTTAGTTGTGAATTTATTTTGGCCTTTTGTTCCTGTGTTATTTTCCTGAATTCTTTTTTTTTGGTTTGTATTTTCCATGAATTTGTCTGCCTTTTCCCTGAATTTGTCTATTTTTTCCTCATTTTTTTCCGTTTTGTGCTTCAACTGTTGGATAGCTCTGAATATTAGAGATCTGAATTTTGTATCAGGTAGCTCTAGTGCCTTTTCTTCTACTGGAAAGTCATCTGATGTTTTATTTTGAACACCGACTGGAACCATCCTTTCCTTTTTTTTTTTTTTAATGTTTTGGTATTATCTGCTGTCTTTGGGACATTCAGTAGTTATTTATTTTTTTATTATTGATTGTAGATTTGTGTGTTCCATTCCGCTTTTTTGTTTTATTTGGTTGTGTCAGAGTGGGCAGTCTTTACGTTCTTTGTGGCTTGCTCATCTGTGGGCAAAATAATTTTTACCTCCTTGTCTAATGGGCAGGGCCAGTTGCTTAGCTGTGGTGCAGCAGGGAAGGTCCAGCTGAAGGGGAGGGGCTGAGATACATTGGTTTTGGCACATACTAGGGCCAACAGGGCAGGCTGGGAATCAATGCTGGGCAGGTTCTGATAGGCCATGTCTGTGCTGCTCAGAGGTGTGATGCAGATAGTCAAGTAGGAGGCAGGTGGTTGTGATGTGTGGAACTAAGATGGGTATGGGTAAAGGAGAAAGAGAAGAGAGAAACAGAAGCCAAAAAACCAAGAAACAAACAAAATAAATGCTAAGGGAGTTTGCCATTGGAGTGGAGAGATGAGAAACAGAAATGGAGAGAAACAAAAGGGAAAAAAAAGAAAAAGGGAAAATGGAAAAATAAATGCATAAATAAAAATTAGAAAAAGAAAAGAAAAATCTCCAGGGATTCCAGTGGTGTGGCTGCAGTGACCAGGGAAGTGTCTCCCAGGTCACGCAGTACAACCTGGCTAGAAGGGGTATAGATGTCACATAGTACCAGGTATTCAGGAGTCAGGAAAAGAAAGTAAGTATAGAGAGATGAGAAAGTAAGAAATGAAGAAAGATAAAAATGGGGGGAAAAAAAGACACCCCCAAGTGAGCTCACCAGTGCAGCAGTGTAGATTGGAGAAGTGGCTTTCAAGCCACAAGATATACCCTGGCTAGAAAGGGCTCCCAAGCCTCGAAAAGAAAAAGAAAACAAACAAACAAAACAAAACAAAAAAATAAAATATAAGCCCCATAGATCCTATCAGTGTGGTGGTGGGCCAGGGGAACTCTTCCCTGGTCAAGCAGTGCTTCACAGCCTATCAAGAAGAAACAAATATGGCACATGGAGCCAAGTATTTAGGAGAAAGGAACAGGTGATAAGAGGCATGGAAGACAGCAAAATAGGCAGAAAAAGCAACATCAGCTACAAACAAATGACACTCCGGGAGCTGGCCAGTGTAGGTGGGGCAAATCCAAGTGGCAAGGGGCCAAAGCCAGTGCCTCTCAGCCAAGAAACTGAGGCCAGTGGGAAGCAGGGGAGCCTGAGCAGCAGGTGGGGGATGAACGGGGTGTGGGAAAGTGTATACTGCTGGTGACTGGGTGCTCAGCCTTCTGCTAGGAGCTCCTGGAAGCTGCTTTCCTGTACTCCCTGTCTGCCAATCTTCAGTGCAGGTGGGGCAAATCCGATCAGCAGGGACCCTGCACTTCTCTGCCAGCCTAGCGACTGCAGCCAGCTGTGAAGTGGGGGAGGTTGAGCAGGGGGAAGGATGGGGGGTGAGAAAGAGTATATCACTGGTTAACAAGTTTTCCCTGTCCTGCTGGTTTCCTGTAATCCCTGTCCACCAAGCTCCTACAGGACTCAAGATAGCAAATCCATGCTGCATTAGCTGTTAGGGGATCTCTGCACGTATCTTTTTCTCTGTCAGTTTCTTATTCTATGTGGTGCTTGGCTGAGTTCTTTATCTCTTCATTTGACACTTAGGGTTCAAGGACTGACATTTGTCTCTGTTTTACTTAGTTTTGCTTTGAAAGGACAACATGGTGATTCCATCCAGAGCAACATGTTGGCTGGAAACTCTCTGTGCTTTGTCTTTTTATGGGAAATTTAATGAGGTTCATATACCCATTCTTTCCTGTATCTTAATTCTTTACTTATTATTGAATAGAAATTGCTTATAATCCTGGGTAAATTACTGCTTTACTTTTTTGCTGACATAAAATATTTACCTAGTTTATATCTGCAATAAATAGAAAAAATTTGACAGAAATATACATTGGTTTATAATAAGTGAAATATTTCTTGATTTTTAAATTAAATACAAAGCTCAGAATCTCATATCTTGAAAAGATCATTTTTATTAATATGTTTCAAACATATTTATGAGTATAAATTTGGATCTAATAGTATAATGAATCAGCAGAAAAATAATTGTTTACTTTTCAATCTCATTGTCAATATCATTTGAACGTCCTATTAGTCATATTCCAACAATTTATCCTGGTAAACCTTACTTCCATACTGTTAATAATAACAAAAGATTTTTTCTGGGCGTATGCAGTCTCCATCGGTTATTCAAGTGATGCAAGTTAAGCTCAACAGATGTTCTTATTCATTGTTTTAAGATTAAATATACCCCCCAATAGAAATTAACCACACCATTGTAGCAGGTTATGGATTTAACTGGGTTTCCCAAAAAAGATATGTCTAAGTCCTTACCCTTATACCTTGGAAATAAAGTTTCTGTTTTGTTGTGTTAATAAGGTCATACCTGGATAGGGTGAGTCCTAAAGCTAATCCATCTGAGTGATGTCTTATAAAGGGAAGAACAGACAAAGAAATACACACACACACACACACACACACCCACACACACACCCACACACACCATGAGAGGAAGATACCATGTGAAGGCGCAGCTACAATCCAAAGAATGCCAAAAAGCTGGAAGAAAAAAGGAGTGATCTTCTCCTAGAGTGGACAGAGCATAGCCCTGCCAATCCCATGAATTCAAATTGTTGTTTGTTGTTAGGTGCCATTGAGTCAGTTCTGACTCATGGTGACCCTATGTACAATAGGTTTAGAATTCAAATTACTAACCACCAAAACCGAAAAATAAATTTCTGTTCTTTACAGTCACCCAATTTCAGTATTTTTTGTTAAGGTAGCACAAGGTAATTAAGATCTCATCATGGAGGTGATTTTCCTCAGTTAAGGTAATATAAGTGGGTGTTTAAATAATAGTCTCCATAGTTACAAGTAAGACTACTATTTAGCAGTTAAGTAGCAGCACTGGCTATTAAAATACTGAGATAATTCTTGATCAGAGAGTTGTAGCCTCTAGCTCCAAGTGTCTGGATTGCTTTCCAACCTCTTCTGATTATTCTTTAGACCCCTCTGTGGTTCATTAGCCAGAGGATTTTATCTGATGCAGCAGGAAGCCTCTATGTTCCTGCACAGCACTGTGGCCTACATGGCTCAGATTGCTCAGTGATGTTGCTAAATGATATTAATTATCTGTAATATCGTATCTTAGAGAGTTAGGGCTCCACTTAAAGAAATAATCTGTATAAAACCCATAGTAGTGAAAAAGAAAAAAAAAAGTAGTAACTGACAAGAAAAAGACATCTGTAGTAATAAAGATATGAAGCTGTATTTTAAAATCATGATAGAATCACAACATAATTGTTCATAGAACTCAAGAACAGAAATGGACTAGACCCAGGAGCAAGTGAAACAGTGGACTCATCGAGACACTCTTTTTAATATCTTTGTTTCTTTGTTCTCTCAAACTACGCATGGCTTACTCTAAATTACGGAAGGCATGGCTCACAAAACAAGTCTGAAATTCACCTTTCATGGGCATATCCACTACAGATAGACTGAGGTGACTTTCTTGGTATCAAATAAAAAATTCCAGTAAAATAACCTATTGTCCCATTTTACCTTAAGTTCTCAACTCTGGACTTATCAGCTGTTTAAAGCATGGTGTAACCTTACAAAATAACAGACCTAACAGATAAGAAAAAATATCACAAGCTTGTAACAACAAATAGCAACAGCAAAACCAAAAATAGATCATATAAAATGGATGAGAAAACATGAATCAAATTACATAATGAAATATGATAATTCTCATCAATCTAGAGGAAAGACAAATAAGTCAAAATAATTAAATATTTTATGTTGTTTATGAAGTTAAAGTAAGTGAAATTTCTATTGTTTGTATTATGTTCAAGAAAACACATATAGACACACTCTTAGACCAAGATAAAACAGTAAGACTATAAAGGTGCAAAGCAATTTAACAATTAGAATCAAGAAACAGAATTTAGGAGCTAATTATGAGAGTATGTTTATAAGAATAAAAAGAGTAACAAACATACCAGAAATGAATCTCTAAACAACTAAAGACTACATGACAAAGTTTTGTTAAAGAAAAATAGAACCCAACTGTTTTTTGCGTGTTGATCTTTTTACTCTGCTACTTTATTGAATCATTCTATTATATCCAGTAACTTTCTTTTGGAATCTCTGGGTTTTTCTATGTATAGAACCATATTGTCTCTGAATAAAGATGGTTTTACTTCTTCCTTTCCAATTCGAATACCCTTCATTTCCCCTTCTTGCTTTATTGCTCTAAGACTTCAGTACGATATTAAATAAGAATGGTGATAGTGGGCATCCTTGTCTCATTTCTGTTCTCAAGGGGAATGCTCTCAATCTTTCTCCATTTAGAATAATGTTGGCTGTTGTTTTTGCATAAATGTCCTTAAGTATGTTGAAGAATTTCCCTTCTATTCCTCTTTTGTTCAGAGTTTTTACTGCAAAATGTGTTGGATTTTATCAATTTTTTTTTTCCTGCATCATTTGAGGTGATCTTGTGACTCTTTTCCTTTGCTTTACTTATGTGGTAAATTACATTAATTGATTTTCAAATACTGAACCATCCTTGTTTTCTTGGTATGCATGTAGGTGTACAAGAATATATATGTGTATATAAACATAAACACATATAGGTGCATCTGTAAGCATAGCTATACAATTTTATGAGTGTTGCACACATATTCATACATATGATAAAGCACATAGGGGGAACAGTCCTGGATATCTCCCACATATAACTAGACACCTCACAGGATTGGTTTACTGGGTTTGAAGGCTTAGGACCATAGTTTCATGGGGCATCTTGATCAACTGGTACAACATAGTCTACAAAGTTTGTGTTCTACATCCTAGTTTAGTAAGTAGTGTCTGGGGTCTTAAAAGCTTGTGAGCGGACATGTAAGGTAGAACAATTGGTCCCCACTAGTCTGGAGCAAAAGGGAAAGAAGAAATCGATTGACTACATGAACCATGGCCTCACCTACCCAGAGACCAGTAGAACTATATGGTACCCAGTTACCACTACCAACCGTTCTGAGCAAGGCCACTATAGATGATTCTGGATAGAATGGGAGAAAATTGTATAACAAAGCTCAAAATCTTAAAAAAAAAAAAAAATACTTAGTGGACAGGCAGAAACCTGGGGAAACTGACACTATCACCTGAGGAAACTTTTAAAATTTGAACTGAAACTACTCCCTGAGGTCACCTTTCAATGAAAGAACAGATTGACTCATAAAATAAACAATAAATAAAGGAGTACTGTGCTCCTTTTATATGAAAAATAAAAATACTTAATTTCTTAAAAAAAAAAAAAAAACATCTATTTGAAACCAAATCATCAACATTTACCCTAAAGCAAAGATGAAAAGGAAGGAGCAGGGAAGCAACAATAATGGAAATGAAGCAACCAGAATAGAAATAATGAGAATGTTGACACAATGTGGAAAATGTAACTAATGTCACTGAACAATACATGTGGATATTGTTAAATAAGAAAATAATTTGCTCTGTAAACTTTCACTAAAAATGCAATAAAATATTAATAAGTAAATAAATATATCTAAACTCCAATTTAGCAAATTTAGATAAAGTAGAACTGCCCCATACAGTTTCCAAGGAATGTCTGGTGGATTCTAACGGATGACATTTTGGTTAGCAGACAAAGGTCTTAACCACTATGCGACCAGGGTTTCCCTATGAACAGTAGTGGAAGACAAATCAAACATTGGATAATCCCGTGGCACTTACTAGAATTTCAAAATGATCACTGGTGTTTTAGCTGAGATATTCAGCTGAGGATTTTATAAATATATTTGACATCATTTTTATTGTCTTAACGGGAGAATTCAAGATCTAATTTATTTTTACACTTTTTATGGAAAAATAAGATAGCGATACCATTATCCTTATATTACTTTTAATGATTCATAACGCTAATGCCTTAGAATACTTTTTAAAAAGTTTTTGCCTTTTAAATTTACATATAAATGAAATTTAGATATTTCACTAATGTCTAAGGTTTTCCACTGCTATTCCTAGTTTTCATTGGCTAATGCTTTTCAGAAGTAGACTGCTGCCGGGTCCTTCTTCCTAGTCTGTCTTAGTCTGGAAGCTCAGCTGAAACCTGTCCTCCATGGGTAACCCTGCTGGTATCTGAATATTGGTGGCATAGCTTCCAGCATCACAGCAACACGCAAGCCCCCACAGTATGACAAAGTGACAGACACATGTCAGTCTACTTCTGAAAAGCATTAGCCAGTGAAAACCTTATGAATAGCAGCAGAACACTGTCTGATGTAATGCTCGAAGATGAGCCCCCCAGGTTGGAAGGCACTCAAAAGATGACTGGGGAAGAGCTGCCTCCTCAAAGTAGAGTCTACCTTGATGCGGATGGAGTAAAGCTTTGGGGATTTTCATTTGCTGATGTGGCACGACTCAAAATGAGAAGAAAGAGCTGCAAACATCAATTAATAATCGGAACCTGGAATGTAGGATGTATGAATCTAGGAGAACTGGAAATCATCAAAAATGAAATGGAACACATAAACATCAATATCCTAGGCATTAGTGAGCTGAAATGGACTGGTATTGGCCATTTTGAATCAGACAATCATATAGTCTACTATGCTGGGAATGACAACTTAAGAGGAATGGTGTTGCATTCATCGTCAAAAAGAACGTTTCAAGACCTGTCCTGAAGTACAATATTGTCAGTGATAGGATAATATCTATATGCCTACAAGGAAGACCAGTTAATACGACTATTATTCAAATTTACGCACCAACCACTAGAGCCAAAAATTAAGAAATAGAAGATTTTTATCAGCTGCTACGGTCTGAAATTGATCGAACATGCAATCAAGATGCATTGATAATTACTGGTGATTGGAATGGAAAACTTGGAGACAAAGAAGAAGGACCAGTACTTGAAAATATGGCCTTGGCGACAGAAACAATACTGGAGATGGAATGATAGAATTTTACAAGACCAACGACTTCTTCATTGCAAATACCTTCTTTCACCAACATAAACGGTGACTATACACATGGAACTTGTCAGATGGAACACACAGAAATCAAATTGGGTACATCTGTGGAAAGAGATAATGGAAAAGCTCAATATCATCAGTCAGAACAAGGCCAGGGGCCGACTGTGGAACAGACCATCAATTGCTCATATGCAAGTTCAAGCTGAAACTTGACACCAATCCACAATATTTATATTTAGGGGTATTGTTATGTCAGAAAGTTTTGGGACAAAATTAGTTATATGAATATATCTACCAAGCCACCGGATATTACTTGATGATTAACTGAGGGTAAATCATGATTCATGCAGTCAAGAAAATGTTATGTGCATTCAATACTGTCACACATAGGTTGTTATATTGCAAACCTTAAAATATCGATATAACCAAAATTTATGGTGTAACTATATCTGGGGGACAAATAGGATCAGAAAGTGTTATAAGTTAGCTAATTCCTCGTCTCATGGACATACGTTAACAGGCGATTTTCATTAAATCAAGACAAGTATAAATAGTCTTTATTGAGAAATAAGGACTATATACGAGAAGGCAACTGAACCTAACTCTAACTTTGAGGCTCAGGGATATGAAGAGATGCAAGAATAGATTGCTGAAATTTATTAATCAATGAAAATATTCATATGTATCACTTTTATAAGTATCAATTTTATTATTAGAGACAAAATTGATAAAGCTCAATATATTTTATGATAGAAATTACTAGCTTATTAACAATAAAAGGGAATATTCTTTTTTTATAATTTTTATTGTGCTTTAAGTGAAAGTTTGCAAATCAAGTCAGTCTCTCACATAAAAACTTATATACATCTTGCTACATACTCCCAATTACTCTCCCCTTAATGAGACAGCCCACTCTCTCCCTCCACTCTCTCTTTTCATGTCCACTTCACCAGCTTCTAACCCCCTCTACCCTCTCATCTCCCCTCCAGGCAGGAGATGCCAACATAGTCTCAAGTGTCCACCTGATCCAAAAAGCTCACTCCTCACCAGCATCCCTCTTCAACCCATTGTCCAGTCCAATCCATGTCTGAAGAGTTGGCTTCGGGAATGGTTCTTGTCCTGGGCCAACAGGAGGTCTGGGGGCCATGACCACTGGGGTCCTTCCAGTCTCAGTCAGAACATTAAGTCTGGTCTTTTTTATGAGGATTTGGGGTCTGCATCCCACTGCTCTCCTGCTCCCTCAGGGGTTCTCTGTTGTGCTCCCTGTCAAGACAGTCATTGTTTGTAGCCAGGCACCATCTAGTTCTTCTGGTCTCAGGATGACGTAGTCTCTGGTTCCTGTGGCCCTTTTTGTCTCTTGGGCTCGTATTTACCCTGTGTCCTTGGTATTCTTCATTCTCCTTTGATCCAGGTGGGTTGAGACCAATTGATGCATCTTAGATCACTGCTTGCTGGCGTTTAAGACCCCAGAAGCCACTCTTCAAAGTGGAATGCAGAATGTTTTCTTAATAGATTTTATGATGCCATTTGACTTAGATGTCCCCTGAAATCATGGTCCCCAAACAAAAGGGAATATTCTTAATATAATAAAAGTCATATTAATATTTAAAAGTATGATAAACATCAACTTAATCATAAAAACTAAGAAATTATTTCTTTCAAGTAAAAAACAAGGTCACTGCCATTCCTTTATTTAGTATTTATCAGAGGTTCTAACCAATATGAAAAAAGATGAATTATAATAAACAGTATATAATTTAAACACTAGAAACAAAATTGCCCTTATTATCAATAAAAGCATAACATTTCTATATACCAGTAGAGACCAATTAGAGAACAAAATAGAACAAATAAATTCTACAAAATAGTAACAACACCAACCTCAAATATGGCATCCAGAAATTAGTTCACCTAAAGAGGTCTAAAATCTATACAGAAGTAACTTAAAAATATTATTAGTAAAAATTATAGGAGCAAATATATCACTTTGAGGACTAAGGTGTGCCTAACACAAGCCATGGTATTTTCAATAGCTTCATATGCATGCAAAGGGAAGACAATGAATAAGGAAGATGGAAGAAGAATTGATGCCTTTGAATTATGGCGTCAGTGAAGAATATTGATTATACCGTGGACTGCCAGAAGAAATAGCAAATCTGTCTTGGAAGAAATACTACCAGAATGCTCCTTAGAAAGGGGAATGGTGAGTCTTTGTCTCATGCGCTTTGGACATGTTATCAGGAGGGACCAGCCTGTGGAGAACAGCATGCTTGTTAAAGTGGAGGTTCAGAGAAAGAGGAAGACCCTAAATGAGATAGATTATCAAAGTGGTTGCAATGATGGGCTCAAACACAGCTACGGTTGCGATGATGGCACAGGACCAGGCAGTTTCATTCTGTTGTACACTGGGTAGTTATGAGTTGGAACAGTCTTGAAAGCACCTAACAACAATGAAAATTAAATAAGATAAAGGCCTGATTGAGGGAATACTCGATTCATGTATTGGAAGTTTCAATAGCATACAAAGGTCAGTTTTCCATAAATTTATAAATTCAGTACAATTACGACAAAATCCCAAATGTGTTCTCCCCCACCCCTGAATCTTTTTGTAAATGGTTGTTAAAATTCAAATGCAAGAGGAAATTAGTGGAAATTTTTTTTAATGAATATGCATGAATGGAGGGACATTTACCATATACCCAAAAATATTACAAATGTATAATCTTTAGGTAGTTTGATATTGGCATAGCAGAAGGCAAATAGATCACTAGCACAGAATAAAAAGCTTAGAAACACATCCATGCCATATAGAAACCTGAGTATAGCTTAGTTAATGAATGGTGCCAAGACTATAGTGAATTAAAAAAAGCAAAACAAAAAACTTTTCATTTATAAAACAAAATCACAGTTGGATTATAGACAGTTATTAATTTTAGGACAAGATACGGTGAAGCAAATTATTTCCTAAATAAGACCCCTACACTCAAAGCACATATATATATATGTCTACATTTGTTGTTGTTGCTGTTAGTGCTGTCAAGTCAGTTCCGACTCATAGTGACCCTATGTACAACAGAATGGAACACTGCCCAGTCCTGCACCATCCTCACAATTGTTATGCTTGAGTCTATCGTTGCAGCTGCTGTGTCAGTCCATCTCACCGAGGATCTTCTTTTTCACTGACCCTCTCTAAATATACTTATTTTCTACCTTTAAAAAAAAAAAAGCCAAAAACCAAACCCAGTGCCGGCGAGTCAGTTCCAACTCATAGTGACCCTATAGGACAGCGTAGAACTGCCCCATAGAGTTTCCAAGGAGCACCTGGTGGATTCGAACTGCCGACCCCTTTGGTTAGCAGCTGTGGCACTTAACCGCTATGCCACCAGGGTTTCCTTTCTACCTTTAGTAGTTGAAATTGTAAACAGAGGGAAAATATGAGCCACTGACTGGGGGGAACATATTTGAAAAGCAAGTAACAACCAATTAGCATCCACAATATACGGAGACTCCTACAGTCACTAAGACAAGCATCCAAGCACAAGCAGTGAACCTATGTGTGCCTGAGTAGATCTGCTCCATAGGGTTTTTAAAGTTGTGACATTTGAAAAGCAGATCATCAGGCACCTCTTCCGAGGTGCCTCTGGGAGGGTTTGAACTGTCAACATTTCAGTTAGTAATCAAGCACTTAACTTTTTGCACTACTCAAGGACTCCTTTCTAAATGCATAAAATTGGCTAAATTGGAAAGACATATACAACACTGCTGGACATGCAAAATATTAGTAGCATGAAAACTTTATAAATTAAGTTGACAATAACTGAGAACATTGAAGATATGAAGAATTGTGATCATGAAGGGCGTGAACCCAGACCATTCTGGTTTGAATGTTAATCTATATTTATTATGTTTACAATTATAATGACTTGTTTCTTGAAGTGATGGAGATGGGAGCAACTAGAAATTTGAGTTGTATTTTAAATGTCTGCAAACTCTTCTCATGAATTTCCAGTATACGCATGTTACCTTTAAAATGTATACTGTGCATTTATTTTACTCCTTAACAACTGTAGAGATCTTGGCTGTAAATCCTATTTAAGAAGCTGTAAGGTGTCTTCCAATACCATGAATGATTTACTTATAAAAGGATGACATTTAACTATTCACCTTTCAAGCATCCCTGGTGTAAAATGAAACATAGGGTTCTTTGTTGATCTTACTTGGTATCCCTGTAAAGCTTAGTGAAAAATTATTATCTTGCTTGACTTAAAGAGTCATTTCTTATGTTAATGGTTAAAGTGAAAGTAACATACTTCATAAGGATATTAAAAAAACGTTAACCTTTTTCTCCTCAAGGAATTATCAGTCATGAACTCAGTAAAAAGGATGAGATCATTACTAAGTTTGAGACAATTTCAAGATAATAAAAGATATAACACTTTGAATATACCAAAAAAATTTTTTTTTGAAAAGTTAACATTGTCACACACTTCAAAAAATATAAACTTGTTACCAATATATAAAATCAAACCTGTTGCTGTCGAGTTGATTACAACTCATAATGGAAACCCATAGGGTTTCCAAGGCTGTAATCCTTATGGAAGCAGACTGCCACATCTTTCTCTTGAAGAGTGGCTGGATTTGAACTTCTGACCTTTCAATTACAAGGTGAGCACTTTAACCACTACACCACCACAGTTCCTTTGTTCCCTATAGAACCATGTATTTATCATATCAAAAGGTCAAATGTGAGTCCTTAAAAAATGTTTATTTTAAACCTTTCAT
Organism: Elephas maximus indicus; assembly: GCF_024166365.1. Taxonomy (NCBI): domain Eukaryota; kingdom Metazoa; phylum Chordata; class Mammalia; order Proboscidea; family Elephantidae; genus Elephas; species Elephas maximus. The sequence goes on along the minus strand of NC_064820.1, from coordinate 31,954,794 downwards.
AACTGATGGCACATACAACACCCACCTGCATTTGCCACCTCTCGGGTTTTTTGGGAACCTGCTTTCCCACAGACAGTACATGATGTCGTCAGGAGGGGACCTGTACAACTTTTTGAAATGGAAGAAATGGGCATGCATTGCAAATTAATGTTTTTATAGGATATTGTATGAGATGGGGCACCCTGGTGCATCCTGTATGGGTATATATGTCCCATCAACATGCACCAGAGTTCACAGGGACATAATTGTCCCAGAGTCCATAAGGATATACACATCCCACTAATCCTACCCTCCAGAGTCCAGAGGGACACACTCATTTCAGACACACTCAATGATTCAGCATGCATTCTATTAAAGAAAAAGTATTACATCAAGAATTGTGAGAATGGCATAGAATCAGGTAATGTTTCATTCAACAACTTGAGGGGGGAAATTTTGGATTTTGGACTTGGAGTTCATTTAAGACTTTTTGATGGGGTGAATGTAGCAAGGACATGTATTTTGGGGGCCCAAAGGTGGAATGGTATGGATTGAATTGTGTCCCTCCAGAAAAATGTGTGTTAACTTGGTGTGATGGATTGAATGATGTCCCCCCCCAAAATGTGTGATTTTCTTAAATGTTGTAAATCCTGACACTATGATGTTAATGAGGGAGGATGTGTGGCAGTTGTGTTAGTGAGGCAGGACTCAACCTACAGATTAGACTGTATCTTGGGGCAATATCTTGAGATATAAAAGATAGAAGCGAGCAGAGACAGGGGGACTTCATACCACCAAGAAAGCAGCACCAAGAGCAGAGCGGATCTTTTAGACCCAGGATCCCTGTGCCTGAGAAGCTCCTTGACCATGGGAAGATTGAGAACAAGGACCCTCCTGCAGGGCTGACAGAGAGAGAAAGCGTTCCCCTGAAGAGGATGCCCTGAACTTGGACTTGTAACTTACTAGACTGTGAGAAAATAAATTTCTCTTTGTTACAGCCATCCACTTGTCGTATTTCTGTTATGGCAGCACTTCTTGACTAAGACATTTGGCTAGTCCATGGTTCCTGGTATTGTGTGATTGCCCACCATTTTGTCATCTGATGTGATTTTCCTATGTGTTGTAAATCCTACATCTATAATGTTAATAATGTGAGATTAGAAGTAGTTATGTTAGTGAGTCAGGACTCAATCTACAATATTAGATTGTGTCTTAAGTAAATCTCTTCTGAGACATAAAAAAGAGGAGCAAGCAGACATGAGGACCTCAAAACACCAAGAAAGTAGTACCAGGAGCAGAGCTTGTCCTTTGGACCCAGGATCCCTGCACAGAGAAGCTACTAAAGCAGGGGAAGATTGATGACAAGGACCTTTCTCCAGAGCAAATAGAGGCAGAAAGCCTTCCCCTGGAGCTGGTGCCCTGAATTTGGACTTCTGGCTTCCTAGGCTGTGAGAGTATACATTTCTCTTTGTTAAAGCCCCCCCCCCATTACTAGTATGTTTAAATGGATTCAGCCAGTCTTTTATCACATTTACTGTATTATGTTTTATTTATTATATTTTTATATGCAGTATTTCCATTTTGTTCTTCATAATAATGTTTCTTCTTATATTGCTAATTGTTTCCTATACCTGTTCCAATAGTTTTGACACAGTTCTAAATGTAGTTCAGTTTGTCTTTTTTAGTTAACATTGTACTCTTTAGGTGCTTAATTTTTCTAATTAAGTCATGGTCCACTGAGGTTGTCAATAATTATATCTGGTAATACGTGTTGGTTTAAAGCCCAAGTTTGGGCTTCAATCTGTGTTCACTTCAGTAATGTTGAACAGAGGGATACGTCCCATTGATGAGAATCATAGCAAAGACTCCTGCTTTCTGCAACTCCAGAGACAACTCCTCTGGTCAGAAAGTTATTCTAATCCTTTTAGGGTTAAATAACATTATGAGGAAATAATGCTACTGAATTTTAATCCACAAATGCAGGGAAGTGAGGAAGAGGTGATGGAACATTGAATGAGATAACCACCCAAAGCAGTGGTGATCTTGCAGCAACATGAGAGAGGCAAATACAATGTTACTTCTGCCTGCAGCTACTAACTTCCTCTGCTCCAATCTGTTCAAGGCAGTCTTCTGTTTCTTTGTAGGGTGGGCAGTATTTTGAGTTTTTTGGTTGTAATGGCGGTAGATTTGGTAGCTTTGGTGGTGATTCCTGGAATTCGTGTTTCCATATCCTTTGTATGTCCTTTCCATGTCTTTTCTGGGCTGATTTTGGTTTTGGAGGCAGTAACCTGCAATTCTTGTTTTTTGCAAATATTGGGAGAGAACTACATCTTAATTTATCTCTATATCTGCAACCTTATCTAGAGAGGCTACATGTGTAAATATTTACAGTATTGTAAATTAGCAGAAGGACCTTCTATATACGATATTATTTTTTTTTCTTGGTAAATATCACCAATAAAATAACCTTGAACTTTAGTAATGATATAAAACGTTCCATTTAAAAACAAAACAAGAAAAAGAACTGCATAGAATGAGACTGCTTTGATAACCTTACACAATTTAAGCAGCATTAGAAAATTTATACAATGCCAACCCAGCCATTAGGGGAAAATTTAAGGAGCAAATACTAACTTTAGATCAGTTTTTTTTTTACAGTGATAGTCACACTTCTTCAGTAATATAAAGACCAAAAGAAGACTGTGTACTCTTCCAGAATAGCAATAAAATTAATCACAAAGCTATAATTATATTTCAATAAATACTAGTTGAACTACCAGCCAACTATTATTGGAATGCAATAATTCTGATTCAAAAGTGAAACACACACACACACACACACACACACGCAGAGCAATAAGTTAAATGAAAAAAAAATGTTTAGGTGATTTATTTGTGGCATGACTAAAGTGCTCTCTGTAAGCTAAAACACTAAGTTATGTTAAATAACAAGACTTGTAGGATCTGTCTTAGTTATCTAGTGCTGCTTTAACAGAAATACAAGTGAGTAACTTTAACAAACAGAAATTTATTTTCTCACAGTTTAGGAGGCTACAATCCAAATTCAGTGTGCTGGCTCTAGAGGAAGTCTTTCTCTATGTCAACTCTGAAGGAATGTCTTTGTTTCTTTTGGGCTTCTGCTCCTGGGAGATACTCATGTGGCTTGGCATCTCTCTTTCCCCATCTCTGCTTGATCACTTGCTTGTTTAATATCTTTTGTATCTCAGAGGTGCTTGGCTTAAAGTACACCCTACACTGACATGGTGTCTTTAACACAGCAAAGAAAACCCATTCTCAAATAAGAGTATTATCACAGGTATACTGAAACCAAAAACCAAACCCATTGCTATCGAGTCCATTCCAACTCACAGTGAACCTATAAGACAGAGCAGAACTGCCCCATAGAGTTTCCAAGGGGTGCCTGGCAGATTTGAACTGCCGACCCTTCGATTAGCAGCCGTAGCACTTAACCACTACACCACCAGGGTTTCCACCACAGGTATAGGTTTTAGGATTTACAACACATAATTTGGGGGGACAAAATTCAATCTATAACAGGCTCCTATTTTTAAAGTGATTGTAACATACTGGATTTTAATGTGAAGTTTAAAGCAAGACTGTAAAATGTGACTTATAATTGTTATTCTTGCTACTTACTGTCAAGGATCCGAGTCATATCCACCCTTTGTGCACCAGGATGAAATACTGTCCTGTCCTGCACCATGCTCACAATTATTGCTGTGCTAGAGCACATCCTTGCATCACTGTATCAATTCATCTCATTGAGAGTCTTCCTCTTTTTCACTGACCTATTTTACCAAGCATGATGTCCTTCTCTAGGAACTGCTCCCTTCTCATAACATGGCCAAAGTACCTGACACAAAGTCTCCCCATCCTTGCTTCTAAGGAGCATTCTGGCTGTACTTATTTCAAGACAGACTTGTTTGTTCTTCTGGCAGTCCATGGTATATTAAATATTCTTCAGCAACACCATAATCCAAAGGCATCAATTCTTCTTTGTTCTTCCTTATTCATTGTTCAGTTTTCATGTACATATAAGGCAATTGAAAATACCATGGCTTAAGTCAGGCACAACTTAGTCCTCAAAGTAACATCTTAGCTTTCCAACACTTTTAAGAGGTCTTTTGCAGAAGATTTGCCTGTGATGGTTAAGGTTGTGTGTCAACTTGGCTGGGCCAAGATTTTCAATGGTTTGGCAGTTTTGATGTAGTTTGGTGGTCCTATAATGATGTGATCACTTCCATGATGAGACTTGATATAATATGATCACCTCCATGATGGGATTGGCTGTGAGTAGCTAATCAGCTGAAAGGAAGTTTCCATGGGGATATGGCCTGCATTAAATACAGGTAGACTTTCTGGCCTGCCAAGCTGGCTTTTGCTCACTCTGGGTCCTGCAGCAGGCTTCTGTTCCTTTGACCCCTGGTACTTAGGAATTGAGCTAACAGTTTATCTGCCGTCTTGCTACAGATCTTGGGATTCGTAGGTCTTCACAGCTTGTGAACAAGAACCCTGGTGTCTGACCTGCTGATCTTGCATTCACTAGCCATTGGGGCTACCTGAAGCAGGAGAAGTCTCCAGCCTGACCCAAGGACTTGGGACATCCCAGCTTCTACAACCTTGTGAACCATTTCCTTGGTATAAATCTCTCTCTATGGAATATATATGTGATCTGAAAGCTTAGTCTTTGATCTTCATCAGTAAGTGCTTCAAGTCCTCTTCACTCTCAGCAAGGAAGGTTGTGTCATCTGCATATCCCAAGTTGTTAATGATTCTTGCTCCAAATCCTGATCCTGCATTCTTCTTCATGTAGTCCAGCTTCTTGAATTATCTGCTCAACATACAGGTTGAATAAGTATGGTAAAAAAAATACAACCCTGATGCACATGTTTCGTAATTTTAAACCACTCAGTATCTTGTTCTGTTCTGATGAGTGTGTTTTGCTCTATGCACAGGTTCCTCATGAGCACATTTATCTGTTCTGAAATTCCCATTCTTCAAAATGTTACCCATAATTTGTTGTAATCCACATAGTCAAATGCCCATGTATAGTCAATAAAGCACAGGTAAACATCTTTCTGGTATTCTCTGCTTTTAACCAAGGTCCATCTGACATGAGCAATGATGTCCCTTGTGCCATGTCCTCTTTTGAATCTGGTTTGGATTTCTGGTAGTTCCCTGACAATGTACTGCTGCAACCATTTTTGATTTATCTTCAGCAAAATTTTACTTACACTTGATATTGATATTGTTCAGTAACTTCTGCATTCTTATGGATTACCTTTCTTTGGAAGAGGAACAAATTTAGATCTCTTCCTGTCAGTTTGCCAAGTAGCTGTCGTCAATTTTTTTTTTATTTAGATGAGTGAGCACTTCCAGCATTGCCTCCATTTGTTGAAAAATCTCAGTTGGTATTCTGTCAATTCCTGGAGCCTTATTTTTTGCCAATGTCTTCAGTGGAGCTTGAATTTCTCTAGACAGTTCATTCTCACAAAAACTTTTTAAAGTAGGTAGTATTATAAGCCACATTTTATAGTCTTGCTTTAAAGTTCACTATGCTGCAGTCACTTTTAACACAAGAACCTGTTGGCAACTGTATATATATATATAGAGAGAGAGAGTTACTGTTAGTTGCCATCCAGTCAATTCTGACTCATGGTGACCACCTCTTATGTGCAGAGTAGAACTGCTATATAGGACTCTCAAGGCTGTGGCCTTTTGGAAGTTGCTTCTCTGAGGATTTGAACTGCCAACCTTATATGTTATATATGTGCTATGCATAATATATAACATGATACAAATAATAAACATATAGGCAGTATATATATTATATCATATATATATACACCATGCCTAATATATATTATATACATGCTATATATAATAAATATAATATTAATAATAATAAAATTATATGGTGTATATATATAATATGTAACATATATATTATGTATATGTTATATATGCTATATAATATACATTTACACTATATATCATAAATATATACTAAAAATCATAAATATATACTATGTATTATATATTCATGCTATATGTATTTATAGACATACTCATTTTATACAATTTATAAGCATGATAATATATTTTTACCTTGGGAGTTAAACAATCTTTACTAATAAATTATTATTTTAAGAATAATATGTTTCTGATTGCACAATTTACATGGTTGATGAAAACAGAATACAGTTAAAATATGGAAACTTTTTTGGAAGATGATACCTGAAATAAGCCTTGTATATGTCAATAGTTTTATTAAGAATAATACAGTATTTAAATGTAAAAATCTGCTCAAATGGGAATTATTTTATTTTAAAATTTATCTTTCTTCTATTATAACAATTATTTGGGTTAAATTATATAAAAGGAACACTCTTATATTAACTATAGTAATTTTATTTGGAAAACCCTTCATTGCCTATAATAACCCTGACTTTGATAAAATAAATAATATTGTAGCGTCTATATTCTTATTAGGTACCATCGAGTAGATTCCAGCTCATAGCAACCCTATGTAGAATAGAATTAAACACTGCCCTGTTCTATACCATCCTCACAATCCTTACTGTGTTTGGGCCCATTGTTGCAGCCAATGTGTCAATCCATCTCATTGAGGGTCTTCCTCTTTTTCATCGACCTTGTACCTTACCAGAAACCCTGGTGGCATAGTGGTTAAGAGCTAGAGCTGCTAACCAAAGGGTTGGCAGTTCGAATCCACCAGGTGCTCCTTGGAAACCCTGTGGGGCAGTTCTAGACTGTCCTTTCATGTTGCTATGAGTTGAAATCGACTCTATGGCAACAGTTTTTTTAGTTTGTACCTTACCAAGCATGATGCCCTTCTCCAGGAACTGTTCCTTTCTGATACATTGTCCAAAGTATCTAAGAGGAAGGTTCACCATCCTCACCTCCAAGGAGCACTCTGGCTGTACTTCTTCCAAGACAGATTTGTTCATTCTGGTACTACAAGGTGGAATCTGTAACTATATAAACTTTTTTTTTCCATTCCAACATTAGAACAACACGTGGAACACTGAACATAATGGCTAATGATGACTACTGGGATTGTAGAACTCTGTGCATGAACAGTGATAGGGATGTCAGACAACTAAAAGCATGTGTCACATTTGGAAAAAAAAAAATAGAAACTTGTTATAGATGTAGAAGCAAATCATTGCATGTTTCATTGCCCATTTGTTAGAAATTCTTTTCTGGCCATTTTCTGGTTCTGTATTGCAAATATTAAGCTCTTCTAGTCAGGTTTTTCTTTCAGGGCTCACAAATGGAATTCCAGTGCTTAGGCTTAAGAAAGCTACTTGGGGAAAAAAAAAATCAGAATGATATAAAAGAGAAGTGTTTCTTCCTCCCTTATAGCTGTGGAACTGCAGACACTGTTTTGCATTAAGGAGCTAGTTTTGACAAAGTGGTGAACTGAGAATATTAACAAAAGCATCACTCTTACTTGCCTTTTAAATGCAAAGGCATGTATAAAAATGTATTATCCTGTTCAAGTTAGTGTTTAACAAAGGCATATTTTAAGAGAAATGTTCTACAGAGATTTTTCCTATCCTGTACAAAGCATAATCTTTAACCCTTAACTGCCTGTTTTACTACTTAGTTCTCTTCTATAATTAGTAGTTACCATGTTAATATTTAAAACACCTTTCATATTTTTGTAAACAGGTAAATACTTGTGAGGTCCTTTATTAAGCCAGAGAAGGACCTTTAGGTTTATCATCCTCTTCTTCTATACATAACAGTATAGCCTATGACTTTCTTATTAAAACAAAGAATTAAAGAATCTTTCTTACTTAAATTAACAAAATAAGAACTCCACATGAATGATATACCCCAAAATGAGGCGAAATCAATGAATTGTGCACTAGTTGTTGTCTACCTGGCACCTGCAAATGTCTCTTCCTTCGTGACTATATTCAAATTGTCTTACAGGCATCCATGCAACCACTGCAGCAAAAGTATGAGCACTATTAAGGATGAACAATGCCTATTAAGTCCACCACTTTATCCCTGAGCACCTACTATGCTTCCAGACACAGAGTAATCATTCACTAAATGTTTATTAAATGAAAAGAAATGAAATGGCAAATTATTAATTCATCAAGGATTTGCAGTTTGATAGATCTATTGTTACTGATGGCTGCAACATTGACAGAAAGGACAAGGAAATGATATTGTGTTGATACATGAAACATGGTTGGATTGTAGTATTTATCAGGATTATATCAGCATCATTTAACTACATAATATTTAAAAGCTAGAAAATATAATTTAGTGCTCACTTCAGCAGCACATATACTAAAATTGTAATGATACAGAGATTAGCATGGCCCTTGCACAAGGATGACACGCAAATTTGTGACACATTCCATATTTGTTGAGCTGAGTCCATACAAAAAAAGCGAATGGACTTCTAGGCTCTTATAACTGATAACAGCTCAAGCCATCTGGTGACAGGATTTTAGAACTTCAAAGGCAAAAATAATCAAGCTAGCTACTCAAGCTGCCTATCTGAGCATATGAAAACAAAACAAAGCAAGAAGCTAGGGTACAGTAAGCAAACATAAAACAAAAAACTAATACAATAACTAATGGATGGCATGGGGAAACCAGTCAATAACAAATCACACAAAGAAGCAGAACATGATCTCTTCAACAAGCTTTCAAAACAAAGAATCAAGGAATCTTTTGGATGAAGGTGCTTTCCTAGAATTCCCAGATGCAGAATTAAATAATAATAATAATATAGAGAACTCTTCAAGACATCAGGAATGAGATCAGGAAGGAGATTAGGCAAAACACAGAACAAGCCAAGGAATGCACAGATAAAGCAGTGGAAGAAATTAAAAAGGTTATTCAAGAACATAATGAAAAATTTAATAAGCTGCGAGAGTCCATAGAGAGATAGCAATCAGAAATTCAGAAGACGAACAATAAAATTACAGAATTAGACAAAGCAATAGAAAGAGGAGTAGAACTGAGGAATTGGAAGGGAGAATTAGTGAGAATGAAGATAAAACACTTTGCACCAACATATTCAAAGAAAAATCAGATAAAATAATTCAAAAAAAAAAAATGAAGAAACCCTAAGAATCATGTGGGACTCTATTAAGAAAAATAACCTATGTGTGATTGGAGTACCAGAACGGGGCGGGATAACAGAAAATACAGAGAAAATTGTTGAAGATTTGTTGGCAGAAAACTTCCCTGATCACCAGAAAGATGAGAAGATATCTAATCAAGGTGCTCATTGAACTCCACATAAGGTAGATCTAAAAAGAAAGTCAACAAGACATATTATAATCAAACTTGTCAAAACCAAAGATAAAGAGAGAATTTTAAGAACAGCTAGAGATAAATAAAAAGTCATCTACAAAGGAGAGTCACTAAGAAAGAGCTCCAACTACTCGAGAGAAACCATGCAGACAAGAAGACAATGGGATGACTTAAAGTATTGAAGGAAAAAAACTGCCAGCCAAGAACCATATATCCAGAAAAAAATGTCTCCCAAATATGAAGGAATAATTAGTACATTTCCAGATAAACAGAAGTTTAGGGAATTCGTAAAAACCAAACCAAAACTACAGGAAATATTAAAGGGAATTCTCTGGTGAGAAAATGAATAATATCAGATACCAACCCAAGACTAGAACAGAGGACAGAACAACCAGATGTCAACCCAGATAAGTAAATTACAAAAATAGATCAAGATAAAAAACACTCAAAACAGGGAAAAAACAATGTCATTCTGTAAAAGAAGACAACATTAAAACAATAAAAAGGGACTAAGAGATGTAGCCATAGATGTTTCATGTGGAGAGGAAGTCAAGGTGATATAAAGAAATTAAAGTTACATGTAAACTTAGAAAAATAGGGGTAACTATTAAGGTAACCACAAAGGAAACTAACAACCCTACTCATCAAAATAAAATACAAGAAAAAAATAAAGACTCAGCAGAAACAAAATCAATAACAATGAATAAGAGGAAAAGATGATATATAAAGATAAACTACTCAGCACTAAATATTAAGTGGGAAAACGAAACTGTCAACAATGCACAAAAAAAGACAGCAAAATGACAACACTAACCTCATATCCATCATTATGCTGAGTGTAAATGGACTAAGTTTACCAATAAAGAGACAGAGAGTGGCAGAATGGATTAAAAAAACACAATCTGTCTGTATGCTGCCTACAAGAGACACACCTTAGACTTAGAGGCACAAACTAAAACTCTAAGGATGGACAAATAATATATCAAGCAAAAAACAATCAAAAAAGAGCAGGAGTGGCAATATTAATTCCTGACAAAATAGACTTTAAACTTAAATCCACCACAAAGGATAAGGAAGGACAATATACAATGATTAAAGGGATGCTATACCAGGAGGATACAACCATGTTAAATATTTTTGTACCCAAAGACAGGGCTGCAAGATATGTAAAACAAACTCTAACAGCATTGAAAAGTGAGATAGCTCCACAATAACAGTAGGAGGTTTCAACACACCACTTTCAGTGAAGGACAGGACACCCAGGACGAAGCTCAATAAACACACTGACCAAGAACCAAACCCACTGCCAATGAGTCAATGCTGACTCATAGCGACATATAGTATAGAGTAGATCTGCCCCATAGAGTTTCCAAGGAGCACCTGGCGTATTTGAACTGCCGACCTCTTGGTTAGCAGCCATAGCACTTAGCCACTATGCCACCAGAGTTTCCATATGCCACCATCAACCAATTTGACCTCATAGACATATACAGAACACTCCACCCAACAGCAACAAATTATATATACTTTCTTTTCTAGTGCACATGGGACATTCTATAGAATGTATGACATTTTAGGTCATAAAGCAAGCCTTTGCAGAATCCAAACCATTAAAATATTACAAAGCATCTTCTCTGACCATAAGGCCATAAAAGTAGAAATCAGTAACAGAAAAAAGCAGGGAAAATAAATCAAACATTTGGAAACTGAACAATACCTTGCTCCAAAATGACTGGGTTATAGAAGACATTAAGGATGGAATAAAGAAATTCATAGAATCCAATGAGAATGAAAACAATTTCTATTACAACCTTTGGGAAACAGCAAAAGCAGTTCTTAGAGGTCAATTTATATCAGTAAATGCACACATACAAAAAGAAGAAACGGTCAAAATCAAACAATTATCCCTACAACTTGAACAAATAGAAAAAGAGCAACAAAGGAAACCCTCAGGCAACAGACGAAAGCAAATAATAAAAATTAGAGCAGAATTAAATGAAATAGAGAACCGAAAAACTATTAAAACTTTTAACAAGACCAAAAGCTGGTTCTTTGAAAAAATTAACAAAATTGATAAACCATTGGCCAAACTGACTAAAGAAAAACAGGAAAGGAAACAAATAATCCAAATAAAAAATGAGATGGGCTATCCTACAACAGACCCAACTGAAATTAAAAGAATCATATCAGATTACTACAAAAAACTGTACTCTAACAAATTTGAAAACCTAAAAAAATTGGATGACTTTCTACCAACACACTACCTACCTAAACAAACACAGGGGAAGAACAACTATATAAACCCATAACAAAAGAAGAGATTGAAAAAGTAATTAAAAAACTCCCAACCAAAAAAAAAAAAAAAAAAGTCCTGGCCCAGACAGCTTCACTGCAGAGTTCTACCAAACTTTCAGAGAAGAGTTAACACCACTACTACCAAAGGTATTTCAGAGCACAGAAAATGATGGAACGCTCCAAAACTCATTCTCTGAAGCCAGCATATCCCTGATTAAAAAAAAAAAAAAAAAAAAAAAACAGGTAAAGACAACCCCAAAGCAGAAATTACAAACCTATATTCCTCATGAATTAGATGTAAAAATACTCAACAAAATGCTAGCCTATAGAATTCAACAAAACATCAAAAAAATAATTCACCATGACCATGTGGGATTCAGACCAGGTATGCAGGGTTGGTTCAACATTAGAAAAACAATTAATGAAATCCATCATATAAATAAAACAAAAGACAAGACCCACATGATCTTATCAATTGATCCAGAAAAGGCATTTGACAAAGTTCAACACCCATTCATCATAAAAACTCTCAGCAAAACAGGAATAGAAGGAAAATCCCTCAGCATAATAAAGGGCATTTATACTCAGTCAACAGCCAACATCATCCTAAATGGAGAGAGTCTGAAAGCATTCCCCTTGATATCGGGAACCAGACAAGGATGGCCTTTATCACTGCTCCTATTTAACACTGTGCTGGAGGTCCTAGCCAGAGCAATTAGACTAGATAAAGAAATAAAGAGCATTCACGGTGGTAAGGAAGGAAAAGCGTCTATTTGCAGATGACATGAACCTATACACAGAAAACCCTAAAGAACCCTCAAGAAAACCACTGAAACTAATAGACAAATTCAGCAGGGTATCAGGGTACAAGATAAAAAAAAAAAAAACATACAAAAATCAGTTGGATTCCTCTCTACCAACAAAAAGAACATTGAAGAGGAAGTCAAATCAATACCATTTACTGTAGCCCTGAAGAAGATAAAATACTTAGGAATAAAGCTTAGCAAAGACGTAAAAGATCTATACAAAGAAAACTACAAGACACTACTGCAAGAAACCGAAAGAGACCTACATAAGAGGAAAAACATACCTTGCTCACGGATAGGAAGACTTAACATTGTAAAAATGTCTATTCTAACAAAAGCAATCTATAGATACAATGCAATTCCGATCCAAATTCCAATGACATTTTTTAATGAGATGGAGAAACAAATCACCAACTTCATATGAAAGGGAAAGAGGCCACAGGTAAGTAAAGCATTATTGAAAAAGAAGAACAAATTAGGAAGCCTCACACTGCCTGATTTTAGGACATATTATACCACCATAATAGTCAAAACAGCCTAGTACTGGTACAACAACAGATACATAGACCAGTGGAATAGAATTGAGAATCCAGACATAAATCCATCCCCATATGAGCAGCTGATATTTGACAAATGCCCAAAGTCCATTAAATGGGATATAGACAGTCTCTTAAACAAATAGTGCTGGCATAACTGGATACCCATCTGCAAAAAAATGTTACCTCACACCATGCACAAAAGCAAACTCAAAATGGATCAAAGACCTAAATAAAATCTAAAATGATAAAGGTCATGGAAGAAAAAATACAGACAACGTTAGCAGCCCTAATGCATGGCATAAACAGTATACAAAATATTACTGACAATACGGAAGAAAAACTAGATAACTGGGAGCTCCTAAAAATCAAATACCTATGCTCATCCAAAGACTTTGCTAAAAAAAGTAAAAAGATTATCTGCAGATTGGAAAACGTTTTTACCTGTGACATTTCTGATCAGTGTTTGATCTCTAAAATCTACATGATACTTCAAAAACTCAACTACAAAAAGACAAATAATCCAATTAAAAAATGGGCAAAGGACCTGAGCAGGCACTTCACTGAAGAAGACGCTCAGGTAGCTAACGGATACAAGAGGAAACGTTCATGATCATTAGCCATTAGAGAAATGCAAATCAAAACTACAATGAGATTCCATCTCACTCCAATGAGGCTGGCATTAATCCAAAAAACACAAAAGAATAAATGTTGGAGAGGCTGTGGAGAGATTGGAACACTTCTACACTGCTGGTGGGAATGTCAAATGGTACAACCACTTTGGACATCGATTTGGCACTTCCTTAAAAAGCTAGAAATAGAACTACCATACGATCCAGCAATCCCACTTCTTGGAATATGTCTTAGGGAAATAAGAGCCTTTATACAAACAGATATATACACACCCATGTTTATTGCAGCACTGTTTACAATAGCAGAAAGATGGAAGCAACCCAGGTGCCCATCAATGGATGAATGGATAAATAAATTGTAGTATATTCACACAATGTAATACTATGCATTGATAACAGTGATGAATCCATAAAACATTTCATAACATGGAGGAATCTGGAAGGCATCATGATGAAGGAAATTAGTCAGTTGCAAAAGGGCAAACATTATACGAGACCACTATTATAAGAGCTCAAGAATTCTTTTAAAAGAGAAGAAAATATTCCTTGATGGTTAAGAGAGTGGGGAGGAGGGAGGGAGAGGGGTATTCAGTAATTAGATAGTAGACAAGAACTATTTTAGGTGAAGGGAAAGACAACACACAATACAGGAGAGGTCAGCACAACTGGACTAAACCAAAAGCAAAGAAGCTTCCTGAATAAATTGAATACTTCAAAGGCCAGTGTAGCAGAGGGGGGGGTTTTGGGGACCATGGTTTCAGAGGACGGCTAGGTCAATTGGCATAATAAAATCTGTTAAGAAAACATTCTGCATCCCACTTTGGAGAGTGGCATCCAGGGTCTTAAATGCTAGCAAGTGACCATCTAAGATGCATCAATTGGTTTCAACCCGCCTGGAGCAAAGGAGAATGAAGAACACCAAAGACACAAGGTAATTATGAGCCCAAGAGACAGAAAAGGCCACTTAAAGCAGAGACCACATCAGCCTGAGACCAGAACTAGATGATGCCCAGCTACAACAGATGACTGCCCTGGCAGGGAACAAAAGAGAGAGCCACTGAGAGAATAGGAGAGCAGTGGGATGCAAACCTCAAAGTCTCTTAGAAAGACCAGTCTAATGGTCTGACCGAGCCTAGAAGGACCCTGGAAGTCATGGTCCCCAGACTTTCTGTTAGCCCAAGACAGGAAACATTTCCAAAGCCAACTCTTCAGACAGGGATTGGACTGGAATGTAGGATAGAAAATGACACTGGTAAGGTGTAAGCTACTTGGATCAAGTGGACACATGAGACTATGTGGGCAGCTCCTGTCTAGAGAGGAGATGAGAGGGCAGAGGGGATCAGAAACTGGCTGAATGAACACGAAAATAGAGCGTGGAGGGAAGGAGTTTGCTGTCTCATTAGGGGGAGAGCAATTAGGAATATATAGCAAGGTGTGTATATAAATTTTTGTATGAGAGACTGACTTGATTTGTAAACTTTCACTTAAAGCACAATAAAAATTCAAAAAAAGAAAATGTAATTTAAAAACCCTATTTCCAAGAAGAGCCTTGGTGGCACAGTGTTAAGCACTCATCTGCTAATTGAAAGGTAGTTGGTTCGAATCCACCACCTGCTCCACTGTAGCAAGATGTGGCAGTCTGCTTCCATAAAGATCACAGCCTTTGCAATCCCATGGGGGCAGTTCTACTCTGTCTTGTAGGGTCACTATGAGTCGTATTGGACAGCAAAGTGTTTGATTTTTGGATTTTATATTTCCATGCTAAGACAGTTTTGAAACTTTGGTATACATGAGTAAAATGTTTCAATTTATCCTTTAGAAAATAGCAAACTGTTATGCAAAATAGAGTCAGGGAGGTCTACTAAAATGGTACGGAAATTAAAATGCACTAAAAAAATGCACTAGATACGTTAATTTTCAAAAGCTATATGATTTCCCAAACATTGCTATAATAACTTGGACTATAACAAAAATTCACTAAAACATAAAATATGCATATATAAAGGTCTCACAGTGCAAGAAAAATTAAAAAATCAGTATTAAATTTGTTGGGCATTGCTAAAAATCTCAAGGCAGTTAAAATTATCTTAAAATCTAGAATATGAGTCATGAGATGATTGCTTTATCTTCAGCTCTTAGAACATACTAAATATGGAGTAAATATTTATTGAATTAGTAAACAATTTTTGCAAAATTTAAACAGGTATTACTTATTCCGGGGTTTTCTGTCAGCTTCATAGTTTTACTGAAAAATCTAACTTGTTGATTTACCAGGACAAGTATGTGCAATCTACAAGTTTCAGAATCAAGTTCTTCTAAATCTAATTCTGGGCTATTACTAGTCATGTTGAAAATGGGTTGTTATAGTTTTCCACTGACTTGAATCACAGGGCCTGGTAATAATAAGAGGTGTCCTAGGGTATCTGCTGTATTCCAGGCATACTCTTCTTTACCTCCATTATGTAATACAAATCTGATTTCCCTTGAAAATAAGGATCAGTCACACAAGTCAATATGGTAACTCTCTTTGCCTGTTGATCCATAGGCATGAGAAGCCCAAAGTGGCCAGGTGACATTAGTAACTTCCAGTTCAATGGAATCAGTGTTGTGTTTCCTGGTGAAAGAATTCCTCCTTTTGAAACTAAGACCTCTAGACCCACAGAACACAGGATCGAAGAGACAGGAAGCAAAAATTTTGTGAGTAGGTATCTAGAGGTAACAGTGAGTAGTGCCACTCCCATTTCCACCCCTTGATTTCTGGACCCATGAATCCTGGCTATGGGAGAAATAACACCATACATCAGACACTGATTTAGAGCATGGTTGCACAGTGGTTAAAGCACTTGGCTGCTAACCAAGAGGTCAGTAGTTTGAACCTGCCAGCAGCTCCACTGGAGAAAGTTGTAGAAGTCTGCTTCTGTAAAGCTCACAGCCTTGGAAACCCTATACAGCAGTTGTACCCCACTCTATAGAGTTGCTATGAACAGAATCTGAGTGGACAACAACTGGTTGGAATTGGTTTGGAGAACATTTCCCCATCCCTGCAAGATTTTGCCACCTTGATGGTGCCATAATTATGTCTTTAGAAGGCTATTCCATAGTTATATCTAGCCAACTGCTTCAGATGATAGGATACGTAGTAAGACCTGTGAATTCTACAAGCATGAGCCCATTGCTGCAGTTCATTTGCTGTAAAGTTAGTTCCTTGATCCAAGGCAATGCTGTGTGGGTTATCATGACAGTGACTAAGGCACTCTATAAGTACGCAGGTGGTAGTTTAGGCAGAAGTATTGCATTCAAGGAAGCCAAATCTGTATCCAGAGTAATTGTCTATCCCAGTAAGAATAAAACACTACCTTTTCTGTAATGGAAGTTGTCCAATATAATCAACCTATCCCCAAGTTGCTGGATAATCACCTTGAGGAATGGTGTCATATCAGGGACTCAGTGTTAGGCTCCCCTGCTGGCAGATGGGGCACTCAGCAGTGGCAATAGCCAAGTCTGCCTTGGCAAATGGAAGTCTGTTTTGCTGAGCCAATGCATAACCTCCATCCCTGCCACCATGGCCACTTTGTTCATGAGTCCATTGGGCAATGATGGGAGTGGCCAGGGAAGGAGAGTGACTGTTATCCACAGAATACATCATTCTATCCATCTGATTGTTAAAATTCTCCTTTACAATGATCACCCTTTGGTAAGTGTTCACATGAGACACAAACACCTTCACTTCTTTGGCTGATTCTGAAAGGTGTATCCACATACCTCTTCCCCATTCCTCCATGTCACCGATTTTGCAATTATATTCCTTCCAAGTCCCTGACCGCCCAGCCAAACCATTGGCCTCAGCTCATGGATCAGTACACTATCACACATGTGGCCATCTCTCCTTCCAAGCAAAATGAAAAACCAGGTAGACTGCTCAAAGTTCTACCCAGTGAGAGAATTTCCCTTCACCACAGTCTTTCAGGGGGGGTTCCAGAAAAAGGCTTCATTGCTGCATCTGGCCACTTTCGAGTGGGGTACCTGCATATCCTACAGAACCATCTGAAATCCAGGCATCAGTTTTCTCTTCCTCAGACAACTGATTGTAAAGAACTTCCCATAAGGCCATAGGTGTGGACTGGGAGGTAGAAGGTAATGTGACAAAAGTGGGGACCATGGACATTTCAGCCACTTTCTCTTGTAACTTACTTGTGCTTTCAGATCCTACTCGGGCCCGATCTCATACACCACTTCCATCTAATGATGGAGTGCTGCTGTGAACATCCAACTTTATGACTGTACGGGTCACATACCAACCAGTTCATGATGGGCAGCTCAGGCCACATAGTGACTTTGTGGCCCATAGTTAAGCATTCGGTCTCTACAAAGGCTGAGTAACAATCCAAAAGCTGTTTTTCAGAAGGAGAGTTGTTATCTGCATGGGATGGCAGGGCTTTGCTCAAAAATCCTAAGGGTCTGTGCTGTAATTCACCAACAGGGGTCTGCCAAAGACTCCAAACAGCGTCTCTATCTGCCACTGACAATTCCAGAACGATTGGATCAGCTGGATCATATGGCCCAAGTGGCGCTGCGGCTTGCACAACAACCTGAACCTGTTGCAGATCCTTCTCTTGTTCTGGGCGCCCCTCAAAACTAGCAACTTCTTGAGTCACTTGATAAAGAGGCTGGAATAGCACACTCAAATGAGGAATATTTTGCCTCCAAAATCCAAAGAGGCCCACCAGGCATTGTGCCTCCTTTTCAGTTTTAGAAGGGGCCAGATATAACAACTTACCCTTTACTTTAGAAAGAATATCTCAACACACGCCACACCACTGGACCCCTAGTAATTTCACTGAGGTGGAAGACACTTAAATTTTTGTCAGGTTAATTTCTCACACTTTATCACCACTCTTATTCAACATTGTGTTGGAAGTCCTAGCTAGAGCAATAAGGCAAGAAAAGGAAATAAGGGCATCTGAATTGGTGATGAAGAAGTTAAACTGTCCCTATTTGTGGATGATATTATACTATACATAGAAAACCCAGAAGACTGCACAAGAAAACTACTGGAACTAATGGAAAAATTTATCATAGCAGCAGGATACAAGATAAACATAAAAAATCAGTAGGATTCCTATACACCGATAAAGAGAACTATGAAAAGGAAATCAGGAAAACAATACCATTTATAATAGCCCCTAAAAAAATAAAATACCTGGGAATAAATCTAACCAGGGATGTAAAGATCTATACAAAGAACACTACAAAATACTACTGCAAGAAACCAAAAAGATCTACATAAATGGAGAAACATACCATGCTTGTAAATAGGTACACTCAATATTGTGAAAATGACAATTCTACCCAAAGTGATTTACAAATACAATTCAATCCTGATCCTAATACCAACAACATTCTTTGAAGAGATGGAAAAACTTATCATTAACTTTACATGAAAAGGAAAGAAGCCCTGGATAAATAAAGCACTATTGATGAAGAAGAATAAAGTAGGAGGACTCACACTACTTGACCTCAGAACCTACTATAGAGCTATCGTAGTCAAAACAGCCTGGTACTGATACAACACCAGATACATTGACTAATGGAACAGAATTAAGAATCCAAATGTAAATCCATCCAACTGTGGTCACCTGATCTTCAACAAGGGTCCAAAGTCCATTAAACGGAGGAAAAGATAGCCTTTTTAACAAATGCTGCTGGCAAGACTGGATCTCCATCTGCAAAAAGTGAAACAAGACCCACATCTCACACCATATACAAAAACTAACTAAAAATTGATCAAAGACCTAAATATAAAGCCAAAAACCAAGACATTCATAGAATAAAAAATGGGATCAACTCTAGAGGCCCTAATACACAGCATTAACAAGATACAAGCCACAACACACAAGCTCCAGAGGATAAGATAGATAACTGGAATTTTCTAAAAATTAAACACTTATTCTCATCAAAAGACTTCACCAAAAAAGTAAAAAGAGAACCTTCAGACTGGGAAAAAAATTTGGCCATTACAAATCAGAGAAAGATCTAATCTCTAAAATCTACAAGAAAATCCAACACATCGACAACAAAAAGACAAATAACCCAATTAAAAAATGAGCAAAGAAAATGAGCAGACAGTTCACCAAAGACATTCAAATAGCCAACAGACATATGAGGAAATGCTCACAATCACTAGCTACTAGAGAAATGCAAATCAGAACCACAATGCTATCTTGCTCAATTGACATAACATAGTTTATAAAGAATATGTTCTACATTTTACTTTGTTGTGTAGCATCTGGGGTCTTAAAAGCCTGTGAGCAGCCATCCAGGATACTCCTCTGGTCTCACCTCTTTGGGAGCAAGGAATAATGAAGAAAACTAAAGATACAAGGGAAAGATTAGTCCAAAGGACTAATGGACCACATCTACCATGGCCTCCACCAGACTGAGTCTAGTACAACTAGATGGTGCCCGGCTACCACTGACTGCTCTGACAGGGATCACAATAGAGGATCATGGACAGAGTTGGAGAAAAATGTAGAACAAAATTCTAACTAAAAAAGAAAGACCAGACTTGCTGGCCTGACAAAGACTGGAGAAACCCTGAAAGTATGGCCCCCAACACTCTTTCAGCTCTATAATGGGGTCACTCCTGAGGTTCACCCTTCAGCCAAAGATTGAACAGACCCATGGAACAAAACAGGACTAAAGTGGCGCACCAGCCCTTGGCCAGGGACAGGAAGGCAGGAGGGAGCAGGAAAGCTGGTAATAGGAAACCCAAGGTTGAGAAGGGAGAGTGTTGACATGTTGTGGGGTTGTTAACCAGTGTCATAGAACAATGTATGTACTAATTGTTTGATGAGAAACTAGTTTGTTCTGTAAACCTTCATCTAAAGTACAATAAAAAAATAATAATTGGAATGTGGAATAGTATGAATCTTGGAAACTTGGATGTCATCCAAAATGAAAGGGAAAACACAAAGATCGATATCCTAAGCATTAGTGAGCTGAAATGGACTGGTATGTCCATTTTGAATCAGACAATAATATGGTGTACCATGCCAGGAATGACAAATTGAAGTGGCATGGCATTGCATTCATTGTCAAAAAAGAACATTTCAAGATCCATCAAGAAGTGCAATGCTGTCAGTGATAGGGTAATATCGATTGACAACAAGAAGGTTAATATAACTATTATTCACATTTACACACCAACAACTAATGCCAAAGATGAAGGTGTTGAAGATTTTTACCAACTTCTGCAGTATGAAATTGATCAAACATGTAATCAAAATACATTGATAATTGTTGGTGATAGGAATGTGCGAGTTAGAAAAAAAGAAGGACCAGTAGTTGGAGAATATGGCCTTGGTGATAGAAAAGACAGTGAAGATCGCATGGTAGAATTTTGACTACAGCTGTGAAAAGAGATAATGGAGAAGCTCAATATCATCAGTCAGAACAGGGCCATGAACCAGCTGCAGAAAAGATCATCATCAATTGCACATATGCAAGTTTAAGTTGAAGGTGAAGAAATTGTTAAAAAGTCCACAAAAGTCAAAATGTGACCTTGAATATACACCACTTGAATTTAGAGACCATGTCAAGAATAGATTTGATGCATTGAAAGCCAATTACTGAAGACCAGATGTGTTCTGGGTGACAAGAAGAGCATCATACATTACGGAAAGAAAAGACAATTAAAAAGACAGAAAAGAAAACACCAAAATTAATGTCAGAAGAGACAATAAAACCTGTTCTTGAAGGTAGAGCAGTTAAAGCAAATGGAAGAAATGATGAAGTAAAAGAGCTGTACAGAACATTTCAAAGGACAGCTCAAGAAGACAAATTAAAGTACTGTCATGAAATGAGTTTTTAAAGTGTTGAAAAGCAAAGATGTCACCTTGAAGACTAAGGTGTTCCTGACCCAAACCGTGGTGTTTTCAAATGCCTCATTGCTTGCGAAAGCTGGAGGATGAAAAAGGATGACCGAAGAATTGTGGTGCTGGCAGATAATAATGAATATACCATTGAGTGCCAAAAGAAGGAACAAATCTGTCTTGGAAGTACAAACAGAATGCTCCTTAGAAGTAAGGATGGCGGGACTACGTATCACATACTTTGGACATGTTATCAGGAGAGATCAGTCCCTGGAGAAGGACATCATGCTTGGTAAAGTGAAGGGTCAGGGAAAAAGAGTAAGACCCTCAAGTAGATGAACTGACACAGTGGCTGCAACAATGGGTTTAGCATAACAACAATTGTGAGGATGGTGCTGGAGGAGGCAGTGTTTTTTTTTTTCTGTTGTACAAATGGTCACCATTAGTCAGAACCAACCTGAGAGCACCTAACAACAACAAAATCATGAACTGTGCAAATACACAGAGTTAGAAAAGCAAAAGGGAGGAACACACTTTGCATTTCTCAAGCTGAAACAACTGAAGAAAAAAATTCAAGCCTTCAGTTGCAATACTGATGGATTGTAAGTAGAAAATATCGAAGAACACAGGAAGCATCAAAAGAAGATAGAAGGGATCTACAGAATGAATGTACCAAAAAGAATTGATCAATATTTAATGATTGCAGAAGGTAGCATATGATCAAGAACCAATGGTATTAAAGGAAGAAGTCCAACTGGCACTGAAGGCATTGGTGAAAAACAAGGATCCAAGAATTGACAGAATACTAATTAAGACGTTACAACAAATGGATGCAGTGCTGGAGGGGCTTACTCATCTATGGCAAGGAATTTCAAAGACAGCTACCTGCAGACTGACTGGAAGAGATCTATATTTGTGCTCATTCCAAAGAAAGGCGATCCAACAGAATATGGAAATTATCTTGTAATATCATTAATATCACAGGCAAGTAAAATTTAGCTGAACGTAATTCAAAAGTGGTTGCAGCAGTATATCGACAGGGAACTAGCAGAAATCCAAGACAGGTTTAAAAGAGAACCTGGAATGAAGATGTAATTGCTGATGTCAGCTGGATCTTGGCTAAAAGCAGAGAACACCAGAAAGATGTTTACCTGAGTTTATTGACTATGCATAGGCTTTCAACTGTGTGGATTACAACAAATTATGGATAACACTGTGAAGAATGGGAATTCCAGAACACTTAATTGTTTTCATGTGGAACTTGTACATAGAGCAAGAGGCAGTTATTCGAAGAGAACAATGGGAGGCGGGGCCAAGATGGCTGACTAGGTAGAAGCTACCTCGGATCCCTTCTGCAACAAAGACTTGGAAAAACAAGTGATTCGATCACATACATGACAATCTACAAACCCTGACCATCAAACACAGATCTAAAGAGTTGACCTGAGTGACAGAGACTGAGAACGAACAACCACGGGGAAGCAGCGACTGTTTTCGGACCCTGGAGCCAGCGTCCCAGTCAGGAAACCTTGGCTCCGGGCTTTGGACTGGGTGCAGGGGAGCTGAGCACGGCATCCTGAGAGGGCGCAAACATGGGGTGCAGCCCTAGCTCCCTGAACTGACCTCGGGGGAAGCCCAGCCAGTGCACGCAGGCAGCTCAGCGACGCGGCTGACAGGAGGAGAAGTCACCAGGAGGCAGCGACTGGTTTTGGAGCCGGGAGTGCAGCGTCCCAGCCAGGGAAACTTGGGGCTAGGCTTTGAACTGGGAGCGGAGGAACTAACTGCGGCTTCTGAGACAGCGCAAGCATGGAACACTGGCCTGACCCTCGGGGGCAATCTCTACCCAGCCAGCTCATGCAGTTGACACGCCCCTCAGGAATCTCAGACAAAACAGTCATCCCAAGCAAGATAAGTAATTTTGTCTATATTCCGGGGTGCAACTCTCTCCTGTTTGCCTGAACCCTCCCCTCCCCTTCCCAAGCGGCTTCATTAACATTGGAATTTCCTGAGGCAGAGGGTGAACTGCTCTGGTCTTTTCCTAACCCATTCTCCTGGCCTAAGAGAAGCAGCTACAAAAAACCCAGGGACCAAAAATCCTTCCCTAATTCAACTAAAAACACAGAACCAGCTCCAGCTAAGCATATCTGATCCACAGTCTTGGGCTTTCATCCCTACAGGGAACAAGGTGGCTATTATAATGCAAAGGCATTCCTGATAGGGATCTGACTGTAATTGTTTTAGCTGATTAATGGAAAGACAAGTTTCCCAGGTCGGATATCTCTGCATATTCAAATGAGCCCTCACTGACCCACAACAGGGAACTGAGGGCTAAAACTCCCCCCAGACCACCTAGCCTCCTGCCTTAGGGGTCTAAGGAGGGTGACATTTACCAATCTGTATAGGTACTTGCATTGGGGGCCTAAGGTACAGCTTCAGAGCCCACCCACCAAGGTGCTTTAGAAATAGAGACACACCTACCTCACCGACACTTGGGGGAAGCCTGTCAGCATCCTGCCCTCCCAGAGTGTGAACCCCTGCTGCTGCTAGAATCTGGTGCTCACAGCTATCACCACTACTTCTCTAGGTGGATAGGTGACAGTCTGTACCACACACTTGATGACTGAAAATCAGATTCTACTCAAGAATGGTGAATGGACTCAGGCTTATATACCTGATAACAGCCCAGACCAGCTGATAATAGGACATAAGTGACTCAAGGGCTACAACAATCAAGACAGCACAATCTAGTAGCCCATCTATGTATATTGAAAGAAAACAAAAAAAGATAAGACTCAGTGAGCAAATACAGAATAAATCACTATAATATCTTACTGATGGCTTGGAGAAAACAGTTGATATCAAACCACATAAACAAGCAGACCATGATTGCTTCTACAACTCCCCAAACTTAAGAATCAAAATCTTTCCCAAATGAAGATACAATCCTGGAATTGCCAGATACAGAATATAAAAAACTAATTTACAGAATGCTTCAAGACATCAGGGATGACCACAGAAATGAAATAAGGCAATCTGCAGAAAAAGCCAAGGAACACACTGATAAAATAGTTGAAGAACTCAAAAAGATTATTCAAGAACATAGTGGAAAAATTAATAAGTTGCAAGAATCCATACAGAGACAGCATTCAGAAATCCAAAAGATTAACAATAAAATTACAGAATTAAACAACGCAATAGGAAGTAAGAGGAGCAGACTCGAGCAGTTAGAATGCAGACTGGGAGATCTAGAGGACCAGGGAATGACACCAATATAGCTGAAAAAAAAATCAGATAAAAGAATTAAAAAAAATGAAGAAACCCTAAGAATCATGTGGGACTCTATCAAGAAGAATAACTTGCTTGTGATTGGAGTCCCAGAACAGGGAGGGATATCAGAAAACACAGACAGAATAGTTGAAGATCTGTTGACAGAAAACTTCCCTGACACCATGAAAGACGAAAGGATATCTATCCAAATGCTCATCGAACCCCATTTAAGATTGATCCAAAAAGAAAATCACCAAGACATATTATCATCAAACTTGCCAAAACCAAAGATAAAGAGAGAATTTTAAAAGCAGCCAGGGATAAAAGAAAGGTCTCCTACAAAGGAGAATCAATAAGTTCAGACTGCTCAGCAGAAACCATGCAGGCAAGAAGGCAATGGGATGACGTATATAGAGCACTGAAGGAGAAAAACTGCCAGCCAACGATCATATATCCAGCAAAACTCTCTCTGAAATATGAAGGCAAAATTAAGACATTAACAGATAAACACAAGCTTAGAGAATTTGCAAAAACCAAACCAAAGCTACAAGAAATACTAAAGGAAATTGGTCAGAAAACCAATAATATCAGATACCAGCACGTCACAAGGTCACAGAATGAGCATCCTGATATCAACTCAAATAGGGAAATCACAAAAACAAATTAAGATTAATTAAAAAAAAAAAAGCTCAAAACAGGGAATCATTGAAGTCAATATGTAAAAGATCACAATAATCAAAAAGAGGGACTAAATACAGGTGGCATAGAACTGCCATATGGAGAGAGATACAAGGTGACATAGGACAATACAAGTTAGGTTTTTACTTAGAAAAATAGGGGTAAATATTAAGGTAACCACAAAGAGGTACAACAACTTCATAACGCAAAATAAAAACCAAGAAAAACAAAAACACTCAGCAAACATAAAGTCAAATACTATGAAAATGAAGAACACACAATTTACAAAAAAAAAGTCTCAGAACAAAAAAGTAAGTGGAAAAATGCAATTGTCAACAACACACACAAAAAGGCATCAAAATGACAGCATTAAACACATATTTATCTATAATTACGCTGAATGTAAATGGACTAAACGCACCAATAAATGAGACAGAGAGTCTCAGACTGGATAAAGAAACATGATCCGTCTATATGCTGCCTACAAGAGATACACCTTAGACTTAGAGACACAAACAAACTAAAACTCAAAGGATGGAAAAAAATATATCAAGCAAACAATAAGCAAAAAAGAGCAGGAGTAGCAATATTAATTTCTGACAAAATAGACTTTAAAGTTAAATCCACCACAAAGGATAAAGATGGACACTACATAATGATAAAAGGGACAATTGACTAGGAAGATATAACCATATTAAATATTTATGCACGTAAAGACAGGGCTGCAAGATACATAAATCAAATTTTAACAGAACTGAAAAGTGAGATAGACACCTCCACAATTATAGTAGGAGACTTCAACACACCACTTTCGGAGAAGGACAGGACATCCAGTAAGAAGCTCAATAGAGACATGAAAAACCTAATTGCTACAATCAACCAACTTGACCTCATTGACTTATACAGAACACTGCACCCAACTGCTGCAAAGCATACTTTTTTTTCTAGCACACATGGAACATTCTCTTGAATAGACCACATATTAGGTCATAGAACAAACTTTTGCAGAGTCCAAAACATTGAAATATTACAAAGCATCTTCTCAGACCACAAGGCCATAAAAGTGGAAATCAATAACAGAAAAATTAGGGAAAAGAAGTCAAATATTTGGAAACTGAACAATACCCTGCAGAAAAAAGATTGGGTTATAGAAGACATTGAGGAGGGAATAAAGAAATACATAGAATGCAATGAGAATGAAAACACTTCCTATCAAAACCTCTGGGACACAGCAAAAGCAGTGCTCAGAGGTCAATTTATATTGATAAATGCACACATACAAAAAGAAGAAAGAGCCAAAATCAGAGAACTGTCCCTACAACTTGAACAAATAGAAAGTGAGCAACAAAAGAATCCATCAGGCACCAGAAGAAAACAAATAATAAAAATTAGAGCTGAACTAAATGAATTAAAAAAAAAAAAAAGTAATTAGAGAACAGAAAAACAATTGAAAGACTTAACAAAGCCAAAAGCTGGTTCTTTGAAAAAATTAACAAAATTGATAAACCTTTGGCCCGACTGACTAAAGAAATACAGGAAACGAAACAAATAACCCGAGTAAGAAATGAGATGGGCCACATCACAACAGACCCAACTGAAATTAAAAGAATCATATCAGATTATCACGAAAAATTGTACTCTAACAAATTTGCAAACCGAGAAGAAATGGGTGAATTCCTAGAAAAACACTACCTACCTAAACTAACACAATCAGAAGTAGAACAACTAAATAGACCCATAACAAAAAAAGAGATTGAAAATGTAATCAAAAAGCTCCCAACAAAAAAGCCCTGGCCCGGATGGCTTTACTGCAGAGTTCTACCAAACTTTCAGAGAAGAGTTAACACCGCTACTACTAAAGGTATTTCAAAGCATAGAAAATGACGGAATACTGCCTAACTCCTTCTATGAAGCCACCATATCCCTGATACCAAAACCAAGTAAAGACATCACAAAAAAAGAAAATTACAGACCTATATCCCTCACGAACATAGATGCAAAAATCCTCAACAAAATTCTAGCCAAGAGAATTCAACAACATATCAAAAAAATAATCTACCACGACCAAATGGGATTTATACCAGGTATGCAAGGATGGTTTAATATTAGAAAAACTATTAATGTAATCCACCATATAAATAAAACAAAAGACAAAAACCACATGATCTTATCAATTGATGCAGAAAAGGCATTTGACAAAGTCCAACACCCATTCATGATAAAAACTCTCAGCAAAATAGGAATTGAAGAAAAATTCCTCAGCATAATAAAAGGCATCTTTTTTTTTTTATACAAAGCCAACAGCCAACATCACTCTAAATGGAGAGAGCCTGAAAGCATTTCCCTTAAGAATGGGAACCAGACAATGATGCCCTTTATCACCACTCTTATTCAACATTGTGCTAGAGCTCCTAGCATAGAGCAATTAGGCTAGACAAAGAAATAAAGGACATCCGGATTGGCAAGGAGGAAGTAAAATTATCTCTATTTGCAGAAGACATGATCTTATACACAGAAAATCCTAAGGAATCCTCCAGAAAACTACTGAAACTAATAGAAGAGTTTGGCAGAGTCGCAGGTTATAAGATAAACATACAAAAATCACTTGGATTCCTCTACGTCAACAAAAAGAACACCGAAGAGGAAATAACCAAATCAATACCATTCACAGTAGCCTCCAAGAAGATAAAATACTTAGGAATAAATCTTACCAAAGATGTAAAATACCTATATGAAGAAAACTACAAAGTACTACCGCAAGAAACTAAAAAGGACCTACTTAAGTGGAAAAACATACCTTGCTCATGGATAGGAAGACTTAACATAGTAAAAATGTCTATTCTACCAAAAGCCATCTATACATACAATGCACTTCCGATCCAAATTCCAATGTCATTTTTTAATGTGATGGAGAAACAAATCACCAACTTCACAGGGAAGGGGAAGAAGCCTCGGATAAGTAAAGCATTACTGAAAAAGAACAAGAAAGTAGGAGGCCTCACTCTACCTGATTTCAGAACCTATTATACAGCCACAGTAGTCAAAACAGCCTGGTACTGGTACAACAACAGGCACATAGACCAGTGCAACAGAATTGAGAACCCAGATAGAAATCCATCCACATATGAGAAGCTGATATTTGATAAAGGCCCAGTGTCAGTTAATTGGGGAAAAGATAGTCTTTTTAACAAATGATGCTGGCATAACTGGATATCCATTTGCAAAAAAATGAAACAGGACCCATACCTCACACCATGCAGAAAAACTAACTCCCAGTGGATCAAAGACCTAAACATAAAGACTAAAACGATAAAGATCATGGAAGAAAAAATTGGGACAACTCTAGGAGCCCTAACACAAGGCATAAACAGAATACAAAACATTTCCAAAAATGACGAAGAGAAACCAGATAACTGGGAGCTCCTAAAAATCAAACACCTATGCTCATCTAAAGACTTCACCAAAAGAGTAAAAAGACCACCTACAGACTGGGAAAGAATTTTCAGCTATGACATCTCTGACCAGCGCCTGATCTCTAAAATCTAAATGATTCTGTCAAAACTCAACCACAAAAAGACAAACAACCCAATCAAGAAGTGCGCAAAGGATATGAACACACACTTCACTAAAGAAGATATTCAGGCTGCTAACAGATACATGAGAGAATGCTCTCGATCATTAGCCATTAGAGAAATGCAAATTAAAACTACGATGAGATTCCATCTCACTCCAACAAGGCTGGCATTAATCCAAAAAACACAAAATAATAAATGTTGGAGAGGCTGTGGAGAGATTGGAACTCTTATACACTGCTGGTGGGAATGTAAAATGGTACAACCACTTTGGAAATCTATCTGGCGTTTTCTTAAAAACTTAGAAATAGAACTACCATACAACCCAGAAATCCTACTCCTTGGAATATACCCTAGAGAAAGAAGAACCTTCACACGAACAGATATATGCACACCCATGTTTATTGCAGCTCTGTTTACAATAGCAAGAAGCTGGAAGCAACCAAAGTGTACATCAACGGATGAATGGATATATTCACACAATGGAATACTACGCATTGATAAAGAACAGTGACGAATCTGTGAAACATTTCATACCATGGAGGAACCTGGAAGGCATTATGCTGAGCGAAATTAGTCAGAGGCAAAAGGGCAAATATTGTATAAGACCACTATTACAAGATCTTGAGAAATAGTATAAACTGAGAAGAACACATACTTTTGTGGTTATGAAAGGGGGAGGGAGGAAGGGTGGGAGAGGGTTATTTACTGATTAGTTAGTAGATAGGAACTACTTTGGGTGAAGAGGAGGTCAATTCTCAATACACGGAAGGTCAGATCAACTGGACTGGACCAAAACCAAAGAAGTTTCCGGGATAAACTGAATGCCTCAAAGGTCAGCAGAGCAAGGGCGGGGGTTTGGGGACTATGGCTTAAGGGGACTTCTAAGTCAATTGGCAAAATAATTCTATTATGAAAACATTCTGCATCCCAATTTGAAATGTGGCATCTGGGGTCTTAAATGCTAACAAGCGGCCATGTAAGATGCATCAATCGGTCTCAACCCACCTGGATCAAAGGAGAATGTAGAACACCAAGGTCACACAATGACTATGAGCCCAAGAAACAGAAAGGGCCACATGAACCAGAGACTTACATCATCCTGAGACCAGAAGAACTAGATGGTGCCCAGCCACAACTGATGACTGCCCTGACAGGGAGCACAACATAGAACCCCTGAGGGAGCAGGAGATCAGTGGGATGCAGACCCCAAACCCTCATAAGAAGACCAGACTTAATTGTCTGACTGAGACTAGAGGAATCCCCGCGGTCACATTCCCCAAACCTTCTGTTGGCCCAGGACAGGTACCATTCCCGAAGACAACTCATCAGACATGGAAGGGACTGGACAATGGATTGGAGAGAGATGCTGATGAAGAGTGAGCTACTTGTATCAGGTGGACACTTGAGACTGTGTTGGCATCTCCTGTCTGGAGGGGAGATAGGAGGGTAGAGAGGGTTAGAAACTGGCAAAATTGTCAAGAAAGGAGAGACTGGAAGGGCTGACTCATTAGGAGGAGAGTAAGTGGGAATACGGAGTAAGGTGTATATAAGCTTAGATGTGACAGACTGACTTGATTTGTAAACATTCACTTAAAGCTCAATAAAAATTATTAAAAAAAAAGAGAACAATGGTATAATGTATTGCTTAAACTTGGGAAAGGTGTGCATAAGGGTTGTATCATTTCACCATACTTATTTAATCTGAATGCTGAGCAAATAATTCATGAAGCTAGACTACATGAAGACGAGAGCAGCACCAGATTTTGGGGAAGATTCATTAAACCTGCAATATTCAGATGACATCACCTTGCTCTTTGAAAGCGAAGAATACCTGGAGGACTTACTGATGAAGAACAAAGACCGCAGCCATCAGTATGGATTACACCTCAACATAAAGAAAACAAAAATCGTCACAACTGGACCAGTAAGAAACATCACAATAAATAGAGAAAGGGTTGACTATTCAAAGATTTCATTTAACCCGGATTCACAACCAATGCCTCTGAAAGCATTAGTCAAGAACTAAATGTATTGCATTGGGCAAATCTGTTGCAAAAATCTCTTTAAGGTATTGAAAAGCAAACATGTCACTTTGATGACTAAGGTGCTTTTGACCCAAGTCATGATGTTTTCATTTACCTCATATGCAAGCCCCCCATACATCTGTCATTTTGTCATACTGTGGGGGCTTGCTTGTTGTTGTGATGCTGGAAGCTATGCTGCAGGTATTCGGGTCATCAGTTTCTGCAGAGCTCCCAGACTAAGACAAACTAGGAAAAAGGATCTGGTGGTCTACTTCTGAAGAAAATTAGCCAGTAAAAACCAGACGAATAGGAGCACAACATTGTCTGGTATGGTGCCAGAAGATGAGTCCCTCAGGTTGGAAGTTACTCAAACCATTACTGGAGAAGAGCTGCCTCCTCAAAGCAGAGTTGACTGTAATGACATGGATGGAGTCAAGCTTTCAGGACCCTCATTTGCTGATGTGTCACGACTCTAAAAAGAAACAGCTACAAATATCCATTAATAACTGGAATGTAGAATGTATGAAGTATGAATCCAGGATAATAGGAAATCAGCAAAAATGAAACAGAACACACAAACATCATTATTTTAGAAATTAGAAAGCTGAAATAATCTGGTATTGGCCCTTTTGAATCAGATAATCATATGGTCTACTACGCCAAGAATGACAAATTGAAGAGGCATGGTGTTGCATTCATTGTTGAAAAGAAATTTAAAGATCTATTCTGAAATACAATGCTATCAGTGATAGGATAATATCTATCTGCCTACAAGGAAGACCAGTAAACACAACTGTTATTCAAATTTCCCCTCCAACCATTAAGGCCAAAGATGAAGAAATTGAAGATTTTTGTCAACTTCTGCGGTCTGAATTTAAATGAACATATAATCAGGGTGAATGTGTAATTACTGGTGATTGGAACGTGAATGTTGGAAACAAAGAAGGAGAATCAGTAGTTGGAGATATGCCTTGTTGATCGAAATGACGTCAGAGATACCATAACAGGATTTTGCAAGACCAAAGAATACTTCCTGGCAAATACCTTTTTTCAACAACGTTAATGGTGACTATACACTTTGGACTCACCTGATGGAATACAGGAAAAAAATTGACTTACATTTGTGGAAAGAGATGATGGAAAACAGTATCAGAAGTCAGAACAAGGCCAGGGGCCTGCTGTGGAACAGATCATCAATTGCTCATATGCAGTTTCAAATTGAAACTGAAGAAAATTAGAACAAACCTAAGAGAGCTGAAGTACGACCTTGAGAATATTCTACCTAAATATAGAGACCATCTCAAGAATGGATTTGACACATTCAACACTGATGACTTCAAGAACATCATGTATAAAAAAGCAATTAAGTCATTAAAAAGACAGGAAAGAAAGAAAAGACCAAAACGGATGTCAGAAGAGACTTTGAAACTTGCTCCTAAAACTAGAGTAGCTAAAGTGAAAGGAAGAAATGATGAAGAAAAAGAGCTGAAAGAAGATTTCAAAAGGCAGTTCAGGAAGATAAAGTATTATAATGGCATATGCAAAGTCTTGGAGTTAGAAAACCAAGAAGGGAAAAAACACACCCAGTATTCCTCAAGTTGAAAGAACTGAAGAGGAAATGCAAGCCTACCGTTGGTATATTGAAGAATTCTATGAGTAAAATACTGAACTACTTCGGAAACATCATAATACAGTTGAAAGGAATACACAGAGACACCATACCGAAAATAATTGGTTGACGAACAATCATTTCAGGAGGCAGCATATGATCAAGAATCGATAGTACTGAAGGAAGAGGTTGAAGCTTCACTGAACACATTGGTGAAAAACAAGGCTCCAAGAATTGACTGAATAACAATTGAGATGTTTCAACAAATGGATGCAGCACTGGAAGTGCTCATTTGTTTATGCCAAGTAATTTGGAAGACAGCTACCTGGCCAACCAATTGGAAGAGATCCTTTTTTTTGCCTTTACCAAAGAAAAATGATCCAACTGTTTACAAAAATTATCAAGCAGTATCATTATTAATATCATTAATGATATTAATCATTTTTTTATCATTAATATCACATGCAAGTAAAATTTTACTGAAGATCATTCAAAAGTAATTCCTCCAATAAATCATCAGGAAATTCTAGAAATTCAAGCCAGATTCAGAAGAGGATGTGGAATGAGGGATATTATTGTTCATGTCAGATGGATCCTGGCTGAAAGCAGAGAATACTAGAAAAAAAAAAAAAAAAAAACACCCAGTGCTGCCGAGTGGATTCTGACTCATAGCGACCTGCAGGACAGAGTAGAACTGCCCCATACAATTTCCAAGGAGCGCCTGGTGGATTTGAACTGCCAAACCTTTGGTTAGCAGCTGTAGCACTTAACCACGTGTTTTATTGACTATGCAAGGTTATTTGACTGTGTGCATCATAACAAATTATGGATAACATTGTGAGGAATGAACCTTCCAGAACACTCAATTGTGCTTATAAGGACCCTGTATATAGAACAATAGGTAATTGTTAGAACAGAACAAGGGGATACTGTTGAAAGTCAGGAAAGCTATGTATCAGGGTTGCATCCTTTCACCATCTTTATTCGATCTGTATGCTGAACAAATAATCTGAAAAGCTACAGTATATGAAGAAAAATAAGGCATATGGATTGGAGGAAGACTCATTAACAACCTGCCTTATGGCACAATCTTGCTTGCTGTGAGTGAAAAGGACAGGAAGCACTTACTGATGAAGACCAGAGACCCTACCCAGCCTTCAGTAGGGATTATACCTCAATTTTAAGAAAACAAAAATCCTCACAAATGGACCAATAAGCAACATCATGATAAAAGGCTTGAAGTTGTCAAGGATTTCATTTTACTTGGATACACAATCAACATCCATGGAAGCAGCAGTCAAGAAATCAAAGGATGCATTGCATGGGGAAATTTTGCTGCAAAAGACCTCTTTAAAGTGGTCTTTTGCAGCAAATTTAAAAAGCAAAATGTCACTTTGAAAAATAAGGTGCGCCTGACCCAAGCCATGGTGTTTTTAATGGCCTCATGTGCATGCGAAAGCTGGGCCATGAATAAGATAGACCAAAGAAGAATTGATGCCTTTGAATTGTAGTGTTGGCAAAGAATATTGAATATACCATGGGCTGTCAAAAGAACAAACAAATCTGTCTTGGAAGTAATACAGCCAGAATGCTCCTTCGAAGTGAAGATGATAAGACTTTGTCTCACATACTTTGGACATGTTTTCAGGAGGGACCAGTCCCTGGAGAAAGACATCATGCTTGGTAAAATGGAGGGTCAGTGTAAAAGAGGAAGACCCTCAACGAGATGAATTGACACAGTGTCTGCAACAACTGACTCAAGCATAGCAATGATCTTGAGTTGGCACAGGACTGGGCAGTGTACCTTTCTGTTGTTTGTAGGGTTGCTATGGGTTGGAACCAACTCAACGGCACCTAACAACAATAACAACATACGCACAGGAAAGGTGGACAAAGAATAAGGAAGACAAAAGAAAAATTGATGCCTTTGAATTATGGTAATTATGAAGAATATTGAATATACCACGAACTGCCAGAAGAATGAACAAATCTCTCTTGGTTGAGGTACAGCCAGAATGCTCCTTAGAAGCAACAATGGCAAAACTTCATCTCACGCACTTTGCTCATGTTCTCAGGAGGGACCAGAAACTGGAGAAGGATATCGTGCTTGGTCAAGTAGCGGATCAGGAAAAGAGAGGAAAACTCTCAATGAGATCAACTGACTTAGTGTCTTCAATGATGGTCTCAAGCATAAGAACAATTGCTATGATGGTAAAGGACCAGACAGTGTTTCTTTCTGTTGCACATATGGTTGCTAATGCCTAACCACACCTAACAACAACGGGCACCTAACAACAACAGGGACACCATGACTAAGTAGCCAACACCATAAGTTCATAAGGGTCAGACTATTCTGATTACTGTTTTGACCCTTCTGTCCATTACAGGAACCATACCCATCTGTCTTTGTTGATTCAGTGCCACCACTTGGCCCCTACAATCCCAGAGTCCAATCCACCCCATTGTGTTTAGGTGTCTTAATTCAGTTTCCCCTGTAAAATCTGAGTTACGTAAAATACCTAACACAGTAGTCTTCAAGGATGCTGGGATTTCCTCCACAAAATTTTTCCTTACCATTGTTGTAAAAGGCATGTCCTCTGGGCTCTCCATGGGTGAATCTGTGGGTGCAAACTGATAAATCTAGTCTAACATGTCAATTTCCCTAAAGCTTTTGTTACCTCATTCTACAGTATAATAGGGCGAGTCTGGCATTTCAACTTCATTTGGTGTAGATCATCCCTTAACCCATGCTTCATTGAACCAACCAAATTAGCTGTTAGATTCTTTTCTAATCTCTTGTGCTGAAACATTGAATTAATAATCTGTGCTTAGTGGGCCCATATCAATAAAATCAGACTGATACAATTTTTTTTTTTTTTTTGTACAATTAAAGCAAAGTTTTATTGAAGGGATAGAGTGATCTGGATTGGGCAACATTTTGTGAGGATTCACTAAAGTACTCCAACAAAAGGAATTTTTCACAGAGTTTAAATACAGAAAATGGAGGAATTTACAAGGAAAAAGTTCTGATGGACATTTACAAAATTATGATTTAACAGGTACCAGACAATTGCAAGATCCCTTAAGCATTGTTTTGTTAATCATGAAATCTGGATCAGTTAACTTGTTAATCTGTGGATGTTTGGGGCTTAGGCCTGAGTGAGTATCCTTTCTGAGAGCATGCTGTGAGAGGGGAGCTCTCAGGCTTCCTGAGGTATTCTGGCTAGCTGACTTTTTTTTTTTTTTTTAATAACTTTTATTAAGCTTCAAGTGAACGTTTACAAATCCAATCAGTCTGTCACATATAAGTTTACATACATCTCACTCCCTACTCCCACTTGCTCTCCCCCTCTTGAGTCAGCCCTTTCAGTCTCTCCTTTCTTGACAATTTTGCCGGCTTCCTTCTCTCTCTATCCTCCCATCCCCCCTCCAGACAAGAGTTGCCAACACAATCTCAAGTGTCCACCTGATATAATTAGCTCACTCTTCATCAGCGTCTCTCTCCCACCTGCTGACAAGTCCCTTTCAGGTCTGATGAGTTGTCTTCGGGGATGGTTCCTGTCCTGTGTCAACTGAAGGTCTGGGGAGCATGGCCGCCGGGATTCCTCCAGTCTCAGTCAGACCGTTAAGTTTGGTCTTTTTATGAGAATTTGGGGTCTGTATCCCACTGATCTCCTGCTCCCTCAGGGGTCCTCTGCTGTGCTCCCTGTCAGGGCAGTCATTGATTGTGGCCGGGCACCAACTAGTTCTTCTGGTCTCAGGATGATGTAGGTCTCTTGTTCATGTGGCCCTTTCTGTCTCTTGGGCTCTTAGTTGTCGTGTGGCCTTGGTGTTCTTCATTTTCCTTTGCTCCAGGTGGGTTGAGACCAATTGCTGCATCTTAGATGGCCGCTTGTTAGCATTTAAGACCCCAGACGCCACATTTCAAAGTGGGATGCAGGATGATTTCATAATAGAATTATTTTGCCAATTGACTTAGAAGTCCCCGCAAACCATGTTTCCCAGACCCCCGCACTTGCTCCCCTGACCTTTGAAGCATTCGTTTTATCCCGGAAACTTCTTTGCTTTTGGTCCAGTCCAATTGAGCTGACCTTCCATGTATTGAGTGTTGTCTTTCCCTTCACCTAAAGCAGTTCTTATCTACTGATTAATCAATAAAAAACCCTCTCCCACCCTCCCTCCCTCCCCCCCTCGTAACCACAAAAGTATGTGTTCTTCTCAGGTTTACTATTTCTCAAGATCTTATAATAGTGCTCTTATACAATATTTGTCCTTTTGCCTCTGACTAATTTCGCTCAGCATAATGCCTTCCAGGTTCCTCCCTGTTATGAAATGTTTCAGAGATTCGTCACTGTTCTTTATCGATGCGTAGTATTCCATTGTGTGAATATACCAATATTTATTTAACCATTCATCCGTTGATGGAAACCTTGGTTGCTTCCAACTTTTTGCTATTGTAAACAGAGCTGCAATAAACATGGGTGTGCATATATCTGTTTGTATGAAGGCTCTTGTATCTCTAGGGTATATTCCTAGGAGTGGGATTTCTGGGTTGTATGGTAGTACTATTTCTAACTGTTTAAGATAACGCCAGATAGATTTCCAAAGTGGTTGTACCATTTTACATTCCTACCAGCAGTGTATGAGAGTTCCAATCTCTCCGCAGCCTCTCCAACATTTATTATTTTGTGTTTTTTGGATTAATGCCAGCCTTGCTGGTGTGAGATGGAATCTCATCGTAGTTTAAATTTGCATTTCTCTAATGGCTAATGATCGAGAGCATTTTCTCATGTATCTGTTGGCTGCCTGAATATCTTCTGTAGTGAAATGTGTGTTCATATCCTTTGCCCACTTCTTGATTGGGTTGTTTGTCTTTTTGTGGTTGAGTTTTGACAGAATCATGTAGATTTTGGAGATCAGGCGCTGGTCGGAGATGTCATAGCTGAAAATTCTTTCCCAGTCTGTAGGTGGTCTTTTTACTCTTTTGGAGAAGTCTCTAGATGAGCATAGGTGTTTGATTTTTAGGAGCTCCCAGTTATCGGGTTTCTCTTCATCATTTTTGGTAATGTTTTGTATTCTGTTTATACCTTGTATTAGGGCTCCTAGGGTTGTCCCAATTTTTTCTTCCATGATCTTTATCGTTTTAGTCTTTATGTTTAGGTCTTTGATCCACTTGGAGTTAGTTTTTGTGCATGGTGTGAGGTATGGGTCCTGTTTCATTTTTTTGCAAATGGATATCCAGTTATGCCAGCACCATTTGTTAAAAAGGCTATCTTTTCCCCAGTTAATTCACACTGGTCCTTTGTCAAATATCAGCTGCTCATACGTGGACGGATCTATGTCTGGGTTCTCAATTCTGTTCCATTGGTCTATGTGCCTGTTGTTGTACCAATACCAGGCTGTTTTGACTACTGTGGCTGTATAATAGGTTCTGAAGTCACGTAAGGTGAGGCCTCCCACTTTCTTCTTCTTTTTCAGTAGTGCTTTGCTTATCCGGGGCTTCTTTCCCTTCCATATGAAATTGGTGATTTGTTTCTCTATCCCCTTAAAATATGACATTGGAATTTGGATCGGAAGTGCGTTAAATGTATAGATGGCTTTTGGTAGAATAGACAGTTTTACTATGTTAAGTCTTCCTATCCATGAGCAGGGTATGTTTTTCCACTTAAGTATGTCCTTTTGAATTTCTTGTAGTAGAGCTTTGTAGTTTTCTTTGTATAGGTCTTTTACATCCTTGGTAAGATTTATTCCTAAGTATCTGATCTTCTTGGGGGCTACTGTGAATGGTATTGATTTGGTTATTTCCTCTTCGGTGTTCTTTTTGTTGATGTAGAGGAATCCAAGTGATTTTTGTATGTTTATTTTATATCCTGAGACTCTGCCAAACTCTTCTATTAGTTTCAGTAGTTTTCTGGAGGATTCCTTAGGGTTTTCTGTGTATATAATCATGTCATCTGCAAATAGTGATAACTTTACTTCTTCCTTGCCAATCCGGATACCTTTTATTTCTTTGTCTAGCCTAATTGCCCTGGCTAGGACTTCCTACACGATGTTGAATAAGAGCGGTGATAAAGGGCATCCTTGTCTGGTTCCCGTTCTCAAGGGAAATGCTTTCAGGTTCTCTCCATTTAGAGTGATATTGGCTCTTGGCTTTGTGTAGATGCCCTTTATTATGTTGAAGAATTTTCCTTCAATTCCTATTTTGGTGAGAGTTTTTATCATGAATGGGTGTTCGACTTTGTCAAATGCCTTTTCTGCATCAATTGATAAGATCATGTGGTTTTTGTCTTTTGTTTTATTTATGTGATGGATTACATTAATGGTTTTTCTGATATTAAACCAGCCTTGCATACCTGGTATAAATCCCACTTGATCAGGGTGAATTATTTTTTTGATGTGTTGTTGGATTCTATTGGCTAGAATTTTGTTGAGGATTTTTGCATCAATGTTCATGAGGGATATAGGTCTATAATTTTCTTTTTTTGTAATGTCTTTACCTGGTTTTGGTATCAGGGAGATGGTGGCTTCATAGAATGAGTTGGGTAGTATTCCGTCATTTTCTATGCTTTGGAATACCTTTAGTAGTAGTGGTGTTAACTCTTCTCTGAAAGTTTGGTAGAACTCTGCAGTGAAGCCGTCCGGGCCAGGGCTTTTTTTTTTGTGAGTTTTTTGATTACCGTTTCAATCTCTTTTTTTCTTATGGGTCTATTTAGTTGTTCTACTTCTGAATGTGTTAGTTTAGGTAGGTAGTGTTTTTCCAGGAATTCATCCATTTCTTCTAGGTTTTCAAATTTGTTAGAGTACAATTTTTCATAATAATCTGAAATGATTCTTTTAATTTCATTTGGTTCTGTTGTGATGTGGTCCTTCTCGTTTCTTATTCGGGTTATTTGTTTCCTTTCCTGTATTTCTTTAGTCAGTCTAGCCAATGGTTTATCAATTTTGTTAATTTTTTCAAAGAACCAGCTTTTGGCTTTGTGAATTCTTTCAATTGTTTTTCTGTTCTCTAATTCATTTAGTTCAGCTCTAATTTTTATTATTTGTTTTCTTCTGGTGCCTGATGGATTCTTTTGTTGCTCAGTTTCTATTTGTTCAAGTTGTAGGGACAGTTCTCTGCTTTTGGCTCTTTCTTCTTTTTGTACGTGTGCATTTATTGATATAAATTGGCCTCTGAGCACTGCTTTTGCTGTGTCCCAGAGATTTTGATAGGAAGTATTTTCATTCTCGTTGCTTTCTATGAATTTCCTTATTCCCTCCTTGATGTCTTCTATAACCCAGTCTTTTTTCAGGAGGGTGCTGTTCATTTTCCAAGTATTTGATTTCTTTTCTCTAGTTTTTCTGTTATTGATCTCTAGTTTTATTGCCTTGTGGTCTGAGAAGATGCTTTGTAATATTTCAATGTTTTGGACTCTGCAAAGTTTTGTTTTATGACCTAATATGTGGTCTATTCTAGAGAATGTTCCATGTGCGCTAGAAAAAAAAGTATATTTTGCAGCAGTTGGGTGGAGAGTTCTGTATAAGTCAATGAGGTCAAGTTGGTTGATTGTTGTAATTAGATCTTCCGTGTCTCTGTTGAGCTTCTTACTGGATGTCCTGTCCTTCTCCGAAAGTGGTGTGTTGAAGTCTCCTACTATAAATGTGGAGGTACCTATCTCGCTTTTCAATTCTGTTAAAATTTGATTTATGTATCTTGCAGCCCTGTCATTGGGTGCATAAATATTTAATATGGTTATGTCTTCCTGATCAATTGTCCCTTTTATCATTATATAGTGTCCTTCTTTATCTTTTGTGGTGGATTTAAGTCTAAAGTCTATTTTGTCAGAAATTAATATTGCTACTCCTCTTCTTTTTTGCTTATTGTTTGCTTGATATACTTTTTTCCATCCTTTGAGTTTTAGTTTGTTTGTGTCTCTAAGTCTAAGGTGTGTCTCTTGTAGGCAGCATATAGATGGATCGTGTTTCTTTATCCAGTCTGTGACTCTCTGTCTCTTTATTGGTGCATTTAGTCCATTTACATTCAGCGTAATTATAGATAAATAAGTTTTTAGTGCTGTCATTTTGATGCCTTTTTATGTGTGTTGTTGACAATTTCATTTTTCCACATACTTTTTTTGTGCTGAGGTGTTTTTCTTAGTAAATTGTGAGATCCTCATTTTCATAGTGCTTGACTTTATTTTAGTTGAGTCGTTACGTTTTTCTTGGTTTTTATCTTGAGTTATAGAGTTGTTATACCTTTTTGTGGTTACCTTATTATTTACCCCTATTTTTCTAAGTAAAAACCTAACTTGTATTGTTCTATATCGCCTTGTATCACTCTCCATATGGCAGTTCAATGCCTCCTGTATTTAGTCCCTCTTTTTGATTATTGTGATCTTTTACCTATTGACTTCCATGATTCCCTGTTATGTGTATTGTTTTTTTTAATTAATCTTAATTTGTTTGTTTTTGTGATTTCCCTATTTGAGTTGATATCAGGACGTTCTGTTTTGTGACCTTGTGTTGTGCTGATATCTGATATTATTGGTTCTCTGACCAAACAATATCCTTCAGTATTTCTTGTAGCTTTGGTTTGGTTTTTGCAAATTCTCTAAACTTGTGTTTGTCTGTAAATATCTTAATTTCTCCTTCATATTTCAGAGAGAGTTTTGCTGGATGTATGATCCTTGGCTGGCAGTTTTTCTCCTTCAGTGTTCTGTATATGTCGTCCCATTCCCTTCTTGCCTGCATGGTTTCTGCTGAGTAGTCAGAACATATTCTTATTGATTCTCCCTTGAAGGAAACTTTTCTTTTCTCCCTGGCTGCTTTTAAAGTTTTCTGTTTATCTTTGGTTTTGGTGAGTTTGATGATAATATGTCTTGGTGTTTTTCTTTTTGTATCAATCGTAAATGGGGTTCGATGAGCATCTTGGATAGATATCCTTTTGTCTTTCATGATGTCAGGGAAGTTTTCTGTCAGGAGTTCTTCAACTATTTTCTCTGTGTTTTCTGTCCCCCCTCCCTGTTCTGGGACTCCAATCACCCGCAGGTTATCCTTCTTGATAGAGTCCCACATAATTCTTAGGGTTTCTTCATTTTTTTTAATTCTTTTATCTGATTTTTTTTCAGCTATGTTGGTGTCGATTCCCTGGTCCTCCAGATGTCCCTGTCTACATTCTAATTGCTCGAGTCTGCTCCTCTGACTTCCTAGTGCGTTGTCTAATTCTGTAATTTTATTGTTAATCTTTTGGATTTCTACATGTTGTCTCTCTATGGATTCTTGCAACTTATTAATTTTTCCAGTATGTTCTTGAATAATCTTTTTGAGTTCTTCAACTGTTTTATCAGTGTGTTCCTTGGCTTTTTCTGCAGTTATCCTAATTTCATTTGTGATATCATTAAGCATTCTGTAAATTAGTTTTTTATATTCTGTATCTGATAATTCCAAGATTGTATCTTCATTTGGGAAAGATTTTGATTCTTTTGTTTGGGGGGTTGGAGAAGCTGTCATGGTCTGCTTCTTTAAGTGGTTTGATATGGATTGTTGTCTCCGAGCCATCACTGGGAAACTAGTTTTTCCAGAAAATCCGCTAAAAAAAATGCAGTCAGATCCCTATCAGAGTTCTCCCTCTGGCTCAGGCTATTCAGATGTTAATGAAGCCACCTGGGGAGGGTGGGGGAGGGAACAGAGAGATAGGAGAGTAGCACCTCAGAATATAGCCAGAGTTGCTTGTCTTGCTTGGAATGACTATTATATCTGAGATTCCCGCGGGGCGCGTCGCCTATGTGTACTGGCTGTGTGGAGATTGCCCCCGGGGGGTCTGGCCCTCTGGAGTCACGGTCAGATCCTCTGCTTCCAGCCCTACGCCCAGCGTCAAGGCTCCCCTACTGGGACGGTGCACTCTGGACTCCAAAATCAGTGGCTGCCTCCCAGGGACTTCTCGTCCCTCCAGCCGTGTGGCCGTGCCGCACC
The DNA here is from genome assembly GCF_024166365.1 of Elephas maximus indicus. Classification (NCBI taxonomy): domain Eukaryota; kingdom Metazoa; phylum Chordata; class Mammalia; order Proboscidea; family Elephantidae; genus Elephas; species Elephas maximus. Next base: position 31,912,247 of record NC_064820.1, on the reverse strand, counting down.
CGAGAGCCAGTTGGGCCTCCTCCCGGGGTTAGTTCAGATGGGTGGAGCAGCTCCCCGTGCTTGTGCCGTGACCGAGTGTCCCGGCTGGGATGCTGTTCTCCCCGCTCCAATACCAGTCGCTGCCTCCCGGGGACTTCTCCTACCGGCTGCGTCCCACGCCTCCTGCTCGACCCGGCTGGTCCGCTTCCTGGGGTTAGTTCAGGGGGGTGGAGCAACTCTCCGTGTTTATGCTGTACCTGCGTCCAGTCCAAATCCCTGCGGGACGGTTCCCCGGCTCGGACGCTGCTCTTTCTGCTCCAAGACCAGTCACTGCCTCCCGGGGACTTCTCCTACTGGCTTCGTCCCACGCCGCCCGTGGAACCGGCTGGTCCCCCCCCGGGGTTAGTTCAGGGGGGTGGAGCAGGTCTCTGTGCTTGTGCCGTACCTGACTGGTACGCTGGCTCCAGGCTCTGGAAACAATCGCTGCTTCCCCGTATTAGTTTGTTCTCCGTCTCTAAATCTGTGTTTGTTGTTCAGGGTTCGTAGATTGTTATGTATGTGATCGATTCACTTGTTTTTCCATGTCTTTGTTGTAAGAGGGATCCGAGGTAGCGTCTGCCTAGTCCGCCATCTTGGCTCCGCCCTCCAGACTGATACAATTTTACCTTTCTTGCATCATTATCTCACACCCTTAATGGCTCTTTCCACACATATTGGATATATTAGAAAAATTAAGAAGTTGTTTTGGATTGTAGCATACCTTCTCCTTGGTCACACTTTGTACTTTACCTCTTTGGGTTTGTGAGGATTTAAGTCTAATTAAAAAACCCATTGTTGTTGAGTCAATTCTGATTCATAGCAACCCTATAGGACAGAGTACAACTGCCCCATAGAGTTTTCAAGGAGTGCCTAAACAATTCAAACTGTTGACCTTTTGGTTATCAGCCATAGCTCTTAACCACTATGCCACCAGGGTTTTCTAAGTCTGTCTAATTATAGATCCAAAAGCAAAAATGTTTAGTGAGGGTGGGTCCTGAGGACATTTGTTGTTGTTGTTAGGTGTGTCAAGTCGTTTCCAACTCGTAGCAACCCCATGTACAAAAGAGCAAAACACCACCTGGCCCCATGCCATCCTCACAATCACCGTTAAGCTTGAGCCCATTGGTCCAGTCACCATGTCAATCCATCTCATTGAGGGTCTTCCTCTTTTTCAATGACCCCTCATCCATCTACCAAGCATGATGTCCTTCTCCAGGGCCTGGTCCCTCCTGATAACATGTCATCCTTGCTTCTAATGAGCATTCTGGCTATACATCTTCCAAGACAGATTTGTTCATTCTTCAGTGAGTATTTAGCAATGTCTTATAAGGCATCTGCCTCCGGCAATGCACCAGGCAATGTCCCAGGTTTCATTCCAGGCAATATTTCAGAAAAAAGACTTTTCCAATGAATTGGTTTAATCTCATCAAATAGGTATGAAAGGGAGAATGGTTTTATTGGGGAGGCTCTCAAAGCTACAGAGTAATCTCTTCTGATGAGAGTAAGACAGCTTGCTGTGTTGGCAGGAGTGTTTCAATGGCATTTAGGGGCTCAGTGTCCCCAGCTTCCTGGTTATCTGCCATTATATCCTTATCCCAAGTTTTAGCACCATTTCTTCCCAATCAATGCTGTCACTTTAACTTCAGAAACCATTTGAGATTGAGAATTCAGTTGGCGTGTAATCCAGCCACTCTTAATGGTAAGGCTCTGGGTTTGGTTTTCAGGAATATCATCTTTATTACTACAAGAAATAAGGCTTTCTTTCAGGGCAGAAGTGGCAACATTCAGGTCTTTTACAAGGTGTTTGAGCTATGATTAAAGCCCTGAGCTCGTCTCTTTCACTACTTCCCCTGATGAAAGCAGGATTAGCCAACTGGCCTCCCTATTTTTCTCATTCTGACAAAATTGTAGAAAAGTGTCATATATGCAATCACCCAGGGCCTTGTTTCTCACACATATTTGATCCATTTGTGGTGATATTTTCCTATTTTTATTGTCACCTCATTCCATGGAATAGCAGTGCCCTTTTTGCTACTGGAGGTCGAGCCATCATATCTTTAAGGCTAGCCATACTTGAGAAGAAATTTAGAAAATTAATTCTTACAATTTTGTTCCATTAGAACAACTCTTGGTACCAAATGTCTTTAAGTTGGCTGTCTAGAGGAGTAAAAATCAGCAAAGTGTATAAATATAAGGAAAAGGATAAATACAAACATAAACATAAACATATATAAAAATATAAACAAATATAGATATATATACAGAGAGAGAGATTTCAAGGAAATGACTCACATAGTTGTGGAGATTGGCAAGATCCAAATCCGTGGGTCAGACATCAGGCTGTAGATTTCTCCTGACTCACTTCACTGCAGTTGCTGACAAACCCAAAATGGGCAGGACAGATGTCATACTGCTGGCTCACAGGGCAACAGAAGCTGGCTAATCTCAAAATTTGCAGTTCAGATGGTAGGCTGATGGCTCAAGTTCCAAAGACCAGAGGTGAGAGTATGACAAATCAGATGCAGGATCCAGAGAGGGTGAACTTTGCCAGAACATCCATATATATATTGAATGAAGATCGAATCCCCGAGGAAACTCCCTTTTCAAATCATTGGCTGTTCAGAGCCAATCATGGAAGACGATTACATAATATTTGCCAAACTATTGAGAATCATAGTCTAGCCAAGTTGACACAAGACTTTCACCATCACACTAGGCAAGAATGGGTCAAAATTAGAATGGGCAATGGATACAGAACACTAGTGAAACCTACAATATCATATTCCGTTCCCACAGCTAATGATGATGCATAATGATTCTAAAATACTGGTTATTTTCTAGGCTGCTTCTAAGCTACATTTTCTTTCAAACTTGAAATGTACAGTGTAAATATGTTTTTTTTTCTCCTCTATTTTACAGAGGAGACATTGAAGTTGTTATATAGTATATAATCCTCAAAATCATGTAGCTAATAAAGATCATTATTTAGCTCTGAATTATTTAGTCTGAATTGAAAATCTGTGAATAAGAACTAGGTTATGTTGCCTTGAGTTTCTTGTATGTTTCCTGAGTAGTAAGAGAGCACTACGGATATTCTAGATCCAAAAGGTGAAAGCTGCTCTTATATAGTGATCTTTAGGTCTCAGAGGAATAAAAAGAAAAAAAAAATGAAGCTTCGTCTGATGAACTAGTTTGTTTTTCAGCATAAAAAACCAAAAACTAAACCTGATGCCTTAGAATTGGTTCTGAAGCATAGCAATCAACATAGGGATACAATTAATCACATAATGTTCTTATTTCTTTGTTTGCATTAGTAATGTGGCAAACTCAGAGACAAAAATGAAGAAAAAAAATTTAGGTTCTTATTTTATGAGTTCAAATGTTTCTTTATCGTATTATCTTATTTTTTTCTATTTGTCTTTATTGCTTCACTTTTATTTAATTGTACATATTATATATATATGTATATATACATATATATGTATATATATCCCAAGAGTGGCTTTGAAGTTGTATATATTTGTGAGCAACCTCAAAGCTACTCTTGGAATCTATTGGAAGGAAATGGATTATTTGAACTAAGTTCAATAACATGGATTGTGATGACATACAAATTCAAGTAAAAATCCAGTCTTAAAATGAATTTGAGTAATGTTTTTATAATGTCTGTTAAAGACTTAAACAATTTCCTTATCTTTAATATAAATACACCCTATGTTTTATGTAGATTTGCTGTTATACTAAATACATAGAGCTTCTTTTCAGCCATGTGGAAAATGTTCAAAAGTTGGATCAATACTTTAGTGCTTAGATTCAGGTTTAATAATAAATGTATGATGATACCATTTTCATTTTATTTTATTTTTCTGTTAATAGGGATTGTGTTCTGAGGCTGTATGACAGAAGTGACAAAAGCTTTAAAATAGTTTGTTTGACTTCATTTTCCCTTCTTACAGTGAAATGGTTGTTAGCCTGACTCATTCTTTAGGCTGGTTCTCTATGGTGACTAATTTCTTCCCTCAAACAACTGGCCAACACAGTATACAATATCCAGCTGTTCATTTGACAAAAATAGTGCCTGCAGGCACACACTGGCTTAATGTTTTAAAAAAAAAAAGTAATGAATGCACATCTGAAAATTTTTATAGACTCAAATTACTAATCAGTTCCCTTCAGCAGTAAATAAGTTAACAAATTTTGCTGAACACTTCCATTATGGAAGAGGGGTTTAAAAAAAAAAACTGACCTGAAGAAGAACAGAAACAATCAGTATTTAGTACAAGAGAGAAAAAGAAAATGTTTTATTGTTGAAATGGATAAGGAAGTCCAAGTGTGTATCTTGTCTTGATTTTATAAAAATTAATATTAATGTAATATAAGGAAAGCACATGACAGGCCTAAGTGTGCCTTACAAGTGGCATAAATTGTGTTACAGGAGTTTTGCTCTATATGCTTTGCAATTAAAGAACTTTCAAGGAGGTCAGGTTTTTCTTCTATTTTGAAGAATGTAGGTTTTGTGATGGTGAGACAATGTTTTACATACTTTGGACATGCTATCCAGGAGGGATCAGTCCCTGGAGAAGGACATCATGCTTGGTAAAGTAGAGAGTCAGCAGAAAAGAGGAAGACCCTCAATGAGATGGACTGACACATTGGCTGCAATAATGGGCTCAAGCATGACATTGATTGTGAGGATGGCCCAGGACTGGGCAATGTTTCATTCTATAGTACACAGGGTAACTATGAGTCGGAATTAACTCGGTGGCAACTAACAACAACGATAGGTTCTTGTAGACAGAGATAATTGGTAAAGTACGCATAGAATAAGAGGATAGAATGAGGGGGAGGAAAAAAAAAAAGAGGAGAAAGTGGAGGACAGATTTTTTGGAATTAGATGAAAAAATAATAACCTGATGGCATTTTGCCAGATGGATATGAGAGTATATATTGGAGTAGTGGAAGCAAGTTCAAAGGCAAGAACAACAGTATGAATTCTAATGCAATTATTCAACTATGAAGTAATATGAGACTGAAGTAACCAAATGGCAAAGAATAGAAATGACAGATGTGTGAGATACTGCATGTGATAAATCAAATCTCTCTTTTCAATCTCCAACATAGCCCAGATAGTTAAATATGCTGATAATACAAGTTTATGGGAGTGGTAAACATGAGGCAACATAAATGAGAATTTGAAAGGGGCTAGAATGTTTTGATAAAGAAGCCAGTTGGCAAACACATTTAACTGACAGCTCCTGTGAAGAAAAATATGTTCAATAATAATTAAACACCACCAGGAATTAATGGTTTAATTCATGCTGTAACTGTGTTTATTTTATAGACAAGAGAACCCATAGTTAGATTTGTCATCCACACAAAATAATACTTAACACATTTTAAAATTTATAAAACATTTTTACATACATTCTCTCATTTGGTATTAAAAACCACTGTAAGGAAGACATAGCTCACATTATGATGTGTATTTCATTTGTGCAGTAACTCATTGCTTTTATAGTGAGGCAACCCTGTTGCATGAAAGTACAATTGAGGCTCTGCTTGGTGGTAGTATGTTATAAAAAACCCAGTAAAAAAGGCAGAGACATATTTCCAGGTGTATGCTTAAGAAGGTGTTACGGATTGAATTATCCCCCCTCCACCCAAATATGTGTTGGAGTCCTAACGCTGATACCTGGGGTTATAATCTCTTTTGGGAAGAGAGTTTCCTTTGTTATGTTAATGAGGCCTTATCAGTGTAGGGTGTGTACTAAACCTAAACAGCTTCTAAGTGAAATAAAGAGTAGGATAAACTTAGAGATAACCAAGGAAGTTAGATACCACATGAAAATTACCAAGGAAACCAGGAAGAGAGAAGGAAGAGCCAACAAAGAGTGAGCCTTTCCTTGGAGCCGGTATCCTGTATTTGGACTTCTAGCCTTCTGAAGGAGCTTTGGTGGTGCAGTGGTTAAGAGCTCAGCTGCTAATTAAAGTGTTTGCAGTTGGAATCCACTAGCTGCTCCTTGGAAACCCTATGGGGCAGTTCTGCTCTGTCCTATAGGGTCACCATGAGTCAGAATCGACTTAACGACAAACGGGCTAACCTTCTGAAAATGAGAAAGTAAATTTCCCCTTTTTAAAATCACCCATTTGTGGTATTTCTATATAATAGTGCTAGGAAACTGAGACAGTTGCATTTATCAGTCAGAGTTCTGGCAGGAATAGCAGATGCCATTGAGGAGAGTTTAAAATTTAAAATCTGTACAGTACCCTAAGGCTAATAAAAGCAGGGAGCTGTTATCAAACCTAGATTTCAAAGGCAAAAGAGGGAAAAGGTAGAGGAACTCCAGAGGAGTTGTGGCTTTTGGTAGTGGAAAACAACTAACTTATGGAAACCCAGCAGAGAGTGTGGTCTGGGAGATAAACATTCTCCCTTCATTCACCTCCTATACCGAGATCTCCACTTGCTGCCTTTCCATGGCAACCATAGCCAGAAGAAAGGGAAGCTGTTAGTGCCGTCTTTATGAGTAAGCCTCCCAGGGAAAAGAGAAAGATAGAGCCAGATGGCTCTGGAAAGCAAAAAGAAAATATCCAGCAAATAATTTGTGGTATGTATTTCAGACAAGATTTCAAAATAACTGGAGAAATTTATAAGAGACTATTTGCGTCTTCTGCACTCAAAGCTTCATTCTAGGCAGATGGTCAAAAACTTTTTTTTTTTTTTTTACATAAAATGTATCTGCTGTGTATTACATTTGTCAAATGAAAATGCCCTGGCCTAACTTTATTGGTATTTGAATACCAGTGGCATAGCTTCCAGCATCGCAGCAACATGCAATACCAGCAGGGTCACCCATGGTGGACAGCTTTCCACGGAGCATCAGGATCAGAGAAAGACTTGTTAACAACCTGTGTTATGCAGCTGACACAACCTTGCTTGCTGAAAGTGAAGAGGACTTGAAGCATTTATTGATGAATAGCAAAGACTATAGCCTTCCTTATGGATTACACCTCAACATAAAACAGAAATCATCAGAACTGGGCCAATAAGCAACATCATCGTAAATGGAGAAAAGATTGAAATTATCAAGTATTTCATTTTACTTGGATCCACAATCAATACCCGTGGAAGCAGCAGTCAAGAAATCAAAGGACACATTGCATTGGGCAAATCTGCTGCAAAGGAACTCTTTAAAGTGTTAAAAAACAAAGATGTCACTTTGAGGACAAAGGTGTGCCTGACCCAAGCCATGGTGTTTTCAATCACCACATATGCATGCGAAAGCTGAACAATGAATAAGGAAGACTGAAGAAACGACACCTTTGAATCATGGTGTGGGTGAAGAGTATTGAATATACCATGGACTGGCAAAAGAACAAACAAATCTGTCTTGGAAGAAGTACAGTCAGAATGCTCTTTAGAAGCAAGGATGGTGAGACTTTGTCTCACATAATTTGGACATGTTATAAAGAAGGACCAGTCCTTGCAGAAAGACATCATGCTTGGTGAAGTAGAGGGTCAGCAAAAATGAAGAAGATCCTCAAGGAGATGGATTGACACAATGACTGCAACAATGGACTCAAGCATAAAAGCAATTGTGAGGATGGTACTGGACTGGGCTGTTTCATTTTGTTGTACACAGGGTTGCTAGGAGTCAGAACCAACTTGACGACGTCTAACAACAACAACTTCATTGGACTAAGAAAATGTCCTTTGGTTATATAAGGGACTGGACATGAGTGAAGGTGACCTTTTTTAAAGTGATTAGGTGCTCAATATGCCTCAAGTATATCCCCATATTAAAAACACTAAGTACTCAATAAGAAAGCAGTTTCCTCAAGCTGTGGATTAATCTTGAATAAAATTGAATGTGAAATTTTTCTGGTTATAAAAGCATTTGTTATAGCATTGTACAAATTGGAATCCAAAGGATGGCCAGAATGCATTCAGCATATGTGGCCCTTTAAGTTTCCTCATATCCTTGTAGCAGAGCCCTGTTTCCAGAGATGATCTAGCTGTAATTCTTTCTTTCAACGTTTATGAGAAATGAGAACACAGGATTTCAATAGAGTAACAAAGTTGACCAAGGTACCCCTGTGGCAACTTTATAAATAAATAGTTGAATTTGAATATTCAATAACTCAAGTACATGATAAAATTCTCCAATAGAGTCTGTGACAAACGTTAATAACACTCACTAAAACATGATTTGTCTCTCTTTTGGTACCTACCACATCAAATTTAGAAGTACCTTGTGATTTGCTTTGGTTGATGAAACACGAAGGTAATAATGTGTGTCAATTGTGGGTAGAGCTATTTAAGGGCAGGTACATAATGGGTGTCTGTCAGTTTATCGTACTGTGGGGGCTTGCGTGTTTCTGTGACGCTGGATGCTATGCCACCAATATTCAGATACCAGCAGGGTCACCCATGGAGGATAGGTTTCAGCTGAGCTTCCACACTAAGACAGACTAGGAAGAAAAGCCCGGCAGTCTACTTTTGAAAAGAATCAGCTAGTGAAAACCTTATGAATAGCAGTGGAACACTGTCTGATATAATGCTCAAAGATGAGCCCCCCAGGTTGGAAGACACTCAAAAGATGACTGGGGAAGAGCTGCCTCCTTAAAGTAGAGTAGACCTTAATGACGTGGGTGGAGGCAAGCTTTTGGGAACTTCATTTGCTGATGTGGCACGTCTCAAAATGAGAAGAAAGAGCTGCAAACATCCATTAATAATTGGAAACTGGAATGTATGAAGTATGAATCTAGGAAAATTGGAAATCGTCACAAATGAAATGGAAGCCATAAACATCAATATCCTAGGCATTAGTGAGCTGAAATGGACTGGTATTGGCTGTTTTGAACAGAACAATCATATAGTCTACTATGCTGGGAATGACAACTTGAAGAGGAATGGTGTTGCATTCATCATCAAAAAGAACATTTCAAAATCTATCCTGAAGTACAACGCTGTCAGTGATAGGATACTATCCATACACCTATATGGAAGACCAGTTAATACGCCTATTATTCAAATTTACTCACCAACCACTAAAGTCAAAGATGAAGAAATAGAAGATTTTTATCAGCTGCTGCAGTCTGAAATTGATCGAACATGCAATCAAGATGCATTGATAATTACTGGCGATTGGAATGTGAAAGTTGGAAACGAAGAAAGATCAGTAGTTGGAAAATATGGCCTTGGTGATAGAAACAATGCTGGAGATCAAATGATAGAATTTTGCAAGACTAAGGACTTCTGCATTGAAAATACCTTATTTCACCAACATAAGCGGCGACTATACACATGGACCTCGCCAGATGGAACACACAGAAATCAAATTGACTACATCTGTGGAAAGAGTCATTGGAAAAGCTCAATATCATCAGTCAGAACAAGGCCGGGGCTGACTGTGGAACAGACCATCAATTGCTCATCTGCAAGTTCAAGCTGAAACAAGAAAATCAGAGCAAGTCCACGAGAGCCAAAATGTGACCTTGAGTATATCCCACCTGAATTTAGAGGCCATCTGAAGAACAGATTTGATGCATTGAACACTAGTGACCGAAGACCAGATGAGCTGTGGAATGACATCAAGAACATCATACGTGAAGAAAGCAAGAGGTCATTGAAAAGAAAGAAAAGACCACGATGGATGTCAGAGGAGACTCTGAAACTTGCTCTCGAATGTTGAGCAGCTAAAGCAAAAGGAGGAATTGATGAAGTAAAAGAACTGAACAGAAGATTTCAAAGGGCAGGTCGAGATGACAAAGTATTAAAATGACATGTGTAAAGAGCTGGAGATAGAAAACCAAAAGGGAAGAACACGCTCAGTGTTTCTCAAGCCGAAAGAAGTGAAGATAAAATTCAAGCCTCAAGTTGCAATAGGGAAGGATTCCATAGGAAAAATATTAAACGATGCAGGAAGCATCAAAAGAAGATGAAAGAAATACACAGAGTCATTACACCAAAAAGAATTAGTCAATGTTCAACCATTTCAAGAGGAACCAATGGCACTGAAGGAAGAATTCCAAGCTGCCCTGAAGGCATTGGCGAAAAACAAGGCTCCAGGAATTGATGGAATATCAATTGAGATGTTTCAACAAACAGATGCAGCGCTGGAGGTGCTCTCTTGTCTATTTCAAGAAATATGGAAGATAGCTTCCTGGCCAACTGACTGGAAGAGATGCATATTTATGCCTATTCTCAAGAAAGGTGGTCCAACCGAAGGTGGAAATTATAGAACAGTATCATTAATATCATACGCAAGCAAAATTTTGTTGAAGATCATTCAAAAACGGCTGCAGCAGTATATCAACAGGGAACTGCCAGAAATTCAGGCCGGTTTCAGAAGAGGTCGTGGAACCAGGGTTATCATTGCTGATGTCAGATGGATCCTGACTGAAAGCAGAGAATACCAGAAGGATGTTTCCCTGTGTTTTATTGACTATGCAAAGGCATTCAACTGTGTGGATCATAACAAACTATGGATAACACTCTGAAGAATGGGAATCCCGGAACACTTAATTGTGCTCAAGAGGAACCTTTACATAGATCAAGAGGCAGTTGTTTGGACAGAACAAGGGGATACAGATTGGTTTCAAGTCAGAAAAGTTGTGCGTCAGGGTTATATTCTTTCAACATACCTATTCAATCTGTATGCTGAGCAAATAATCTGAGAAGCTGGACTCTATGAAGACTAATGAGGCATCAGGACTGGAGGAAGACTCATTAACAACCTGTGTTATGCAGATGACACAACCTTGCTTGCTGAAAGTGAAAAGGACTTAAGCACTTACTAATGAAGACCAAAGACCACAGCCTTCAGTATGGGTTGCGCTTCAACATAAAAAAAACAAAAATCCTCACAACTGGACCAATGAGCAACATCATGAAAAACAGAGAAAAGATTGAAATTATCAATGATTTCATTTTACTTGGATCCACAATGAAGAGCCATGGAAGCAGCAGTCAAGAAATCAAAAGACGCACTGCATTGGGTAAATCTGTTGCAATGAAACTCTTTAAAGTGTTGAAGAACAAAGATGTCACCATGAAGACTAAGATGCACCTGACCCAAGCCATGGTATTTTCAGTCACACTATATGCCTGTGAAAACAGGACAATGAATAAGGAAGACTGAAAAAGAATTGAAGCCTTTGAATTGTAGTGTTGGTGAAGAATATTGAATATACCACGGACTTACAAAAGAATGAACAAATCTGTCTTAGAAGAAGTACAACCAGAATGCTCATTAGAAGCAAGGATGGTGAGACTGCGTCTTACATACTTTGGACATGTTGTCAAGAGTGGTCAGTCCCTGGACAAGGACATCATGCTTGGCAAAGTACAGGGTCAGCAGAAAAGAAGAAGACCCTCAACGAGGTGGATTGACATATTGGCTCCAACAATGGGCTCAAGCATAACAAGCATTGTAAGGATGGCGCAGGACCGGGCAGTGTTTTGTTCTGTTGTGCGTAGGGTCGCTATGGTCGGAACCAACTCTACAGCATCTAACAACCACATAAAAGATTTGCTTTTGGTTACTAACTTAAAGATTGGTGGTTTGAATCCACCCAGTGAGAGAAGAAAGGCCTGGCAATCTTCTTTCATAATATTATAGCCAAGAAAACCCTGTGAAGTGCAATCCTATTCTGAAGTACATGGTTTCATCATGAGTCAAAATAAACTCAATGGCAATAGGCTACAAGTCATAATCCACTCAACAGCAACAGGTTTGGTTTGGGTTTCTTGCCAAGTTGAAAACTGAGGTCCAGTTCCAAAATATTTGCAGGATAAGATAGTGAGGTCTGCATCAGCCTTGCGGCCTATTTGAGGGCAAAATGGTCTGTGTCTCCCTGTTAACCAGCAGTAGGATTGTAGGAAGAGTGAGAATTAACCTTTGTTGTTTTAAGGTCCTGAGGGTTTTTTTTGTTTTTAGTGCAGCATAAACTAGCCTATCCTGCCTTTTGTATTCACCAATACAAGAAGTTTGAAAGTCTTAATATTATCTGTTAGGCCCTTAATGATCCACCCACTTCCTATTTCTCGTAATATTCTGGAAGAATACAAGTCTTAAAACATACAGAATGGTTTTATCAATCGTGCCTTGCTTACGTTTCTAAGCATTTTTACATTCATGTAGGATCTTTCCACCCAAATTCATTTCTTGTCATTCCTTTCTCACCGCCTCTTAGTAGTCCCACCAGGTAACCTTATTGCACCAAAGCAGAGTTGTGCTAAAGCCAGTCTATATCAGCCCATGAAAGCCAAGTGTTAAATTTTCAGGACTTTTGCAATGTAGCTTTTAAATAGCCTAATCAACCCTCTGGGGAATTTCTACTCTGTCCTCTAGGGTTGCTATGCGTCAAAATCAACTTGATGGCAGCGGGTTTGGTTTTTTGCTTTTGGAAGCATTAAATAATGTAACCTTATTATTAAATAAATTACATTTAAAACAACAATAGTAAATACTTATAACCCACTACCTCATTATTATTTTACTACATTCCTGATTATTTATACTGTTAATGTTAGTTTTGACTGCTGTATCTGAATGTTGAGGTACTATGCACTGTTATGCTGATACACATCTCTTCACAGGCCCAAATTCAATGGCATTAGTTTGATAGCTTGAAATCAGCCATGGTAGAAGTATTTCTACTACAGACAACAGTAAATACTACAAGTCAGGGCTTGATTGATTGTTTCCGGGATTTTCTAGGCTTAAGAAAATGATGGAAAAAAATGTTAATAAAGGAGATTCCACTTAAAAATATGTCCTGTCTATAGTTATAGTGGAAATGACCACAAACAATTGAGGAAATTCTTCAAGTATTCAAACACTATTGTGAGATTCAGCAAAAAAAAAAAACTGCTCACTTTATTGGTAAACAAGTATAGTTATGACATACATTTTAATTTTTTTTTTCAATTTTGTCTTGCTCATTAACATAAACAAAAATATCAACCAATATTCAGAGTAGAACTACATCCTGAGAGCCAGTTGTTAAACATTTATCGGCATATCACTGCCCAAGTTATCTCGTTCAGGGAGTTTTTCCTTACAATCTTTCAGAAAGTTTTTCATGATAACCTAATCTGAGTGATGCTCTCCCTAACTGCTTTATTGCTTCTTTAGCGTAATATTTCCTGAAAACACATTACACTCTAGTCTAAATTCTTCTGTTAGTCACAACCAGTAGAGATAGTTATTGATTATGTATCGTGGGAAGCGCTCCTTAAGTGCTAGGATGAAGCTTTGAACCATACAGAAAAGTTCTTTGCTGTTATGGAGATTAAATTCTGGTTAAAAAAAAAGAATTTTTTTTTTTTAGGGGAGAGAAAATAAACCAGCCAGTAAGATCAATAAAAACCAAGATAATTTGGAGAAGAGATAAGAAAAAGAAGGAAATTTAGGCAGTCATTGTAAAGAGAGAAGTCATTGTGAAGGGATGGGATTTTGCATATAAGAAACTAATTTATTTACTCTTTGCTGCCCAGATTCCCATCTCCCTGCATTCAGGAATGAAGAATTCATTTCCCTAACTGCTGGGAATGTTAAGAACTGCCTGTTCACAGCTCAACCTCCCTCCAGACATTGACCTTAGCTGAAGTTAGCTACCACGACAAAGGAAAATCTCCCTTCTTCTCTGTAATACACATCCAGTAACTGAACAATAAACAGTTATAGGGACTTTATTGTCTCAATTCAAGGCAATTCTGCATGATCATCCCAGGTTCAGAGCTCTCTGTGTGATTGTCTGAAGCTTTTGTATGTGTGCATCTTCAAATATCCAACTTTTTTGTCTACCCAATCCTGCTCCATTAATTCTCCAAAGCTGTTAATCCTGAAAACATCCCCCATTAAAATTGCTACTTGAAAATCTCTGTCTCAAATTGTTTCATGGGGAATTCAACTAGCAATAGTTGGCAACAGAAATGATACCAAAAAACAAATGCTAAAATAGAATATTTGAACTCATCACCCACTGACCAATAGCAATAAAGATTTCATCACTGGTGGTAAATAGGCCATGGATAACCCTTGGCATGAGACTGCATTGTAAATATGCAGTTGTTAAAACTTCCACTGGTGGTGAAACAGGATGGAATACCAGTGGAAGGAAATGCGCTGTCACATGTAGAGTAGCAGGTGTTTTGAAGTATAGGGAAAATCATAATCATAAGGACAATAGAATTGGATGATTCTTTCTGGGGACAATGGATGTGGTGGAGAAGGACAATAAAAGAGTGATGGTTATTGATTGGCAATTTAATCCTTTCAATACTCTTATTTTTTCTGCTTTGAATTTTTATTGGGGGGGCGGGGAGGTAACATGTATTTGCTATCATGGAAGCATGCTGAGTTATGCAGTGTGTTTAAATTTTTGGTTGGTAATGTGGATTTTGAGAAATATTATGCAGGAGTACTTGAGTGATGCCTGCCGTCTGTCACACAGGTCATAGCAGGCATGGCCTCATTCAATGGGCATTCCATTATGAACATTTTGCACCTCTGATTTTGCCCAATATCCCAACTGTTTTGCATCGCTGAATGTTTCTTTTGCCTTTCACCATTATACAAGTCCCTACTGGAGGGCACCAAATACTTTTAGCAGGAAAAGAAGGGTCCCAAGAACCTGCACGAGGCAGAAAAAGTGGGTGGGCAACTGTATATCCCAATGATTTTGACTGTCACTGGGAACCCTGGCAGCATATTAAAAGACACTCATGCTTATCCATCCAGAAAGCAGAAAAAGCTGAGGATCAGGCCCAGGATTAGTTATATGATCAGCAAAGCTTCTGAGAAGATTGAGTACTTACCCCCAATACAGCTGCTACAAAAAGGTCAAGGCACTAATTGAGAAGGAAAGGGGGCTGAACTGAATCATAGGATAAAAATATATGATTGACACTGTCCAAAATCATGAATCCATAGATACATCTGACCCCTCTGAACTTGCATATGTGGCCCTTTCCTACCAGTTAAATCCTGAAGGACAGAGTTTAACTTGCTCGATGAAAACGTCAAGAACTCTGCCTTGTAAGACAGCACACTCCCTGCTCAGGGCCAGCTCCCACATTCCTTTCTGATTATCAGTACAAAATTGGAATGGAAGCACAACATAACACTGCTTGGAAGGTTCTGAATATGCTAAGTGAGGAAAGGTAATATACTCCAAAATAGGAGCGAGAACCAGTCCATATGTACCACAAGAGGTGGGAAAATAGTTTGGACTGAATTCTCAGGGTGCCGGATCAAGGGAAAACAAAACAGAAAATTGGAAAGTGAAAAATTTATCATATGAGGAGCACTCCATAAGATACAATAATTAATACTATGGCAAGAACTCTGGAAGACAAGACTAACCCATTGCTAGGATTGGTATTAGAAATTGGGAGAAAGCAAATAAAGTAGAAATTCTAGAAATGTCATGGCAGATGGTAAAAACACCATTTAAAACACTCAGAGAAAGTAGGAACTCTGAAGTGATAGAGTATGTAAATTCAACAAACTCACCAGAAAACTCTATTTAGTGGATGGGCCCCAAAGAACATTTCTTTTGCCAAAGTAATCAGAAACTTGATGGTGAGAGAGACAAAAAGATCACCGAAGCTCAGAGATCCGCACCTTCCGTAGACTAAGAATGACAGAAGAAAATACGGTTATGCAACTCTGTTCCTTGATACCATTGAGGGTGATATGATCCTAATATCTTAGAGGCCTAAAGGTAGCTAGCACTTAACTGTCACAAGAAAGGTGGGTGCTATTATCATAATGAGTAATGGTGGATAAGGTGGGCAGGGTGACCCATAGAGAACTATTTAGATAGATAGCAGAACATAACATTATTATGTTAAAAAAGATGGTCCCAGCCAACAAGGGTAGAGCTCAATCTATTAAAAAAATAATAGAGAATCAGCCACTGAGAACAATCATTCCAATTTAACGTAGTGTTCCCTTGCCAAGTTCTTGAGCCAGATTATAGACTTGGAACACATTGAACAAAGATACTAGATCCCCCAAAGGACCCTGCAAAACTATGACAAAAGAAGATAGTGGTGATTACCCCAGCCCTTCCTGAAACTGGGCTACAGGCATTTACTGAGGTAACCATACACTGAGAAAAAGGGAATGCTCAAATCTGGATTGTTAAATTCAGGTTCCTGGTGACACTGGCACCCATAGACCTTTCTCTCAGAGTTCAGCTAATGGCAGTTAAAGTAATAAATATTGTCTTCGCACGGGTTTCATTCATAGTGGGTCCATTTTTTCCAAAATCATATAAAAACTGTAGTAGGTAATTGTATTCAATATAGGCAATGGGGGAAATGCAATATGATCAAGAGCCTGATTATTATATTTGACATTGAGAAGGTCATTTTCGAATTCAGTGAAATGGTGGGGAAGAAGGCCAGATTAGAGAAATTTAGAGAGGAATGATTATTGAATATATTAGACATGGAGGTACCATTTATCTATTTTTTAGAGGTACCTGGCTAAAAAGAGGAGAAGAATAATGAGATTAAAGCTAGATGCAAATGTTTTATTTTGTTTTGTTTTCAAACCTGGAGATACCCGGGCATACTTATATGCTGTTTGAAGTAATGCAGTAAAGAAGGGCAAATGAATGCAGCAAGAGAGAGAAAATAATTATAACAGTCACGTCATTTAAAAGGTAAATAGAATGGGATCTAGACTAACAGAATGGAAATCTATATCTAAAAGTTGAAAAATTAACAGGAAATAAATCAGCTACATGGTAATGTACATTTTTCTAGTTGTACCTTTCAATAAATAATTTTGGTGTAATATTATGTATGTATTGGTTAGTTTTTTTAGTCTCCAACTTAAAAGCCACACTGAAAGAACCAAAAATTTTTGTCTTTACTTTAGTATTGTATGTTTTACATGTTAATAATTATTTCCTTGAATAAACAATAGTATACACCTATACATTACATCCACTCACTTCTTGTTTACGTGTAAAACATTCAATACCTTATTCTCAAAGCATGTGCATAGTTCTGTGGTATTGTCATTTTTTTCTCTTTATTTGTTGTTGTGTTTTATTGCTTCCAATGGTTCCAACAGATATTTGAATATTCTGCTTGCTTATATTGTATCCCATTTGTTATTACCTTTCTGTTACCATATATGATTCAGTCACTATAGACGACTACCCTATACAAGTGATTTACAATGAACAGCTTCTTCACATTCATGTACTACTTTATAGACTTTCACTGTGGGGGCCTTTCATTTGACACACAATTTTGTGCAAGACATATTGATGTCAAAGAATAATGTTTTCTAAGAAGTTATTCTGTCAGAGTAGTGGATCTTTTAATTCTAAAAAAAAAAGAATAGGTTGACAACAATTTGACTGTGCCTTAGTCTAAGACAAAATCTTAAAGGTTTTTATTACAACATCTGATATAGGATATGAAGATTCTGTATATTTTATATACCCTTCTAGTAATGTAACTTCACTAGCTCTCAAAAATTCTAAGCTCTCCAAAACATAATTGACCTTATCTATGCGTATGGTGAAAAGTGCTTCTTCCTCTCAGCACAGTTTAATCATTTCGACGGCAACAGGGTTTTTTTTTTTGATGGGAGTCAATTAGAAAGATTTTGAAGCAAATAAAAAAAAACTCACAGTACTTCTTCCCCAACATGTACTTTAATGAAATAAAGCATGTAAAACAGTATACTGTAAGTTTTTATTAAACATTCTGAGCTTTATGACTATTTAAGAACTTTTATTTTTATGCAATGTGTTAGTTTGCTGGTGCTGACATAACAAAAAAATACCACAAGTTAGTGGCTATAAAGAACAGAAATTTATTTTCTCACAGTTCTGAGGCTGGAAGTCCCAATTCGGGGTGTTGGCTATAGGACAAAGTTCTTTGTCAATTTCAGCTTCTATTAGCTGCCAACAATCCTTGGCATTTCTGGACTTATAGATTCATCTGCCTCCACCTTCACTTGATATCTTCTCCTTTGTGTGTATTCTGTTTTTTTTTAATAAGACATGATTCAAAAGGAATTAGGTTTAGCAGTCACTCTACTCTGATTAAAAAAAAAAAAATTAACTCTGATATTCCCTAATAACTTAACAAAACTCATCTTTCTAATTACTATCATTTTTACAGGTGCAGGGACTAGGGCTTAACATGACTTTTTGAGGACATAATTCAGTACATAATATAGTTTTATTATACTTAATATATTTGATAATGGTGTTGAAAATGATAAGTCAGTAGACATTTTATTTATTTGGAACTATCACAAAACGTGTATTTTAAATTAATTGTCATCTGGAGCCTATAAATTTATTTATTTTACATTTAATAGTTTTCCAATAGAAATACTAACAATATTTTCAAAGTGACTACAGTGCAATTAATTACTTTTGTGTGTGGCCTTTCTAGCCATGGTCTTGTTAATCCCACCCAGATGATTGGACTGGACTGTGTGATAGGGTAATAGTGGCCCTCCAAGAGGACTGATTGGTTTTGCCTTAAAAAAGAGCCAATTCCGTTATGCACTACTGGTGGAAATGCAAAATCGTACAACAGTTTTGGAAAACAATATGGCACTTCCTTAAAAAACTAAAAATAGAAATACCATAGAATCCAGCAATCCCACTCCTAGAAATATATCCTAGAGAAATAAGGGCTACCACATGAATAGGCATATGCACACCCATGTGCATAGCACCATTGTTCACAATAGCAAAAAGATGGACACAACCTAGATGTCCATCAACAGATGAATGGATAAACAAACCATGGTACATGAAATACTACACAACAATAAAGAAAAATGATGAACCTGTGAAGCATCTCACGACATGCATGAATCCAGAAGGCATTATGCTGAGTGAAATAAGTCAATCACAAAAGGACAAATATTATCTGAGACCACTACTGTAAAAACTCATGAAACTACACACAAAAAGAAACAATCTTTGATGCTTATGAGGGAAGGGAGCGGTAGGAAAGGAAAAAACACTAAATAGACAATAGTAAGTGGTAACTTTGGTGAAGGGTGAAACAGCACACAATACTGGGGAAGCCAGCACAATTTGACTATGGCAAGGTCATGAAAGCTCCATAGACACATCCCAACCCTGAGAGACCAAATTACTGGGCTGAGGGCTATGGAGACCATGGTCTCAGGGAACGTCTAGCTCAATTGGCATACCATAGTTTATAAAGAAGCTGTTCTACTTTCTACTTTGGTGAGTAGCATCTGAGGTCTTACAAGCTTGTGAGCAGCCACCTAAGGTCCTCCACTTGTGTCACCCAATCTGGAGCAAGGGAGAACGAACAAAACCGAAGACACAAGGGAAAACTTAGTCCAGAGAACTAATGAACCACAACTACTCTAATGAATCACAACTACCCTCCACCAGACTGAGTCCAGCATAACTAGATTGTGCCCAGCTACCACCACTGACTGCTCTGACAGGGATCACAATAGAGGGTCCCAGACAGAGCTGGAGAAAAATGTAGAAAAAAGTTCTAACTCAAACACATGCAAAAGAAGACCAGACTCACTGGTCTGACAGATACTGAACAAACCCTGAGAGTATGGCTCCCAGACACCCTTTCAGCTCAATAATGAAGTCACTCCCAAGGTTCACCCTTCAGCCAAAGATTAGACAGGCCCATAAAACAAAACAAGACTAAATGGGCACACCAGCTCAGGGGCAAGAAAGAGAAGGCAGAAGAGGACAGGAAACCTGGCAACGGAGAACCTAAGTTCAAGAAGCGGAGAGTGTTGACGTGTCGTGGGGTTAACATCAATGTCACAAAACAATATGTGTATTAATTGTTTAATGAGAAGCTAGTTTGTTCTGTAAACCTTCATCTAAAGTACAATACATAAATAAATAAAGACAGCAAATGAAAACCTTATGGATCACAATAACAACAACAATAAAAGAACCAATTTCAGAGAAGAGAAACCCAACACCACCCCAAGGAAGAATAACCAGCAGCCAGCACATCCTTTGGGGCTGGGATCCCTGCACTGAGGAGCTCCTGGACCCAGGAGACAGAGAGCAAGTTGAAAGTTGAAGATGGTAAGAGGTGGTGGCAGGAGATACCCGGAAACAGAGACCTGGCAACAGGAGAGAGCTCAGTGGAATTTCCTTTTCATGGAGAGAGAAAGCTCCATGGCTTTGAGGAGGAGCCTAGGGTCAGGAAAAGGAGTACATGTGAGCACGGCTGGGAAGAGCCTGTTCTGATGGAAAAACTGTGTGCTTGAATGTTCCTGAGCCTGAATTGTAACCTGTTACTTCCCTAATAAACCCCATAATTGAGAGTATGGTCTGTGAGTTCTGTGTGGCCATTGTGATAAATTATCGAACCCAGCAGAGAAGAGAATGCTGTGGGAGGGGCAGTTGGTGTTAGAGTTGGTAAAGATGATAGAGAGAGGAGGCATGCCTGACCTCTGCCTCATAGGAATCAGCCTTGGGCTGTTGTTCTTGATTCTTTTTTCCCCTTGTGGTTTTGGAGGAGATCAGAGCCTACTCCCAAGCTGTTTTTACAATGACATATGATTCTAAACATGCCTGAGGCTGTAATGCTACATTTAGGTTGGCTTGATTTTGTGACAAGGCTATATTAAATATTACCTCTCAAGAAAAAAAAAAAAAAAACCTGTAGGTACTGTTAAAAATCAAAGTAAAGATAAATTAATTTTAAGTAATTTGCAATACTTTCCTATTTTAGTAGAAATATTTCAATAAATCAATAGCAAATTGGCCATCAAAGATTTGAGTGTTGGACTCACAGGAAATGTTCTGAATCACTGAATTGTCATGTTTTACAACACGTGTAAATTCAGCTCACATACCACACATTCATATGACTGTATATCCCTAGTTTTTAATTTTTTCCTTTATTTGGAAACATAACTTACCTATCCTTAGTAACTAATCCCAATGAACCCAGGATTTCTCCAAACAACAGTGACATTCTTATCACTACTCTGAGCCAAGTATATCTAGAAATTTGATAAAGTGCAAGATTTTGAGTTTTTGACCAGCACAGGGTTCAGCATCAATTCCTGAGGACTAAAATATTTCCTATTATAACACAGCTTTATAACCAAGTATATGAACATTTATCAATATGAATATTTGCAAGTGAATCAATTACATATTTGCCAGTTTAATTGGTGTGATCATTAGAGTTGTGTGTCAACTTCTCTGGACCAAAATTTTCAGTGATTTGGCTGTTGTTATGTGGTTTAGCAGTTATATAATGTATAACTTCCATAAGGAAATCTGACATAATATGATCACCTTCATGATCAGCTCTGCTATGAGTAGCCAATCAGTTGAAAGAGTGTTTCCTTGGAGGTGTGGCCTGAATGCAATATATGTGGACTTTCTGGCAAGGCTCACTGGCTTTTGCTCGTGCTGGATCCTGCAACTGATTCCTGTCTATTTGACCTCCTGTACTTGAGACTTGAGCTAGCAGCTTGCCTCCTGATCTTGGAATTCATCAACCTCCATGGCCTCTATCTTGGGTTTGCCAGCCCCTGCAGCTATGTGAATTGGGAGAAGCCTTTAGCCTCATCCACGGACTTGTGACTTTCCAGCCACTACAACCACTTGAGACATTTCCTTGACATAAATTTTTCACTCTCTCTCTCTTTCAATATATATGTATGTATGTGTGTATATATATATATATGTGTGTGTGTTTGTGTAGTGTATATATATGTATGTATACCTATATATACACAGATATATAGATATATGTATATAAGGAGCCCTGGTGGTATAGCAGTTAAACAGCTTGGCTGCTAACCAAAAATTCCTTTGTTTGGATCCACCAGCTGCTCCTTAGAAACCAAATGGGAGAGTTGTACTCAGTCCTACAAGGTTGTTATAAGTTGGAATTGACTTGACAGTGATGGATTTGTTTGTTTTTGGCATATATATATATATATCTGTATCTCTCTATATATCTATATCATCTGTATCTGTATGTAGACACACACACACTTCACTGGTTTTACTTCTCTGGAGAACCCAGTTTAAGACATTTTGTACCACGAGTAGGCTAAGGGCTATTGTGGTAGGAAAAGCCAAGTGGAAGTCATTAGAACTGCCCTTACTTAGGAAAATAGTAAACCAAAAGCAATACCGCATTCCTGGAGCGACTGCCAAAGCTACTCCTACCATTAAGGACTTGAAGGATGCTGGGGTGTTGCTTCCCACCACATCTCCACTCAACTCGCCTATTTGGCCTGTGCAAAAAACATACGAAACTTGAAGGATGACAGTGGATTATCGAAAATTTAATAAGGTGTTAACCCTAATTGCAGCTGCTGTTCTAGATATAGTTTCATTGCTTGAGCAAATTAATATGTCTCCTGGTACCTGGTATGTAGCTATTAATCTGGCTAAGGCCTTTTCTCCATACCTGTTTTGAAGGACTACCAGACTTGCCTTTAGTGGCAAAGCCAGCAATACACCTGCAGTGTCCTACGTCAGATTTATATCAACTCTCCAGTCCTATGTTATAAGTCAGCCAACAGGCAACTTCATAGCCTTTCCTTTCCACAAGACATTACATTGGTCCATTACACTGATGACAGTATGCTGATTGGACCTAGCAAAAAAGAAGTACCAATTACTCTGGTCTTATTGGTAAGACATTTGTGTGCTACATTGTGGGAAAACAATCTGACAAAAATTCAGTTGTCTTTCACCTCAGTGATATTACTAGGGATCCAGCGGGGTGGGACATGTCATGATATTCTTTCTAATATGCCCCCTCTCACAACTAAAAAGGAGGCACAGTGCCTGGTGGGTCTCTTTGGAGTTTGGAGGAAAGTATTCCTCTTTTGGCTGTGCTACTCCTGCCTGTTTATCAAGTGACTCAAAAAGTTACCTGTATTATGTGGGGACAGACCAAGAGAAGAAGGCTGCTGTGCGAGTGTGAGTGGCTCTGCAATTTGGACCATGTAATCTGGCTGATCCAACGGTGCTTGAAGTGTCAGTGGCAGATAGAGTTGTTGTTTGGGGTCTTTGGCAGGCTCCTGTTGGTGAATCACATGGCAGACCTTTAGGATTATGGAGCAAAGCCCTGCCATCCTATGCAGATAACTACTCTACTTTTGAGAAACAGGTTTTAATTTGTTACTGAGCCTTTGTAGAGATTGAAGGCTTAACCATGGACCACAAAGTCACCATTCATACTGAGCTGCCCATTGTGTACTGGGTACTGTCTGATCCTCAGAGCCATAAAGTTGGATGCACACAGCAGCACTCCATCATTAAATGGAAGTGGTATATACGAGATCAGGCCTGAGTAGACCTGAAGGCACAAGTAAATTGCATGAGGAAGTGGCTCAAATGCCCATGGCCTCCACTCTTGACATATTACTGTCCATCTCCCATCCTGCACCTGGCCTCATGGGGGTTTCTTTATGTTCAGTTGGCTGAGGAAGAGAAAACTCGTGCCTGGTTTACAGATAGTTCTGTGTGATATGCAGGCACTACTTGAAAGTGGACAGTGGCAGCACTACAGCCCTTTTCCTGGGACCTCCCTGAAGGACAGTGGTGAAGGGAAATCTTCCCAATAGGGAGAACTTCTAGCAGCAGCCCTTGTTGTTTGCTTTGCTTGGATGGAGAAATGGGCAGATATGAGACTATATACTAATTCATGGCCTGTGGCCAATGGTTTGGCTGGATGATCAGGGACTTGGAAGGAACACAATTGGAAAATTGGAGGAAAAGAGATATGGGGGAGAAGTATGTGGATAGGCCTCTCAGAAAGGGTCGAATAAATGAAGATATTTGTGTCTCATGTGAATGCTCACCAAAAGTTGACCTCAGCAGAGGAAAATTTTAATAATCAAGTGGCTAGGATGACTTGTTCTGTGGAAACCAGTCACCCTCTTTCCCAAGCCACTCCCAACATTGCCCAATGGGCTCATGAACAATGTGGCCATGGTGGCAGGGATGGAGGTTATGAATAGGCTCAGCGACATGGATTTCCACTCACCAAGGCCACTTTGGCTACAGCCACTGCTAAGTGCCCAATATGCCAGCAGCAGACCCCAACACTGAGTCCTTGATATTCACCATTCCTTGAGGTGATCAGCCAGCAACTTGGTGGCAGGCTGATTATATTGGACTGTTTCCATCGTGGGAAGGGCAGCATTTTGTTCCGACTGGAATAGACAATTACTCTGGATATGGGTTTGCCCTCCCTGTCTGCAATGCTTCTGCCAAAACTACCATCTGTGGATTTACAGAATGTCTTGTGCACAATTGTGTCACCCTACACAGCATTTCCTCAGATCAAGGGACTCCTTTCACAGCAAACAAAGTACAATGGGCCCATGCCTATGGAATTTACTTTTCTTACCATGTTCACCATCATCCTGAAGCAACTGGCATGATGAAATGAGGAAATGGCCTTCTGAAGAAACAAATATGGCACCAGGTATGTGGCAATATCTTGCTGGAATGGGGCAGTGTTCTTCAGGAGGTTGTATATGCTTTAAACCAGTGTCCACTGTATGATATTGTTTCTCCCATAGCCAGGATTCATGGGTGCAGATATCAAGGTGTGGAAAAGAGAGTGGCACCACTCATTATTACCTCTAGTGTCCCACTCGCAAAGTTTTGCTTCCTGTCCCTATGACCCTATGATCTGCAGGTCTAGATGTCTTAGTTCCAAAGGGAGGAATGCTGCCACCTGGAGACACATCACTGATTCCATTGAACTGAAAGTTAAGAATGCCACCTGGACAATTTACCTCCTTATGCCTCTGGATCAACAGGCAAAAAAGAGAGTAATCATACTGGCTGGTGTAATTGATCCTGATTACCAAGAGGAAATTGGATTGATATTAAATAATGGAGTTAAAAAGAGTATGTCTAGAATGCAGGAGATACCTTAGGGTGTCTCTTAGTACTACCTTGCCCTGTGATTAAAGTCAATGGAAAACTACAGCAACCCAATTCCAACATGACTCCTAATGGCCCAGACCCTTTAGGAATGAAGGTTTGGGTCACTCCACCAGGCAAAGAACCACAACCACCTGAGGTTCTTGCTAAGGGCAAAGGGAATACAGACTCAGTGATGGAAGAAGGTAATTCTAAATACCAGTTATGACCACATGACCAGTTGCAGAAATGAGAACCATAATTCTTATGAGTATTTCTGCCTTGTATGTGTGCATCAAATGTTCTTGTTTTCTTCACTTATAAAACATGAGATGTAAACAGGGCTAGTGCATTTTTGGTTGTACATGTGTTAGTTGCATCATGTTAGGCGCAAGTATGACTTTATAATTGTTTTAATTCAGAGATTATTTATGGTTTATGGGGATGTGCACAAGTGCCAAGGTGTCAAGGGATAGACTATGATTGTTAGGGCTGTGTTTCTACTTAGCTGGTCCATGATTTTCAGTGGTTTGGCAGTCATGATGTAGTTTGGCAGTCATATAATGGTGTAATCACATCCATGATGAGATCTGATATGATGTGATCACCTCTGTGATCGGATCTGCTGTGCATAGCCAATCAGTTGAAATGCCAGACTTTCTGGAAAGGCTCACTGGATTTCATTCGCTCTGGATCCTGCAACCGGCTCCTGTTTATCTGACCTCTTGCTTTTGTACCTTGAGCTAGCAGCTGGCCTGCTGATCTTGGGATTTGTCACCCTCCACGGTCTGAATCTTGGACTTGTCAACACCTGCAGCTACGTGAGTCAGTAGAAGCCTCTAAGATGATCGGCGGACCTATGACTTTCCAGCCTCTACAATCACACGAGCCATTTCCTTGATATAAATCTCTTTTGCTATATATATGTGGACACTTCACTGGTTTCCAAAACGAAACCAAACCCATTGCCATCAAGTCAATTGTCACTCATAAAAACACTATAGGACAGAGTAGAATGGCCCCATAGGTATTCAGTGAATATTTACTGAACAAACCACAGCATGGTTTTACTTTAATGAGACGGCAGTAAATACAATCGAAAACAAAAATAACAACAAACAAAAAACCAATTCATCCTTTGAATACTTAGAACTTTGATTGTTTTTCATTGTTGGATTCTTCTAAGTTTTTCTTTTTTTTTAACTTACAAGACCTTGGAGAAATCATTTTAAAACCAAGAGCCAGGCCTCTGTATACTTATTCTTAGTAATAGCACTTCCTTTCATAAAGAAACTTAATTTGTTTTGTTCACTGCATAAAAGTTTATGACTTAAAAACATATAAGTTCTAAAAATGAATTATTTTATTCCTAAATTACATTTATTTTCTAAATTATCCTATGTTTCTTCCTAGGATCTCTTTCTAATCAGTTTACTCGCGCTAATATTGATAATAGTCTTTTTCCTCTAGAAACTATTTCTAAATTGTCCCATAGAAATAAAATGCTTCTCTCTCCCTTTTTTTTCTTGTAAGAAACTGAATATCTAAAAGTTTAAGCAAGTTTACAAACTGTACATTTCTCACAAATCTTAATATTAGGGTTTAGAAATCCAATCTTTCTGGCTTAAGTTACATATTTTTTCTGATTATAGCATTATTTATTTATTTATTTTTGCTTGAACCAGTCACTATACCAGCACTTTAACACATAGCCTTTCAATTAAGCTTGGCAACAATTCTATTTTTTTTTTTTAATATTAGGAAACTAAGGAATCAATGATTTTAGAAAATCGCTCGGTTTTATAGAGTTTGTGGTAGAGTTGGGATTGGAGATTACAAGTGTCATTTTTCACTGGACATATTTTTACTGAGTATGCTAGTCTGGGTTTTCAGCAGATATGCTAGCACATATTGAGATCTTGTGGCAAGCCAGTTTTTGTTACATCCTTTATTTAAACGTGTTCTTGTATATTTTTTTCTTGAAAAGCAATGGCATATTTCTTAATCATGATTTTTTCTCTCTCTCCTGTAGGATCTTAGTTATGCAAATCATTGTTGAATGTTTACAATGTCGGGAATAAAGCAGTGTCTAAAATTAAGCCCTGATCTCATAGAGCTTACATTTTAGTGATTTTTCTCTTTAAAAATGGATTGGTTAGAAGTGTACCTCTTAATTGTCAAATACGAGGGGCTTCACTACATGCGTTATTATTATTTTTTAATGGTGTTTAGGTGAAAGTTTACAGAGCAAATTAGTTTCTCACTAAACGTTAATACACAAGTTGTTTTATGACATTGGTTGCCAACCCCGTGATGTATCAATATTTTCCTCTTCTCCACCCTGGGTGCCCTATTTCCATTCATCCAGTTTTTCTGTCCCTTCCCGGGTTCGTGTTTTGCTTTGGGGCAGGTGTGCCCATTTAGTCTCTTATACATGATTGAACTATGAAATACCTTCCTCACATGTATTATTGTTTGTTTTATAGGCCTGTCTAATCTTTGGCTGAAGGATAAACCTCAGGAATGATTTCAATTCTGAATCAAAAGGGTGTCCAGGGGCCATACCCTTGGGTTTTCTCCGGTCTCTATCAGATCAGTAAGTCTGGAAAGTTTTTGTGAGTTTGGCTTTTGTTCTATGTTTTCTCCTCCTCTGTCTGGGGCCCTCTACCATGATCCCTAACAGAGCAGTCAGTGGTGGAAGCTGGGCAACATTTAGTGGTTCTGGGCTCAGACTGGTGGAGGCTGTGGTACTAGTGGTACATTAGTCCTTTGGACTAATATTTACCTTGCGTCTTTGGTTTTCTTCATTCTCCTTTGCTCCAGATGGGATGGAACAAGTAGATTCATCCTAGATGGTCATTAGGAGGCTTTTAAGACCCCAGACACTATTCTCCAAAGTAGGATGCAGGACATTTTCTTTATAAACTATATTATGCCAATTGAGCTAGATGTCCCCTGAGACCATGATCCCCAGCCCTTAGCCCAGTAACCTGGTCCTGCAGGGAATTTGGATGTGTCTATGAAGCTTCTATGACTTTGCCTTGGTCAAGTTGTTCTGACTTCCCCAGTATTGTATATTGTCTTTACCTTCATCAAAGTTGTCACTGATCTATTATCTAGTTCGTATTTTTCCTTCCACACCTCTCCTCTCCCTTGTAACAATCAAAGTTCTTTTTCTTCTACGAGTAAACACTTTCTCGAGCTTTTATAATAGTGGTCTCATACAGTATTTGTTCTTTTGTGATTCACTTATTTTACTCAGCATAATGCCCTCCAGATTCATCCATACTGTGAAATATTTCGAAGATTCATCATTGTTCTTTATTGTTGTATTGTATTCCATTGTGTGTATGTACCATAGTTTGTTTACCCATTCTTCTGCTGATGGACAATTGTTTCCTTTGTGTTGCTGTTGTGAATAATGCTGCAATGAACATGGGTGTGCATTTGTCTATTCACTTGATGGCTCTTATTTCTCTTGGATATAGTCCTAGAAGTGGGATTGCTGGATTGTATGGTATTTCTATTTCTAGGTTTTTAAGGGAGCACCCTATCATTTTCCAAAATGGTTGTACCATTTTACATTCCCACCAGCAGTGCATAAGAGTTCCAACCTCCCTGCAGCTTCTTCAACACTTGTTATTTACCATTTTTTTGATTAATTCCAGTAACCTTGGGGTGAGACAGTATCTCATTGTAGTTTCAATTTGCAT
The DNA here is from genome assembly GCF_024166365.1 of Elephas maximus indicus. NCBI lineage: Eukaryota > Metazoa > Chordata > Mammalia > Proboscidea > Elephantidae > Elephas > Elephas maximus. The sequence continues at coordinate 31,883,586 of NC_064820.1, read as the reverse complement.
TTCTCTAATGGCTAATGATCACAAGCATTTCCTCATGTGTCTGTTAGCTGCCTGAATGCCTTCTTTGACGAAGTGTCTGTTCACATTCTTTGCCAATTTTTTAAATGGATTATTTATCCTTGTGTTGTAAAGGTGTTGAAGCTTCTTATAGATTTTAGAACTTAGATCTTTTTCAGAAATGTCATAGACAATTTTTTGGGGGGGAGGGTTGTAGGTTCTCTTTTTACTCTTTCTCTTTTTACTCTTTTAGTGAAGTCTTTAGATGAACATAAGTGTTTAATTTTTAGAAGATCCCAGTTATCTAGTTTATCTTTTGGTGTTTATGTCTTGTTAGTTAAAGTTTATATCCTATTTATTTCACATATTAGGGCCCCTAGCACTGGCCCTACCTTTCCACCATGATCTTTATAGTTTTTGTTTTTATATTAGGTCCTTAATCCATTTTGAATTAATTTTTGTGTATGGTGTGAGGTATGAGTCCTGTTCCTTTTTTTTTTAACGGGTGAACATACAGTTTTGCCAAGGTCATTAGTTAAAAAGACTGTCTTTTCCCCATTTAAGGGACTTTGGACCTTTGTCAAAGATCAGCTGACTATAGGTGGATGGATTTACATCTGGGTTTTCAATTCTGTCCTATTGGCCAATGTGTCTGTCATTGTACCAGTACCAGGTTGTTTGACTACTATGGCTATATAGTAGTTTCTTAGGTCAGGTAGTGCGAGGCCTTTTACATTGTTCTTCTTCTTCAGTAATGCTAAACTTATCTGGAGTCTCTTCCCTTTCCATATAAAGTTAGTAATTAGTTGATATTTGGATACTGATTGCATTATACTTTGGGTAGAATTGACATTTTCACAATGTTGAGTCAACCTATCCATGTTCATGGTATGTCTTTCTGTATATGTAGTTCTCTTTTTGTTTCTTGCAGCAGTGTTTTGTAGTTTTCTTGTATAGGTCTTTTATGTCCCTGGTTACATTTATTCCTAAGTATTTTATTTTTTTAGGGGCTCTTATAAATGGTATTTCTTTACTGATTTCCTTTCCCTAGCTCTCTTTATTGGTGTATAGGAATCCAAATGATTTTTGTATGTTTATCTTGTATCCTTCCACACTGTTGAATCTATTAGTTCTGGTAGTATTCTGTGGAGTCTTTAGGATTCTGTATTTATAGTATCTTATCATTTGCAAATAGAGATAGTTTAACTTCTTCCTTACCAATTTGGATGTCTTTTATTTATTTTTCTTGCTTTATCGCTCTAGCTAGGAATTACTGCACAATATTAAAAAGGAGTTGCGATAAAGGGCATTCTTTCCCTGTTCCCATTCTCAGCGGGAATGATTTCAGCCTATCCCTGTTGCGAATGATATTGGCTGTTGGTTTCATATAGGTGATCTTTATAATGTTGAAGAATTTCCCTACTATTCTTAGTTTATTGAGAGTTCTTATCAGGAATGGGTGTTGGACTTTACCAAATGGTTTTTCTGCATCAATCGAGATGATATTGTGATCTTTTCTTTTTTTATTTATGTGGTGTATTACGTTGATTGATTTTCTAATGTCAAACCATCCTTGAACACCTGGTCTGAATCCCACTTGGTCAAGGTATATTATTTTTTTATATGATGCTGAATTCTATGGGTAGAATTTTGTTGAGAATTTTTGCATCTGTATTTGTGAGAGACATTGGTCTATAATTTTCTTATTTTGTGGTATTTTTTGCCTGATTTTGGTATCAGGGTTATGTTGGCTTCATAGAATGAATTTGGAAGTATCCCTTTTCTATGGTCTGAAATAGTTTGAGTAGTACTGGCATGAACTCTCCTCTGTATCTTTGGTAGAATTCTCCAGTGAAGCCATCTGGGCCAAGATTTTTTGTTGTCTTTTTTTTTTTTTAATTACCCTTTCAATCTCTTCTCATGTTAAGGATCTGTTCAGATTTTCTAACTCAGTTTGTGTTAGTTTAGGTAGGCAGTGTGTTTCTAGAAATTTGCCCATTTCCTCTAGATTTTCAAATTTATTGGAATTCAGTTTTTCGTAATACTCTGTTATGATCCTTTTAGTCAGATCTGTTGTAATGCCCCCCATCTCATTTCTTATTTGGGTTATTTGCATTCTCTCCTGTTTTTCTTTTGCCAACTTGGCCAGTGTTTAGTCAATTTTGTTGATCTTTTCAAAGAACCAACTTTTGGGTTTGTTGATTCTATTGTTTTTCTATTCTCTATTTCATTTATTTACGCTGTAATCTTTAGTGTTTCCTTCTTCTGGTGGCTGTGTCCTTCTGATTCTTTCTATTTGTTTAGGTTTTAGAGCTAACACTTTGATTTTGTGCCTTTCTTCTTTTTTGAGGTCTGTGTCTATTGCTGCAAGTTGACCTCTGAGTACTGTCTTTGCTGTCTCTCAAAGGTTTCAGTATGATGTTTTCATTCTTTTTCAATTTGAGGAATTTTTTTCGATTCCATCTTTGATTTCTTCTATTGTGCATTGGTTTTTAAGCAAGGTGTCATTCAGTGTTATGGATTGAATTGTGTTTCCCAAAAATGTAAGTCAGTTTGGCTAGGCCATGATTCCCAGTAATGTGTGGTTGTCCAAAGTTTTATGATCTGATGTTATTATCCTATGTATTGTAAATTCTAACCTCTCTGATGATAATGAAGCAGGATTAGCGGCAGTTATGTTAATGAGGTAGGACTCAATCTGCAGGATAGGTTGTGTATAGACTCAATCTCTTTTGAGATACAAAAGAGAGAATCAAGCAGAGAGGAGAGAGACCTCATGCAACCACGAAAGAATTGTTGGTCGTGGAGCACGTCTTTTGGGTCTGGGGTCCTTGCAGAGCTGGAGGGGAATGGGGGTGTTGTGGGGCTGATTCCACTGGGGCTGTGGGTCATGGCATGACAAAGCTGGCGGGATGGGGCTGGAGCTAAGCCAGCTCCACTGGGGGCCTCAGGTGCAGTGAGGCCAAAAAAAAAAAAAAAGGGTAAAGAGGGGGTGGATGGGGCTAGATGGAGAAGGACAATAGGGTGGGTTTGTACTGTGGTCCCCCGCAGTTGGGACTATTCATAATAAGTGTGAGTGTTGCAGAAATGTGCTTCTGTGTTTACCATGTGAGAGTCTGGGTACTTCCTTGAGCTGCAGCCAGCAAATGTGGTCTTACTCAACTTTGGTTGCGTCTGCACCAAACCTCTATCTACTGTTGGGAATTCTATGAAAGTGTCTTTCTGTGCTCTTCATGCAGGGTTGTTGGCTTTTTTCCAAGATAGTCACACTGTGTCATGCTGGTTGGCTGGGAATCTCTGCTTCATATCTCTACTTACTTGTTTTCAATCAGTTTCTTCTCAGTGGCTTCCGATCTAATACATTTTCCATCATTTAAAGTTCAGGGTTTCTGGATTGACATCTATGCCTGTTCTACTTGATTTTTCGGGTCTTTGTTATGGAGGAATGGCTTAGTGCATGTGACTTGTGCTCCATCTTGGCTCTCCTTCTCAGATGTATTATTGTTATTGACTTTTATTTCATTAATTGTGGCCAGATAATACACTATATACAATTTAAACTTATTGACACTAGTTTCTTCAAATTTACTATTTTGGTGAATATTCATGTGCACTTGAAAACAATATTTCATTGGCATTTTGTGGATGCAATGTTCTATAAATACCAATTAGATCAAGATGCTTTATTTGTACTTATTATTATTGCCTATTTTTTTTTTTTATGGTTATATTAGTTGCTGAGAAAGTGGTTCTGCAATATTTTACTGTTTGTGCAATATTTATTCTTTTTGGTTCTATTAGCTTTTGCTTCACAATTTTTTGGCTCTTTTATTGAACCAAAACCAAATTAGTTACCATCAAGTCGATACCAACTCATGGCGACCCCATGTGTTACAGAAAAGAACTGCTTCATAGAGTTTTCTTGGCAGTCAGTTTTAGGGAAGCAGATTGCCAGGCCTTTCTTCTGTGGCTGGGCTGGTTGGGCCCCAATCACCAACCTTTAGGTTTAGACTACACAAACTGTTTGCACCACCCAGGGACATTCTACAAATTAGTGATTGTTATTATTCCTTCTGATGAATTTTCTTATGAAATGTTTCTATTTACCTCTGTTAATACTTATTTGACATTTATTTTTTTCAGATTTTCAGTCACTCTGGGCTATATATGTTTACTCTTTGCTTCATTTATATATTCCATGAATGTAATTTTAAATTATCTGTATCTTTATATTCAAGAGTTCCTTGTAGAAAGCACAAGGTTGAATCTTGCTTTCTATATCTATTCTGTCAGCCTCTAACAATCTCTTCCTTTACTACTGAAAATCTAAGTTTCCCTCTGCATTGTTTCCTTTCAGCCTAAAAAAGCTTCCTTTGCAGTTTTTTTTTTTTTTTTATTCAAATATAAATGTCTTTACTTCATGTTTACTCTTGACAAATATTTTCAATGGATGTAGAATTTTAGGTTAACAGTGTTTTTGTTTTTGCTTTTTTCTCTTTCTGAGAACTTTGAAGATGGAGTTCCACTTTCGTTTGGCCTCATGATTTCTGAGAAGTCATTCAAATTGTTTCCCTCGATGTAATTTGTCATTTTTCTCTAGTTTCTTTCAAGATTTCTTTCTTTTTTTGAAATCTACTTTTCAGCAGTTTTATATGATGTATCTAGGAGTAATTTTCATGGTCCTCATCCTATTTGGGATTAGCTGAGTTTCATGAATTTGTAAATTCATGTCTTTTACCATACTTAGAATTTTTTGGACATTATTTTTTTGAAATCTGCCCCAATCTTCTTTTCTGAGAGCCAGATCTTGAGTATTTTAGACATCTTAATATTGCCTCACAATATTAAATTTTTATTTTCTTTTTCAAAATTTCTTTTTATGTTCATGTTTTTTCGTTATGTTCTTTAAAGTAGACAATTTCTGTTGATCTATTTTCAGGTTCAATAACTTTTCCATTGTCACCCCCATTCTGTTATTAAACCTATCTAGTGAATTTTTTGGTGCAAATATTGTATTTTTCAGTTCTAAAATTTCTGTTTGATTATTTTGTATGATTTCTGTACCAATGATGTTTATTATCTTTTCATTCTTGTCATTTATCTTATCTCATGGAGCATAGTTAAATAACTGCTTTAAAGTCCTTAATAATTACATTTTCTAGGCCTTCTTATGGGTGACATCTGTTGGTTATATTTTCTCTGGAGAATAGGTCACTTTTTTTTTTTTTGATTCCTTGTAGGTCAATTTTTTAAATATTTCCTGGATAATTTAAGAGTTATGTTGTATATAATCACTGCTCTGTTATAGTCATCTGAAGAATACTAATTGTTTTTTAAGCAAACAATAATCCCAGTTAGTTCAGACAATGATATCATCTGATTTGTCTTTTATAGATAGTGGTTCAAATCTGTTCATTTTCTCTAAATATTTTATATTCGTTTCCATCTATCAGGGCCATATGTGTTTTGAGGATTAGATTGATATTTGTGCAGCACCTGGGATCTAGTATTATAAAATCCCCTTTCCCACAGAAAATCAGTAATAAAGTACACATATAATTTCCTCTCTTCCTTCCTCTGAGCCAGTTTCTCATTTGGCTCAGAGCTTGGGAATACAAAAGGAATGTTATTTATAAGCCTCCTTTTAACATCAGTTTTTTTCTGTTTATACTATCAATTCTATGAGTTTTAATTAACTATATATGTAATATTCTATATTGTATTTCTATTATCGATAAAATTTAGTATCATTGTCATTTTGGAACCAAAGTAGGATTTTTTTTTTTTTTGGTTATTTTAAATTTTGAAACACCTTTCCCCGGTTATTCTCTGAACATTCTCAATGTAATAAGGTTATTATATTCTTTAGTCAATCATGAACCAGTTGAAATTGTTCCCAAATTTATCATATAAACACCTCTAAGGGTTTGCGAATAGCTACTTCCAACCTTATACACCCTCTTTTTTTAAGGGTTTGCGAATAGCTACTTCCAACCTTATATACCCTCTCAAGAAATGTATAAAATAGAAAAATATGCTATTGGTCCATTGTGGAAACATTCTGCAATCAGAAATTCAATCTAGGGTGACAGGGTGTTTAAATTAATATTACAGGTGATTGTTATAAGGGTGCCTGTGATTTTTTTGGCTTTATCAATTATACAGTTATATTTCACATATTTAAGTCTCTGAGTCAACTTGAAATGCAGGTTAGTTGCAATTTTCACTTGATTATAAATGTTATTTTGGTTTGCCGTTTTTCATTCTTTAAAATTAAAGCAATGAAAACAAAAAATCAGAGCATTTGATGTGTTGGAATTAATCTAAATTGTGCACAGTGATTTAAAATCATTGAAAGACTTTATATTTTATGTGTACTCTACTGTGGGATTTAGAGCACTTTAATAATTTTAAATTACTCTTCACTACACAGAGCAATTTAAATTTATTGGAAAGAAAATCTGGAAGAGTTCAAATTCTGGGCGATATTGAACATAGTTCTTGAAAATTGCTAACAGTACTTAAAATCTTTTTTTTTTTTTTTAACAAGCATTTCATTTGAAGCTGATCCAAGCTTTGGCATGGGATGATATAGAAACATTTGGAAGTGGCGGAGTCACTCTAACTTCAATTCTAATTTGGAAAATAAAGTTCTTGGATAACTATGCATATATGTAACATTGATAACATATTCATAGTATAGTCAATGTTCATACATTCATAATATTTATAACATAATCTTTAAAATTTAAGGATTTATTTTGATGTATGTCTGTAAAACTATTTTTTACAGAGATTTCATAGTTTATTTCTGCAAAATCAGTGAAGTTCCACTAATTGTAATTTGTAAGTTTCAGATGTAAATGCCAAGTGAAGTTCAGATGAATTCTGATTCTATTAAAACTGCCACCCAGTTATTATACAATATTATGTAAATAAAGGAAAATAAATACAATAAGAAACTACCAAAAGTAAATCCAAGGAGCCCTGGTGGTATAATGGTTAAGCATCTTGGCCGCTAATCAAAAGGTTGAGGATTTGAATCCAGCCAGCAGCTCCGTGGGAGAAACACCTGGCGACCTACTCCCTTAAACTATATGGAGCGGTTCTATTATGTCACACGGGGTCACTATTATGAGTCAAAAATTGACTCAACACACCTAAGAACAATGTAATTAAATTGATTATTTCACTAAATAACAAATGAGATAATTAAAAATGTATCCGTTATTTGGCAAGGGTGAGGGTCGCTGCACTTAAGAATTGATCACCTCAAATGTGAATAGAATTTTCAAGGAGAGATAAAATGTTCGGGATGGTGATGATTGAAAAGTAGATATGAAAGGTAGACTATCTCATACTTCACACGTTAACAGTGGGTTTTCCTTTCCTTGATATAGCTTCATGTTTATGTACAAAACAGCATGCTGAGTAACAGCAGTTACTAATCCCTGGTTTTGTCTACAGATTAGAAAAAATGTCATTTAAAAATGGACCTACCTGTGCACAATATCCTCCTGAACTTTAAGGAATGAGGGATTTTCTTGTTTCGCCTTAGTAAAGAAGTAAGCCCTTAAGCATTTTGTCAGTGCTTCAAGAGTGATGAATAAGCTGGCTTGAAGTACTTCATGCATGCATTTGAATGATTAGATGGGACTATAATTCTCCCTAAAAAAAAACTAGACTACCTAAAATTCCATTGGACCCTAACTCCTGAAACTGAACCTGCATTATCTGGTAGGCATCTTTATAAATGAACCTAGAAATGCTGTTCACAGTATTTGCCTCCAGTGACATTCATCCTAATTGAATTGCAAATGAAGCAGTCAGGGTGTAAACCAACCTAAAGTTTTTTTTCACTATTGAAAGGCAAAAAAATCTTTAAATATATTTCCTTTCAATGCCAGTGACTCTGAAATGACATTGAAAATTGTCCATTCACAGCTTCTCTGTTCCCCGGAAGAGCTTCATTTTTAATTGCTTTTGTGTTCAAGACATTCATTATATTGTCCTTGTAAAAGAAGTAACATAAGAGTCAAATTCAAATATGTCACCAGTGAAAATATTGATAACTTGCTCTATTTATGTAGTAACTTCCAATGGCCTATTAAAATACGGTATCGCAGTTCCACTGCTTTGACATAATTTGGAAGATGTATGTGCCTCTCATGTCTGGAAACATCAAAATTGACCTTGATTTTGATTTCTAGTGGATGGTCCCACTTAACACTTTCTGAATATGTTACTCAAGTTTGTAACTGTATTATGAGAATCATAGTTATATTTCTAAAATACGTATATACTGAACATTGAAAATCCAACTATATATTATAGAATTTTAATAGAAATAAAGACACACAAATAATATTAGATTTTGTTGTAGAGCAATATTTGCTAAGATAAAAGAAAAAAATGATTGAAGTGGAAAAAAGTAATTTATGAAAAATTATCACCATTGTTAAACTATAGAGAAGGCTCACTTTGATCCTCAATGGGAACATAGTTTAAGAACAATTAAACTATCTATATACAATCTATTCCTAGCAATTGAGGTTTCCTCACTTAACAAAACTGTGCTTATGCCTGACTACAATCAACTGTAACCCTTGTTTACACAGCCTAACCTCATTCCATGTTGGCAGAGTCAGTAATTTAAAAGAATGAAGATAAAAATAAAAGTTATCAAGGGGTGAGAGTTAATAAATACAATTCTCTAGAAATGGAATCCAGTGAAAAAGAAAAAAAAAAGTGATAGTTAAAAAAATAAAGGAGGAGGTATTTAATACCAGGGCAGAGAGAAAAAAATATCCTGAAGGCTCTTATTCTACAAAAAGTATAATATTCTTTGAACTTATTTAGGGGCAAATGAGAACCTAAGGACAAAACAAATTATAATGAGTTAAAATTGAAGTACGGAGGTTAAAGAAATACAAAATTCATGTGGCAAAAGAGAAAAACGAAAATATCTAATATCAACTCAGCATATTACGTTCTGTACCCACTTCAATTTGGAAAGAGTGTTATTTCTAGTGGCTTATTGTTACAGGAATTTGGCATCAATCATTAATATACAGCAGATCTGGTGGATTGACCCATTGTGGATTTATGAACAGTAAGAGGCAAAGCACTAGATGAATACACAACTACATGGAAGCATGTCAAAAACGTATAGAAAAAAGAATAAATAATAAATGATGCAATTATGTAAACTGAAAATACATACATACAGAAAAATAATTATTTTATGAGAACATGTATTATACAAAAAGACACCTATATTAGTTATCTAGTGCTACTATATCAAAAATATCACAAATGGGTGGCATTCACAAACACAAATTTATTTTTCTCACAGTTTAGGAGGCTAGAATTTTGAATTCAGGGTGCCAGCTCTAGGGGAAGGCTTTCTGTCTCTGCTGTCTCTGGGAGGTCTTTTTTTCCTTGACTCCTTGGTGATGTTCATGTGGCATGATATCTATCTTTGCCCATCTTTGCTTGCTTGCTTGCTTGTTTAATCTTTTTTGTATCTCAAAAGAGACTGATTTAAGACACATACTACACTATACTGTCTCATTAAAATAACAAAGAAAATCCACCCACAAATAGGATTATAACCAAGGGTCATACTAAAAAGAATCGATCAACATTCAACAATTTCAGGAAGTAGCATACAACCAGGATCTGATGGTACTGAAGGAAGCAGTCCAAGTTGCACTGAAGGCATTGGTGAAAAACAAGGCCCCAGGAATTGAGGAAATAACAGTTATGTTTCAACAAATGGATGAAGCTCTGGAAGTGCTCATTAGTCTATGCCAAGAAATTTAAAGACAGCTATCTGGCCAGCCTACTGGAAGAGATCCATATTTATGCCTATCCCCAAGAAAAACGATCCAATCAAATGTGGACATTATCAAACAATATCATTAGTATCACACACAAGTAAGATTTTGCTGAAGGTCATTCAAAAGCAGTTCCAGTAGCATATTGACAGGCAGTTGTCAGAAATTCAAGCCAGATACAGAAGAGGACTTGGAGTAAGAGAAATTATAGCTGATGTCGGATGGATTCTGGCTTAAAGCAAAGTACAATAGAAAGATGTATACCTGTGTTTTATTGACTATGCAAAGGCATTCAACTGAGTGGATCATAACAAATTATGAATAACATTGCGAAGAATGGGAATTTCAGAACACTTAATTGTGCTCACAGGGAACCTGTAGTTAGACCAAGAGACAGCCTTTGGAACAGAAAAAGGGGATACTATCTGGTTTCTGGTTTAAAGTTAAGAAAACTGTGAGTTAGGGTTATATCATTTCGCCATACTTATTCACTCTGTATGATGAGCAAATAATCTGAAAAGCTGGACTATATGAAGAAGGACAGGCATCAAGATTGGAGGAAGACTAACCCAGTACTTGCAATACGCAGATGACACAATCTTGCTTGCTGAAAATGAAGAGGACTTGAAGCACTTATTGATAAAGATCAAAGACAACACCCTTCAGCATGGATTATACTTGATCATAAAGAAAGTAAAAATCTTCGCAACTGGACCAATAAGTACCATCATGATAAAAGGAAAAAAGATTGAAGTCACAGATTTCATTTTATTTGAATCTATAATTAATGCCCATGGAAGCAGCAGTCAAGAAATCAAACAACGTATTGCATTGGGCAAATCTGTTATGAAAGATCATTTTAAGGTGCTAAAAAGTAAAGATGTCGCTTTAAGGACTAAGGTGTTCCTGACCCAAGCCATGGTGTTTTCAATTGCCTCAAATGCATTGAAAGCTGGACAATGAATAAGGAAGACAGAAGAAGAATTGATGCCTTTGAATTATGATGTTGGCAAAGAATATTGGATATATCGTGGACTGCTAAAAGAACGAACACATCTTTCTGGGAAGAAGTACAGCCAGAATGCTCATTAGAAGCAAAGATGGTTAAGACTTCATCTCACATACTTTGGGCATATTATCAGAAGGACCAGCCCTGGTGAAGGACATTGTGCTTGGTGAAGTAGAAAAGGCCAGTAAAAAAGAGGAAGACCCTCAAAAAGATGGGTTGACACAGTGGCTGCAACAATGGGCACAAACAGCAACACTTGTGAGGATGACTCAGGACAGGGCATTGTTTCCTTCTGTTATATATAGGGTTGCTATGATTCAGAATCAACTGGATGCCACCTAACAACAACAACAAAAACATTTTTCTATTATCTTTATTATCACATCCATGGAAATACTTAGAATTCTATAATTAATTCATAATATATTTTATCTTTCACTATATAAAGCCCAATCTACCTATGTTTATGGTATATTATTCATATTGTCATGTCGATTTTTTTTTTTCTATTTCAGTTGTATACCGCGTTCCTCTAAATGTGTGGATCTGTAAGCTTTAAATTCTGATTAATCTGTATGTCTATTTCTGGGCCAATATCACACAATTTTGACCATTCTAGCTTTAAAGTAAGACTACATATCTAGTAGATCAAGCTCCCTCTTGTTTTTTCTCAATATTGTCTTGCTAAAGGAGGCTCCATTACAATTCTGGATACATATTTCAAGCAGCTTGGAAGTTTCAAGAGGAAAATCCCCTTTAAATATACTTATTACAATTGTGTAGAAAGTATAGATTTAATTGGTTACATTTAAATAGTTATGTTATCCTTTATGAAACTACATTATTGTTCAAATAATGAAAATTTCATTTTTTTAAATAATTTTCCTTATAAATGACTTTTATAGCATTTGTTAGATATATGTCTATGTCCTTTTAGTATATTTTTTGTTGTCAATATATTTTATTGAAACTTTTATTTAAAATTATATTTTCTTATAGGTTAGTAATGGTAAATAGAAAACATATTGATTTTGTGTGTTAACTTCTGTCCAGGAACATTAAAGATTCTGTTTTTGATGTTCATTTGATTTTCTCTTGGGATATTTAAAGGAGTAATTAAATATTTTCCCTTAGGCTATTATGTTACTTAGGAATTTACCAATATATATGTGTATATATTCATTACTTTTATATTTTTCATAATTATATATTTTTTAAATGTTAAAAATAACATATGTTTATTCTATTAACCTGTTCATATTCTAGGTCACAAAGAGAATCCAAAAGTTCTTCTTCATGGAAAGTTGTATAAACTACAATTTCTAATAACATTTATATTTTAAAATGGTTTCCAACTAAGGAAAAAACCAAACATTACAACAAACTATTATGTATTATTCAATGCTAACAAATCTTAAAATGTCATTGTTTTTATGGATTGAAATTATCAAAATTAACTTAAGAAACATGAATAATTTGAATAACAAATAGAATAAACTGAAAATAATACAATCATATGCAAAATGTTAAAAGTCTAAAATCAAAGTTTTAAAAGTGAATTATTTCAAATTTCTAATAAGTAGAAGTTAGTAAGGAATTGGAAACCCTGGTAGCCTAGTGGTTAAGAGCTACGGCTGCTAACCAAAAGTTCGGCAGTTCTAATCCACCAGGCGCTCCTTGGAAACTGTATGGGGCAGTTCTATTCTGTCCCATAGGGTCGCTATGAGTCGAAATCGACTCGACGGCAATGGGTAGTAAGGAATTAGTTTTAAAAAGAGAAAAGTTTCAACACAACACAAAATCTTTGCATACACAAAAAAATGAAAGCTACATACTGATCATCTGGGCAAATTTAAATAAATGTTAACAAGATACTTTAACTAAATTGTACGCTCTTAACAAATAGAGTTCATTACTCAAGCAAAACAAAAAAAATTCACATAATAATCTGAAACATAAAAGATAAATATTTTCAAAAAAGGACAAGTGTTACGATTTTAAGTTATTCCCACTTCCAAACTAATTCCTCAGTGTTACATTTAAGAAGAGAGTTTCATAAGTTGGATGTTTATCTGTGTATCTATTGATGAATAAATCCATCAGTCTATATATATATATGTAGCCATCTGTTGCTTTCATATAAGAAACAATGAAAATTTTATGTGCTTTCTGAATTCATATTATACTTTTAAAATGATGAAGACATGATTTCTTATAAGTTCTGCACAAAATCATTTCTGAATTCATTAAGGAAAAACAAAGAGAAGAACTGAGGTGTTATAAAAAGGAGAATAAGAAGGGTAAAACATAAAAACAAGAACCAACACACACACATACATACTCACACACACAAACGCACAACATTAACAATGACTAGACCAGTAAATCAACAAATAGTATTTTCTAGAGGGAGAAAGCTCATATACTGAATGATCTTATGAGATTATCAGGGCTAAAGAATTGTTTGTATTATGTATATCCAGGATTTTTGTGGCATGGCTTCCTGGATATTGTTACAGAAGCTTGAAAAAATTCTGGCACTTAAATCGGAGATGTTTCACAACTTCAATACTCTTCCCTTTGAGAAAAGTGAGCACATGAGCTTCACTTACATATGTCAAGTATTTTTCTGAGTGTTGCTATTGTTAGGTACTGAAGAGTTGGTACTGGCTCATGGTAACCATATGTACAATAGACTGAAACACTGCCCAGTCCTGCGCCATCCTCACAATCATGGTTATGTTTGAGCCCTCTGTTGCAGTCACTGTATCTGTCCATCTTCTTGAGGATCTTCCTCTTTTTCGATGACCCTCTACTTTACCAAGCATGATGCCCTTCTCCAGGGACTGATCCCTTCTGATAAAATGTCCAAAGTACTTGACAGAAGTATCGCCGTCCTCAGTACTAAGTTGCGTTCTGGCTGTATTTCTTCCACAAGAGTTGTTTGCTCTTCTAACTCAAATCCATTGGCCTCGAGTAGATTCCAACTCGTTGGTACCCTGTAGCAACCCTAAATCCACAGTATATTCAACATTCTTTGCTGACACTATAATTCAAATGCAACCTTTTTTTTTTTTTTTGTCTTCCTTATTTATTGTAGGTGGAAGGCACTTGTCTGGTAAAGAAAGGAAAGATCTAGGGAACAGCCCTCAGTAATGTGTAAGATCTCTTATTATGTGTGTAGAATTAAAAAAAGAATTGGACAGCTTAATACTGTGTTTAGCTCATGTGACTAGGTGCGGCAACGTCTGTGTTCATTCTAATTGAGCTTTGTAGCACTTTTTTCACTCCCTTCAAGTATTGTTTAGCTCCTATCTTCTCTCTGCTTCCCTTCTATTACTCCAGTTATACGCATATAATGCCTTTATGCCACGTTCCATGTCTATCTTATGTAGCTCAAATGTATTTCATGTAGAGTTCACGTGGAGTTCACTGTAGATCACCAATTCTTTGCTTTGTAGTTTACATATCTTCTCTCTCTGCTTCAGTTTGACTAATATCTGCTAACCTAATTTCCAGATCATCTACATATTTTGGAGTTCTTAGATTCAGTACTGTAACCTTCTTTTCCAGAATTTTAATTTGATTCCTATTTATACATTTCATTTTTTCTGGTTAAATTCTCCATCTGTTTTCTATTATATTAATCAGCTATTTTAGATTGTGTGCATTCAACCTCAAAATCGAGATTGCCTTTCAGTCTGCTTTTATTGTCAATTAATTTTCATTTTCTTGTCATTTTTTTCTGTCTCATTGACCTTTTAGTATTTTTTTAATCGAACTTCATATTCAGTAAGAAATATTGTAGAGGAGAGGTAGTTAGCAAACCTGTAGGTCATCATGATACAATGAGAGATTGAGATGATTTGAATCTGGGTTTCAGCTTTGTGAGGCTGCTATATTTCTTACTTACCTTTATTCTGAAGAAGTAGCTTTTCAGAACACTTGGCAGAAACCCTGAAGTGTTTATCAGAGCCTCTCCTCCATTGTCTGCCCCGAATTTCATTTTTTCTATCATCAACACAGTGAGACTACCAATATTTCTGCTTAGGTTTCTAATACCTCAGCTGCTTCTTTTGGCTTGTCATCTAGTCCTTCCGTCTCCCATGACTTAGTGCATTTTTACTTCACACAGTGTCTTGGTTTCTCAAGTTTTGACTGCTTTGGTTGTTCTCCAATACCTTCAAATTGCTTTATTTTTGTTATTTATTTGTTTGTTTGTTTTATAAGCTTTTGTAGTTGTCCTCAGCGGAAAAGTTGGACTGACAAAATCCATTTTGTAATAGCCATAGGTAGAAAGAAGGGTTGTTTGTTGTTCTTAATCAGTAGTATTATTTCCTCTTTTTAAAGAGATAAAGTGGCTATTTCACATTCTTAAAATAAAGAAATGTAATTATATTCTACTTATATGTTTATTATATTTTCCTTTGGGATGTTGTTATGCTAGCTACAATCAAGTTAATCCCAACTCATGGCAGTTCCATCTATCCTCTAGGATAATGACACTTTAAAAGAAAAACAAACAAAAGAAAAAAACAATTAAATAAAAACATCTGTTCTGGTATTTGGATTCCTGGTAACGAAGTTGTTAAGAGATCGGCTACTAACCAAAGGTTGACAGTTCAAATCCACCAGCTGTCCAGCTGTGCCTTAGAAACTCTATGGGGCAGTTCTACACCGAGTTACTATGAGTCAGAATTGACTCAACAGCAACTTTTTTTTTTTTCAGTAATGGTATAGGATTTTCTTAAAAGAGTTAAATTGGTTGGCGATGTTGAAAAGATAGTCAATAAAATCCAATGTCAATTAATACTTTGAAAAGTAATAACTCTAAAATCTAGAGAAAAATATGTTTCTGTAGAACTGATTACTAGTCTTAAGCAATATCTATTGTCTTCTCCTTGTCTTGAGCACAAAGCTCAGTTAAATTCCCCTTCACCCTTGCTGTTTGGTAGAATAATGACACCGAGTTTTAGCCAAAGAGATATGAGCAAAACTGATATACTCCTTTTATAAAATTGATCACGTAATATCACCCATATAATTCTCAATTATCACTCACTTATGAGGAAGCCAGGAGTGCAATGGCACTGAGGAGGGCAACAAAAGAGAAAAGAGCTTGGTCCCTTGTGTTACCACTTACAGAGGAGTCACTGAACCCACACTGGAATGTAATATGCTCAAGAAATAAAGTTTTATTGGTTTAAGACACTGAGATTTGGGCATGTTTTGTTACAACATTCAGTATATTCTGTATATGATAAATAATGAATATTTTAAATCAATTTACTTAGATCTTAATACTATTCTGAACATATTAAGAATTGTCCCGTGCCTAAACATTAATGGTAATCATTTTAAGCAAAATAGGAATGGGTTAAAATATAAATTCCAATTGGTAATTTTTTTTTTTTTAATTCACTTAACAAATGTCTGTTAAATGCCTAACATGTAACAGTTGTTATTCAAATACTGGGGATTTAGAAGGAAAACATACAAATTTCTGTAGCCATGGAAATTGCATAATAGGAAAAGATTGCTTTACTAAAATATATAGAACCATTTGGAAGTCATAAATATTAGACGATATTCTCTGACTTGGAAAAAATATAAATTATATTAAAAAGTTAAATGGATTCAGTATTAAATAGATTAAATATCAAATGCATAATCTTCAAAATAGACAATATAGAAGAGATTTTTTTTTTTAATTGTTGTTTCAACCTTTTATTTAACAAAGTAAAAATGATTTTGCCTAGGAAGGTTGCATTGTAAACTGTGTAAGTTTTTTTATAGTAATTTGCATAGTGTGAAGACATTAAAGATACTGTGATGATATCACTCTTATTTTGAAACCACCACAATCAGTGTCTCAACTCAAGTACCTCTTTCCTTTGATTTGTTCCCTGAGAATGCACTAAGTTGAATTGAAAAAGAAAATGGACTCCAGAGACTAATCAAAGCATTAAAATAAAAATACATGAATTATTAGCAAATTTAAATCCATCATTCAATTTTCTATTAGCTTGTACAAGTGAAGTTTTGTTTTTAATTAGTCATGGATTTATCTAAATTATATGTACATTATAAAAATGTACAGGAAAAAGAAACAAAATATGAGAACTGTAACTATGTTGTTGTTGTTCATACTCATAGCACCTTATGTGCAACAAAAGGACCATTGCCCAGCCCTGTGCCACTCTCACAATCATTGTGTTTGAGCCCATTGTTGCAACCACTGTGTGAATCCGTCTCCTTGGGGGTCTTCCTCTTTTGTGCTGACTCTCTATCAAGCATGTTGTCCATCTCCAGGGACTGGTACCTCCTGAAAACATGTTCAAAGTATGTGAGATGTACTCTCACCATCCTTGCATCCGAGGAACATTCTGGTTGTACTTCTTCCAAGACAGTCTTGTTCATTCTTCCTGAAGTCCATGGTATATTAATATTCTTCACCAACACCGTTCAAAGACATCAATTCTTTTTCATCTTCCTTATTCATTGTCTAGCTCTAGTATGCACATGAGACACTTGAAAATATCATGACTTGGGTCAGAAGTACTTTAGTCCTCGAAGTGACATCTTTGCCTTTCAACGCGTTAAAAAGGTCTTTTGCAACATATTTGCCCAATGCAATACGTTGTTTGATTTTTTGGCAGCTGCTCCCATAGGAGTTGATTGTGGCTCCAAGTAAAGGGAAACAGTTGGAAGCTTCAATCTTTTCTTCATTTATTATGATGTTGCTTATTGGTCCAGTTTGAGGGTTTTTGTTTTCTTTATGTTGAGGTGCAATTCACACTGAAGGCTGTGATCTTTGATCTCCATCAGTAAGTGCTTCAAGTCCTGTGTTTTCAGCAAGCAAGTTTGTGTCATCTGAGTATGGCAGGTTGTTAATGAGTCTTTTTCCAATCTTAATGGAGCATTTTTCTTCATATTGTCCAGTTTCTCTGATTATTTGCTCAGCATATAGATTGAATAAGCATGATGAAAGGATGCAACACTGAAACACACTTTTCCTGGTTTTAAACCATGTAGTATCCTCTTGCTCTGTTGGAACAACTGCCTCTTGTTCTATGTACAGCTTCTGCATGAGCACAATTAAGTGTTCTGGAACTCCTATTCTTCACAATCATATCCATAATTTGTTATGATCCAAGCAATCAAATGCCTTTGCATAGTCAATAAAACACAGGAAAACGTCTTTCTGATATTCTCTGCTTTCAGTCAGATCCATCCGACATCAACATTGATATCTCTCATTCCACTTCCTCTTCTAAATCCTGCTTGAATTTTTGGTAGTTCTCTCTGTGAATGTACTGCTGTAACCACTTTTGAATGATCTTCAGTAAAATTTAACTTCTGTGTGATATTAATGGCATTGTTTGATAATTTCTGCATTCTGATGGAGCAGCGTTCTTCTGAATGGGCACAAATATGGATCTCTTCCAGTCGATTGGCCAGGTACCTGTCTTACAACTTTCTTGGCATAGACAAGTAAGCACCTCAGCACTGCATCTATTGTTGACACTTCTCAATTGGTATTCCATCAATTCCTGCAGGCTTGTTTTTCTACAATGCCTTCAGTGCACCTTAGATTTCTTCCTTCAGTACCACTGGTCCTTGATCTTATGTTACCTCCTGAAATGGCTGAACATTGACCAATTCTTTTTGTACAGTGACTCTGTATTCCTTCCATCTGCTTTTGATGCTTCCTGAGCAGCTCAATATTTTGCTCATAGAATCCTTCAATCTTGCAACTCAAGGCTTGAATATTTTTTTCAATTCCTTCAGCCTGGGGAATGCTTAGAATGTTCTTCCATTTTGGTTTTTAACTCCAGGTCTTTCCACATTTCCTTATGATACTTTACTTTGTCTTCTTGAGCCATCCTTGGAAATCTTCCATTCAACCCTTTTACTTCATTATTTCTTGCATTTGCTTTAGCAATTGGATGTTTAAGAGCAAGTTTCAGAGTCTTTTCTGTCATCAATTTTGATCTTTTCTTTCTTCTATCTTTTAAATGGACTCTTGCTTCTTCTATGATGCTCTTGATGTCTTACCACCACTCATCTGGTCTTCAGTCACTAATATTCAATGCATCAAATCCATTTTTGAGATAGACTTCAAATTCAGGTGGGATATACTCAAGGTAATATTTTAGCTTCCGTGGACTTGTTTTAATTTTCTTCAGCTTCAACTTGAACTTGCATCGGAGCAACTGATGGTCTGTTCCACAGTGGGCCCCTCGCCTTGTTCTGACTGAAGGTATTGAGTTTTTCCATTGTCTCTTTCCACAGATGTAGTGGATTCGATTACTGTGCTTTTCAACCAGTGAGGTCCACATGTCACTATTTATCTTGCTGAAAAAATGTAGTTGCAATGAACAAGTGTTAGTCATGCAAAATTCTATCAAGAAATCTCCAGTGTCATTTCTATCAACAAGGCCATATTTTTCATCTCGTGATTCTTCTTCATTTCCAACTTTCACTTTCCAATCACCAGTAATTATCAATGCATCTTGATTGCATGTTTGTTCTATTTCAGAGTGCAAATTTGGTAAAAAATCTTCAATTTCCTCATCGTTGGCATTAGTGTTTGGTGCATAAATTTGAATAACCGTGTTATTAACTGGTCTTTCTTGTAGGTGTATTGCTATCATCCTATCACTCTTGGTGTTGTACTTCAGGATAGATCTTGAAATGTGCTTTCTATTAATGAATGCAATGCCATTCCTCTTCAATTTGTCATTCCTTTTATAGTGGACCATATGACTGTCTAATTCAAAATGGCCAATACCAATCCATTTCAGCTCACTAATGCCTAGGATATCGATTTTTATGTGTTCAATTGCATTTTTGATGACTTCCAATTTTCCTAGATTTATACTTCATACATTCCACATACTGATCATTCAATGTCCAATGCATAATTTTTGTGTTGTGGTTTTGTCATGGAAGACTTTCTTGTTGAGTGATTTTCCAGTTTATGTTTTGCTTGAAAAAAATGAACAAGGTGACACTAGTTGAAAATCTCCATTTTCCTTCAGAGTAAAACAATTAAACATCAAATGGAGAAAAAAAATAGGTACAAATAGCTATGACAGAATTTCAACTGATCAAAAATAGAATAAAATAATAATTTGCCACGTGTATAAAGAGTCCCATTCAAGAAAACAAACAAACAAAAGAAACCAAAACCCATTGCCATTGAGTTGATTTCAACACTTAGCAACCCTATAAGGAAGAGTAGAACTGCCCCATAGGATTTCCAAGGGGCACCTGGTGGATTCAAATGACCAATCTTTTTTTTTTTTTTTAATAATTTTTATTGTGGTTTAAGTAAAAGTTTACAAATCAAGTCAGTCTCTCACACAAAAACCCATATACACCTTGCTACACACTCCCAATCACTCCCCCCCAATGAGACAGCCTGTTCTCTCCCTCCACTCTCTCTTTTCGTGTCCTTTTCTCCAGCTTCTAACCCCCTCCACCCTCTCATCTCCCCTCCAGGCAGGAGATGCCAACGTAGTCTCAAGTGTCCACCTGATCCAAGAAGCTCACTCCTCACCAGCATCCCTCTCCACCCCATTGTCCAATCCAATCCATGTCTGAAGAGTTGGCTTCGGGAATGGTTCCTGTCTTGGGGCAACAGAAAGTCTGGGGGCCATGACCACAGGAGTTCTTCCAGTCTCAGCCAGACCATTAAGTCTTGTCTTAAGAGAATTTGGGGTCTGCATCCCACTGCTCTCCTGCTCCCTCAGGGCTTCTCTGTTGTGTTCCCTGTCAGGGCAGTCATCGGTTGTAGCAGGGCACCATCTAGTTCTTCTGGTCTCAGGATGATGTAGTCGCTGGTTCACGTGCTCTTTCTGTCTCTTGGGCTGGTAATCGCCTTGTGTCCTTGGTGTTCTTCATTCTCCTTTGATCCAGGTGGGTTGAGACCAATTGGTGCATCTTAGATGGCTGCTTGCTAGCGTTTAAGACCCCAGACGCCACTCTTCAAAGTGGGATGCAGAATGTTTTCTTAATAGATTTTATTATGCCAATTGACTTAGATGTCCCCTGAAACCATGGTCCCAAGACCCTTGTCCCTGCTACGCTGGCCGTCAAAGCATTCAGTTTATTCAGGAAACTGCTTTTGGTTTAGTCCAATTGTGCTGACCACCCCTGTATTGCGTGCTGTCTCTCCTTTCACCTAAAGTAGTTCTTACGTATTATCTAATTAATGAACACCCCTCTCCCACCGTCCCTCCCTCTCCCCTTACGTAACCACAAAAGAGTGTTTTCTTCTCAGTTTAAACTATTTCTCAAGTTCTTATAATACTGGTCTTATACAATATTTGTCCTTTTGCAACTGACTAATTTCACTGAGCATAATGCCTTCCAGGTTCCTCCACGCTGTGAAATGTTTCACAGATTCCTCACTGTTCTTTAGCGATGTGTAGTATTCTATTGTGTGAATATACCATAATTTATTTATCCATTCATCTGTTGATGGGCACCTTGGTTGCTTCCATGTTTTTGCTATTGTAAACAGTGCTGCAATAAACATGGGTGTGCACGTATCCGTTTGTGTAAAGGATCTTATTTCTCTAGGATATATTCCAAGGAGTGGGATTGCTCGATCGTATGGTAGTTCTATATCTAACTTTTTAAGGACGTGCCAAATCAATTTCCAAAGTGGTTGTACCATTTGACATTCCCAACAGCAGTGTAGAAGTATCCCAGTCTCTCCACAACCTCTCCAACATTTATTCTTTTGTGTTTTTTGGATTAATGCCAGCCTTGTTGGAGTGAGATGAAATCTCATTGTAGTTTTGATCTGCATTTCTCTAACGGGTGATGATCATGAACATTTCCTCATATATCTGTTAGCTACCTGAATGTCTTCTTTAGCGAAGTGTCTATTCGTATCTTCTGCCCATTTTTTAATTGGGTTATTTGTCTTTTTGCAGTTGAGTTTTTGCAGTGCCATCTAGATTTTAGAGATCAGACGCTGATCAGAAACGTCATAGCTAAAAACTTTTTCCCAGTCTGTAGGTAGTCTTTTTTCTCTTTTGGTGAAGTCTTTGGATGAGCATAAATGTTTGATTTTTAGGAGCTCCCAGTTATCTAGTTTTTCTTCTACGTTCTTTATAATGTTTTCTATACTGTTTATGCCATGTATTAGGGCTCCTAACGTTGTCCCTATTTTTTCTTTTACATTTTATACTTAGGTCTTTGATCCATTTTGAGTTAGTTTTTGTGCATGGAGTGAGGTATGGGTCTTGTTTCATTTTATTGCAGATGGATATCCAGTTATGCCAGCACCATTTGTTAAAAAGACTGTCTTTTCCTCATTTAACTGTTTTGGGGCCTTTGTCAAATATCACCTGCTCATAGGTGGATGGATTTATGTCTGGATTCTCAACTCTGTTCCATTGGTCCACATATCTGTTCTACCAGTACCAGGCTGTTTTGACTACTGTGGTGGTATAATAGGTTCTAAAATCAGGTAAAGTAAGGCCTCCTACTTTGCCCATCTTTTTCAGTAATGCCTTGTTTATCTGGGGCCTGTTTCCCTTCCATATGAAATTGGTGATTTGTTTCTCCATCTCATTAAAGAAAGTCCTTGGGATTTGGATTGGAATTGCATTAAATGTATAGATTGTTTTTGGTAGAATAGACATTTTTATAATATTAAGTCTTCCTATCCGTGAGCAAAGTATGTTCTTCCACTTATGTAAGTCTCTTTTGGTTTCTTGTAGAAGTGTACTATAGTTTTCTTTGTGTAAGTCTTTTACATCTCCAGAAAGATTTATTCATAAGTATTTTATCTTCTTGGGGGCTACTGTAAATGGTATTGATTTGGTGATTTCCTCTTCAATGTTCGTTTGGTTGGTGTAGAGTAATCCAACTGATTTTTGTAGGTATATCTTGTATCCCGGTACCCTGCTGAACCCTTCTATTAGTTTCAGTAGTTTTCTGGAGGATTCCTTGGGGTTTTCTGTGTTTAAGATCTTGTCATCTGCAAATAGAGATATTTGAGTTCTTCCTTGCCAATCTGGATGCCCTTTATTTCTTTATCTAGCCTAATTGCCCTGGCTAGGACTTCCAGCACAATGTTGAATAAGAGTGGTGATAAAGGGCATCTGCGTTTGGTTCCTGACCTCGATGGGAATGTTTTCAGGGTCTCTCCATTTAGGGTGATGTTGGCGGTTGGCTTTGTATAAATGGTCTTTATTATGGTGAGGAATTTTCCTTCTATTCCTATTCTGCTGAGAGTTTTTATCATGAATGAGTGTTGAACTTTGACAAATGCCTTTTCTGCATCAATTGATAAAATCATGTGATTGTTGTCTTTTGTTTTATTTATGTGGTGGATTACATTAATTGTTTTTCTAATGTTGAACCACGCCTGCATACCTGGTATGAATCTCACTTGGTCATGGTGAATTATTTTTTTGATATGTTGTTGAATTCTATTGGCTAGCATTTTGTTGAGGATTTTTGCATCTACATTCATGAGGGATATAGGTCTATAATTTTCTTTTCTTGTGGTGTCTTTACCTGGTTTTGGTATCAGGGATATGGTGGCTTCATATAATGAGTTTGGTAGTATTCCATCCCTTTCTCTGCTCTGAAATGCCTTTAGTAGTAGTGGTGGTAACTCTTCTCTGAAAGTTTGGTAGAACTCTGCAGTGAAGCCGTCAGGCCCAGGGCTTTTTTTTTGTTGGGAGTTTTTTGATTACCTTTTCAATCTCTTCTTTTGTTATGGGTCTATTTAGTTGTTCTACCTCTGTTTGTGTTAGTTTAGGTAGGTAGTGTGTTTCATAGGTTATTTCTCTTGATAGAGTCCCACATGATTCTTAAGGTTTCTTCGTTTTTTTTAATTCTTTTATCTGATTTTTCTTCAAATATATTAGTGCCAAGTGATTTATCTTCGAGTTCAGAAATTCTAGCTTCTGCTTGCTTAAGTCTCTCCTCTGACTTTCTAGTGAGTTATCTCATTCTGAAATTTTATTGTTAATCCTCTGAATTTCTGATTGCTGTCTGTTTATGGATTTTTCCAGCTTGTTAAACTTTTCATTATGTTCCTGAATAATCTTTCTAATTTCTTCAGTTGCTTTATCTGTGTGTTCCTTGGCTTGTTCTGAGTATTGTCTCATTTCCTTCCTGATGTCTTGAAGGGTTCGTGTATTAAACTTTTGTATCCCGCATCTGGTAATTCCAGGAATGCATGTTCATCTAAAAGATCTCTGGATTCTTTGTTTTGAGAGCCTGTGGAGGTCATCATGGCCTGTTTCTTTATGGGAGTTGGTATTGACTGTTGTCTCTGAGCCATCTATAAGTTATTGTATTAGTTTAAGCTTGTTTATTGTATTGTTCCTGCTTGCTCTGTTTTGTTTTGGTATACCCCTATGGGTTGCTTGAGTGAGCTAGCTTGATTATTTTCACCTTTAGAGCTCTGGTGTCCTGTCCCCAGCTGGCTAGAGCTGTTATCAGGTATATCAGTCTAGGAGTCCATTCAGTTTTCTTGTATGAATTCAGCTCAGGTTTCCAGGTAGCTAATCATCAAGTGTGTGGTACAGGCTCTGTCCTACAGTCTTAGAGGGGCAGGGGTGATTTGTGTATATACCCGTATCTGATTGCAGCAGGGTGTCATGCTCTGAACAAGGCAGGGGGCTGAGAATCGACCCCCAAGTGTCTCTGAGGAAAACGCGTCTCTGTTCCTTAGAGCATGCTGGTGGGTGAGCTCTGCAGAGGGACCATGGGCACCCAAAGTTTTTGTTGTAAGACTGGGAGGTATCAGTTATCTTTTGACCGCTGTCGTGGTTGGCTGGGCGACCCAAGTGCAACCCCCAGTGCTTAGGTCCCTGCTGTGGGTAGGTGAGGACCTTGTTTAATGGGCAAAGCAATGTCAAATGTCATACACCCACCTCTCCACCACACTGCTGAAATGGTTGGAGTTTGCCAACATGGGCCTATTCTCCCAAAATGGGCCCGCATAGGTCCATGCAGAAGGGAAAGGTGCTCAAGGTCCACGGATGATTTATGCCTGGACAGGAGCCTCTCTGTCCTGAGCTCCCCCAGTTAATGGAGCTAGCAAATTATCTTTTCCCCCCAGTTGGAAATTTTTTCCTTTCCCAAGGCCGGAAGGACAGCTCCAGGTGCTCACCAGGGTCTATCTGAGGCCTAGGGATTCAGCCGCTGAGGCTGGTTTGGGGGTGGTGGAGCGCAGTAAAATATACATAGGTACTTAGCTTTTGCCGAGAGCGCCTTTCTCCTCAGGTTCTGGAGGTGTGAGTGGGCTGTGTGGCTGGCTGCTCCTTCCTGAGAAAACTGTGGCCGAACACTAGGAATAGCCCACCGCCACCACCGCTGCTCCGGGAATGGTGCCTGAGGGCTCCCCGCCATTCCGGTCCGGTAACTCCTCTCCGCTTCTGAATGGTCTCTTCCTTCCCCGCCCCTCAGTTCGTCGTCTAAGCTTGCCTTTGATGCTCAGGGCTCCCAGCTTTTCAGAAATATACACGTTTCACTTGTTTTTTCAGGTCTTTTTTTGTTGTTGTTGTAAAGAGTGCTCAACGGAAGAGTCTGTCTATTTTGCCATCTTAGCTCCACCTCACGACCAATCTTTTGTTGATAGCTGTAGCTCTTAACAGGAAGATAGCTCTTCACAGGAAGAACTTGGCCAATGACTGATGAAGGCACTGGTATCAAGTGCCATACCCTTCTTGGTTGACCCTCAACAATGACTAAACAAGTCCTTGGGTCCAGGGTCTAGTCATATCCATGCAAGATAGGACTTTCCTTCAGAATTGTCATTCATTCTGAAGAGAATTTGTGAAGTCTTCATGTATTCTATGCAGTTAATATGCGTTCCTCCAAAATAATTTTTCATGCTCCTAACTCTGTCTCATCTCTATATTTTTGTTACATTATATGTTAATTGTGTAGAGTAGCTAGGAATATCAGAGATTTTCAGCAATTGCATTGAACATTATATCTCCTGTTATGTGCTTTTTCTCTAAATTACTCTAGAACTTCAGTAACAAATAGACTCAAAGAATTAGTATTGATTCTCAGATAGAAGCCTGAAATTGTTGTCATGACAATGAGCTATGGCAACAACCATGTTCTCATTAGAAACGATAGAGCATAGCTCCTCACATCACACCATGATCAAAACAGCTAACTCCACTTACATGCAAAGCCATAGAGAAGGAAAGGTTTATATGTTTACAATATAACAATAGCAAATTGCACATGAACTAGAAAATTGGCCAAATTGTCAGCTTACATGACTTCTGTATATATTGTCAGATTTATGCATTTATTTTTGTGTTGTCTGCACTGAATTCTGTTCCAATCTCTCTTTCTTTGTCTCCTAAGAATCAAAGTGATTATTTTTAGTGGTTATCCCATGTTATTTGGGCTTATTTGGGGAAAATAATGTAATACTACTACAGGGTTAGTAATGTAATGAATCCGATATGTTTCATCAGAAAATAGATTTTTACATCAAAATACTGTAAACAAGATAATTCGTATTTTCCCAACTTGTACCTACAAATAAAAGCAAAGAAATAATGAATCTCAGTAATTGTTACAGTTTCCCAAACTACCTCTTACAGGCATGTCTAAGCACTGTTGATTATGTATAGGCTGGATGTATATACAAAATTTTTACTTTTAAATGAATGGTATATTATTTTTCTATATTTTATATTTATTTGGGACAAAAACATTTAAAAATTTAAAACCTGAATTTAGAAGCTTTTTTCTTTATTATTTCTGATTATCACCGGTCTAAAACATCCATCACTTGCCAGGAGAACATTTCAGATGTCTCTCTTAATACAAGTTGATTTTTGAGTGAGAGGAACATGATCACATTTAGCCTGTCAATAAAAGCAAATAAACATTTTGGCAGAGAATAACTGTGCTATAAACTGTGAGTGGCAGTGCTGTTATTGAAAATAAAATAATGTGAAGTCAGATTTCACTTGTGTGTCAACTGTGTTTCTATATTTATACCACAATATTGTTTTTTTCTTCTAAGCCAGTTTAAAATAGTTTGGATTTCATTATATTTGAACTTTCTTATTTTTCACACCTCTTGTACCTTCCAAAGAAACAAATAATTCAGTTGCAGTTGGAGTATAAATTTTCAAATTATAATTTGGAATGGAAAGATGAATTTGTCCTTGTTTTTAATTAATAGTAAATGTCCAAATATCATGTTATTTTAATTATTATATGATAATTTATAAAGATAATATAATGGAATTAAAGAGATACTTGACGTACTAACAGATATGTTTTTAAAAATCTGCCTTCTCACTCAATCTTAAGTGACTTCCTCCTATTATCTGCTTCAAACTACCTTTGATGGCTGATTAAGCATGTATATTTTTTCATTTATGATAGTTTCAATTTTTTTAGAGCTTCCATATCTTCATTTTTTTTTTCTGTCTCATCAAAGGAAAGAGTGATAATTAACTATATTATTATAAATATTTTAAGAAATTGGTTAGATATTTTGTATGTTTGGCTATTTCAAACAATGCAAAGAATGAAATGTTG
Organism: Elephas maximus indicus; assembly: GCF_024166365.1. Taxonomy (NCBI): domain Eukaryota; kingdom Metazoa; phylum Chordata; class Mammalia; order Proboscidea; family Elephantidae; genus Elephas; species Elephas maximus. The sequence goes on along the minus strand of NC_064820.1, from coordinate 31,856,181 downwards.
CCTTTTTAGAAAAAGAAAAAATCCCAACAGATGTTTCCAAGAGAAAAAGCTAATGAAAAAGTGGAGGAAAAAAATTCAAAACTTCCACAAAGTTAAATATGTCATATTAAAAAATTACTTTTAGGTAAATAAAATAGTTTACTTTTCACAGAGATGACCTGATGAAAAAGATTGAAGTGAGGTAAAGAAATGGAAATTAATAATTTGCTCCAAAACATCTTAGAGCAAATATTTTCCCTTTTGTGGTGGCGAGAGGTTCCTTCTTTGCTAAAACAAAAATGCCTCCTAATTGTCTGTCAAATTGATATGCTGATAATTTTATTTTATTAGATTTAGAAGATTAATTATTTGATCATAATCTGTCTTGATGACTTCACTGAAGTAATCATGAAGCACTTATTTGTTTCTTTGGGTTCAACAAGTGAAGCCCCCTCTGAACTGATGAGCTAATTCTTGTTAGATTAGTGTAAGGTGTTTATAATTATGAATTATAATTGAATTATAATGCAGTAATACAGGGGAAGAGGGTAGTATAGTGAATTTTTGTTGAAAATATTATTTCTTTCTATGTCTTTTACAAATACAGGCAGTCAACAGATTACGAATGAGTTCTATTCCTGTTGTTGCTGGGAACAGATGGTACAGAAGGAAGAAGTCCAAGTTGCACTGAAGGCATTGGCAAAAAACAAGGCTCCAAGATTTGACTAAATACCAATTAAGGTGTTTCAACAAATGGATGCAACATGGAAGCCTTCACTCATCTGTGAGAGGAATTTGGAGGACAGCTACCTGGCCAACTGACTGGAAGATACACTAAATAATCCTTAACATAATAATACAGTAATAATAATAATATTTTGATGCATGTTGCGAAGTAGCACCTGTTTGTTATTATGAACCATTGTAAGTACCTCGAATTTTTTATAGGCTTTACAGGGGTTGGCTTGCAAATATGGGTTGTACCTAAGTTACAAGGAATTAAGAGTCGGGACAATATAGAACATCTTGCTGAATTAAAGCCATGCAATGAAGCACAGACTCTTATTCTTTTTTATGTTTGTAAACCAGAGACTGCCTGTAAAGGAATTTCACGTGAAAATTTATAAAAAATCATTTTGAATTCATCTTACTTACTCTACCAGAGGTCAAGCCACTCACACTTCCCTAGAAACCTGTAACTGCCCTTGTCTTAATTCAGACCCTCCTGTTTGGTGACTTTATTTATTTATTTTAATCCTATTCTTTTATTTCCCTCACCTTGTTAGATACTGGTAATACAGTGTACAGTCAATAATGTGTTATATTAATTTTAACAGTATGAACAAATGAATGAATGAGTGTATGAGACCAGCTTTTGGGAAACTGAACAATATAGCTTAGCAAACTTGAAATCAAGAGTACACAATTTAAGGTTTAGAAAAGAGACTTTTCTTCATCTAGGGATTAAGATGGTTTCCCTAATTTAATAAGGCATATTTTTCATCCCATTTGTCTGTTTCTGCATTACTTTCTTCACTCAGGTAAAAATGTGATAGGCAAGAGGGCTTGGGTGTTTTGTGCCTCAGTATCTGACTCTCCAATCCTCGTACTAATCCTGAACTCTTAAGAAAAAAAAAAAAAAATGGCTAGAGAAGGATTTTCCCTAAGTGGGTTTTAAACATGGGGTAATTTTTTCATTACTGAGCACTTATTTTAAACCTGAAGTCCTGCCCTTGAATAAAAAAGGATTGTTTCTCTTTCTGACTTTGAGACATGGTTAGTTTTAAAAGTGTGCTAGAGGGACAATGCTATTATCCCTGGCATCAGATGAAATAATATTTGGAAGCACTCCTTGAGTGTTTTGTGTGCTGACCTGGAATTAACATAAATCATTCTCTTTCTTTTTTTTTTTTCTTTTAATCAGAAGAATATAACAACTCATATGTGTTAGCAAAATAGTGGTATCTTATACCTTAAGATGGATGTCAAGACTTGCAATTCTGACAGCCTACAAGACTTGATAAAATTTCCCTCTGTAATATAGTTGTCAGGTCTTTTTATTGAGTTCTGAACAGAACTTGATTGAATCCTTTTGAGACCCCAAAATATGCCAGTTCATAGAAAAGTTAATCAAACTGAACACCAGTATTAATTCCTGGCTAACTTGAAACAAAAATAAAAAAATACAAACATAAAAAAGAATAAGAGTCTGTGCTTCATTGCATGGCTTTAATTCAGGAAGATGGTCTATATTGTCACAACCCTTTACTTAATTCCTTGGAAGGTAATGTAGCAGAGAATCTAAGCATATAGTTCTCTAGACAGATTGGCTGAGAAGAAAGAGTCACCACTTACTTTCTATGTAAACTTGAACTTCAGTTTCCACCTTGGGGCAGAGGTGGGACTGATTAAATGATACATCTAAAATATCTGAAACATTTCCTATTACATACCAATATGATTCTAAAATTTAGTTTGAAAGCAGTAGAGAGAAGAAATAGATGAATACATGAGTTATAAGAACACTGTGTGGAAATTTCAAAGTAAGATTTCAATGGCTCTCAAACCTGCAAAGAGGTTATAAATGAGTCAAACATTTGGATCTAGAAAGAAAGTTTTTATAAGGAAGATACTCTGACAATACAGTGTAACTATGCAAGCCTATAGAAGGGGGAGTGTTGTTGGGCAGCTGTACCACACTCCTTTCAGAGTTACTGAGTGGACTTTAAAGAAGACCACTTCAAAATGGTGTTTACATCCTTCCTGAAATTTGGGGGAGCACACTTTAGAATGGTGTTTTGAGACATAGCTCTTACCAAGATACAATCTAAAGTGACCTGTGATAGCAAAATATAAGTAATATTATAAAGGCATTCGTTATGGCCTTAGACCTTACAGACCTGTGGGAGCCGATGAAGTAGTCTATGTACGACTGTTATGTTTAGTACCTGAGTCAGGCCTGAAGTCAGCAGGCCAGCAGCTGGTAAGGAGGATCACTAAGAAGAAGAGGAGGATAAGGACAAACTAGAACCTATGAGCACACACTGAACCTGCATTTTTCTCTCAGCACTTCTGTCCTTTATGGTGCAGATGGCCTGCATGGCAATCTGGATCCCTTCACGTGTGTCTGGTCCAGGGTTTAGACAGACTGAAGCAGGAGATCCATTTGGAGCTAAAGGAGCTTCCATTCCAGCTGCTGGATCAAGAAAACAAGATGAGCTGGCAGAACAACGAAAAATCAGAAGCAAACTCATTATTGTCATTTCGATTCATTGCAACCCTTGGGGCAGAGTAGGACTGCTGCATGGGTTTTCCTAGGCTGCAATCTCCCATATCTTCCTCCCATGGAGCAGCTTGTGGTTTGAACTGCTGAACTCCGGTGAGTAGGCAAGCACTTAACCACTGTGCCACCAGGGCTCCTTAAACTGGCAGATCAGGAACAATGGCAACAGTAACTGACTTTATTCCAACCTTCATAGCATAACAATGGATGCTATTTCACCGCTACCATTGATACGTCGAGAAAATTTCTTAGAATTCAGTCCTAACCAAGAACCGTACAGGGAAGGAGGTTCTTATAAATTTAGATTCAGATTAGCTAAACTGATACCGTTCAAAAGCACCATACAGCTGTACTAGGGAACAATTGAACTTCCTTGTGATAAAAAAAAGGAATAATTGGAATAATTGAACTCCCCTTGTGATGGTGAGGGAAAATATATTCATCTTGAGGTGTTATTTCCATTCTCTAGTGAAACATTTCTATTGAGAGGAAGACTTGCAGAATTCAAGAACAACCCACCACATCCCATTACCTAAAGGCAGGTGGATTGAACTGAACATCACCAATTGAGTCCCTGGGCAATGCAAAATGTTAACGTGCTCAGTTGCTAGAAAAAGGTTGGAGCAAGCTTAGAACAAAGTCCTAGTGATTTACCTCCAAAAAAAATAATAATAATAAACAACAACTTTTGAAAACCCTATAGAGCACAGTTCTACACACATGGTGTCACTGTGAGTCCGAATCAACTCAAAGACAACGTATTTTTAACTGGTTAATTTCCAACTTGATGTTGTGCACTTTGATGTGACTATAAGACATTATTATTAGCTATGAGTAAAGAGAAATTTATGGGATGATCTAAATTTTCTATTAGACAGCAGGAAAACAATGTTTAAACCACAGTATAAAGACAAAATATTTATCCTTGATTACATCTCAGCACCCATGCATATTTAATGAAAACATTCTGTACTGTATAAAAGTTAAATAATGTTAACATTATATGTTCTAACTTCCCCATTTGCTACTTAGCCATATATAAATTATCAACAACCCTTTAGGGCTTCTGAACCACTTTAAGGTAAATATTTCAAAATCAGAATAGGAAGTCATTGTTTCCCTTGTTTGAAACATTGACGCAGATTGTCTTTTCACTTATGAGCGCACTCACTAGGCAAGTCAGTAGAGGAGTTTTCGAAACCTACACATAAGCCGTTTCTGGCTGGGGACTATTTAGGCTTCTACTTTCCAATTTAAACCTCTTTAGCTGAGGTTGTTACTGTATTTGCAGCAGCTAATTGAAGATTGAAAAAAAACCCACAAAACTCTTAAATAAACAATTTTAGACCAAATAAGATCTACTTTTCTAGTATTTGATATACCAAAAATTTCTGGGTAGTTAAAAAAATTCTGATTAAATTAACTGAGGTACTAGTAAGCCATCTAAAGCAATCATTGAGGGACTTATGCAATTTAAAGCATGCATTTTTTTAAGCGTGTTTTAAAACAGCTCTGCTAAACGCCTGCAGTTAGAGCTGTTATTTTGGCGGTGAGGACTGAATTTAGAGTAAAATTACCTGATGATTGAACTTGGAGAAATAAATTGTAGAGGTTCAATTAATTTCCGATATTTATTTTTTCCTTAAACCACATAGCAAGTTCAAACTGCTGTAATTTTTGTACTTCCCAAAGAAACTTTTTCACTGAGACCCAGCTTGATGTCTCTTCTTTACTGGAGACAGTACAACCTGCATTTAATAAATGTTCATAAGGCATTAAAAGAAAGCAGTGAACGAAGTCGTCTGATCCACATTAATATTATCTTTTATAAATTGTTTTAGAAGTACTAATTTATCTCACTAAAAAAAAAAAAAAAAAAAATTAATTCTTTATTCCCATAAATTTTATAGCCTTTCTTTTCATTGAATAGTTAACCTATAATAACACAAAGGGTTGATTGTCAAATATGCCTCAATGTGAAAAAGAGATCCTACTCAGCACTAAGCTTTAACAATGATTCAAAGGATTTCTTGCAAGCTATTCAAGCAAAAAGGAGCCCTGGTAGTGCAATGGTTAAGCTCTCTGTTGCTAACTGAAAGGTGGGTGGTTCGAACCTACCAGCTGTTCCACTGGAGAAAGATCTGGCAATCTGCTTCCATAAATATTACAGCCTTGGAAACCTTATGGGGAAGTTCTACTCTGTCCTACAGTGTAGCTAGAAACAATCACCACTGGAGGGTGAAACCTTTTTCTTTTTTTTAAGAATTCCAATCCCGTTGACACAACTCCGTAAAAATGCCCCTTTTCCTCTGCAGCAGGATACATTTGGGTTTGGGATTCATTTGACAAGTTTCTTTCCATCAAAGTATAGGGAATCATTAGGGAGCCATATTAGTTATGAAGTATCTCTGCTTTATACCCTGTTGGTTAAGAGTTTGTAAGACGAGGTGTCCCCATTCTATGGTCAGCCATGCTCCCCATAATCCCAATTATATATGCATATAAACCCATTGCCATCAAGTCAATTCCAACTCTTAACAACCCCATAAGGATTCCAAGGCTTTAAAATCTTTATGGAAGCAGACTGCCACATCTTTCTCCCCAGGAGCCACTGGTGGTTTCGAACCACTCACATTTCGGTTAGTAGTCGATCACTTTCCCCACTGTGACACCAGGGCTCCTTTTTTATAGATATGCAATGAGCAGACTTGACCGACTTGTATAGCTTGGTAATTTTAAATATAAGAACTCTTGGTCATCTTTCCACTGTTAAATGAATTAATAGGCTTGCCAGAGATCTGGTTATTACTATGCTTTTAAGGATATTTGATTGATATCATTCTTTTTTCCAAGGCATCCTATCATTTAAATAATTTTCTTAAATGCAAATTTGGTCATCTCTTGAAAGTATGTTCCGTAAATACCAGGCATGCTTTCATAATGGACCACATCTTGGAAAAATTAGCAAGGAGCAAAATATTAGATGCTTTTTATACTATTAAATTTATGTAAGCCTTTGATTATTTGCATAAGAATTTCTAATGAGCTGAATGGTGTAATTTTGGCTTAAACACACTGGCAATGATGCCTATGGACAGCTTCCACAGTTCCCTCATCAGGAAAGAAGGTGAGAAGAAATGGGCTCTTGATGGAGTGCTTAAAAAGGTGCAATGTGGTAATATAAGCATATATTCATTGCCATAAAACAAACAGCACTTTTTTAGCATAGCTCTAACTGATATGCTATCACTAGATCTATAGTTCTAAGTCGTGGTGACCCTATGTGTCTACAGAATATAGCTGCTCCATCATGTTTTCATGGTTGTAATCTTTAGGGAAGCAGAAGAGCAGACCTTTTCTTCTTCAGCACCGCTGAGTGGGTTCACACCATCGACCATTCTGGGTAGTAGCCAAATGCAACTCATCTGTGCCACCATGAGCTGCAGAATTGACTCAACTGCACGAGAACAACAAAGCTCAAAATGTTTTGCTAAATTCATGTATTCTATGACTTTATCCCCTTGAACAGGGTTTGGCTTAAATAAAATATAACGATGCAAACAAAGTTTGAGAGACATCCTGCAAAATACCTGACCGGTACTCCTCAAAGTTGTCAAGGTCATGAAAAACCAAGGAATGTCTGGCAAAAAAGTGTCATAGACCAGAGAAGATGAAAGAGACATAACAACTAAATAAAATGTGATACACTGGATGGGACTCTGGAATAGAAAGAGAGCATTTGTGGAAAAAAATAGTGAAATCCAAATGAAGCCCGGGTTTCCATTTATAGAAATGTATGAATTTTGATTTCTTGTTTATAACAAATATCTCCTGCTAATGTAAAATTTGAAAACTGGGTTAGAGGTATATGCAATTCTCTGTCCTATCTTTGAATTTTTCTGTAAATCCCAAGCTATACTAAAGTAAAAGCTTATAATATTTTAAAAATGCTAACGTTCTGTTTATAAAAAGAAAAAAAAATTTTAATACGTAATCATAATAAAATATCAAATTTTTTAAACTAAATTCCTTATTTTTGCCAGAGGTATCCTCATCCTTCTTTAAAATTAATAGTCCATATAACTTCTCTCAATTTATTAACTTGGTATATAGTTCATAAATGGTTTATCTTGCAGAATATATAAGCAGTATTGTTTAAAGCTTGATATTGTGAAATATATTATTGAAAGCTATTATTATTAAGAGTTTATTTTGAAAGAGGGTATGTACACTGAAAAATGCCTTGAAAATTTTATTTATATTTTTTAAGTATAAAATTATTGAGGTCCTGCCGTTTGGAATGAAAATAGAGTGCCTTCTATGGCAGAATGCTTGCTTGCTCAGGCAGATTAAAGGCAAAATTCTGAGAGGTCATTTGAGCAGAGCAAGGATAAAGTGTGTTACAGGCACATGCATCTGTTAAGGAACTCAGCTTTCACTGACTGATAGCCATGTCCTTACCTACTTCATTTCTGTAGTTCCCTCAAAGACACTTAACTGTCTTCAAGCCATACTACAATATAGATGTGCATAGCCTGAAAGTTCTCTGTTCATCATTTAAAAAAATAAATACTGACTTATCGAATTCTAATGATTAAACCCAAGACCCTCATTGCTTCTCCCCCCCCCATACTGGAGGTTGTATACCAAACAGTGAGATAAGATTATTCAAACTAAATTAAAAAGAGAAGGGTGTGGGTATTCCAGAGAGCTCCATGCAATGATTGAACGGCATACGATTTTTCCCCACTTCCAGATGTACTTAGTATGCTGCTGGTCTATGTCAGATCATCAGAGATCTACTTATGCAGGCTGATTGAATTGTACACTTGGCCCTTATACATGCACATCAAATGCGTGACTCCGAGACATCCTTTTTTTTTTTGAGAGGCATTTGGTGCAATGCTGTAAGCAATGGAAGTAACCGCTGCATTTCCCTTAAAAATGTTGCCAAAGATTACTTTGGTTTTATCAGTTTGTGTGTTATTTATGAATAGTTGTACTTTTTGTAATGTCCTTCCATTTATTCAGTGGTTTTGTAATTGTGAAGCTAAGCAGATTTGCTTATATATTTTTGGCAGTAAGATAGTATAAAACTAAATTTTGGCACACCTAGTATAATGCATTTTAATTTTCTTCCAATCTCTAGTTTATATCTCAATTTTGTGTTTTTAACTTATTTCCTTCCAGTTTTAGTATTAGTTATCTTATTTTGTATAAGAATCAGCATTGGTTATGTCTGTATCTTTTTTTAGAAGAAATAATTTTTTTTTTTATAATTGTTCTTTAGGTGAAAGTTTACAGCTCAAGTTAGTTTCTCATTCAAAAATTAAATGCATGTTGGCATGTGGCATTGGTTGCAATCCCCACAATGTGACAGCACTCTCCCCCTTTTAATCACAGTTTCCCCATGTTCATTTGTCTAGTTTTCTTGTACCTTTGTGCCTTCTAGTTTTGCTTTTGGGCAGGAGTTGCCGATTTGGTCTCGTATATTTGATTGAACTTGTGTGTGCTAGTGTTTGTTTTATAGGGCTGTTTAATCTTTGTCTGAAAGTGGGCTTCATGAATGGTTTCAGATCTGAGTTACCAGAGTGTCTGGGAGTCATAGTCTTGGGGGTTCCTCCAGTCTTTGACAGACCAGTAAATCTGCTTTTTTTTAGTTTACTTGAATTTTGTTCTACATCTTTCCCCCACTCTGTATCTGAATTCTCTGTCATGATCCCTCTTACTGCATTTGGTGGTTGTAGCTGGCCACCATCTACTTCTTCTGGGCAGGCTGGTGGAGGCTCTGGTTCATAGGGTATTTTAGTTCTTTGGATTAATATTTTCCTTGTGTCTTTAGTTTTCTTCTTTCTCCTTTGCTCTGGATGGAATGGGATCAATAGATGTATCTTAGATGGCTGCTAGCAAGCTTTTAAGACCCCAGGTACTACTCACAAAAGTAGGGTATAGAACATTTCCCTTAAGAACTGTGTTATGCCAGTTGACCTAGATGTCCCCAGAGACTATGGTCCCTACCCTCAGCCCCAGCTACGCTGTCCCTCAAAGTGTTTGGATGTATCCAGGGAACTTCTATATCTTTGGCTTGGTAAAGTAGAAATAGAATAAAAAAAAAATTAAATACTGCTTGTTAATTAAACTTTAACAATGTAAATTCTTCAGTTTTGACATTTTCCTTGCTTGTGAAAGCATATTTTGTCCACAGAGTTGTTGCACAACTTCTGTCATTCAAAGAAGTCAATAAAGTTTTATAAAATGTTAAATATGAAAATAAAATCCTTTAATACAAAAATCATACAAAATGTCATTTTTCCCTTTTTTCTATATAATAGAATAATGTTTGAATAAGAGATTAGAGTTCTAAGGCTTTCTAAATAAATGAGGATTATTAAATTTTAATATTGTCTCTTACAGCAGAGGTGCAGTTTTAGAGTGTAAACATGAAAACAAAAACATTTCCCCTTTGATAAACTTTGCCTCTCAAGTTAGCCTAAAGCTTGCTAGCATTAGAATTAAGAGACTTCTTAAGGACAGAAACTATGGCTATGATAAAACTGAGCTTTAAATAAGCCAGTAATAAATAACATTCACAATTTAATTATTTTGATTACAATTGTTTGCTTATTTTTTTATTTGGGGCTATGTTTTATGTAGTATTTTGCTGTGCTTATTTTGACATTGGTACTAAAGATCATGGGTAGGTACTTTTAAAAATCCCTGTGATAATCTAAAATTCTGATTGGAAGGAATGTTGTGCTTTTTTTTACCAAAGACCTTTATGATCTAGTGTACTGCTTCTTAATGTTGGAAGAAAAGATTAATTTCACACTGATCATTTCTGTATTTGGATCTTGTTCAGAGATAGGGAAAATTCTCAGATATTAATTTTCTTAATCCTCTGACTTTTTGTCTTTGGGAGGTCTTTGTTATTTATGTTGGTCCAATAGAACTTTCTATTACTTATTCACTTAACAAAGTACTCAAATTAAATTCATTACCCTAACCAAGCATATTCCATGAAAAAACAAAAACAAAAAATAAACCCATTGCCATTGAGTTGATTCCAACTCATAGACACCTTATGTGACAGAGTAGAACTGCCCCATAGGGTTTCTAAGGAGTGGCTGTGAATTGAACTGCCAACATTTTGGCTGGCAGCTGAACTCTTTAACCACTTTGCCACCAGAGTTCAAGCATATTCCAGGCATCTATAATAAAAAAGGGACTCAACATTTCAGTATAACTGCCTATTATATATTTGTGTCTCTGATACCTTCATAATTCACAATAGAAAAACCACCAACATTAGCCACAAACATTACAAATTCTGATGCACATCCAGAAAGGTGATTTTTTTTCCAAGATTTTTTTTTTTCCGATGCCTTTAGACGATCCACTTAAATTTCATTCTAGATAAAGTAAAATGTATGAAACAAAATACATTTCATTGTAATTCAGAAATAATAATTAATGTGGACCATGTCCTTCAGAAAAGTGTTCATGGAGGGAGGCATAGTTGGGCTCTAATAAGATATCTTTTGTATATTTGGAAAAAAAAAAAAACTGAAAAAGAGGTACATTTCAAAAGGTGGGAAACCATTAGGAAAAACACAGATGCTACCAGAAATACTGAGTAAATAGCTAGATTAGGATAGAGATTTTCAGTTACGTAAACTAGCAATCATAAAAATTTATGCAAATATATATTGCATGAAAATTTCAAGAAACTCACTATCTAGATTCTGACCCCGGTTTCACTCAGTCCCTCAGAATATATGTCAACCTAAACCAAGCACGAATATTGACTTCTATAGTTTCCTTCAGAAGAGTTGACAAAGAGCATGAATAGCATTATGTATTCTCTCCCAAGAAGCAGAGTATTTAATTACTATTCATGCTATATCAATGCTAAGTTCCAGAGTTGGAGAAAACACAGATATACAGAGGTTTGATTTAGAGGTGTTCAATTTCCTTTTGGTAATTTTAATTTTGTGTTACTTGCTTATTTTCCTTCTTTTTCAGATTAGTTATAACCAATCAGTTGCCACCAAATGGATTCTGAGTCATGGTAACTTGATATGCTTCAGAGTAGAACTATGGTCCACACGCCTTTCTTCTGAGGCATCTTTCTTCCAGGGTGCCTTTCTTCACAGGGACCTCTGGGCAGACTTGAACAGCCAATCTTTTCATTAGTAGCTAAGTGCTTTCCTGGTTGTGCCAACCAGGGACTCCTGGATTAGTTATACAAGTGGATAGTAACGGTGATGAGCAAGAATATGGTGTCATTGTTAAAATGGAAACTTGAAAGTCATTTCTCCTAATATTCCTGACTTCTTCTCACCTACTAAAAATAGAGTATAACTTTCTACAGACTTACATTTTATCTGCCAAAAGTTTTTTTTTTTTTTTTTTCCAATCTGTTTTTTCTATATGCCTCTTGGTAAGCACTGTAAATAGAACGTGACTGGTCCCCTCCTACCGTAATTCTTTAATCTTGTGATATAAAATATTGGCCATTTTTACTGTCAGGTTTGCAGTTTACCCCAACTCTAGCAAAATAGGAAGTGTTCTATTCAGTAGCCTGTAATAATAGAAACATACTAGATACTATTCAGAAATTTATAATGTATAATTGTGATTAACGTATTCAGTTATTTTTACTGCAACGCTTTCTGAGTTATATAAAAAAGTTTTTTTTTTAATTCCATGAAATAAGGTCCTACAACACTGAACACTGTTTCATTGACATATACTCTTTTAATCTAAAAACAGTGACTTGTATTTCCTTTGATAGCATTGAAACTATCTGAGGTTAAGTAAAACTTTCATATGTATTTGCCCCAGGTTATGTCTCATCTCATAAATTATAAGATCAGGCACTATGTATGATTTGTTCATTGCTCTGTCTTAAAAACAAGTGAAAAAGTTTAGTTTAGGCACCCAATAAATATTCATCTAATACAAGAATAAATGAGTGAATGAATGGCCTGGCTACACATTGTTTAAAGTTTGGTATGGGAGACAGATAAATGATCATATAAGTAACAGTTCTTAGTAAAACATATATATGCTTTGTGGAAGTAAATGGAGATGCAACTAACCCACAGCTAAGAGATTAAGGACATTATTATAAGTAATACAGAAGAAAGAGGAGTGGGATTGTAAAGATGCCTGTTCTCCAGGTTAAGAGAGTGTCTTTGCAAAAAGCCATAAACGAGCTCTGATAAAATGTTTTCTAGGAGCTAAGGATTGACAAAGGAAGTGTCAAAAAAGGAGGTTAAAAAATAAACAGGGTACAGGATATCAAGGGATTGTTTTTACAATCACCCCTTCACCAGCTCATTTAAGACATATCGATGCTGTTTGGGGGTGATTTGACACTTCTAGAAAATCTAGAAGTGTGCAAATGTCATTTAAAAAATGTAATATTAAATATTTCTGAAAGCTTCATCAAGATAAAAATGGACAATTGGTCATTTGATATATACCCAAAGACATTTAATGGTCTTGAAAAGAATTTTCCATTTTTCAAATTGGTGTATGGTTAAGATGTCAGTATATTTAAGGCATTGAGTTGAGAAGATAAATGGAAATTTTAGCTGTGCGCATTTTTCAAAAAGTTTTATTTTAAAACAGATGGGATAACAGGCAGTGGCTGGAGAAAAAACATTGGATCAAAAGAAAGTTATGGTTTCCAATAGTTGTTTTTTGAAAAGGAGATGAGAGTTGTGCATGTTTTTAAAACTATTAGCAAGAGTTCATTGAGATGGGGAAGGTTGAATATAAACAAGGAGAGGAAATAAAAGGAGAAGGTCTTCAGGTGAGCATATAGGAACATGATTGTCTTAGTCATCTAGTGCTCCTATAACAGAAATACCACAAGTAGATGGCTTTAACAAAGAGAAATTTATTTACTCACAGTAAAGTAGGCTAAAAGTCCAAATTCAGGGCATCAGCTCCAGGGGAAGTCTTTCTCTGTCTGTCAGCTCTGGAGCAAGGTCCTTGCTCCCAATCTTCCCCTGGTTGAGGGTCATCTCAGGGGCAGGGACCCCAGGTCCCAAGGACACGCTCTGCTCCTGGTGCTGCTTTATTGGTGGTATGATGTCCCCAGCTCTGCTCATTTCCCTTTCCTTTTTATCTCTTGAGAGATAAAAAGTGGTGCAAGCCACACCCCAGGGAAACTCTGTTTACATTGGAGCAGGGACGTGACCTGAGCAAGAGTGTTATATCCCACCCTAATCCTTTTTATCCACAGGCAGAGATTATGATTTATAACACACAGAAAAATCACAAAATGGAGGACAACCACAAATGGCCTAACCAAGATGACACATATTTTGGGGGGACACAATTCAACCCATTACAGTGATCCACTTAAGAATTATTTGAATTAGATTCAGAACCCAAAACCGAATCAAATCCATTGCCTTCAAGTAGATTTCAACTCGTAGCAACCTATAGGGCTGAATAGAACTGCCCATATAGTTTCCAAGGAGCAGCTGGTGGATTCAAACCTTGCTGACCTTTTGGTTAGCAGCTGAGCTCTCAATCACTGAGCCACAGGGATTTATTTAAAATGAACAGTGAAGTGAAAGGGGCATTCTCATGGAAAGGTAAGCTGGAATTTGGTTTTGTGGTAGGTAACTAAATGTGTATGTGTGTGGATATTCTCATTCACTCTACATGGCTCCCACTTTTATTATCAGGTAGAATGGGAGTTGGCTGCTTAAAGTGAACTGTGGGGGTTTTAGAGCGAAAGGAGAAGATTTTCAATAACTTTTGTGGAGCGTGGAGCAGGTAAGTTAACAAAGAGGTAAAAGGCATGCTACTTAGGTTTTACATTTTTGATGAGCTGTTGCTGTTGTCAGGTGCCATCAAGAAAGTTCTGACTCATAGCAGCCCTATGTACAACAGGGCAAAACACTATCGGATCTTGAGCCATTCTCACAATCCTTGCTATGCTTGAGCCCACCGTTGCAGCAACAGTGTCAATCTGCCTTCTTTGGGGGTCTTAAGCTTTCAGCTGCTAATCAAAAGTCTTGTAGTTCAAACCCACCAGCTGCTCATTGGAAACCCTATGGGACAATTCTACTCCGTCCTGTAGGGTTGCTTTGAGTTGGAGTAGACTCAAAAGCAATGAATTTGGTTTTTGGTTTATACTTTACCAAGTATGATGTCCTTCTCCAGGGATTGGTCGATCCTGGTAACATGTCCAAAATATGTGAGACAAAGTCTTGCCATCTTCCTCCTAAGGAGCATTCTGTCTGTATTTCTTCCAAGACAGATTTGTTTGTTCTTCTGACAATCCATGGTACATTCAATATTCTTCATCAACACCATACTTCAAAGGCATCAATTTTTCTTTGGTCTTCCTTATTCATTGTGCACCTTTCATAAGCATATGAGGCCATTGAAAATACCATGGCTTCAGTTAGGTACACTTTAGTCCTGAAAGAGACATCTTTGCTTTTTAACTCTTTAAAGACATCTTTTGCAGCAGATTTGTCCAATGCAATAAAACCAAACCGAAAACCCATTGCTGTCCAGTCAATTCTGACTCATAGCGACCCTATAGGACAGAGCAGAACTGCCCCATAGAGTTTCCAAAGAGCACCTGGTGGATTTGAACTACCAAAATTTTGGTTAGCAGCTGTAGCACTTAACCACTATGCCACCAGGGTTTCCTCCAATGCAATGTATCCTTCTATTTCTTGAATTTTGTTTTCATGGGCCTTGATTGTGGATCCAAGTAAAACAAAATCCTTGAAAACTTCAGTATTTTCTACGTTTACATGATGTTGCTTATTAGTCCAATTGTGAGGATTTTTGAGGTGTAATCCATACTGAAGGGTGTAATCTTTGATCTTCATCAGTAAGTGCATAAAGCCCTTTTTGCTTTTCCAACAAGGCTATTAAGGAGTCTTCCTCCAATCTTGTTGATGCTCTATATCATGGATGTATAAAGGAACTAATCTTTGTGTCTTAGTAATTTTGTCTAACAACTCTTTGCAGCTTGGACATAGGCAAGGGAAAAATGGTTAGTTGCACCTATTCACAATTTTAATTTGGCCACAAAAGTGAGGAAAAAAAAAATGGTGGGACAAGTTGGTTGGAAGAAAAAGATTGGGTGGATTTCAGATTGAATATAATTTCATAGATTAAAAACCTGATAATTGAAATTATACAAGTAAAGAGACTGATCATGTCTAGGAAGTTAAAAATCAATCAAATGGATCAAATGGAAAAGGGCTGAAAGGACGTGAAATTTTTGTAAAATACTATACATTCAAATTTAGTGTTTCGTAGGACAAATGTTTCTAGTTATCATAAAAGGTCAAATTGAATGGGGTCCAATTGCAGTAAAACAGTAGCAATTAATGTATTAAATGCGTTACCCATGTGGTTGCCGATCTTATCCAAAATTTGATATAGCACATTAGTGTCTAAAATTCAGGATGTGTAAGGAAAACAGCAATAGAAACTAGGTTAAAAGGCTAGAGAAATTACAATCCACTAGCTGTGGGGACATTTGAGCAGGGTGAATAATGAGTTGTTCAGTGAGGAAGGATTTCAGGGTATGAGGCTTGATGAGTTCATATGGTTTTATTAAGTGTGTTGTCTTAGTGGAGCTCAAGGAGGGAGTGGTTTATGTTTCTGGATTTTAAAGTTTATTAACTTAGAAAGAGAACTCTGTGATCTTCACCTTGAACTCTATGGAGACTATCGAGAGAATGATAGCCAGCTTTGAGTTTTCCATCTGTTCAGAGATTACTGAGGGGTAAAATTTAAAGTCATAATACCTTTAAAACATGAGCGTTCTCTTAGCATTCTTTTACAGTTTTATAGTTTAGACCAATTCATTTGATATATATGTGTGCATATATATTGTATTCTGTGCATAAATCAGTAACTGAATCAACTGAGCAAGATCTAGTAAAGAAAAGGATGACAAATACATTTTACGGACATGTCTTCCATATATTATTGTCAATAAAGACACAAAAATGCTGTCATATTTAGGTGCCATTGCTTCGATTCAGACTCATAGTGACCTTATAGTAGAACTTCGCCACAGGTTTTCCAAGGAGTGGCTGGTAGATTCAAACTGCCAACCTTTTGGTTAGCAGCCAAGCTCTTAACCACTATGCAACCAGGGTTCCTATAACAATATTATGAGGTTGTTATTATTGTCTGCACTCTATAATTAAAGAAACTGGCTTGATTGCTCAAACTTATTCTACTAAGTCATGAGATAGAATCTGAATCAGTACAATGTGATTCTTAACACCCTTTGCACTTTTCTCATATTACCTTTCAAAAAATTAGGGTGAGAAAGAGATGAAAAAACATTACTCTTGCTTTCATGAAGTTCAAAATTCAGTTTGGACCAACAATGCATATGAAATACAGATTGTGGTTTTTATTATGATAAATATTGCATAAAGGCAGAAAGGTTTCTATTTATATTTCAAAGTTTAATATGGAGACAGACTAGTATAATGAAACTATGTCAAAATTTAGATTCAGAGTACTGGATTATTAACCAAATAGCACTGTGACCTTGGGCAGATTAATTATACACTCATATAAAAAGGAATTTGTAATTTGTAGCTTGAAGAAATATTGTGAAGATTGTAAAACAATGGCTATAAAACTTTTAGTGTCTTGCAAATAATAGGCATTATATAAATGATAGTTCACATTAATAAAAACAAAAACCTACTATATATTGTAAATTTTAAATAAAGTTAACACATATGTTGATTGACAACCCTATGAGCTTAATATTAAAAAAATATATTTTGATTTTATTCAGATTTTCTTTAAATGCTGCATACTTCCTTTCCTTACATTAGTGTTAAATATAATTGCCGTTTAGTGTAATTCTTTCATTTTTTAATAGTGTAAAATTATAATGAATATTGGTGGCACAATGCGTAAACACTCAGCTGCTAACTGAAAAGTGGCTGGTTCAAACCCACCCAACGGATCCATCGGAGAAAAGACCTAGTGATTTGCTCACGTAAAGATTAAGTCTAGGAAACTCTATGGGGCAGTTCTACTCTGTCATATAGGGTCGCTATGAGTTGGAATCAACTTGATGACACACAACAATGTGGCATAATATTGTACACATATATCAGCCAAATTAGAATGCCTGATGTAAAATAAAAGTCATATAAAGTTCAAGTCAAATTTTTAAAATATTAATATACTATATATAATTTTTAATATCAAAAGTTAATGATATAAACAGATTTTCACCAATTAATATTTGTGTCAGTTTTATTAGATCAAATTATCAAGGATATGACTTACCTTCACCCATGTGGGGACATACTTTACGCATATATGGACTAAATTTTTGTAAGTTTGGCAATATGCATTCAAAGCGTCTCAAATATCTACGATGGTGAGGTAAAGAGAGCCAAATGAAAACGTTCATAAACATACTGAGCTGATGAGTGGAAAATGATTGATTTTACAGGTGAAAGAAAAATAATTTTACAAGTTTTTTTAATTTATTAAAGTTAGACACATTGCAATACTTACTATGTCTAAGAGATGTATTTGGTTTTATACTTACATCTTGAATAAATTATTTCAAATTATCTGAAATGTGACTGTTAATTCTTTTTTAATTAAAACCTATAATGCTGAATAAATTATTGTGAAGGAAACCTATTTTTTAAGACAAAAGAGATGATTTTTTAACACACCAACGCAACCAAAAATATTACTTTCTGGTAAAGTAAAACTATGTAGTATGTTAGCCTCCATAGTAAGAAAACGAACCATACAAAATAAATCTTTTTTCTTTTTTTGTGCATTAATAATTTTTGACGAGTATCCCTGTATTATAGGAAAACCTGGTGATGTAGTGATTAAGTTCTACACTGCTAACCAAAAGGTCAGCAGTTCGAATCCATCAGGTGCTCCTTGGAAACCCTACGGGGCAGTTCTACTCTGTCCTATAAGGTCACTATGAGTCGGAAATGACTCGACAGCAAAGGGTTTTTTTTTTTTTTTTATCCCTGTATTATACATCACAGTGTAGAACTGGGAAAGAAGCATTTGAAATAAAGAGAAAGCTGTGGATCTCAAAGAGGAGTTCTGTACCTCACAGCCTGAATGAAAATATCAGAATTCATAGCAAAAGGGACAGCCAAGAAGAAATTGCTTCATTTTTTTCTCTATTAATCATAAATCCAATTATTTTTTAACTGTCAATGCTGAAAGTAATATTCCCAATAGGTATCATGGGAATAGATAGCAAAGTGTCTACTGCTCTTGGAAATAAAATGACTCAACTATGAATATTCAAGAGACACCAGGAGTCATCACAGATGTACTTAATCTTTTCAGTTTAAATTTTGAACAAAATTTTGTTCCTTTTTAAAAAATAAACAAAAAATTTTGAGTTTAATTAATACCCAACATTCAAGATTTCTAGCATGTTGGTGCTTTAGATACTCTTCCCTAAACTAACTCACTGCCAGATAGGTGAAAACTATATTAGTCAAGAGAAATTTTGCACCAAAAAAGTTTTATGTAGATGTTATCATTTGATAAGCAACGAGTTCTTTTTTTTTTAATTGTTCATTTTGAGGAGGTTTTGGGTCACGTTTAGAGTGTGTGTAGCTTCTCTTTGCGTGTTTCCCCCACCCTCATATTTATAAACCAAAAGAAAACCCACTGCTGTTGAGTGGATTCCAACTCATAGCATCCCTACAGGACAGATTAGACCTACCCCATAGAGCTTCCAAGTAGCACCTAGTGGATTCAAACTGCCAAACTTTTGGTTAACATTTTTAAAGTGCTTGGTATTTTTCTAATAATAATATTTTACTTCTCTTCAGTCTCTTAAGGTAATGTGAGAAACATTATTTCCTTATTTTTTTGTGTGGGGATTAAAGCACATTCCCAATTTATCACCTTGTTTCTTCACTTAAACAAGATATAGAATTAATATTTAAATAAAAAAATAAGCTCCAATATCTTTTAGTGAAACATAGGAAAATAATGACATTCTAATTATAAAACCATTGCAAAATTAAAAACTGCATTGATTTAGATTAAATATATATTTTAAAATAGCATTTTTTATATTTTATTATTTCCTCTTTTTAAATATTTTATAAATAATAGTAAATTGTATTTAGGGTATCTTTTTTGATACTTTTAAATGCAACAAATCTTATCTGTGGAAATTCATGTCTCTCTTATAAGAGGAATAAGACATGAAAACCAACTCCAAAATGTAGGTAAAATTGAATTTATTTTAATAAATTAAAAGGCAGTCGTATCTAGCTTTAGAGATGCTGCCCTTTGATTTTCTATAGCTGTGTTTCCCCTTAAGAAATACAAAAACAATTTGTAGATTTAACATGGATGAGATGGGAGAGTAGAGAGAGAGCAGCTCAGGAAAAAAAAAAAAAAAACAGAACAAAGCACTCATTTTCTTGAAGTTGAAATATGAAACTTTTTTATTTTAATTGAAAATTATATTACAAGATATTTTGAATTCCAAACAGTGTGGCTTGATCAAGAGATACCTCAGACACTGTGACTCTGATCTTCCTGTATGAAACAAAAGGAAAACCCTACATGTCTCCCTTCTCCATCATTCCACCCAGTACAAATTTGCAGGGTAACATGAGGAGTAAATCACACAGCTTACAGTTAAGGATTTTGGCCTCACAGATATTAATAAATTAACTTCTCCCAATATGAAAAATATCCAGGTGACTTGTATGGTATCCATTTTTTATGGAAGGAGTGATGTTCTATGGGAGGGTTCTACGCTCATTTGAAAGAAATGAATAATAGGATGATCACCTGGTTAGAAATTTGGAAAGAACAAGATTGGAATATTTTTGACAAACAAGTCTAAGAAGAGTCATATGCACAAGTATATGCCCATCAGAAGGGATCCACTGTGGAAAAAGTATTCAGAAATCAAGTAGATCAGTAGCTGTCAAATTACGTCCTGTGGGCTGAACCTGCCATAGGAACTCTTTGTGTAAATAATGTTCTATTGGGACACTGCCATATTTGTTGCTTTATGTATTGTTTCTGGCTTTTTTTTTTTTTGCTTTTGTTTTTGCTTATAACCACAGAGATAAATAGTTGCAATAAAAAATAGTATAGACTGTAAAGTCTAATGCCCTGGTGGTGCAGTGGTTAAGAGCTATGGCTGCTAACCAAAAGGCTGGAATCTTGAATCCACCAGCCACTCCTTGAGAACCCTATGGAGCAGTTCTACCCTTTCCTATAGGGTCGCTGTGAGTCAGAATTGACTCCGCAGCTACGTGTCAACCCTTTACAGAAAAGTTGTTGATCAATGAAATAGGCTAAACATAAAATTATTTTATAGTCTTACAGATTCTGTGAGGTGTAGAATCACCTTGCAGAAAGCCATTTGGCTTTTGTTCTTGGTTCCTTTTTAACACTTGAGGGTAATGAATGGGGGCTGACCAGACAAAGAGGGACTACCTGGTGGCCTGTTGCTGACTAAGCCTCAAAATAGATATAATCTATCTTGATTAAGCAATAAGGTCAATAAATATCCTGGAGCCCTAAGGCTCAGAAGGAGTTTCCTGGTTGGTGACCATGCACAAAAGAAGATAACATGTCCTTTGGAACATGGAAGTTTTACACTGTGGCCCCTCCCAGACCTCACCCTATGTTTCTCTTCATTTGTATTCTTTTTGGTTGTAATGAAGCTGTAGCTCTAAGTATGTTGTACCCTACATAAATTCTATGAGTTGTTCTAGCAAATTAACACATCCAAAGGGACAGTAAGCAGGAGCTGACATCTGCTTATTTGGAACTCTGAAAAAAGATGTCCTTCTAACATATGATCTCTGACCTAGCTCTCTGTGTCTAGGGTCTGAGAATTTCTGCATGAACAGCTAATCTGAAATATGGTGTCCATCCAGTTTGTGAGCTCTGACTCAAACCTTTGTGGCTAGGCCTGGACAGAGTATGTCACTTGAGCAGCTGGAGACAAGATGGAGAAGTGGCGGAGTGGGGTGAGGACTGGATCAATTTCCATACTTTGAGAATTGGATTCATGCTGATTCTTAACATTCAGATAGCAATGAAGGTGAGATTTGCCCCCTGTGCTCCCTATTTAGTACAGATACCATCTAGCCTATTTTTACCAGCCATCACAGTGTGCCTCAAAGGATCTATGAATAAACATAGTGGCTAACTGGAGCTACATTAGTTGAACAAGATCCTGTTACTTCTAAGTGTCCAGTTCCCGAAAACATTGACCAACACTTGATTCCTAATACGGCACTATTCCCAGAAGGCCAAACCAGCCGATGAATTACATTGGAATCTTTTTATCAAGGACAGGACAGTGATTTGTCCTTGGAAAGATAGACATAGAGTTCCCTTCATTGCCTGTAGTGTTTCTGCCATCATTATATATATTTTTAGAATTAATGAACACCAACTGAAGAAGTAGAGTGGTAACGAGTTCAACCATAGATGTTAAAAATTTCTAGTGTTCCATCATCACAAAGCAACTGGCTTGATAGAAGGGTGGAATGTTCTTCTGAAGTTTCCATTATAGCTGTAGTTGGAAGACACATGGGGAGCTTTTACTTTGTACCTTAAATCTAAGCTCTCTCTCTCTCTATATATACACACAATATATATATCCACTCCTCAGTTATCAACGTGGTTATGTTCCAAAGACCAGGTCATTATGTGAAATCGACATTATATGAGAGTCTGGGGCCACACCCTGTCTTCTGCGCCAGTGTCCCCCACCCAGTTGCTCGCACCTGTTGGGCACCCCCAGTGCATCTCGGGATGTGCATGGTATGGTAAGCTCTCCTTCCCACCACACCTTTCCCACCACTGCAGAGCCCACTGGGGTCAGAAGGGTGGTGATGGTGGTCAGGTGTTGCCTGCCACCTGCTGCCTCTCAACACCTGCCATGGGTGGGGAACCTACTTGTACTTCATCTGCCCCTGGCCTGCTGTTCTGGGCAACCCCCTTCCTTCTCCCCCTCTTCTGCCCTTCCCTACTGACCTCCTCAGCACCTTTGGCCCCTCAGCTGGCCTTCCCTGTCACACCTATGACCTCACATCATCCCACAATTGCCACATGCTCTCTGTGACTGGAATGAGAAGTTGTGGACAAATGGAAGAAGGTATCTGTGTCCAGTGGTTGCAAAAGGGCTCCCTCATATGGCCCTGTCTTTCCAAAGGCCTCTGATATATCATTTGGAGTGCCCCACAGAAGGTGCCCTGGGCTCAGCCATGGCCCAGAATGGGACCTGTACCATTGCAGGCACCACCTGAAAATATTTTGCAATATTGTCATAAATGGGAAATGCAGGATAACAAGATAGTCCAGACGTGAAGGGTAGGGGTGTGTGTGTGCATATACACAAGCCAAGCAGTGAATTTGAGAGGGCCAGTCTCCTTATGGAACCAAATAACCCAATTACAGAACTTTTGCTTTCTGCCCGCAAAAACTTAGGTTCAGTACGTGTGGATGTCCCATTTAGCAAGGAGGAAATCCTTCTATAAATGCAAACAATTGATTTTTATCTGTTAATTGGAAGCTGAGGCTGTTTTCTGGTCTCAACTAACAGACAGAAAGATGGTTACAATGGTGATAGATCCTGAACAAGGGGATTTTTTATTGTGCCCGTACACTGGAAGTAAGAAAGACCATGCCTAGGACCAAGATTATTCAATAACACATACTTAGCAGTCAGTTGTCTAATAATCCTGGTTAAAGTGCAGCAATACAGAAAATACAAGACTTTAAGATCTCAGATATTGCAGAGATGAAGTGTTGGGTTACCATTACAGGTACTCCTTTCAGCTAAGGTGCTGGGAGAATTAAGGAAATATTTCAAAGAAGAAAATTACAAGTTAGAATTTTGTCCAGTGTTCCTGATTGGTACAAGTAGTTAATGTGCTTGGCTGCTAACTTGAAAGTTGAAGGTTTCAGTCCATCCAAAGCCACCTTGGAAGAAATGTCTGACAATCTACTTCTGAAAAATTAGCCACTGAAAACACTATTGAGCACAGTTACTATTTTACTCTGACACTTGTGGGGTCACCAGGAATCAGAATTTACTAGACAAGAACTGGTTAGCATTGTGTTCAGATACAGAAATAGGGACTGTTGAGCTTTGCTTTACTGTATTTAAATATTTCACCTTTTTCCCAAATGCCTTTTATGAAAGTGACTAGCTATGACTCACATTTTAAGGTTAAGAAGTGAATATGATTTAACTGATATCACCATCCAGTGGTATAATAGTTGGCCTGACTGTGTGCACGCCTTATGTTGGCTAATGATGTTTCACTCTGACACGGCACAAGAGGGTATAAGAGACATTTCTTCTGGATAAGTTCCATTTGGATGTTCACAATCCACTCCCTTCCTTCCTTCCTTCCTTCCTTCCTTCCTTCCTTCCTTCCTTCCTTCCTTCCTTCCTTCCTTCCTTCCTTCCTTCCTTCCTTCCTTCCTTCCTTCCTTCCTTCCTTCCTTCCTTCCTTCCTTCCTTCCTTCCTTCCTTCCTTCCTTCCTTCCTTCCTTCCTCCCTCCCTCCCTCCCTCCCTCCCTCCCTCCCTCCCTCCCTCCCTCCCTCCCTCCCTCCCTCCCTCCCTCCCTCCCTCCCTTCCTTTCTTTTTTTTCCCCCTCTCTCTCCCTTTTTCCCACCCTATCTCCTCCCCCCATTCCTCTCTCTCTGTCTCTATTTCTTTCACAACCAGCTCATTGTCCAATAAAGCTGACTTTCCTGGGCTTGCTCTCTGAGCTCCTTTGTCTTCTTCTTTCCAGATGGGTTTATCAATAGAATTAACAACCAAAGATTTCAGAAGGTGGGAGAGGAGTAAAGTTGGGATATCTGTTCCTCTTCCTGCGATATCACCATTCATTACCAAGAACCAAATCAAATCCATTACCATCAAGTTGATTGCAACTCATAGTGACCCTATAGAACAGAGTAGAACTGCCCTATAGGGTTTCCAAGGAGCAGCTGGTGGATTTGGACTGCCAACCTTTTGATTAGCAGCTGAGCTCTTAACCACTGTACCACCAGGGCTTCACCATATATTAAATATATTAGGAAACCGAATTTTATAATATACACAGATTCTTGTAATTTCCCACTCCCCTGAGTAGGATTGCTAACAGAATTCTGTTATTGCTATTTACACAATTTCCTTCAGTAATACCAGATTTTTCATAAAGGGCTAGGAAAATTGAAATTAATCAATTGATTAATTAATCAATAAAATAAAATAAACTCAAGATTTTAGTATAAGTGGTACAGCTAAACTCTGTTTCAGGTGCTATGGAAATACACGTGGAGGCTGTCATTGACATAACTTTCATAGTTCCTGCCAGCATTGATCTGAGCAGCTAAGACAGGACACATACTCTGAACAAGTCACTACCATGATAATGTGTGTGTGTGTGTGTGTGTGTGTGTGTGTGAGAGAGAGAGAGAGAGAAGAGGTCAATTTAATAAAATAACAATGAAGTCTAGGGACATAGTTTTGAGGTTATTACAATAATTCCACCATGAACTGATTTGTAAAAAGACAAGCCTGCTTTCTAATATTGGCATTGTTTTATAAGATCCTAGCTACAGAGTTGCTCTGAGTAGAAATTGACTCAAAGACAATGGGTTTGGTTTTAGTAAGTGCAAGAGCCCTGGTGGCACAGTAGGTAAAGCACTTGGCTGCTAACTGAAAGATCATAGTTTCCAACCCAGCAGCCACTCCGTGGGAGAGAGATCTGGCAGTCTGCTTCCATAAAGATTTGCAGCCTTGGAAATTCTATTGAGTGGTTCTGCTTTGTCCTATAGGGTCGCTATGAGTTGGAATCAACTTAACTGCAGTGGGTTTGGTTTTTTTGGTTTTAGCAAGTGCGATAAAATAAAAGATGTACAAATATCGAAAAATAGACAGAATTATTATTTTTAGGTGATATGTTTGGCTATTTAGGATACATATGAGATTCAACTAAGAAACTGAGAATTAATTAAGGAGATGAGTTACCATCTAAATATCTCTCCTTTTAACCAAAACAATGAGTCACTGGAGTTAGAAAACACTATTCAGTACAGCAAAGAAGAATGTAATGCAAAAGACAGGGAGCTCTGGAGAGTTGAAGAAGGCTGAGTAAGGCTGGAAGTAATTACAGAATGAACTATGGTCTAGACACTGTGTTCATTCATAGGAAAGACAAGATTGAGGATGTTGTATTGTTTACATGGACATAGTGACAGCTATATAAGAATAAACTTGACTAAATGAAGAAATATACAACATAAATTACGAGATTTTATATCTCAATATGTTAATTCTTCTCAAATAATTTTGTAAGTGTATTTGCATTTAAATTGAAATTCCAATGAATTTTTCTAACAAAGATCAATCATTTTCCAAAGCACACACCTTTAGAGCTATATTGATTTAGGTTAAAATATCAATTCTTTTATTAATTGACCTATATGTCCTTGGACATTTGACTAAATTCTCTGGTCCAATCTTCTACACGAGGACAACAATTTCTTGTGGTAATTAAGGAGAGTAATTGAGATGATATATATAAAATATCTGATACAGCATCCAGCACTCAGAGAGTACTTTCTAAATGTTGATTTTTTGCTTTTTATCCATGAGTTTTGTGGATGACAGACCTAACTGTCCACTAACATCTGTGATTTTCCTCATAGATCTATCACTAATTAGTAGTTGCTAAACCAGGAACAATATTCCCCTTGCCCCCTTGCAATAGTTGGGGTCATGATAATAGTTCTTGCTAATGGTATATGGATATAAGTGATGTGCCTCTTTGAGACATGAATGTTAATCAGTGTACTAGGTTTCCAGTTTCAGCTCCAACAAGTAAAGAGGTTGAAAGTTATTACTCCCAGACTTACAACAAGAAAAAAAAGTTTAACCAACTTAAGTCAACAATTTCCTTGGATCCATTAGAGAATTGAAAGCACAGGGAAAACTATCACCCTGAAATCTGTAAACAAGTGAATACCAAGAATGATATCCTGCTTCACATGGAAGATTATAGAAACTTTATGTATAATTACAAAAAAATAGAAGTATTAAAGCCATTGTTTTGGGCTGAATTGTGTTCCCTTGAATATGTGTTATAATTTCTAACCTCTATTCCTGTGATTATAATCCCATTTGGGAATGGGTTGTCTTTGCTGTGTTAATGAGGCAGCATTAGTGTTTTGAGTCAATCTCTTCTGAGATATAAAAGAGATTAAACAAGCAAGATGGGCAAGCAGAGATGGGGTAAGAAAAATGCCTAGCCACATGAAGACACCCAGGAGAATTTCAAAAAGAGGTAAGAACAGAGCCAACAGAGAGAGAAAGTCTTCCCCTAGAGATGACGCTTTGAATTTGAACTTCTACTTTCCTCAGACAGACTAGGAAGAAGGACCTGATGGTCTATTTCTGGAAAAAAAAAAATTGGCCAGTGAAACATTATGAATAGTAGCAGAACATTGTCTGGTATAGTGCCAGGAGATAAACCACTCAGGTTGGAAGGCACTCAAGATATGACTGGGGAAGAGCTTCCTCCTGAAAGTAGAGTCAACCTTAATGATATAGATAGAGTAACACCTTTGGGACCTTCATTTGCTGATGTGGTATGACTCAAAATGAGAAGAAACAGCTGCAAATATTAATTAATAATTGGAATGTGGAGTGAATGAAGTACGTACCTAGGAAAACTGGAAGCCCTTAAAAATGAAATAGAATTCATAAAGATTGATATCCTAGGAATTATTAGTGAACTGAAATGGACTGGTATTGGCCATTTTGAACAAACAATCTTGTGGTCTACTATGCTTAGAATTACAAATTGAAGAGGAATGGTGGTGTGTTCATTGTCAAAAAAGAATATTTCAATATCTATCCTGAAGTACAGTGCTAAGATAGGATAATGTCCCTCCACCTATAAGGAACACCAGTTAATAAGATTATTATTCAAATTTACACACCAAATACTAATGCCAAAGATGAGGAAATTGAAGATTTTTATCAACTTCTATGGTCTGAAATTGATCAAACATGCAATCAAGATGCACTGATAATTATTGGTGATTGGAATATGAAAGTTGAAAAGAAGAAGGATCAGCAGTTGGAAAATATGACCTTGGTGATAGAAACAATGCCAGAGATTGCATGATAGAATTTTGCAAGATCAATGACTTCTTCATTGCAAATATCTTTTTTTCAAGAACATAAATTGCTAAAATGCACATGGACCTTACCAGATGGAATATACAGGAATTGAATCAACTACATCTGTAGAAAGAGATGGTGGAAAAGTTCAATATTATCAGTCAGAACAAGGCCAGGGGCCAGCTGCGGAGTGGACAAGCAATTGCTCCTATATAGTCAAGTTCAAGTTGAAGCTGGAGAAAATTAGAGCAAGTCCATGAGAGCCAAAATATGACCTTCAATATATCCAACATGAATTTAGAGACCATCTCAAAAATGGACTTGATGCATTGTATGCTAATGACCAAAGACCAGATGAGTGGTGGAATGAAATCAAGAAAATATACATGAAGAAAACAAAAGATCATTAAAAAGACAGGAAAGATAAAAAAGACCCAAATGGATGTCAGAAGAGACTCTAAAACTTGCTCTAGAAAGTCGAATAGCTAAAGTGAAGGGAAGAAATGATGAAATAAAAGAGCTGAACAGCAGATTTCAAATGGCCACTTGAGAAGACAAAGTAAAGTGTTATAATGACATGTACAAAGACCTGGAGTTAGCAAACCGAAAGAAAAGATCATGTTTGGCATTTCTCAAGCTGAAAAAGAACTGCAGAAAAAATTCAAGTTACAATATTGAAGGATCCTAAAGAGAAAATATTGAATGGCACAGGGAGCGTCAAAAGATGGAAGGAATACGCAGTCACTGTACCAAAAAGAATTGTTCAACCTTCAACTCTTTTGGGAGGTAGCATATGATCAAGAACCAATGGTAATGAAGAAAGAATTACAAGATGCACTTGAAGGCATTGGCAAAAAACAAGGCTCCAGGAATTGGTGAAATACAAATTGGAATGTTTCAACAAATGAATGCAGTGCTGTAGGTGCTAAGTTGTCTATGTCAAGAAAATTGGAAGACAGCTTCCTGGCAAGCTGACTGAAGAGATCTATATTCTGCCCAGTCCAAAGAAAGGTGATACTACAGAATGCAGAAATTATCAAACAATATCATTAATATCACACACAAATAAAAATTTGCTGAAGACAATTCAAAAGCTTTTTCAACAGTGCATTGACAGGGAACTGCCGGGAATTTAAGTGGATTCAGAAGAGAACCTGGAACGAGGAATACCATTGTTGATGACAGATGGATCATGGCTGAGACCAGAGGATACCAGAAAGATGTTTAACTCTGTTTTAGTGACTGTGAAAAGGCGTTAGACTGTGTAGATCATAACAAATTATGGATAACATTGTGAAAAATGGAAATTTCAGAACACTTAACTGTGCTTATGAAGAACCTGTATGTAGACCTAGAGACAGTCATTTGAACAGAGCAAGGGGATGGCGCATGGTTTAAAGTCAAGAAAGGTGAGGGTCAGGGTTGTATCTTTCCCCCATACTTATTCAATCTGTATGCTGAGCAAATAACCTGAGAACCTGGACTATATAAAGAGAAAAGTGGCACCAGGATTGGAGGAAGACTCATTAACAACCTTCAGTGTGAAGATGACACAACCTTGCTTGTTGAAAGTGAAGAGTATTTTAAGCACTTATTGATGAAAATCAAAGACCATGGCCATTAGTACAGACAGATTACACCTCAACATAAAGAAAAGGAAAATCCTCACAACTGGAGCAATAAGCAGCGTCATGACAAACAGAAAAAACAATTGAAGTGTCAAGGGTTTTATTTTACTTGGATGCACAATCAATGCCCATGGAAGCTGCAGTCAAGAAATCAAACAGCAGAATACACTGGATAAATCACCAAAAGGCCTCTTTAAAGTGTTAAAAAGCAAAGATGTCACTTTGTTAGTAGAGGACACTGAGTGAAGTCTATACGAAAAACTTCTGTACTATCTTCTCAATTTTTACGTAAATCTAAAACTGTTTTACAAAAAAAGTCTGTTTTAGGAAAGAAAAAAGTGCCTATTTCATGCTCTCAATCCCATGAGCTAATAGAATTTAGAGATCTTTGAAGGCCTGTGTAGTCACAAGACAGAAGGAACGTTAGTCCCTAAATCACTATGAAGAGTCTGCTGATCAGTAATGTCACATTACACTGTTACAAAAGGATGAAATAAATGTCTGTTGTGTGAAACCATGAAAATGTGGGTTTTTTTTTTTAACAGCTAGAATTACCCTAATCCATACAATTTCTTTATAATATTCATGCTTTTATGTTTGGCTTCCTATACATGTACTTTAGATGATTACAAAAACTAAAAGGTAAGATAGACAATAGTTGGGTAAATGCACATGAATGTTAAAGACAAAAATATAAACCTGGGACTTGTTCTTCCAAAAAAATTAAAATTGCCTCTATTTTATAGGTTAGGAACTGTGTTAATCTCTGAAGATACAGTGTTGAACAAGCAAAGTCATCTGAAAAGTAGAAGGAGCAGAAGGTGGGGAATAAGAGGAAAAGGAAGATGGAGGTAAAAAAGGAAGAGAAAGAGAAAATTATCAGAGAAGAGAACAGGGCCCTGGGAGAATATAATGACAAACCCCATTGCATCCCATCAATTCCAACACATAGCAATCCTATAGGACAGAGTAGAACTGCACAATAGGGTTTCCAAGGCTGCAATTCTTTTTTTTAATTGTATTTTAAGTGCAAGTTTACAATTCAAGTCAGTTTCTCATACAAAAACTTATACACGCCTTGCTGTGTAACCCTAAGTGCTCTCCGCCTAATATGACTGCACATTCCTCCTCTCCAGCCTGTATTCCCCATGTCCATTCAACCAGTTCCTATCCTCCTCTGGCTTCTCATCTCGCCTCCAGGCAGGAGCTGCCCAAATAGTCTCATGTGACTACTTGAGCCAAGATGCTCACTCCTCTCCAGTATCATTTTTTCTCTTATAATACAGTCCAAACTCTGTCTAAAGAGTTGGCATCAGGAATGTTTCCAGTCTTGAGCTAAGAAGGGTCCAGGGGCCATGAACTCCGGGATCCTCCAGTCTGACCATTATGTCTGGTCTTTTTACAAGAATTCGAGGCCTGCTCCCACTGTTCTCCTGCTCCATCTGGGATTCTCTGTTGTGCTCCTTATCAGGGCAGTAATTTGTGGTGGCTGGGTACCATCTAGTTCTTCCAGTCTCAGGCTGAAAGAGTCTCTGGATTACATGGTCCTTTCTGTCTCTCGGGTTCATGTTTACCTTGCATCTTTGGTGTTCCTCATTCTCCTTTGCTCCAGGTGGGTTGAGACCAATTGATGCATCTTAGATGGCCGCTTGCTAGTGTTTAAGACCCCAGATGTCACTCAACAAAGTAGGATGCAGAACGTTTTCTTAATACATTTTGTTATGCTAATTGACCTAGATGTCCCCTGAAACCATGGTCTCCAGACCCCTGTCCTTGAGACTTTGGCCTTCAAAACATCTGGCTGTTTTCAGGAAACTTCTTAGCTTTTGGTTTACTGCAGTTGTGTTGACTTCCCCTGTGTTGTGTGTTTTCTTTCCCTTCACCTAAAATGGTTCTTGACTACTATCTAATTAGTAAATACCCTTCTTCCTTCCTCCCCACCCTCATAACCATCAAAGAATATTTTCTTCTGTGTTTGAACTTTTTCTTGAATTCTTATAATAGTGGTCTCATACAATATTTGTCCCTTTGCAACTAATTTCACTCAGCATAATGCTTTCCAGATTCCACCATATTATGAGATGCTTCACAGGTTTATCACTGTTCTTAATCATTGCATAGTATTCCATTATGTGAATACACCATAATTTATTTATCCATTCATCCATTGATGGGCACTTGGGTTGCTTCCATCTTTTTGCTATTGTAAACAATGCTGCAATGAACATGGGTGTGCATATATCTGTTGGTGTGAGTGCACTTATTTAGGATACATTCCAAGGAGTGGGATTGCTTGATTGTATTTCTAGCTTTTTAAGGAAGCACCAAATTAATTTCCAAAGTGGTTGCACCATTTTACATTCCCATCAGCAGTGTAAAAGTGTTCCAGTCTCTCTACAACCTCCTCAACATTTATTATTTTGTGTTTTTTGGATTAATGCCGGCCTTGTTGGGGTGAGATGGTGTCTCATTGTAGTTTTCATTTGCATTTCTCTGATGGCTAATGATCCTGAGCATTTCCTCATGTAACTGTTAGCTGCCTGAATGCCTTCTTTGGTGAAGTGCCAAGGCTGCAGTCTTTATAGATGTAATCATTTTCTCGGATTGGTGCCACAAGGGCTCATTTGAATATAATGAAAGAGGTGCTTATTGATAAGGAGAAATACAATGACAGAATGAAATTTAAAGTTTTATCATCTTATCCTTCCCTCAAATTGTCCACGTCTATTTCAGAATGGGAATTCCAGAACACTTAATTGTGCTCATGAGGAAACTTTACATAGATCAAGAGGCAGTTGTTCGGACACAATAAGGGGATGCTGATTGGTTTAAAGTCAGGAAAGGTGTGTGTCAGAGTTGTATTCTTTCACCATACCTATTCAGTCTGTATGCTGAGCAAATAATCCGAAAAGCTGGACTATACGAAGAAGAACGGGGCATCAGGATTGGAGGAAGACTCATTAACAACCTGCGTTATGAAGATGACACAACCTTGCTTGCTGAAAGTGAAGAGGACTTGAAGCATTTATCAATGAAGATCAAAGACCACAGCCTTCAGTATGGATTGCACCTCAACATAAAGAAAACAAAAATCCTCACAACTGGACCAGTGAACAACATCATGATAAATGGAGAAAAGATTGAAGTTGTCAAGGATTTCATTTTACTTGGATCCACAGTCAACAGCCATGGAAGCAGCAGTCAAGAAATCAAAAGACGCACTGCATTGTGTAAATCTGCTGCAAAAGACCTCTTTAAAGTGTTGAAGAGCAAAGATGTCACCCTGAAGACTAAGGTGCACCTGACCCAAGCCATGGTATTTTCAATCGCATCGTATGCATGTTAAAGCTGGACAATGAATAAGGAAGACCGAAGAAGAGTTGTGGTGTTGGGGAAGAATATTGAATATACCATGGACCACCAAAAGAATGAACAAATCTGTCTTAGAAGAAGTACAACCAGAATGCTCCTTAGAAGCAAGGATGGAGAGAGACTGTGTCTTACATACTTTGGACATGTTGTCAGGAGGGATCAGTCCCTGCAGAAGGACATTATGCTTGACAGAGTACAGGGTCATCGGAAAAGAGGAAGCCCCTCAACAACATGGATTGACACAGTGGCTGCAACAATGAGCTCAAGCATGACAACGATTGTGAGGATGGCGCAGGACCGGGCAGTGTTTCATTCTGTTGTGCATAGGGTCGCTATGAGTTGGAACCAAATCAATGGCACCTAACAACAATAACATTTCAAAATGCAAAATCACTGATGTCCTTAGATATCACTTGATGATGATAGAGCTTTTAACAATACCAAGAAATATTTAAACGTGAATTCCCTCAGGATTTTTAGCATATGTTGGCATTTTAGAACTTCCATAAAGAACAGAAATTTTGAACGGTGGTGTATGAAGGTAAAGGGAAAGAATAATAATTTGTTTTTAATTTACATAATATGTCTCTTTTGTACCATAGGTTTTTCCTGACTGTATTTCCTGTCAAGTAGCGAAATGCTGGTTAGAAAAAAATATGACATGCTTTTCAAAACAAATAGGCATATATGGGGGAAAAGAAAATAGATTGACAATTAGAAGTATTTTTTTTTTATTACACCGGACTTTTTTATTCTACTAGGGAAGTGACTATGCCTCTAATTAGAGTAGTGTTTCATATTGGGTAAACATGTAAAATGATTTCCTTGTCCAACTTAACTAATTGGTTAGCCTTTTGAGAAAATGACTTATTAGCTTATTTAAAAAATCAGATCGTGACCAAGAAATAAGCAGGGAATTGAATCAAGTAGTAGTTTATGTTAGTGTATGGAGAAAATCTTCACGATTTGAATGGATGATTGATCAATATGTGGAAAACTAACTTTAATATCCTCTACATAAATTTTTTTTTTTGATATGTGTCACTACATAGGAATAGGAAGGGTTGCTTGCTTTCTATAAATAAATGTGTACACATTATTTTACTCAATATCAAGAGATAGCTTAAAAAATGGGTTATCTTAAATGAGAGGAAACTATTTATGGTATTGTTAAAATGACAAAATGAAAACCCTACTTCAGGTTAGTGTTCCTACAAACTTGTGTTAAGGAGAAGAAAATAACAGAGTAATTATTTTTATTAAAAAATGGCTTTTACAAGCCCTAATACAGACAGTGTGTCTGAAGAAGCTGAGTTAGATTTTCAAGAAAAAGAGAAGAATGACCTTATGCAATCAAGAAAATGAATAATTTAAAAAATTTATAAGCTAAAATATGGCAGTAATTTTCTCAAGCAGTCAGGCACATTGCCCTTTTATATTACTGGGCCCAATGAATTATGAATGTTGGCTGAATAAAAAGCCTGGGAGTGACAATGGAGCCTCCGTTTTGTCATTTGCACTTAGAGAATACCTACTGCCCTAGCTGGGTATTGAAACCTTACTGTGATCACTGACTGCTAAGGACTTTGGGAAATATACAAGTAGTAGTTCAGAGATGGGGGGAGGTATGAAATGCTAATTTCTAACCATGATAATGAGTCTAAAGCATGCAAATATTTTAGTCTTTTCAACTATTTGAGAATCTAAACTCACCAAACTTCCACTGTCCTAATCTATCTGAACATATAGAAACCAAAAGCAAAACATCAAGGCAGTTTTCAAGTGCATACATCTCAGCTGCAGGAATTATGAGTGGAAAGAACAGGTGTTCTGAGAGATTCTACAGTACTTCAGTTGCTAAGGAAACCACTTTCATCAGTTCAGAAAGGTTGATAACCTGGACTTTCGCTGCCAAACTGGTATCAACAAAGGTTGGAACAGATATAAACATGCATACACAAATTAAAAGGACCTGGAGAGTTTTAAAAATAATGCAATCGTAATGTTA
Organism: Elephas maximus indicus; assembly: GCF_024166365.1. Lineage (NCBI taxonomy): Eukaryota > Metazoa > Chordata > Mammalia > Proboscidea > Elephantidae > Elephas > Elephas maximus. The sequence continues at coordinate 31,821,708 of NC_064820.1, read as the reverse complement.
TTTTGAGAGCTACCTGAAATATATTTTTATATTAAACAAGAATAGTTGTGTAATTGCTAAATTATTTGGAGGAGATTAATCTAAGCACAAAACTCCAAAATTAAAGAATAAGATTGAAAAAAATTTGTTTATGCCCATTTTCTCAGTGAAAACAATGTTAATGCAATTACTGACATTTGTGTTTTGGTAATTACACAATAAATCTCAAGTTATATTTTAAAGCAAAGTTAATTTTATAAAATAAAGATAAATCATTTCAAATAATTTAGTTAGATATAGCTAATAATTATAGCTATAATTTTGTTGTTAAGTGCCATTGAGTTGGTTCTGACTCATAGCAACATTATGGACAATAGAATGAAATACTGCCCAGTTCTGCACCATTCTCACAATTGTTATGCTTCAGCCCATTGTTGCAGCCACTGAGTCAATCTATCTCCTTAAGAGTCTTCCTCTTTTTTGCTATTGACTTTAGCAAGCATGATGTCTTTTCCAAGGATTCATCCCTCCTGATAACATGTCCAAAGTATATGAGACAAAGCCTTGCTGTCCTTGCTTCTAAGGAGCTTTCTGGCTGTAGTTTTTCCACGACAGATTTGTTCTTTCTTCTGGCAGTCCTTGACATATTCAATATTTTTAGCCGACACTACAATTCAAGGGTGTCAACTCTCCTTCGTCTTCCTTATTCCTTGTCCACCTTTTGCACGCATATGAGGTGACTGAAAATACCATTGCTTGGCTCAGGTGCACCTTAGTCCTTAACACGACATCTTTGCTTTTTAGCATTTTAAAGAGGTCTTTTGTAGCAGATTTGCTCAATGCAATGTGTCTGATTTCTTGAATGCTGCTTCTATGGGTGTTGATTGTGGATCCAAGTAAAATGAAATCCTTGACAACTTCAATCCTTTCTCCATTTATTATAATGTTGCTTATTAGTTCAGTTGTGAGAAATTTTGTTGTCTTTATCTTAAGTTGTAATCCATACTGAAGGCTCTAGTCTTTGATCTTCACCTGCAGTGCTTCAAGTCCTCTTCGGTTTCAGCAAGCAAAGCTGTGTCATCTGCATATGATTGATAATGAGTCTTCCTCCAGTCCTGATGCCCCATGCTTCTTCATATTGTCCAGCTTCTCGGATATTTTGCTCAGCATACAGATTAAATAGGTATGGTGAAAGGATACAATCTTGACACACACTTTTCGTAACTTTAAACCACATAATATGCCCTTGTTCTGTTCAAACCACTGCCTCTTGGTTCCTTATAAGCACAATCTATAATTATCTTGCTAAATAATTAGCTATTTCAACGGCCAAACTGTGTATGAAACAAAGAACCATTTATGAATGATGTAATATAATCTGTATTACAAGGACAAAAATATGATTGATGTCTCATAAGCCCCACCCACATACTTTTATGCTAATGAGTGTCTCATAAAATTATTATAATCATTTTTCTTAAACTGCTGAAGAATTCCTTGAGTGAAATAGCATTTTATTTTTCTTTACAGCTCTGGGTAACATAACACATGTACAATATGTGAGAGAAAAAGGAAGTAGAAAGTATGAAAGAAAAAGTTCTTACTTCCCAGGTTTGATTATTGCAAGACTGTTGTTGTTTTTGTTGTGCAATGTACAAAATTCACAAGTTCTTAGTGTTAAAGACAGTTGAGAGCAGAGCACAGACCAGACACTGTTTTAATGGCATGATAAACAGGTGCTTGTTACTCACAAAATAAACAGGACAGGGATGAATAGAGCAGCAAACTTCATCACCGCCCAAGGGTCCCCAAAGTTAAGCTCAGAGTGTCTGATCACCTGCTGATCGGCTATTCTAGGCTACCTGGTATTAGGGAAAACTCCTTCCTCCTTTACCCCACTAAAATAGACGATAAATATTTTGGGTCTATCAGTGGGCAATCAACTCTCCCTAAAGCACATAATTTGTGTACATTAATAGCTAGTATGGAAATCCTGGTGGTGTAGTGGTTAAATGTTAAGAGGGCTGCTAACAAAAAGGTCGACAGCTCAAATTTATCAAGTGCTCCGTGGAAACTCTATGGGGCAGTCCTACTCTGTCCTGTAGAGTTGTTATGAGTTAGAATCGATTTGATGGCAATGTTTCTTTTTTATTTTATTTTTAAATGGCTATTATGTTCATTAGTCGCAGTGGGGATTGTATAGGGCCGGGGGTGATTACAGTACAGAATACCAGTGCACTCAACAGCTTCTTCGTTGCCATGGAGTTGATTCTGACTCATGGTGACTCCATGTGTACAGAGTAGAACTGCTCCATAGGGTTTTCAAGGCTGAGATCTTTGGAAGCAGATCTCCAGGCCAAGGTGATTCTGGGTATATTCAAGTCGCTAATCTTTTTGGCTAGTTGTTGAGTTCACAAATGTTCGTGTCAGCCGAGACAAACTCAATATTCATTTAACAATAACATCTTTCACTCTTTTATATTATGTTGTTGTTGTTAGTTGATGTAGAGTCAATTCTGACTTCTGACAACCACATGTGTTACAGAGTAGAACTGTTCCATAGGGTTTTTAAGGCTGTGTGACCTTTACGAAGCAAATGGCCAGTCTTGTCTTCCAATGCACCTCTGGGTGAGTTTGAACCACCAACCTTTCAGCTAGTAGTTGAGCACTTAACCATTTATGCCACTCAGGGACTCCTTTTATATTATATAAGCAATTTAAGTGATGATTTATAAATTAAAACTTAAAAAAAATACATCTTTTATCATACTTGGTTTTACAATTATGCTTAAAATAGGTTCAAAGTGATAACAAGTAACATTGTACATTTGTCTTAAAAAATATTAAGAAGTATTATCAAAATTTATCATTGGGAGTTTAGTACCAAAGTGTGTGTTTGTGTGTGTGTGTGTATCATATTATACAATCTATTTTTAAATTAAATTATCCATTAAATTTTCACCGTTCCATTATGTTACTAGAAACGTTGCGTTTTTTACTTGTACCATTTTCATCACAAAGTCATTTGTTTTAGAGATAGTTATATAATTTTGGCAAAGTCTTATAGAACTGGCACATCTGCAGAAAATGGAACAATTTAATATTTATAAATTATCAAGTTTTCTATAAATATGCTTCTAGTTTCCATGGAAATTTAGTAATCATTGGAGCTGATTTTTATTTATCTTCTTACAATGGAATCAAATAATGCTATTTGTGAAATGTATTTAAAAGTTTCTGACAATTAATTCTTTGATTATCTAATTCTTTTACAAACATGATTGCTGCTTCACTGTTTATAAAGTCGCCATATATATACTTCAAGTATGCCCCTGCAAATAAAAATTACTGATTTAAATTAAACTCCCAAACTTAAATAGGCTACCTGAGTTTTAATCCCAATTTTCTCAATCACTAGCTCTTGGACTCTGCAAAAATGAATTTCTGGAATTTTTTTCCTTTTTTCTCTCTCTTTTTTATTTTTTTTTAACATTCTCTCTCCATATATATATATTTAACCAAGTAGTAAAATGCAAGTATTAATGTTAACAACTTTACAAGGTTATTGTCAGAATTAAATGAACTAATACATGTATATAAAAAAAAAAGTGTTTAGAAAATGTGCCTTGCACATTTTTAAGTGATACATAATCTTTCTACCACAACGAAAACTCCATGAATAATGAGATTTCTGAAAGAGTACCTGCATAGAGTAGTGACTCAATAAAATATGTTAATTCATTAATTTGGAGTTTATTCTTTGTTTCTCTTCTTATTGGATTTTGGGATAGTAAATGTAAAATAGGAACCTCACATTACATACATATCCGTGGTCTTCAGACAGGGAAAAGTCCTAACACTGGATCATACACAAAGATTCTTAAAAGTATATGTAGGCATATAGTCATAGAGAATGATTTTTCTAATAGCCAACTACTGTAAATACATTACAAAAAAAAAAAAAAAAGACAGCCTGTGATACTTTTGTCATTCTCTCCTTTCCATTTTACATAAAGGAAACCTTCGTTTCTCCTATTCTTAATGTTACCATAGCATTTTCCTGCATTTAAAACTATACTTTATGTCATAAAAAATAGTGTTTTGTTGCTCTCATTCTTCAAGCTTTGGCCATTAGGACATTCTTCGAGTTGGCTCCTATCTTCTTTAAATATGCTTTCTACTTGCCTTTTTTCTTCTCCTTCTCTTCTTCCTTATTCTTTTCCTTCTTCACCCTTCTCTTTCTCCCCCTCTTTTTCTCCAATCAGTACTCCCTCACTGTCATCAATTTGAAAAGACTACACAATATTAGGCAGGTGGTGGTTCAAAATAGTGCTGCTTTAGATAAACAAAAAGGACTCTTAAGTAGAACTTGTGCACTGTTGGAAAATCATTGTACTTAAGTCCCTACAGAATCTTCTCAGATCTTTACTATTGCTCAAACAACCAGAAAACAAATACGGAAACCATGAAATTATTTAATTTGTTTTAATTGACCTTTCTAGTTTTGTAGGCTCTTCAAAAATGATCTTGATTTTGATTTGAAAACTCTTGTCTCTTGGCTTAAGGGTGGACTAAAAACTCTGATTGTCTTTCTGTTAGCACTTGTCTGTGAGGTAACACATAAGTGTGTGATCTACAGGTTTATAAAAGCTGCTCTGAGGCTGATTTCCTGTTATATTGCTCAAAAAGTTATCTTCCAACCAAAAGAATTGTGACATTTACAGAAAAAAAAAAAAAAAAAAATCCTACCATCAGAAACTCTATACCAGCCCTTACACGTCAAACAGTGGCCCCACATTTGAATGAATCATGTCCCCAGATGGTGATGAATGGTGTATCCTCTAGATTGGGCTAAACAGTGAAGAGGGTTGGGGAACTGGGAACTGACTCTAATATAATATTCTGTATTAAACAGTGCTGATAATAGACATATATATATATATTTACTGTTCATGCAATAAACAATAATAAGAACATAGCTACTTGCTGTAGAAAATACTTGCTCTTGGAAGAACGTAGGGCTTGATCCAACTGAAATAGCTAACAAGGCTAACAGCTCTTGCCTCACTGCAACTACCAGTGAAAATTATTTTGTCCCCAAATCAAGCCACTTTCTTGTCTTGCCATATCCTTCCTAAAATCACCCAGTCAAGGTCCTAAAATGTTATAAATCTTGTCCTCTAACAGTTCCTTTTTGAGACACTGTTAAGACACTGTCAAGTTATGCTTTCTAGGGGTAGTATGACTATAAGACTATTAAACTTAGCTTTGCTTGATCAAAGGTTTTTCTGGTGTTCTTTTGGGGAACTGAAAGAAAATGTTTGACTAACCCCCCAAAAGTTTTTAATAATCTTCCCAGAAATTGAGGAAATTATTAAAACAAATGATTTGGTAACAAAAACATTTACAGATCAAGTCTTTCCCAAACTTTTGAAATAAACAATTTCCATGAAACTTATTGCAATTTTTTGAAAAACATATCACTGTGAATTTTGACATATAATCCAGAAGCAGTCTAAAAACTGAGACCTTTCTGACTTGAAAGTGACTTGAAAGTCTTGAAAATGACTACCATTTCCATTTGTTCATTTACATAAACAAATTTTCTCAGCATTTACCTCTGTAAAAATTGAAATTGATACTGAGCCATGACTCAATTTAATAGTAATTAATATCTATTTATAATTATTTAAATTAATTTTAAAAAGAAAAGTAAATGATACATACATTTCAATGAGCTACATTTGAAATACAATTTTATTTTTAAATGTAATAAGTCTATCAAATTTATCATTTATCTACATATGTTCATAGAAATTATAATCATGGTCCAATCCAAATTAATATTTCTATCCCAGTCAGACCTTTATTGATACCAGCCCTCCTAAAATGTATTTTCAATGTCATGTATAACTTCTGTTTTTATTAAACTGTTCACATCTCAGGCTTGATCTTAAGAACCTATCAGAATCATGTCAAATAGTCGAACAACTCTTCTTCCTTAAAACACTTTCGTAAATTGACTAGGTGGTAACATACTCTCTTTCACTTTCTTTCACCTCATTGGTTATTCCTTCACACATTCTTTAATTTTTCAGATATTGCACGTATTCATGACAACTAAACCTAATAAGAGATATTTCTAGGGTGAAGCCCTACAAATCCTCCTTTTATCCATTTTCCCTTAGTGATCTTATCCCCCTGTTACTTGAAATGCAATATCTAGCCTGTTGCCTCCAAAATTTTCTAAAAAATTATTGCATATATAACAATTTTGCTCAGGGCTTTTAAATTTTTTTGTCTTCATTCTATAAATAAACTTCTATAATAAGATATTTTAATAACATTCTATATTGGTTTAATTACTTCTATTAATAGGATCAATTCAACAGCAGCTAACAATAACAGTAGATTATATACAAGTTTACACGTTTCTATGTTTTTTTTTTTAATGTCCCATTTGGTTTATTTGATTTATAAGTATTTCTACTAATGCTGCATAGTGTTATATACATGCATATGCAATTTACTGTGTAATATAAAAAATCACAACTCTTCATTAACATTGGTGCTTTGAAATCATTCTCTCTTTGAAATATATAAAGCTATGAGAAACAAAATAATTCACTGTGTAAAGTTTTATTTTTTAAAAATCTATCTTGAAAGCAACAACTTATGGAGATATAAGCAATATTCTTTAATTAAATATAAGCAATATTCTTTAATTAAATTCCACTACATTAACTTCTATCCTAGGAAAGAGGACAAATCTGTTTGACTGGTTCTCTATTCTATGACTACAATAGTGTACTGCTAAGTAAAACAAGACTAAGTATCTCTGGTGGCAAAACGGTTAAGCACTTGGCTGCTAACTGAAAACCTGGATGTTCAAACTCACCCAGCAGCTGTAGAGAAGAAAGACCTGGCAGTCTGCTCCTGTAAATATTACAACTTAGAAAATCCTATGGGACAGTTCTACTCTGTTACATGAGGTCTCTATGAGTCCAAATCAACTTAAGGGCACCTAATAACAAAACAAGACCAAGGGAACTGAACAATAACAAGAATATTGTTGACCTCAAATAAAAGTCTCTCAAATAAGTTTAGAGTTTCCAAGAAGCTATGTTCCAAGAAGCAAATTTATTTGAAGAGACAATGTCAACAAACAAAAAGTATTTATGACCTGTGGATGTGATAAAATAATGACAGACTGATGTGAAAAAGAGGAGTTAGACATACACAATAATTACCCTTAATTATAATATTGTAAAATGAAGCTAGAGAACCAAAGTATTTTGTCTATAAGGAAAGTAAAATATTTTTTAAAAAATTCTTTATTTCAGTTTAATTCTATAAACTATTCTTAGATCTTTTTATTTACCACATACTGTGGTAATTACTGGGTGTGTAAAAATAAATTATACATACTTGTGGTGTTTAAGTATGGAGAAAAGTATTGTTACATGAGAAAATTATGAGATAGTTTTGATGCAGTTGTACAAGTGTTCAGAAAGTGATGGGAACAAAGTAGCAACAGGAGAGGTAGTTTTTCCAACTTGTTTTACAATTTTTAATAGTTAAGTTAGGTAAATATTTGTCATATGCCAAGTTTTTAGATTAACTATTTTCATTTTGTCACTTAGGATGCAATGTGAATCCTCATGTGAATGATATAGGACTGCTGTTGATGTTGTTATCATTATTATCCCTTATTTTGTAATAAGGAATACAAATATTAGAAAATTTTGGCACCTGCTCTATAGTTTCACACCTTATGAAATGGTGCAGCAGGAATTATGAACCACGACCACCTAATCATACAGCTTATAGAGAGATGACATCTGATACAAATATGAACTATTGATTATAATTATTTAGTTGTGGAGAATAATGAAATCATCCATTGTGTTGGTTTTGGTAATTGTGATAGTGATACTGATGATGTGTGTGTATGTGTATTGGCATGTGTTGGTGTGGTAAAATATCACAGAATAGAATGTGTTGGTGTGGTAAAATATCACAGAATAGAATGACATTTCAGGAAATGCCTAAAAACAGAAAATATAAGGGCATTTGCTAAAGATCATTCAAAAGCTACTGCAGCAGTAAATCCACAAGGAACTGGCAGAAATTCAGGCTGGATTCCAAAGAGAACATGGAACCAGGGATATCATTGCCGATGTTGGATGGACCCCAGCTCAAAACAGAAAAAAATAGCAAAAATACGTTTTCCTGTGTTTTATTGGCTATGCAAAAACATTCAACTGTGTGGGTAATATTGTGGATAACACTGGGAAGAATAGGAATTCCAGAATACTTAATTGTGCTCATGAGGAATCTGTACATGGATGAAAAGGTAGTCATTTGAACAGAACAAGGGGACAGTGTGTGGTTCAAAGTCAGGAAAGGTATGCATCAGAAATATATCCTTTTACCATACTTATTCAGTCTGTATGGTGAGCAAATAACCCAAGAAGCTGGACTCTGTGAAGAAGAACAGGGCATCAAGATTGGAGGAAGACTCATTAACAACCTGCATTATACAGACGGCACAACCTTGCTTGCTGAAATGTGAAGATGATTTGAAGCACTTACTGATGAAGATCAAAGAGCACAGTCTTCAGTATGGATTACACCTCAACCTAAAGAAAACAAAAATGTTCACAACTGGACCAATAAGCAACATCATGATAAACAGAGAAAAGATTGAAGTGGTTAAGCACTTCATTTTATTTGGATCCACAATCAACACTCGTGGAAGCAATGGTCAAGAAATCAAAAGACACACTGCACTGGGCAAATCTACGGCAAAAGTGTTTAAAAGCAAAGATGTTTCCTTGAAGACTGAAGTGTGCCTGACCCAAGCCGTGGTGTTTTCAATTGGCTCAGATACCTTCAAAAGCTGGACAATGAATAAGGAAGACCAAAGAAGAATTGATGCCTTTGACCTGTGCTGCTGGCAAAGAACATTGAATATACCATGGACTGCCAAAAGAATGAACAAACCTGTCTTGGAGGAAGTACAACCACAATGGTCCTTTGAAACAAGGATGGTAAGAATATGTCTCACATACTTTGGATATGTTATCAGGAGAGATCACTCCATTGAGAAGGACTTCATGCTTGGTAAAATAGAGGATCAGCCAAAAGAGAAAGATCCCCAGCGAGATGTATTGACAAGATGACTGCAAAGATGGGTTCAATCATAACAATGATTGTGAGTATGGACTAGGCAGTGTTTTGTTTTATTTTACACACGGTCGCTAAGAGTTGGGGCCAACTCAAGGGCACCTAAGAAAAACAACTGTAATGTGAGCACTATCAGTTCATCTTGTTGAGCTGAAATGACTTCAAGATGGGTGCCACCTTTGAGGACCTTAGTGGATGTGGGTTAGGTTTTAAGTATGACGCATCAACAAATAAGATCAAATCAAGATTTAGAAATGGTGTTTCTTTTTAGTTTTGTCTGGGAGACAAGAGTTGTCCCATAAGATTTAAACAATCATGAGTAATATGATCATCATCATTCGGTGGGGTTAGTGGTGTGGCTGTGTTGAAAGAGGTCACTGAATGTAACCAAATATTAAAAGCAGCTAAAAGGAGAGCTTCATAAGAAGTCAGCCTCCTGGCTGAAAAATGTTGAGTCAAGGTTGAGTTAAAATGGCTGACACTGCATGAGGAATATAAACATCAAGAAAATTCCCTAAAGCTATATCTATTGTGGTCTCAACCAGCCTAGCAGTTGCAACGACTACTTTAAGACGAGGGGGTAGCCTCAAGCAAATGGGTGCAATGGGAAACTATAATAGCCAATGGGCCTTTTTTGTCATCTATGTTTTTGAGTGAGGACTCCTAAAGCATTTCCAGACATCTCATGTACACAAAAGGAAAAATCTAAAGTATAGCTGGGAAATCCTAAAGCAGGGGTATTAACTAATGCTTCTTCTAATTGTGTGACAGCCATTTGATGATCTTCAGAAAAGTTGAAAGGGATTAGATTCTGAAGTTTTTAAATATTGATAAAGAGAATGAGCTAATAATGGAAAATTTGTTGTCAAGACTATATAGTATATACAGAGTCCTAAAAATCCTCTCAGTTGTTTTCTTTTCTTATTTATTTATTTGTTTTGTTTTTCTGGTGTGGACAGGGTAAGTTAGGATAGTCTCTTTTATTTTGGGTTCTATAGTGAACCCTTTTGCTGAAATTATGTGTCCTAAATATTTAACTTTTGCTTTAGCTGCTTGACGCTCAAGAGCAAGTTTCAGAGTCTCCCCTGACACCTATCTTGGTCTTTTCTTTCTTTTCAGTGACCTCTTGCTTCTTTATGTATGACGTCCTTCCACAACTCATCTAGTCTTCGGTCACTAGTGTTCAATGCGTCAAATATATTCTTCAGATGGTCTCTAAATTCAGGTGGGATATACTTAACGTCATATTTTGGCTCTCGTGGACTTGCTCTGATTTTCTTCATTTTCAGCTTGACCCTACATATGAGCAATTGATGGTCTGTTCCACAGTCGGACCCTGGCCTTGCTCTGACTGACGATATTGAGCTTTTCCATCATCTCTTTCCACAGATGTGGTCAATGTGATTTCTGTGTGTTCCGTCTGGCAAGGTCCAAGTGTATAGTTGCCGTGTATGTTGGTGAAAGAAGGTATTTGCAATGAACAAGTCGTCGGTCTTGCAAAATTCTATCATTCGGTCTCTGGCATTGTTTCTATCACCAAGGCCATATTTTCCAACTACTGATCCTTCTTCATTTCAGATTTTGCATTCCAATCACCAGTAATTATCAATGTGTCTTGAATGCATGTTTGATCAATTTCAGACTGCAGTAGTTGATAAAAATCTTCTATTTCTTCATCTTTGGCCCTAGTGGTTGGTGGGTAAATTTGAATAAAAGTTGTATTAACTGGTCTTCCTTGTAGGCTTATGGATATTATCCTATCACTGACAGCGTTGTACTTCAAGATAGATCTTGAAACGTTCTTTTTGACGATGAATGCAACACCATTCCTCTTCAAGTTGTCATTCCCAGCATAGTAGACTATATGATTGTCCGATTCAAAATGGCCAGTACCAGTCCATTCCAGCTCACTAATGCCTAGGATATCAATGTTTTTGCATTCCATTTCATTTTTGACGATTTCCAATTTTCCTAGATTCATACTTCATACGTTCCATGGTGTGATTATTAATGGATGTTTGCAGCTGTTTCTTCTCATTTTGAGTCATACCACATGAACGAATGAAGGTCCCGAAAGTTTTACACCATCCACATCATTAAGGTTGACTCTACTTCGAGGAGACAGCTCTTCCCCAGTCATTTTTTGAGTGCCTTCAAACCTGGGGGGCTCATCTTCCAGCATATAAAATACAGTGTTCTGCTGTTACTCATAAGGTTTTCCCTGGCTAATGCTTTTCAGAAATAGACTGCCAGGTCCTTCTTCCTAGTTCGTCTTAGTCTGGAAGCTCAGCTGAAACCTGTCCTCCATGGGTGACCCTGCTGGTATCTGAATACTGGTGGCATAGCTTCCAGCATCACAGCAACACGCAAGCCCCCACAGTACGACAAACTGACAGACACGTGGGCAAAACTTGCTCTTGAGCGCCGAGCAGCTAAAGCAAGAATTGAGGAAGTAAAAGAAATGAACAGGATAGTCCAAAGGGCCTCTCGAGAACACAAAGCAAAGTACTACAATGACATGTGCAAAGAGCTCAAGATGGAAAACCAAAAGGGAAGAACACGCTTGGTGTTTCTCAAGCTGAAAGAACTGAAGGAAAAATTCAAGGCTTGAGTTGCAATAGTGAAGGATTGTATGGGGGAAATATTAAACAATGCAGGAAGCATCCAAAGAAGATGGAAGGAATACACAGAGTCATTATACCAAAAAGAATTAGTCGATGTTCAACCATTTCAAGAGATGGCATATGATCAGGAACCAATGGTACTGACGGAAGAAGTCCAAGCTGCTCTGAAGGCATAGGTGAAAAACAAGGCTCCAGGAATTGATGGAATATCAGTTGAGATGTTTCAGTAAACAGATGCATTGCTGGAGGTGCTCACTCATCTATGGCAAGAAATATGGAAGACAGCTTCCTGGTTAACTGACTGAAGAGATCCATATTTATGCCTATTCCCAAGAAAGGTGATCCAGCCGAATGTGGAAATTATAGAACAATATCATTAATATCACACACAAGCACACATTAATATCACACACAAAATTTTGCTGAAGATCATTCAAAGGCAGTTGCAGCATTATATCGATAGGAAACTGCCATAATTTCAGGCCGGTTTCAGAAGAGGACGTGGAACCAGGGTTATCATTGCTGATGTCAGATGGATCCTGGCTGAAAGCAGAGAATACCAGAAGGATGTTTACCTGTGTTTTATTAACTACACAAAGGCATTCGACTGTGTGGATCATAACAAACTATGAATAACTCTGTGAAGAATGGGAATTCCAGAACACTTAATTGTGCTCATGAGGAACCTTTACATGGATCAAGAGGCAGTTGTTTAGACAGAACAAGGGGATACCAATTGGTTTAAAGTCAGGAAAGGTGTGTGTCAGGGTTGTATTCTTTCAGCATACCTATTTAATCTGTATGGTGAACAAATAATAGGAGAAGCTGGACTATATGAAGAAGAATGGGGCATCAGGATTGGAGGAAGACTCATTAACAACCTGTGTTATGCAGATGACACAACCTTGCTTGCTGAAAGTGAAGAGGACTTGAAGCACTTACTAATGAAGATCAAAGGCCACAGCCTTCAGTATGGATTACACCTCAACCTAAAGAAAACAAAAATCCTCACAACTGGACCAATGAGCAACATCATGATAAACGGAGAAAAGGTTGACATTGTCAAGGATTTTATTTTACTTGGATCCACAATCAACACGTATGGAAGCAGCAGTCAAGAAATCAAAAGACGCATTGCATTGGGCAAATCTGCTGCAAAGGACCTCTTTATAGTGTTGAAGAGTAAAGCCATCATCTTGAAGACTAAGGTGTGCCTGACCCAAGCCATGGTATTTTGGATCGCATCATATGCATATGAAAGCTGGACAATGAATAAGGAAGACTGAAGAAGAGTTGACGCCTTTGAATTGTGGTGTTGGTGAAGAATATTGAATATACCATGTACTGCCTAAAGAACGAACAAATCTGTCTTGGAAGAAGTGTGGCCAGAATGCTCCTCAGAGGCAAGGATGGCGAGACTGAATCTTACATACTTTGGACATGTTGTCAGGAGGGATCAGTCCCTGGAGAAGGACATCATGCTTGGCAGAGTACAAGGTCAGTGGAAACGAGGAAGACCCTCAGTGAGGTGGATTGACACAATGGCTGCAACAATGAGCTCAAGCATAACAATGATTGTAAGGATGGCGCAGGACCAGGCAGTGTTTTGTTCTGTTGTGCATAGGGACACTATGAGTCAGAACTGACTAGACAGCACCTAACAACAACAACAACAGAAGGTTGGGATAATTGTAATTTTTTTTGGAGGCTCTGTGCCTGCCTGTGGCCAAATGTTAAACAACAAAAACCTATCTGAAAGACATGCCTGTTGGGAACTTGAGCGTACTGTTAAATTGTCTACATATTGAAATAGTGTAGGCCCTTAAGGAAATTTCAAAGGTTAGAAATCAGTATGTGATATTTTAGAGAAATAGGTAGGAGATTCTGTGAACCTTTGAGACATTATAGCTCAGGTATATTTTTGATTTCCCCAGGTGAAAGCAAAAAAGATATTTACTGTCTTGGTCTTGTGGTATGCTGAAAAAGGCACTGCATAGATCATTAACAGTGAAATGGATGGCCACAGGGGGTACATTAGAAAGGAGTAAATGGGGGTTGGGAACTTCAGGAAACCTGGAATTACTGTACAATTGACAGCATGTAAGTCTTGTACAAATCTCCGGCCTCAGTTATTGGGTTTATTAACAGAGAAAACTGGAGTATTGCAGGGACTAATTTAAGGAATAATCAGATCTTTAGTTTAAAAATCTTGATGATGGGGGCAAGTCCTTTCTTTGCTTTCTATTTTAATGAGTATTGTGAAATTTTAGGTAGAGGTGTAAAGGTATCTTTTTTTATTTCAATAGGTTCTGCTGATAATATATGGTCAAGATCTGTAGAAGTAGTGGGCCATACGGTTTCTGGAACAGAAGAAAGGCAATCTATAGGAGTGGGAGATGTGGAAAAACTGCATTCCTGCAGGGGTACACTGAAAGTCTTCAGACAGCATAAAGCTTCTTCTTTTGAAGTTTTCTTAACTTTTTGGTACTTATCACGGAGTTTTAATAGCATTTCTCCTGTTCATTAAATTGCATGTGACAATTCCATTTAGTTAGTAAATTTCTTCCTATTAAATTAATTGGAGTATCCTCGTTAAGTAAAAAGGGTTGTAAGTATACCACAGGACGAAAGGATATTAGAACATGTTTAGCGTGGTTTAAAATTTGTTCTTGACTGGCAACCACCACAACTTTAGAGGCTTTAGTACTTTGGGGCAAGGGCTTCTGTAAACATGTCAATGTCTAAAAAAAGGGTGGCCCCTGTATTGATTAAAAATTTGTGAGGTTCTCCATTAATTTGAATTATAGTTGCCCCTTGAAAATTTAAAGTGGCTATTGAAAAAGTCTCTGTTTCATACTTGGAGCCCCTTCCTTCAGTTTTTATCTTGTCAGTATCTGAGGACAAAATGCCCAATTTGTTCTTTAGGTTTATACAATTTTTCTTAAAATGTCCAGGTTTTTTGCAGTAATTACAAATTTCAGATTTAGTGGCCCCTTGCTTAAAGTCTGTATAAGCTTGAATTTTATTATAATTAGGGGACTGCAGTTGTGGCAGCTGTAAAGTCATCAGCTTGTTTGCTTAAGCAGTTTGTTTGATTTCCAGAGTTTGAGCTAATTTGTGGGCTAAGCCAGTTAGTTTGGTGATAGGAGCTACCTTCCAGTTTCGTCTATGTCTTTTAACTAAAGCTGAAAGGTCAGGATGAAGTCCTGATACAAAGGCTGCATTAAAGGCTCCTGCAGTCCCCAGAGTCTTCTGATCTAATCCCAAATATTCAGTAAAATTGTGATAAAGTCAAGTTTGGTAGTCATAAACGTTTTCATCCTTGTTTTGAGTACATGAATGAATTTTTGTCTACCCTACTACATTGGGAAGGGCTGTGTCAAGAGCTTTAAGTAAATCATTTTCCCTCTTTCCATCCTCCTGGAACAAGTCTTCCGCAGTTGTATTGGTGTCTAAGGCAGGACTAACTTCAGTATCTTTCCAACCAGCATGTTGTAATCACAATTGCCTGTCCCCGGGCCTTGCTAACTTGCAGCTTAACTGGTATAAGTCTAGCAACCTGGGCTGGTAAGCCTGAATAAGAATTTTAAATCGTTTAGAAAATGTATAAGGGTCCTTTCATAAATCCTTAAATGCTGTGTAATTCAATACAGGTCCAAGGAACAAAGGACACAGTAGATTCTTTAGGAAGCTGTCTAAGGCCTCTCCTGGGGGAGGTGTAGGACACAGTTTAAAGGGCATCTCAGGGACAGGTTTTATCTTTGGTTTAGCATTTTCTAAAATTTCTTCAGGATAATGTTGGAGTTCAGACAGTATTTTTGAAGGAGTAAGATGGTAAGTTTGCATAACGGGAAGTGATTGTCTGAGAGGCAGAAAGGGGTGAAACGACTGTCACTAGAAGGGTAACCAATGAGGTTGTAGAACTTTGACATTGTAGTTATTTATAATGTTTGACCTGTTTAGAAATAGAGCCCTGTAGGGATGCAAATTTGCTATTTTGATAGGTTTTGGAAGCTTCTAGATAGCAATTTAAAGAAGTCTCCTATTGTGTTGTTTTATTTGGGAGCCCTTAGCTTCTAATTTACTGTGCAGAGAGGTTAGTTTATTTAAATGAAATGAGCCCCATAATAGCCACTGGTCTTCTAAATTCCTTTCAGTAAATGTATAGCAGTGGTTGATGTGCAAAATTAAACCAAGGCCATAATGATTAACCATATAGCCTGCAGGTGTTCCCAAAGGGGGTCTTGAGTGAACTTTTGATGTGGCCTTCTTACTGAAAAAAATTGCAAGTATTTAAAACATTAAGTAAGTACAGAAACCTCATGGTACACCAAGAAAAAAGGACTGGCCACTAGGTGTCATCCCCAGCAAACTTAATTTGGTAATGAACTCAGCAAGATATGCAAGAGGCAAGCAGAAAATAAAAGTAAGAAAAAGACACTGACAATATATCCCTCAAAGAGCTGTCTTTGAGAGGGTTTACCTCTGTGAATCTTGAGAATTTGAGGAGATGAATGAGTTCAAGGGGTCTGTGCTGGTACCAGAACAGTGGGTCTATGAATTCTCGAGAACACAGAAGATAATGTTCCTTCAAATTCTGCCATCTATGCCAAGAAATGTCATAGACTAACAACACATGCTCTAGATAAAATGAAAGTAAGAGATTTTTTCAGTACAAGGAACAGTTCCAGCTGGGGACACACTAGGTCTCACTAAATGAAAACCAGAGGCCCAGAGAGCAGGAGTTACAAAGGCATAGTTACAGGGCTAAATCAGGAACTTAGGTTATAATATTATGATTGGAGGTAAATGATTAGGGAAGTTGGAGGTGCAATATCTTGAAGTGGGGGCCTTAATATGCTTGGTCTAAGGGTCATATGTAGATATATTGAATTGGATACAATATATAATTGCAGAAATATGTGACTATAGGGGGTATGGCAGTGGTGGTCATAGGATGATTATAAAGCATTCTTTTTTCAACATTCTGATAACTATAGGTCACTAAGCAAGCATATTTATGCTAATTGCTGTTGCTAGAGATTTTAGATTATATTTTGGCATCAGGATCATTCTTTCTACCTCCTCAGTCAGACCACAGAGGAAAAAAAAAGAAAAATTCCTCTGTTGCATGATTAAGTTTGTACAGAGGTTGCCTGTTGCTAGGGTAAAAGCAGAACTGATAAAATGGAGTCAAGCATAGTTATCAAAATGGAGCTGGGCCTAACCCTGAGTCAGCTAACTCAGACTACCAGGAACCTTGATTTTGGGGCCTTTGAACAGTGAGGAGGCTATTTAGATGACTAGCATTGTTGCCTTATAACTAAAAAAGGAGATCCTTAACTGCGGAAGTGATAATTTTAGATTAATTAGAAAAATATTTGAGATATTTAATTTCCTGAACTTCAGCATTACAAGTGTAACTAAAATCTATTGTCTTGGAGTCAAGAGATATGAGAATTATATTGGAGTTCTAATTCTACAACCTATTAGCTGTCTACCCTTTAGAAAGTTATTATATCTTACTTAGATTCAGAATCTTGTAACAGAAGCTTGACAAAACTTTTCTTCTTTAGTTTTGTTGTTGTTAGGTGCCATCGAGTTGGTTCCAACTTGTAGCAAACCTATATACAACAGAATGAAACACACCCTGGTCCTGTACCATCCTCACAATCCTTGCTATGCTTGAGCTCATGCTTGCAGCCACTGTGTCAGTCCATCTCATTGACAATCTTCCTCTTTTTTGCTGACCTGTTACTTTGTCAAGCATGATGCCCTTCTCCAGGGACTGGTCCTTTCTGATAACATGCCCAAAGTATGTGAGATGAAGTCTTGCCATCCTCACTTCTAAGGCACATTCTGACTGGTTAGGAACATTGAGCTTCAGTGATGATTTAGATGTCTGAAAGAGTACATAGCTCATAGTAGGCAAGTTTAAACTAATACAGAATACAGAGTAGGTAAGTATTGTTTCAATATTCCTATCTTATGAAAATATGGAAATAATTTGCAGGGTTTGAAAAGTTTTTGATAGAGTCTTTAAAGATTTCCTTTAAAAGAACAAGATTAATGCATCTGATGATCCTGGAACACCTAGGGTTTTGGTACACAGAATATGAATCTGGGGGAGGGACTTTACTTTGATCAATTTACAGAGATAGTAGGAGTCAGGAGTTCCCATTGAGAAAAACAATAAATTAAAATATAAATAAAATAAAAAGACTGCAACTAAATTAAAATTCTAGAAATATTAAAGACCAAGAAAACTTCTGGCATTAAATCTTGGGAACTCAGGTTGTGGCTGTGTGTTTCCAATTGTAATTATACTTTGGAACCACTTAGGTACTAGAGATTCAAACTGGTTTATTCCAGTTCAACCCCCTGCTGATAATTTTCATTCCTACCCCAGATATACTGAATCAGAATCTACATTTTAACAAGATCCCCTGGAGATCTATAAGAATCATCTTTGGTGAAAATGCAAATTCTCAGCAGGAGTGGAACTGGAATGAACTGGTTCGAAGCTGTGTTAGGAAAACACATCTCTATAAGGAGATAAATGGAAGAAAGATGTGGCATCTGCTCCTGTAAAAATTACAGCCCTGAGAACTCTATGGGGCAGCCTACTTTGTCCTACAGGGTTGCTTTTTTTGCTGTTGTTACTTTATCACATTTAACCCACTGAAGTTTAATAAAAAAGCTTTGATCATTTACTATTTTGAACTATTTCTTTTAAAAATGTACTTGAAGTTTTGGTAAAGTCTTTAGATAAACCAGCGGTTTTTTTTTTTTTAAGTCTCATTTATTTATTTATTTATTTTGTCTTTTGCTGTTCATACTTTTGATATTATATTAGGTAATTCATTGTTAAAATCTACACCTAGCAACCTGGTGCCTGCATTTTATTCTAAAAAAAAAAAACTATGGTTTTAACTTTCAAATTTAGGTTCTTAATTCATTTTGAGTTTGTTTTTGTGTATAGCGAGAGGCATAGATCCTGTTTCATTTTTCTGCATGCAGAAATCAAATTTTCCCAATTTCATTTATTGAAGAGACTCTTCTTTCTCCATTTAGTGGACTTAGTACCTTTGTCGAAAATTAGTTGGTTATAGGATGCTTATGTACAACCAAACACCTCGTGGGATTTGGTTTCTATGTTTGGAGTTTTAGGGTCATGGTTTTATGTGCTATTCCAGTTAATTGACCTAATACCATATTTATTGCTTATGTTCTACTTTCTGGTTCATTGTGTAGTGCCTGGGGCTTAAAAGCTTATAAGTGACCACCCAAAGTATAACAACTGGTCTCTATTCATCTATAGCAACAGAAGATGAAGTAGAGTCAGGAATAAGAGTAGGAAATGAAACATGTGACTCATTACCTCCATGAAGAACTGCCTCCTTTGCCATGAGAACAGATAAAAACTGGGTGATACCCAGCAACAATTACCAAATGTTTTGTTCAAAGATTCTGTAGAAGAATCCTGATCAAAAGGGAAAAACAATTCAGAACAAAATTTTAAATTCTCGTAGAATCCAGTCTTTTTGGAGTCAGGGAGGATACATGAATTCCCATAACTATTGCCCTGAGATAATCTTTAAACCTTAAACCAAAAATATTTCCTGAAGTCTTAAAACTGAACAATAGTTTAGTTTACTAGTAAAGAATGTCTTTCTTGAGCAAAAGTTTAGATAGGAAACAGGGTCAGTGAATTTATGTTACTGAGGGAGGAACAGTTTGGAAAAGGAGGGTGAGAATGGTTGTACAACTTGAATGCAATCAAGGTCACTGAATTGTACACATAGAAATTGTTTAATTGGTGTATGTTCTGCTGTGCATATTCTCAACAACGACAAAAAAATAAAACAACAAAAAAAAATGTACTCATGTTAATGTACTCACCTAGACTCAGACCAAAAAGTACTTTTGCTACTGGTGTATCTGTGCTGGGATACACATTTCATGGGACCACTAAATGTTCAAGTTTAGTTAAATATCACCAAAGGTGTATTTTCAAATTAAAGGATCAGTTTGATTGTTTCCTCACAGTGCCAACAATTTAGTTGTGCTGTAAAAGAAACTTACCATGTAGAAGTATGTACTTGTAAGTTTTTCTCTCATTTAAATTTATTTAGTTTCTCTGCCTTAAAACATAATAAAGGTCTGAGGTAATAGACGTTTGATTTTAATACTTATTAAGGTTTTATAGCACATGATGGGACTGTTCTCATGTATGGTTATATTTCCCAGAAAAAGCTCAGTCATGTTTTTTAGTGTTCCCGCAAATACCTAAACTGCTTATTTCACATCGATCTTAATAATTTTTTTTTTAATCAAAAAACTCATGTAATGTAAAATTGGCAGGCCAACAGCATGTGATCTAGAAAAAGAATATACAAAACATTGTCAATCCACATGGAAGAAATAATAATGAATGTGAAGTGCAACTACATGGAAATTTAATTGCTTTGATCCTACTCATAAATAAGAATATCATTCTAAAAGCTCAGAAATTTCATTTACTTTGTCAAAAGTGAATATATTCTAAACCAGCTGTCCGAATAGAGAGAATTATCTTAAATCAATCAAACTTTTTTTGATAATAGAAATGTTTTATAATCCTGATAGTCCAACATGATAGCAACCACCCACATGAAATGTAATGTAGCACTTGAAATGTGATTAGCATAATTCAGGAAATGGCCTTTAAGCCTTATTTAATTAAATTTAAATAACCATATCTTGCTAGTTGCTTCTGTATTGGTCAGAAGAGTCTTGAATTGGTAATGGAGTTTTTTGTTGTTGTTGTTTTTCCATATGGGAGAATTATGCACAGCAGGGATTATTATTAACCATGATTTTTTTTTTTTTTTTTATGATGAAGCCCAATCAAAAGATGATTTTTTATTTGAGGAAAGATCAATGGTCAGTTCCCTGTCTGAAGTTTAGAAGAAGCTTTGAGAAGCTGGAAAATGTTTTAACAAAAATTTCTCACAAGTCTTTATAAGCAAAGAATGTGCATAAGTTATGATAAGAAATTTCCCTATCCAATAGAATTATTGAAACCACTTACTTTAACATTTCTAATTATCTGGAATGAGAACAGAACCCTGTCTTAGTCATCTAATGCTGCTATGACAGAAATACCACAAGTGGATGGCTTTAACAAAGAGAAGCTTATTTCCTCACAGTACAGTAGGCTAAAAGTCCATATTCAGGGCATCAGCTCCAGGGGAAGGCTTTCTCTCTCTGTCAGCCTACTCATCAATCTTCCCCAGACTAGAAGCTTCTCTGCACAGGGACCCAAGATCCAAAAAATGTGCTCTGTCCTTGCCACTGCTTTCTTGGTGGTATAAGGCCCCCCCTCCCTGTTTGCTTCCCTTTCCTTTTTATCCCTTGGGAGATAATAGGTGGTACAGGCCACATCCCAGGGATTCTCCCTGTACATTGAATCAGGAATGTGACCTTAGCAAGGGTATTACAATCCCACCTTAATCCTCTTTAACATAAAATTATAATCACAAAATGGAGGACAACCACAGTACTGGGAATTATTGCCCAGCCAAACTGACACTTTTTTGGGAGGGACAGAATTCAATCCATGACAACCACCACCCCTGTACCATTTCAGTTTGACTTAACTGTCTGTCCCTGGATATTCTTGTGTAGAAATTTCAGGATGAAAAAAAATAATTATATTCATTGTTTGATTCAGGGAATTCCTGTCAGCCAATAACTGATAAAAATAATTTGCTCATTTAGACAAACAGCTCTCCTATCAGAATTTTTTTTTTTTTTTTTTTTAATTTAAGTGGGAATGCTTTTTGATCAGCAGACAACAGTTTACTTACCAAGGTCATCGCCTGCCTGAGTCTTCTACAATTCTAAATTTTTATGTCAAAAAATTTTCCACTTTCTGTTAGTTTCTGACACTGAAAGACTTGCTTGAAGACACTTGGACCCAGAACCTAAATAAACCTACAAATATCTTCTTCTGACTTCTTCCTTCTGAGATATCACTAAGCTTCCATCACAGTGGTGGTCTCCATACTTCCATTTGTCTAAAATTCTAAAATTTTAGTTTTTTAAATCAAGAGATTTTCTGGTAACCTTTTTAGTAAATTGTGAGCACAGATCTTGATAAGACTTACTAGTTAATGATAGTCAAAATTCACACTTTGTTTTTTCTGTAAAGAAATGAAAAGAAGTTGCTATCATCAAAACCCTAATATTTAAATGATGTGTGGCCTTAGGAAAAATTAACCTCCATTTATTTCACTTTCCTTTTTTATTAAAAACTCAACCCACTGCTGTTGAGTTGATTCTGACTCATAGTGACCCTATAGGACAGAGTAGAACTGCCCGATATAGTTTTCAAGGAGTGCCTGACAGATTCAAACTACCGACCTCTTGGTTAACACCCTTAGCACTTAACCACTATGCCACCAGGGTTTCCTTTTTATTAAAGAAGAATATTAATAGTGTTAACATCAAGGAGTTGTTATAAGGATCAAATGAACTAATTCATAAACGATACTTAATTTCCACCCACATAAGACCTCAAGAGCCATTTACCATTTTAAGAATAACTCAAAAAAAAAAAAAATTTAACTTTAATGTTTTCCCAAGAGAGTAGAAAATATCATTAAATGTTCATATGAAGCAGGATTTGACTGTCTACTAGAATAGTGTTGATGAGCTTTTCACTTAAGTTCCATGTTATTCTCTTTGGCCCAAGTATTCCTGTTCCTGATTACAGGGCTTTTTGTTTTTGTTTGTTTACTTTCCTCTGAGAAATAGTAACCAAAGTATATAAAACGAGTACAAGAAAAGAGATCCTAGTAGGTATGCCATTCAGTCCTCACACATCTGTTAGTTTGCCATACTGTGGAGGCTTGTGTGTTGGCTGTGATAGTGGGAGCTATGTCGCCAGTATTCAAATACCAGCAGGGTCTCCCATGGTGGACAAGTTTACGGGTGATGGGAACACAAAAGTTGAAAACAAAGAAGAATGATTGGTAGCTGGAAAATATGGTCCTGGTGACAGAAACAATGATGGAGATCATGTAACAGAGTTTTGCAAGACTATTGACTTCTTCACTGCAAATACTGTTTTTCACCTCCATAAATGGCAACTTTTTTTTTTTTTATATAAGTGAACCTGGCCAGATGGAATACGCAGGAATCAAATCGACTACATTTGTGGAAAGAGATGATGGAAAAGCTCAATATCATCAGTCAGAACAAGGCTGGGGGCTGACTGTGGGGCAGACCATCAATTGCTTATATTCAATTTCAAGTTGAAATTGAAAAAAATCAGAACAAGTCAACGTTCTTGAGTATATCCCACCTGAATTTAGAGACCATCTCAAGAATAGATGTGATGCGCTGAACACTAATGGCCGAAGACCAGATGAGTTATGGAATGACATTAAGGACATAATACATGAAGAAAGCAAGGAGTCATTAAAAGGACAGGATAGAAATAAAAGACAAAAATGGATGTCAGAAGAGGCTCTGAAATTTGCTCTTGATCATCAAGTCATTAAAGCAAAAGGAAGAAATGATGAAGTCAAAGAGCTGAACACAAGATTTCAAAGGCAAACTCAAGAAGACAAAGTAAAGTATTGTAATTACATGTGCAAAGACCTGGAGATAGAAAACCAAAGGAAAGAACACGTTCAGCATTTCTCAAGTTGAAAGGACTGAAGAAAAAAATTCAAGCCTTAAGTTGCAATATTGAAGGATTCAACTGGGAATATATTAAATGATGCAGAAAGCATCAAAAGAAGATGGAAGGAATATACAGTCACTGTATCAAGAAGAATTGGTAGATGTTCAATCATTTCAGGAGGTAGCATATGATCAGAAACCAATGGTATTGAAGGAGAAAACCCAAGCTACATTGAAGGCATTAGTGAAAAACAAGGCTTTAGGAATCGAAGGAATACCAACTGAGATGTTTCAGCAAATGGGTGCAACCCTGGAAGTGCTCACTAGTCTATGCCAAGAAATTTGGAAGACAGATACCTGCCTATTCCAATGAAAGGTGATCCAACCAAATGCTGAAATCATCGCACAATTTCATCAATATAACAGGCAGGTAAAATTTTGCTGAAGATCATTCAAAAGTGGCTATAGCAGTATATGAACAGGGAACTGCCAGAAATTCAAGCCAGAGTCAAGAGAGGACATAGAACCAGGGATACCTTTGCTCATGTCAGATGGATCCTGGCTGAAAGCAGAGAATGCTAGAAAGATGTTTACCTGTGTTTTATTGACTATGCAAGGGCATTCAACTGTGTGGATCATAACAAATTATGGATAACACTGGGAAGAATGGAAATTCCAGAACTCTTAATTGTGCTCATGAGGAACCTGTAGATAAGTGAAGAGGCAGTGGTTTGAACAGAACAAGAGGATACTGCGTGATTTAAAGTCAGGAAAGGTGTGAGTCAGGGTTATATCCTTACACCATACCTATTCAAGCTGCATGCTGACCAAATAATCCAACACTAGAAACTAGGCTATATGAAGAAGAATGGAGCATCAGGATTGGAAGGACACTCATTAACAGCCTGCAGTATGCAGGTGACACAATGTTGCTTGCTGAAAGTGAAGAGGACTTGAAGCACTTATTGATGCATATCTGAGACCACAGCCTTCAGTATGGATTACATCTCAACATAAAGAAAACAAAAATCTTCACAACAGGACTAATAAGCCACATCATGATAAATGGAGAAAAGATTGAAGTTGTCAAGGATTTCATTTTACTTGGGCCCACAGGCAACAGCCATGGAAGCAGCAGTCAAGAAATAAAAAGACACATTGCCTTGGGCAAATCTGATGCAAAAGACCTCTTGGAATGAGAAAGCTGAGTGTCTCTGGGCAAAAGGTTTGCCAGTGGAGTCGGGTGATTCTGTGCACTTGGTGGAGCTAGGTTTGTGGACCCATGGAGCTAGAGCTGAGTGCCTTCAGACCAAGGCTTACTAACAGAGTGGGGTGCCTCTGGGCACTTATTGGCAGAACTAAAAGAGCTTTGTAATATTTTCCCCAAGTAGGGTAGCGGCTAAGGGCCAGAGAGAGGCATACCTGCGAGCAAGGCTCAGAAGAGGCTCTCTTGGTGGAAAAACTATATCCTAAGCGTTCCTGAACATGAATTTTAACCTTTTATTTCCCTAATAAACCCCATAATTGTGAGTATTGTCTGTGAGTTCTGTAAGGTGATTGCAATTAATTATTGAACCAGCAGAGAAGTAGAGAGTGGCATGAGAGGGACAGTTGGTGTCAGAATTGTAAAAATGGTGCAGAGAGAAGGGAGATCTGAACTCTGTCTCACAGGAATCAGCCTTGAGCTGTTGATCTTGATTCTACTTCTTCCTTTTGAAGTTAGAGGATGTCAGACAGCACCATCATGCCATTTTTACACTCCTCATGCAACATTTCCCAGGCCCTAAACGCACAGAACTAGGTCAAAGAACACACATTAGAAGGGCACCTTTTCAGACTGCCATATAAGCAGACACCAGCATCTGCTAGCTCTCACTACCCCTTCAAATTTGTTAATTTGCTGAGACAACTCACGGAATTCAAGAAGAATACACCATACTTACAGCTACAGATTTATTAAAACCAAAAAGAATACAGATAAAGAGATGCATAGGGAAAAGTCTGGGAAGGGTCACATGCAAAGCTTCCATGTCCCAAAGAGGGAAATGCTACCATCACCCATGCATGGTCACCAATCAGGAAGCTTATTTGTGCTTTATACCTTGGGGCTTTTACCTGCCCTCCCATGTGACTATGATAGATTCAATCACAACTGGACCAAGAAGCAACATCATGATAAGCAGAGAGAGTATTGAAGTTGACAAGGATTTCACTTACTTGGATCCACAATCGATGTCCATGGAAACAGCAATCAAGAAATCAAACAACATATTGAGTTGGGCAAACCTGCTTCAAAAGACCTCTTTAAAGTGTTAAAAAGCAAATATGCCACTTTGAGGACAAAGGTGCATCTGGCCCAAGTCATGGTGTTTTCAGTCGCTGCACATGCATGTGAAAGCTGGACAATGAATAAGGATGATCGAAGATATTTATGCCTTTGGATTAGGTGGTTGGTGAAGAATATCGAATGTACTTTCACATACTTTGGGCATGTTATCAGGAGTAACCAGTTGCTGGAGAAGTACATCATGTTTGGTAAAGTATAGGGTCAGCAAAAGAGTAGAAGGCCCATGACGAGATGGAACGACACAGTATATATATGTACATGTATATATGTGTGTGTGTGTATGTGTGTATATATATGTATAAAGCTGGGGTAGCACAGTGGTTAAGCATTTGGCTGCTAACCAAAAGGTCAGCATTTTGAATCCACCAGCTGCTCCTTGGAAACCCTATGGAGCAGTTCTAATCTGTCCTATAGGGTTGCTATGAGTGAATCAACTTGATGGCAATGGGTTCTTTTAATCTTGAGTTTCAGCCATGTGCCCCAGTCCAGATAATCAAAAAGCCGTGGTTTTGTGATTATAGAGACTGGCCCAGTCCACAGTAATGACCCACAGGAAATTCATGAAAGGAATTGTGGTTGGAATAATACAGGGAAGTACATGGCAATGCAATGCTATAATATTTATAGTCTTCCCTTCTTCAGTAAAATTATTACATGCACCAGCTACTATGGTGCCTTTCTATCAGAGATAAATTGTCACTCTTTAATACCACATTGAACTTCTTGTGGAGGTCAATGTGAAATGTTGAAAAGAAATGGGGAAAATTATAGAATGAATATCCAAAAAACAGGAACTGATTATCTATAATGACAAATGAAAATACATTTTAATTAGTATTTGCCAATTATGAAAAATCCAAATTCAAATTAATTGACATCTACATCAAAGCCTTCAGGTCTATAAATTAACTCCACAGGACGCATAATTCTAGGAAAGTTTAACAGCCATCTCTAATGGATGTGTTAGAAGTCTCAGAGCATGCCAATGAGTGCCTTTAGGTGTCACTGGCTATTCTGGCACTACTGGTGATGAACAAATTACCCACCTGCAGATCCTATGGAATTTTACAAAAGAGTCTATTTTAAGTTTTTAAACACTTTGAGAAGATTTAGGAACAATGTAGGAGATTAAATAATCATATGGATAATGATTAACAGATTTTAAAATGCAAGAAACATCATCACTTATTCATCTATTTTTGTCTATCACTGCAAGCTCTTTATCACCATAGAAACTCATAATAACATTAGAAAATAATTTTATGCTTAGTGATTACCTACATAATAGGTGTTAACTGTGAAGAGTAAGTTGATATTGTTAGTGCAATAAAATATTTAATTATTGAGGAAGGATATAAACTGTAGTTTGGATATAAATATATAAGAAAATAAAGTGAATTAAATGTGAGCTGCTATGAGAACCCAGTAGAAAAATAAATCTAAATCTTGTGCATTTATAATTGTAGTTTCAACAATTAGTGTTTGTAAGCTGTATTATTACTTACTAAATTCGTATGCTGAGCAAATAATCTGAGAAATTGGACTACTTGAAGAAGAACGCAGCATGAGGATTGGAGGAAGACTCATTAACAATCTGTAATATGCATATCACACAACCTTCCTTGCTGAAAGCAAAGACTTTAAGCACTTACTGATGAAGATCAAAGGCTACAATCTTCTCTATGGATTACACCGGAACATAAAGGAAACAAAAATCCTCACAACTGGACAAATAAGCAACCTTATGAAACAAATACTAATGTGAAAGGAAAAATAGACAAATCCATGATAACAGTAGGAGAGTTCAACACACCGCTTTCAATTATAGACCGAAACCAAAACGAAAACCAAACCCACTGCTGTTGACTCATAGCGACCCTATAGGACAGAGTAGAACTACCCCATAGAATTTCCAAGAAGTGCCTGGTAGATTCGAACTGCCAACCTTTTGATTAGCAGCCGTAGCTCTTAACCGCTACGCAACCAGGCAGAACATCTAAAAAGATCACCAAGGACATTGAGAGCTTAAATAAAATCATAAGCTAATTGGACATAACAGACATATATAGAACACTCCAACCAGTGCCAGAACATGACACACTCTTCTGCAGTGCACGTGGATCATTTTACAGATGCTAGGACACAAAACGAGTCTCAACAAATTTAAAAAGTTTGAAACCATACAAAGCATCTTCTTTGACCATAATGGCATGAAGCTAGGTAACAACAACAGGAAAAATAAGGGGAAAAAAAAAAAAGGAAACTAAATAATACACTACTTAAAAACAAACAAACAAATAAACAACTATTGAGTCGTAGATGAAATCAAAAGTGAAATGAAAATATTCCTGGAATTAAATTAAAATGAAAACACAACATATCAATACCTTTGGGACAATACAAAAGCAGTACTCAGAGGGAAATTTATAGGAATAAATGCAATAAATGCCTACATTAAAAAAAGGAGATAGATCCAAAACCATTAACTTAAATCAACAACCTGAACGAATAGAAAAAGAAGAACAAAAGAAGCTAAATCTAGCAGAAACAAGGAAATAATAAAGATCAGGGCAGAAGTGAATGAAATAGATAATAGAAAAAAAAAAGGTTGAAAAAACCAACAAAATCAGAAGATGGTTCTTTGACAGGAGCAATAAAATAGAGAAACCACGCTGCACTGAACAACAACAACAACAAAAAAACAGAAGAGGCAAATAACCAAACCAAGAAATGAAATTGGTGACATTACAACTGATCCAACAGGGATAAAGTCAAGAGAGATTACTATGAAAAATTATACTCCAGCAAATTTGAAAACCTACATGAAATGGACAAATTCCTAGAAATACGCTACCTACAAAAAAACCTAACATAGACAGAGGTAGAAAATTTAAATACACTCACTACAAAAGAAGAGATTGAAGATGTCATTAAAAAACTGTCAACAACAACAGCAAAAAGCCCAGATAGCTACACTGAAGAATTCTAAAGAACATTCAGAGAAGAACTGACATCAATTTCTTGAAAAACATAGAAGGGGAAGGAACACTACTGAACTGTTTCTATGAAGCTAGCATAAATACAATACCTAAACCAGACAAAGAAAATTACAGACCAATACCATTTATGAACATAGATATAAAAATTTTCAAACTTCAGCAACATATCAAAAAAAAAAGTCATGCACCATAATCCAATGGGATTTATACCAGGATTACAGGGATGGTTCGCCATTAGAAGATGAATCCATGTAACCTACCTCATAAATAAAACAAAGGAAAGAACTCTATGATCATATCAATTGATGCAGAAAGGCATTGGATGAAACTCAACACCCTTTCCTGATAAAAATTCTCAACAAAATAGGAATAGAAGGGAAAATTCTCAATATAACTAAGGGTATATATGCAAAACCAAAAACCAACATTATACTCAATGAAGAAAGGCTGAGAGCCTTCCCTTTAAGAATGAGAACAAAACAAAGATGCCCATTATCACCGCTCTTATTCAACATTTTACTGAAAGACCTAGCCAGAGTAATAAGACTAAAAAGATAAATAAAAGGTATACCAATCAGAAAGGAAGCAATAAAACTATCTCTATTTGCAGATGACATGATCCTATACATAGAAGTCCCTAAAGATTCCAGAACAAAGCTGCTGGAACACATAAAAGAATTTAGCAAAGTTGCAGGGTACAAGATCAGCCCACAAAAATCACTCGGGTTCCTCTATGCTGTCAAAGACTACTCTGAAAAAGAAATCAAGAAAAAAATGTCATTTACAATAGCACTTAAATCGATAATATACCTAAGAATTAATGTAATTAGGGACATAAAATACTTGTACGATAAAAAAAAAAAAGCTACTACAAGTGACTAAAAGAGATCTACAAAAATGGAAAGCCATCCTGTGTTTATGCATTGGAAGAGTTACATAGCAAAAATACCAACTCTACCTAAATCAATCTACAGATAAAACGCAATCCCAATATCAATACCAACAACATTCTTTCGTGTAATGGAAGATCTAAGGACCAACATCACATGGAAAGGAAAAAAACTTGAATAGCAGTATTGAAGAAATAGGACAAAGCAGGAGGCCTCACACTCCATGATATCAAAACACACTATACACACTATACACCCACAGTAATCAAAACAGCCTGGTATTGGTTCAATGATAGACATGTAGACCAGTGAAATAGAATTGAGAACTCAGAATTCAACCCAGCCATCTATGGACAACTGATTTTTGACAAAAGGTCAAAGTCCATCCAGGTACACATCCTAAAAATAAAAAAAAAAAAATTTTTTTTTTTGAGAGACCTAAAAATAATGACATGAACAGATATATGCACATCTATGTTCATTGCTGTTTTATTCACAATAGCAAAAAAAAGGAAATAACCCAAGTTCCCATCAACAGATGAATGGATAAGCAAATTGTGGTACATACATGCAGCCCTGGTGGTACAGTGGTTAAGAGCTTGGTTGCTAACCAAAAGGTCAGTAGTTCAAATCCACCAGACACTCCTTGGAAACTGTATGGGGCAGATCTACTCTGTCCTGTAGGGTCACTATGAGTCGGAATCAACTTGATGGCAATGGGTTTGGTACAATGGAATACTACCATAAAGAACAATGAGTAGGTGAAACATATTATAACATGGGTGAGCCTGAAAGGTATAACGCTAAGAGAAATAAGTCAAACATATGAGGACACATATTGTATGACTGGAAACCCTGGTAGCATAGTGGTTAAGACTACAGCTGCTAACCAAAAAGTCGGCAGTTTGAATCCACCAGGCTATCCTTAAAAACCGTATGGGACACTTCTACTCTGTCCTATAGGGTCGCTCTGAGTCGGAATCGACTCGACGGCAACGGATTTGGTTTTGTTTTTTGGTATTGTATGATTCCTCTTTTATAAGAAGACAACTGTAGATATATATATAGATAGACCAATGTTAATCTGTAGTGTCCAGGGAAAGGAGGTGGGAAGATACTTGCTATTTTTGATGATATAAAAAATGGCACCAAATGTGGATGTAGTGAGCACAACATAACCAAAGTAAAAATGAGTGTTTGGGCGCATATGGATGTGTGTGTCGTTGTTGTTTTAGATGCCATTGAGTAGATTCCTGTTCATAGTGACCCTATGTACAACAGAAGAAAACACTCCCTCATCCTGTGCCACCCTCACAATTGTTGTTATGCTTGAGCCAGTGTGTCAATTAATCTCATTGAGGGTCTTCTTTTTCGATGACCTTCTACTTTACCAAGCATGATGCCCTTCCCCAGGGACTGGTCCCTTTTGATAACATGTTCAAAGTACATGAGATGAAGTTTTGCCATTTTTGCTTCTAAGGAGCATTCTGGCTGTACTTCTTCCAAGGCAAATTTGTTCATTCTTCTGGCAGTCCATGGTATATTCAATATTCTTTGCCAACACCATGATTCAAAGGCATCAATTCTTTTTTGGTCTTCTTTTTTTTTATTCATTGTACAGCTTTCCTATGTATATGAGGTGATTGAAAACACCATGGCTTGGGTCAGGTGCACCTTAGTCCTTAAAGTGACATCTTTGCTTTTCAGCCCTTAAAAGAGTTTTTTTTTTTTTTTTTTTTTGCAGCAGATTTGCCCAAAGCAATGCATCCTTTGATTTCTTGACTGCTACTTCCACGGCTGTTGATTGCGGGTCCAAGTAAAATGAAGTTGTCAAGGGACAACTTCAATCTTTTCTCCCTTTATCATGATGTTGCTTATTGGTGTAGTTGTGAGGATTTTTGTTTTCTTTATGTTAAGGTGTAATCCATATACAGTCTTTGATTTCATCAGTAACTGCTTCAAGTTCTCTTCACTTTCAGCAAGCAAATTTGTGTCATCTGCATAATGCAGGTTGTTAATGAGTCTTTCTCCAATCCTGATGCCATATTCTTCTTCATATAGCCCAGCTTCTCAAGTTATTTGCTCAGCATATAGATTTTATAAGTATGGTGAAAGTACACAACCCCGATGCACACCTTTCCTGATTTTAAACCATGCACTATGCCCTCGTTCTGCTCGAATGACTGCCTCATGATCTATGTACAAGCTCTGAATGAGCACAATTAATTGTTCTGGAATTTTCGTTCTTAGTAATGTTATCCACAGTTATGATTCACACAGTCAAATGCCTTTGCATAGTCAATAAAAAACAGGAAAACATCTTTCTGGTATTCTCTGCTTTCAGACAAGGTCCATTTGACATCAGCAATGATATCTCTGTTTCCATGTCGTCTTCTGAATTTCTGGCAGTTCCCTGTTGATGTAATGTTGCAACCATTTTTGAATGATCTTCTATATGGGTATAGGCATATAGATACGTGGGTAGGCAAACGTGTATACATAGGTGAGAACAGATCAAAGTGTCTCTAATCAGTATCTCTAGGTGTGTGTAAATGCAATATATGGGCACAGGCACATACCTATGTTTCCACAAATAATAGGCACATCCTACATTTGTTTGCCAACTGCTCCTTCCCCCCCGAAGTTTTTTTGTTTTTTGCTATTATTTTTGCAACAACATGTAAAAAAAAAATTGGTATAGTGGCCTTTAGGAAAATGTCTCCCAGGGAGAGGGAACAGTTGTAAACAAACGTAGAAGGAGCATGTTATTTGTGTAAAAATATGGTATATTCTGTGAAGACACAGAACTGAACACCTTCAGAGATCGGTTTTCTGAGTTTGAAGGCTAAGGACCATAGTCTCATGGGACAACTCAGTTAATTGGCATAGCATAGTTCACAAAAATCATGTTCTGCATTCTAGTGAAATGAGTACCAGCTGGGATTAAAAGCTTATGAAGGGCCATCTAAGATACAACTACTAATCTCTACTCACAGGTAGCAAAAGAATAAGAAGTTAGCCAAAATATTAGAGAAGAAATAAGTTTATATAAGTGATAGCTTTATCTACCCTGAGACCAGAACAAGATGGAGTCTGGCTACCACCACCCACAATTCTAACAGCATCCACAGTAGATGGTCCTGGATAGAATGGAAGAAAAACATGGAGCAGAACTCGAATTCAAAAAAAAAAAAAAAAAAAGCCAAGCAAGCTGGGACAGTAGAGAACAGAGGACTACCTGAGACTATCACCCTAAGACTTCACTACCACCGAGAAGAATCAGGAGTGAAGCATGCCACTTGGACCCAGGTTCCCTACCCTGTGGACCTCCTTGGCCTGGGAAACAGAGAGCTGTAACACCAGAGATGGTGCAAGATGACGAGAAGCAGTGGCAAGTACAGCAGAGAACTGGCAGCAGCAGAACCAGGAGAACAGTAGGAGACAACGTACTGGGATTCCTGGCCCATGGAGAGAGAGAATAGGGCTTTGAACTGATTCATTCTGGTCTGACCCCCTGCTGAGAATTTGTATTTCCACCCCAGATATACTGAATCAGAGCCTACATTTTAATAAGATCCCGAGGTGATACATACATATACATAAGAATACATAGAATACTAGAATCACCTGGGATCTGTAAGAATCACCTGAGGACCTTGTTAAACTGTAGATTCTGATTCAGTATATCTGAGATAGAAATGAAAACTCTCTGCTCTAGGCTCGCTGGCCCGTGGAGCAAGGTTGCTTACTGCCTTTGGGCAGGAAGCTTGCTGGCAAAGTGGGGTGCCTCCAGGAACTTGTCAGTGAAGCTAAAGAGATTTGTAACACTTGCTCGAGGAGGGCAGAGGCCCAGCTGGCCCAAGAGGCCTGAGGAGTTGAGTATTGAGAGGTCAATGCTCCAGGAGAGGTCTGCCTACAGGCATGGCCAAAAAGCTGTCCTGACCAGAGAACTGAGTCCAGAGTTGTTCCTGACACTGAATTGTAACTGGTTACTTCTCTGATAAACACCAAAATTGTTAAAAAACAAGAAAACAAAACTACAACCAAGCCTATCCCCTGATATCAGCTTTTAGTGAAATGGCAGAGTGATACTCAAAATAAATGATATTACCCATAAAATAGGTGCTCTACTTAAAAACCATCTGTATGACACCAAAAGGTCAACAATTACTCAAAAGCTAAATAAGGAGGCAGGGAAACTAGAGTCCTGAAAATGGAACCAACAGAACACAATTAAAAAGAATGCTGACACATTGTGATACATGTAACTAATGTCTCTGAACAATTTGCATGGAAACTGTCAAATGGCACCTTATTTTTCTGTGTACACTTTCACCAAAAGCTCAATGGGATTGGCAAACAATGTCACAAAACAATATGTGTATTAATTGTTTAATGAGAAACTAATTTGCTTTGTAAGCCTTCATCTTAAGCACAATTAAATATATATACATATGTAGGTATGTATATAATTAAAAAAAATCTTTACCAAATTTGTCTTTGAAATAGAGTCTTACAGTTACAGCATGGTTTTCATGCAAACAAGCAAATCTAAACTTGTACCCATATTTTTTTTTTTTTTTCTGTACCCATATACAAATTATATATAAAAATGTCCATAGTCAGATATATATCTGAATGCATGAAGTGAAAATAAGTTAATGTTAATAATGAAAGCCAAGTTATCAAATGCTAATAATAAACTGAATTGTTTTCAAATGTATATTAATGAAATAATCTTTCAATATGTAATATTGCAAACATTATAAAAAGTAAATCTAAGATAATCATAGCACATATGTCTTTAATATACAGACTTTTCCAGACAAAGGATTAGCACTTGATGAAAAAAGTGGTTTTATATTCATAGCATTAGGTCTGAAGTACAGCTGGCATTTTGTCAGTTAAAAAATAAACAAGCAAATAAAGAAGCAATAAAGCTCCACAGCTTTTAGAACAAATACAAAACAAAACAAGAAACCATACACAGTAACAACATTTGATTCTAAAAAAGGAAAAATTAGCTATCCCCCTGGCCCTGACAGAAAATTAAATTTCTTTAAATAGTTTGCTTCTTTGTATGCATAAGTGTCATAATGAATTTTAGTATTTCTTTCTCACATATACAAGGTCCTTAAAATATTTGAAATAGATGTGCTTAGAGCCTCAACTATGAACTCAAATACAAGCAAAATCAAAAACATTTTGTTCCTACTTTTGAAATAAGCAATATACTGTCTGTAATTAAACTCCAATATAATTTACATTAAATGTAACTTGTTTTAAAATAGAATATATCATATTTCTGCATAGATAGTTCTGACCACAGTTAGTATTTCTTTGATGATTTGTTGCTTATTGTCTTCCAGGTTGCACTGTAAGCTCCAGGAAGATACAAGAGTAGCTTTGCTTGGGCCTAGCAGAGGAGCAAGAGGTCAGTGGCGGTTCGGTGGTAGAATTCTCATCCTCCATTGGAAGATCCAAGTTCGATTCCCAGTGAATATACTTCAAGCACACCCACCACTCATCTGTCATTAGAGCTTGTGTGTTGCTATGAGGCTGAGCAGGTTTCAACCGAGCTTTTGAGACTAAGATGGACTAGGAAGAAAAACCTGGTGATCTACTTTCAAAAACCAGCCAGTAAAAACTTTATTGATCACAAAGTCTGATCCATGGCACTACCAACCATGGTGATGAAGGAGAACCAGGCAAGTTTTCTTTCAGTTGTGCATAGAGTTACCATGAATCAGGGGCTGACTGGATGGCAGCTAACAAGAACAGCACAGGAGCACTGTTACAGTTGTTGTTAAGTGCCGAGCACTGTTGTTGCAGTTGTTGTTAAGTGCCATCAAGTTCGATTTGGATCCCTAGTTCTAGTGACCCCATGTGACTGAGTAGAGCTGCTCCTTAGGGTTTTCTAGAGAGTAAGGTAACATGGTGGTGCAATGGTTAAGGAGTTGGCTGCTAACCTAAAAGTTTGTGGTTTGAATCCATTTGGTTGCTCCATGGGAGAAAGACCTGGTGATCTGCTCCCATAAAGATCACAACCTAGAAAACCTTATGGGGAAGTTCTACTCTGTCACATGGGGTTGCTATGAGTACAAATCAACTCATTGACTTCCCAAAACAACAATTTCTTTGGGAGCAGATAACCAAGTGTTTCTCCCAAGGAGTCGCTGGGTGGGTTCGAACCCCAACCTTACAGTTAGCGGCAGAGTGCTTACCCTTTGAGTTACCAGGACTCGATTAAAAAGAATGTTGACACATTGTGATAAATGTAACTAATGTTTCAAACAATTTGCACACACGTTGACGTTCATTCCTAAGTCAGTCTTCCAATGCACTTTTAATTGGGAAAATAATCACCATAGATACTAAACAAATCTTCAGAATGGTGCCATTGACACTTGTTATTTAAAGATATTTTTTGATAACAAGTGATCATTGTAACACATTTAATAAAGAAATCGATCTTCATTGATTTTTAATTAAGCTATATTCATAGGTGGTTCTATCCATTCTGATGAAAATGCCTGCACTTTCTCGGTAAGATTTTAATAGTTTTGCTTTGCTTTATGAATTTTTTTTTTTGGAAATTAGCTTTTATTGACACTATTGTCAAAGCTCACCAACTGAAGAAAAAGATGTTCTAAAGAATGAAAATTTCCTTATAACCTTCAGATCCTGGAAGGACTTAAATCCGTATAATTAGGCTGTTTGACAAAAAAAACATGGAAGTGTTACAAGGATAGGTTCAGGGAACAATGAGCACCTATTTACTTAATTCTTTCCACAGTGTCTCTCAGTACGTTCTTTACTTCAGGATTTGAAGGGTACTTGACAAATTTGACTAGAGGTTTATATTAGTCAATGTTTTCTTTGATAAACTGAGTCCTCAGTGTTCATGTAACATCAGAGAAATCCTTGACTCTTGGGAACTATGAGGTGGGGTTGGTTTCAAGTATATGTTCTTGCTGTTGGGTGTCATCAAGTCATTTCTGACTCATAGTGACCCTATGCACAACAGAACAAAACACTGCCCGGTCCTGTGCCATCCTCACAATCGTTGCTATGCTTGAGGCCATTGTTGCAGCCTCTGTGTCATCCACCTCCTTGAGGGTCTTCCTCTTTTTCACTGACCTTCTATTTTTACCAAGCATGATGTCCTTCTCCAGGGACTGATCCTTCCTGATAACATGTTCAAAGTATGAGAGACATAGTCTCACCATCCTTGCTTCTAAGGAGCATTCTGGTTGTACTTCCAAGACAGATTTGTTCATTCTTTTAGCAGTCCATGGCATATTCAATATTCTTCTCTAACATCAAAATTTAAAGGTGTTAATTCTTCTTCGGTCTTCCTTATACATTGTCCAGCTTTTGCAAGCATATGAGACCACTGAAAACACCATGGCTTGCGTCAGGCACACCTCAGTCTTCAAGGTGACACCTTTGCTTTTCAGTACTTTAAAGAGGGCTTTTGCAGCAGATTTGCCCAATGCAAAGCATCCTTTGATTTCTTGACTGTTGCTTCCATCAGTGTTGATTGTGGATCCAAGTAAAATGAAATCCCTAGCAACATCAATCTTTTCTCCCTTTATCATGATGTGCTTATTGGTCCAGTTGTGAGGATTTTTGTTTTCTTCATGTTGAGATGTAATCTATACTGAAGGCTGTGGTCGTTGATCTTCATAAGTAAGCACTTCAAGTCCTCTGCACTTTCAGCAAGCAAGGTTGTTTCATCTGCATAATGCAGGTTGTTAATGAGCCTTCCTCCAATCCTGGTGCCTACTACTTCTTCGTATAGTCCAGCTTCTTGGATTATTTGCTCAGCATACAGATTGAATAGGTACGGTGAAATGATACAACCCTGACGCACACCTTTCCTGATTTGCTGGTTAAGATTGTGTGTCAACTTGGATAGGCCGTGCTTCTCAGTGTTTTGGCTGTTGTACAATGTTGTGACCACTTTCCTGTTGAAACTTGATATGTGATCACCCCCATGATGGAATCTGCTGAGTAGTACTGGCAGGGGTAGGGTCTGTGGTGGCTCACCGCTCCCTCAGCCTTCATCTTTCTGCCCTCTGCTGCCTACTTCCTTCCTGCTCAACTAGCCAAGGCTTTTAGCTTGTTCTGGATCCAACAGCTTTCTTGTTGCGTGACCTCAGATTCTTGGAACTTGAACTAGTAGTTTACCTCTTAATCTTGGGATTTGTTGATCATCACAGCCTGCGAGCAAGAGTCCTGCTCCCAGGCCTACCGATCTTGGGTTCTCCAGCCCCTGCAGCTACGTGAATCAGAAGAAATCTTGTGGTCTTGCTTGCAGATCTTGGGATTCCTTGGTATTCACAATCTGTGAG
Organism: Elephas maximus indicus; assembly: GCF_024166365.1. Lineage (NCBI taxonomy): Eukaryota > Metazoa > Chordata > Mammalia > Proboscidea > Elephantidae > Elephas > Elephas maximus. The sequence goes on along the minus strand of NC_064820.1, from coordinate 31,783,650 downwards.
CTGGAGCACTGCTCTCTAACCTGGCAACCTTGAGTCCTTCATCTTCTGTGGCTACATGAATTGGAAGAAGCCTTTATCCTGATCCATGGACTCAGGACATTCCATCATCTAAAATTCCCTGAGCTGTTTCCTTCATATAAATCTTTCTCTCTACAAATATTTATATGCTTTACCAGTTTTGATTCTCTAAAGAACCCAGCCTGAGACACCTGACTTTAAAACATGCAGTATCCTCTTGTTCTGTTCAAAAGACTACCTCTTGATCCATGTACAGATTCCTCATGGGCACAATAAAGTATTCCAGAATTCCCATTCTCCACAATGTTATCCATAATTTGTTACTATCCACACAGTTGAATGCCTTTGCATAGTCAATAAAACACAGGTACACATCTTTCCAGTATTCTCTGCTTTCACCCAGGATCTACCTGACATCAGCAATGATATACCTCTTCAAAATCCAGCTTGAATTTCTGGCAGTTCCCTGTCAATATACTGCCACATCTGCTTTTGAATAATCTATAGCAAATTTTTATTTGTGTGTGAGATTAATGATATTGCTCAATAATATCTGCATTTGGTTGGATCACCTTTTCTGGGAATAGGCATAATTACAGATCTCTTCCAGTCAGTTGGCTGGGTAGCTGTCTTCTAAATTTCTTGGCATAGATAAGTGAACAGTTCCAGCACTGCATCTGTGTGTTGAGACATCTCAGTTGGTATTCTGTCAATTCCTGGAGGCTTGTTTTTTGCCAATGCCTTCAGTGCAGCTTGGACTTTTTCCTTCAGTACCATTGGTTCCTGATCATATGTTACCTCCTGAAATGGTATATGGAGATAGGCAAATCCATGCACAGTTGAGCAATAAAAACTCCTCGGATGTTTCAAGAAGCACTCTTTAAAGCATTTGATTTGGCTGTATAATTTATCCAGTAAATTGCTGTTGTGGTTAAGTGCTATTGAGTTGGCTCCAACTCTCAGAGATCTTGTGTGTAACAGAATGAGATGTTGCCTGGTTCTCTGCCATTTTAATAATCCTTAGTATGCTTGAGCCCATTATTGTTGCTATTTTGTCACTGTATCTCATTGGAGATTTTCTTCACTTCATTAACTCTCTACCAAATGTGATGTCCTTTTCTAGGAAATAATCCTTCCTAAAGACGTGTCCAAAGTATGTGAGTCAAAGTCTTGCCATCCACATTTTTAAGGGACGTTCTGGTTGTATTTCTTCTAGGATTGATTTGCTCAAGAAATTGATAGAATACTGTCTGAAGGAGCTCAGCTTCACTGAAGAATCCTTGCCTTAGTAGGCTTTCGTGAATTTCTAGATGTAACATCTGACTTCAGCCTTCACTGATCACTTCACTTTCGGTTCAATGCTGAGGAGTTTGGGGAACAGGTGGAAAGCAATAACTCACCATTTGACAAGACAGCCACTATTACCTTCTCCCTCAATGCCTACAAAGAGAGCCTCAACTCCAATCTGCTTAAATTACTCTGCAAGGACCTAATCGAGTAATCTGATGATGAGGAGGAGGAGGAGGAAGTACCAGGGATCTGGGGAGTCCAACACTGAGGATGGTGCCTTGCAAAATAGCCAGCTGCCAAAATGGGCCCACCTTGGCCAGCCCAAGAGCATCTGAAACAGAGGCAGCTCAGACAGAGAGGAATAAGATGATGAGGAAGAAGAGGAGGATGAAAAGGAAGAAGGCTGCAGCTATGTGGCCAGTGGAGGGGTGAGTTCCTCCTATTACCCCAGCCCCAATCCCCAGCCTGCAGTGCTGCAACTGTCTCAGTGGCCAGGCTGGAAAGCCACCTTGACGCAGTGCTTACTTAAACTCCAACAGTGCCCCATGTCTCCAGAAAAAGGAGCCAAGCCCTGGACTCACGGTCCCATAGGGGCCGTTCAGAAACCTACCGATACTCCCCACTCAGAACTTGGCCAATTTTCCATATAGTGTTTCCCTGCTGGTCAGGTCTAAGGACTCTGCAGTCTTTTAGGCACCTCAAGAACCCATGGCTGAAGACAGTATCACAGAGCCCTGGGCACCCCTGCCAAGGCTTGGTCAGTGTCCAAACCTCCAGACCACCCTCCGTGGGATGTAACATGCCTTGTTTCTAGGACAGAGCAACTGGAGATATCTCTGTCTTTGTCCCAGCCTTCAGGGCCCACCAGCCCCCAGACCACAGAGGGGGAAGAAGCACAAATCCCTTGGGGCTTCTGCTGAGCCAGCATGCCAAGGCTCTCGAGCCTTGTCTGAAGCCAAACATCTCTACCCCAGGTAGGCCTATGTCCTTGGGATTCCAGTAACTGCCTGATCCTGGCTGTGGCAGCCATAGCATCCATAGTCTGCCTGGGGTGGGGGTAAGCCCAGAAGGCAGGGTGACCACAACTCCCTACACACAAAAAAAAAACCCACTGCCATCGAGTCAATTCTGACTCATACTCTCTAACCCAGTGCCACTGAGTTGATTTCGACTCATAGCGACCCTATAGGACAGAGTAGAACTACCCAATAGAGTTTCCAAGGAGCGCCTGGCAGATTCAAACTGCCGACCCTTTGGTTAACAGCCGTAGCACTTTGTCACTACGTCACCAGGATTTTCAAAACCAAACCCATTGCTGTCAAGTCGATTCTGACTCATAGAAACCCTATAGGACAGAGTAGAACTACCCCATAGAGTTTCCAAAAACCCCTGGTGGATTTGACTGCTGACCTTTTAGTTAGCAACCATAGCTCTTAAACACTATGCCACCAGGGTTTCCTCTCATACTCCCTACCCAGTCGAACCCAGTGCGGTTGAGTCGAGTCATACTCCCTAGTCCCAGCAAAATCTCATGTTTACATTAATTCTGAGAAAATAATAAAATAATCATAACATTGCAAAGAAAATTATTAAGGAAAATGCGAAAAATGTCTCTGGAAATAGATTTTTTTTAAAAACATGCTGTCTAAACACATTGAAATCACTGTCAGTGATAGCATTTGATATCTTCAAGGGAAAATAATTGTTTCAAAAGTAATGCCTGTATAAACTATGCTTGATTGATTACATAATTGGAGAGACATTAATACAGGAAGCTCCTCAGTCAGAAAATCATTGTTACATTAAGTATTTTGGGTATGTATTTCTTTGCATTTTGGAAGCTAAGCATGATCATATTGATAGTTACATGTAGGAGGTTTTCTTACTGTGGAAATTTGGCATTTTATTGTCCCTTTAATAATGTGTTTCGCTTTAGTATTTTGGCAAAATTTTGCATTTCAATTATTACTTCATTTTAAAATAATTTGGTACCTTGGTTTCCATTTTTCTGTTGTTTCTATGTTAATTCTGTACTTGCAGCTCGAAGCAAATGATTAAGTAATAATAACCCAATCCAAACCCAAACCCATTGCCATTAAGTTGATTCTGACTCATGGCAAACCCTATAGGACAGAGTGAAGTTGCCCCATAGATTTCTGAGGTTGTAAATCTTTACGGAAACAGACTGCTGCATTTTTCTTCACTGGTGTTGCTTGTGAGTTTGGACCTCCGATGTTTCAGTTACCAGACAATCAATTAACCACTGTACCACCAGGGCTCCATTAAGCAATAATACTCTAAATTCATTATTTATTTGAAAATAATTATTAAATATTAGGTTATTTTCATTCTTAGGGTAACTTACTGGATCAAAACCAATTCATTGACTAAGAATTATTTTAGACCCCACTTTGAGTATAAACATTAAATAGAAAAATTGATTCATTTAATAACTTGAAATGATACCTTTGGGAAATTACAATGATAAAAAAAAGTAAAAAAATAGATAAAGTATCTCTAACCATGCATTATACTTAAGCTTAACAACTTTAAATAAAATAGGTTTTCTTTTAATAATATCTAATATTTAAGAGAATAAGGAAGATCGAAGAAGAATTGATGCCTTTGAATAACTGTGTTGGTGAAGAATATCGAACATACCATGGGCTGCCAGAAGAACAAACATATTTGTCTTGGAAGAAGTACAGTCATAACACTCCTTAGAAGCAAGGATGGGAACACTTCATCTCATGTACCTCAGACATGTTATCTAGAGGGACTTATGCTTTGTAAAGCAGAGGGTCAGTGAAAAAGAGGAAGACCCTCAACAAGATGGATTGACAAAGTGGCTACAACAATGGGCTCAAACATAACAACAACTGTGAGAATGACGCAAGAGCAGACATTTTGTTGTACATAGGGTTGCTATGGGTGGGAACTAACTCAATGGCACCTAACAGCAACAGTATTTAAAAGATGCATGTTAGATCAAAAACTGATGGGGGCAATTCTTTCTCTCTTTGCCTAGGGAAATTTGGTGCACTTATTCACCTAGGTCTGTGTTCCATATTGATATATGAACTATTCAGTGTGGTCAAGGGACTTGGGTACCTACATACCTAATTTGGCTTAAGTTTGGAATGGATTTGATTTTCCAAAATAATTTGGTTGATGATGCTATTAATGGTGTTTTTCCAAATAGTATTCAAAGTATCATGAACTGAGAACTAAGCACTAAAAAGAGATCGTATTAAGTAGAATGTGCCACTGTCATCTCTATTTTATCATAAAGGCCACATATTAAAAAATACCCAACTTACCATTTTTTAATTTTTATCGACCTTTCACAATACATTTATTTTTTCATCATGTTTGATTATTAAACCTAAAATTCTTAACATGCTATTATGAATTGTATCCCCCCAAAGTTACACTGAATTCTTAACCCCTATACCTACAAATATGATTCTGTTTGGGTTTTATTTTATTATGGCAATGAGGTCATATGAAAGTAGGGTGGATCCTAAATATAATCACTTCTGAAAATTGTCTTCTCAAAAGAACAGAATAGTGCACACACACACACACACACGCACACTTACTCAGAGAAGATAAGATAGACAACATGTGAGTATTGTCAACTAACAAAGGAAAGCCAAGGGTTTCCAGAAGTCATCAGACACTAGGAGAGAGGCCCTGATTTGGGCTCTACCCTCCGGAACTGTGAGAAAACAAATTTCTGTTCCTTAAAGTTGTCCAATTTTGTTAACTCTTGTTAAAGCAACACTAGGTAGCTAATATATCTCCTTACACAGATATATATACATATATACTAGCTAGTTGCAATCAAACTATTTAATATGATTTAGTATATTTTCCTTTTCCTTTATTTTGTAACTTAAACTGTAGTCACATTATTTATCTTTTTGCTAATAGCACATTCACCTAACTCCAGTGAATAATTTCAGCAGGACCAAACTACTTCCACCTTTATGTGTTGTGTGGTCTCACACTTCTGTGTCTTGGTTTATGTTATTTCATCTGACTAGGACATCCTTATCATTTATCAAGGTTCCTGGTTGAACAAAATACTGAAAATTCAAGCTCCAGTATCAATTATGCTGTGAAACTGTTTTTGCATTATCTTGACAAACTGTGGTATCCCCTCTTCTGCACACACCTCATTGCACTTTTACTGATCATTGCTTGTCTTCTCTGGTTTCTACCAAAAAAACCCCAAACCCGTTGTCATAGAGTCGATTTCGACTCATAACAACGCTACAGAGGTACTTTAAATTCAACTATTAAATGCAATCCATATTGTAGGTGCATACACTAGATATTTCTTCGAAAATACACTAATACTCAAATAAATGTTTCTTGAATATAAACATTTGTCCGACAGTTACTGAACAAAACTATCTCCTGACATGAATAATTCTATTTCAAAGAACCAGATATGATGAGTGTTTTGGAGTGAAGCTTTCTCTAACCTTTATCTTATAAAGTACATCATAATTATAACTATATTTTAATAAGATCTTCATATTTATTAGCAGGATTGAAAGTGGCTTTATGTTCTGATTCTACAGACATTATTTTTATAAATCCTTCTTCTGTCATTAAACAATGTACAACTGGACACTCATTTGAGTGAAGAAATAATTGATGTTCCCTATTAGTACATATCTTTACTTTCAAGAATACCATATAATTATGTTGAAAATATTTTTCACTTTTTAATGTCTTTGAAATTTGAACTATCTTTCAATCAATGAGATCTTAAAATTGCTATCAGCCCAACATGTAGCAACTTGGGTGTTATTCTTGGTGGTGTGACTGCTCAACTGTAACCTGATAACAGTTTAGTTAACAAACTAAGAAACAGTGAAAGCAGGGACACGAGGCCTAGTTGTGTGAAAATTGTTCACTGTAAGGAAACATGGGTTAGGAAAAAACATCAAAACTTGAAAATGGATGTCAAAACTGGGAAAACATTGACGATATGGGGAAGATGGCCCTCAGAGAGCAAAACACCCTTTTAAAAGTTGCCATAGTCTCAGGACTGTTAGAAGAAATGATAATGGTGTAGAAACCGTGTGTGTATCTGCGTCTTTGACTTAAAATATGATTTAGAAAAGTCTGGCTCTGTGACCTACCATCCTGTGAAGAGGTGTTCAAAATATCTTAATCCTTTTATTTTCTTAGTGTCCTTATATTTAACTGGGAAAAATAAGTATTCTTAATATTTTTATCTAAATAAGCCTAAAATGGCATTTTAATCTGTGTTAAAAAACCCTTTTAAATGCTAAGAAAACATTCGGTCACACTTTAATTTGAAGCATGAATAGTTGTTTAAAATCACTGCAGTTTTACACTGGATAATACATATGAGAATAGTATCAGATGGTTATCTTTTAAAAGCCATTAATAATTAAAGTAATTAAATTAAATACCAAGTTGTTGAGTATAGCTGCAGTCTAAACTATCACTGACATTAGTATTAGTTATGCTAAAAGTCACATATTTCTATTATTATTTCTGATACGTTCATATAAAACACATACACTTGCACACACTTATATACATGTGCACACATATGCACACATATATATGGTTTTGTGAATAATTTTGTATATAATTTTATATGGATATAAATATATATGCATATCATATACAGAAATGAATATATTAGACCTTATTTCGTAAGAATTTGTTTAAGACCATAGTTTTTTATTAAAATTTCTTACATATCTCCATCTCTCACTCTTGAATTTTCTGAATTAATATTTACCTTTTAAAATTGTCTTTCAGGCTCAATGTTTATTTTCATAATTGACTTTCCAAATTCTAATAGCCTAATCAAGTGTTTTTGGTAGTTTAGTTTTTATTTTTCCTAATTTCAGAGACACATGACAAAAGAGTCCAGGCTTGGAGTAGCTTTTTACTATTTTTTAAAAAATCCCTATTGATTCCCATGGATTTTTTTGAAGATTTCCTTTTTAATTAGCATGAAATTCATGACTTTTTTTTTCCTGCTGATTTCGGGTTCAGCAGGGGAGTGTTTATTCACTACTAAAAATACAACCTCCAATATGTAGATACATATCAGGGAAAATGTCATGATCATTTCTTATATGCCTTCAGGATTTTTTTTTTTTTTAATGATAGTTCATCTGCTTATATGCACTCTTATAAATATTTGAACATATGTATATAATGGATTATTACATACTTCTTAAGAAGATGGATAAAAACCTTCAGATTTATAAGAGACTTAAATCTTTAATGTGTTCACTTTATTATCTTTGCTGTTAGGTGCCATCTAGTTGGTTCTGATTCATAGTGACCCTATGTATTGCAGAAACAATACACACAATTTTCAGAAAAGCTCCTCTGATGATTTGCCTTGGTTTTTTGATTCATTGCCTCAAATTATCGAGTTCTTTGCTCCTCAGTTATGGTAGAGTCTGTCCAGTAGTTTGTTCATCCAATCTCTCTTCCTTCTGGGTATAGCCAGATTTTATCTCCCAGTCTCCCTTCAGTAGATGTGGCAGTCATCCTAAGTACTGGCAAATGGGAGAATGTTACCAGAAAGGACCCAAGTCACTGTTACACTTATTCTGAAATACTTCCCATAAGTGACCCTCTACCTTTTTTTATTTGATCCACTGACTGAACCCAGAGAATTCAGTGTTCTAAAGTAGGGCAGACTCAGCTGGAGAAAGAGCCTGGGTCCCTGAGTAAACATGTGGCAGGACCCACACTCACCAGGAAAACTCATTTTCGATTTTCCACGAATAAGAAAGAAACTTGTGATAAACCAATGGATTATGGGGTTAATATGTAAAAGCAAGTAGCACTTTTCTTACTAATACAAATAATTCGTTGTTGTTAGGTGCTGTGGGGTCAGTTCCAACTCATAGCAACCCCATGCAGGATGGAACGAAACACTGCCCAGCCCTGCACTGTCCTCACAATTGCTGCTATGCTTGAATCCATTGTTGCAGCCACTATATCAATACATCTTGTTGAGGGTCTTCCTCTTTTTCACTGGCCCTCTACTTTACCAAGCATGATGTCCTTCTCCAGGGACTGATCCCTCCTGATAACATTTCCAAAGTAAGTGAGACATAGTCCCGCCATCCTTGCTTCTAAAGAGTATTCTGGTTGTACTTCTTCCAAGACAGGTTTGTTCCTTCTTTTGGCAGTCCATGATATACTCAATATTCTTCGCCAACACCACAATTCAAAGGTGTCAATTCTTCTTCAGTCTTCCTTATTGATTGCCCAGCTTTCACATGCATATGAGACCACGGAAAACACCGTGGCTTGAGTCAGGTGCACCTTAGTCCTCAAAGTGACATCCTTGCTTTTCAACACTTTAAAGAGGTCTTTTGCAGCAGATTTCCCCAATGCAACACATCTTTTGATTTCTTGACTACTGCTTCCGTGGGTGTTGATTGTGGATCCAAGTAAAATAAAATCTTTGACAACCTCAATCTCCTCTCCATTTATCCTGATGTTGCTTATTGGTCCAGTTGTGAGAATTTTTGTTTTCTTTATGTTGAGGTGCAATCCATACTGAAGGCTGTGGTGTTTGATCTGTGTCAGAAGGTGCTTCAAGTCCTCTTCACTTTCATTAAGCAATGTTGTGTCACCTGAATATCGCAGGTTGTTAGTAAGTCTTTCTCCAATCCTGATGCCCTGTTCTTCATATAGTCCAGCTTCTCAGATTATTTGCTCAGCGTACAGATTGACCAGGTGTGGTGAAAGAATACAACCCTGATGCACACCTTTCCTGACTTTAAACCAAAGAGTATCCCCTTGTTCTGTTTGAATGACTGACTCCTGACCCATTTACAGATTTCTTATGAGCACAATTAAGTGTTCTGGAATTTGCATTCTCTGCAGTGTTATCCGTAATTTGTTATGATCTACACAGTCGAATACCTTAGCACTGTCAATAAAACACAGGTAAACGTCCATCATTTTGGTCTTCGTTGCTTTCCGCTAGTTTGTCGTAATGTGGGGGCTTGTGTGTTACTGTGATTCTGGGAGCTATGCCACTGGTATTCAAATACCAGCAGAGTCACTCATGGTGGAAAGGTTTCAGCTGAGCTTCCAGACTAAGACAGACTAGGAAGAAGGACCCAGAGGTCTATTTCTAAAAAGAATTACCCAATGAAAACCTTATGAGTAGCAGCAGAACATTATCTGATATAGTCCTGGAAGATGAGACCATCAGGTTGGAAGGCACTCAAAATATGACTGGGGAAAGGCCACCTCCTCATACTAGAGTAGACCTTAATGACGTGCATAGAGTCAAGCTTTCGGGACCTTCATTTGCTGATGTGGCATGACTCAAAATGAGAAGGTACAGCTGTAAGCATCCATTAATAACTGAAACCTGGAATGTAGGAAGTGTGAATCTAGGAAAATTGGAAATCGTCAAAAACGAAATGAAACACATAAATAATACATTAATTCACCTTATATTTTTTGCCTTTCCATAATTAGTTCTGCTTTCAATCTTTGCTCTCTGAGTTTGGAGCTCACAAAAACATACCAGTACCAGTTGCAGATAAGTTGACTCTGACTATGGCCAACCAACTCATGGTAACTGTGATCCATATGGCTTTAAATGACTGATTTTTTTGAAATGCAACTCCAGGCCTTTCTTCCTGAGAAAATTTGATTGGACTGGAACTTCTAAACTTTCCATTGGCAGCCAAATGTGTTAACTCTGTGAACCACCCAGGGACTCCCCCCAAATATGAGGGATATAGATAGGCTCCATCAATTTGGACTCATTCAGTAGGGATTCTGCTAGAAAAAGACAGAATAAATTTGAAATAAATATAAGGCAATATTTCAAATCCGTTTACTTTATAAAGCTTGAGTTTATAAAATACTTACAGTCTAAACCCAGACTTCTTAGCTGACATTATTTATGAGCCACATAGATAATATGTCTTTGTAACACTGGCTTTTCATTATTCTCAGAGTCAAGCAGGCAGTGTTTTTTATTTAGTAGAATTCCCAGGTCCTTCAAGAACTTAGTTTTTTGTCTTCTCTTTGATTGTGGGAAATCATCAATTTTTCCTTAAAAAAAAAAAAATGTTGCCATTGAATTGATTTTGGCTCATAGTGACCCTATAGGACAGAGTAGAACTGCCCCATAGAGTTTCCAAAGAGCACCTGGTGGATTCAAACTGCTGACCTTTTGGTTAGCACCCAAAGCACTTAACTACTACACCACCAGGGTTTCCAATTTCCTCTTTAGGGCCCATATTTCAGCTGCAATTTTGCTTGGCTACTGACCTTCATTTTTCAATTATTTCCTCCCACAACTGACCCCAACTTTGGTCATACTGGAGCCCTATTTGCACAGAGGTTAAGAGCTACAGCTATTAACCAAGACGTAATTAGTTTGAATCCACCAGCCATTCCTTAGGAACTCTATGGGGCAGTTCCACCCTGTCTTATAGGGTCACTGTGAGTCAGAATCAACTCAATGGCAATAGGTTTGGTTTGGTTTTTTTATGGTCATACTATATCCTTAAATGGCTTTGGAATTCATCTCCTAGAATGTCATATGAGACCACAATACCTGGATATTGTAATTGAAATGAATGTAGTGTTTTTATAATAGGCAGACATATCATATGCACAGTGCAAATGCAATAATAGACATACTGTTAGAACACAATTTGAAAGAACTAGAAAACGTAAAATGAAAAAAGCAAATAGCTTTCTGTAAAGGCAGCTATTTCTAGAACCAGGCAGTAAGATTAATTGAATTCTATCAGCACTATGCCAATGGAGATAAAAAAAAAAAAGTTGTCACAGTACTAAAATATTCAAATCGAGGTTAAGATCTAAGAGATTTTAGGCTAGTGGAGAAAGTCAGGCACTTCACTAATTAGCTTCCGTAAAGAAAGAAAACAGTAAGTAGAAAAGAAAAACCTAAAGGAAGTAAAACATTTTGAAAAACTTCATTTGTTGCAATATACTTCTCCTTTTTTATTTCAAAATGTCAGCAAATAAAAAGTGGTACTTTGCTGAGTTTCAGTCAATGCAAGAACTAAAACTGTTTTGTTTATTTTTATACAACCATTTGACAATTACCCACTTAGTGTCTAGTTAAGTGCTATGTAAGGAGCCCTTGTGACACAGTGGTTAAGTTACGACCGCTAACTGAGTGGTCAGCAGTTCGAAGCCATCAGGATCTCCACAGGAGAAAGGTGTGGCAGTCTGTTTATGTAGAGATTTACAGCCTTGGAAACCCTATAAGGTCTCTAAGTCAGAATCTTCTAGATGGCAGTGGGTTTTTTTGGTTTGGTTAAGTGTTATGTGGAGATCTGGTGGTGCAGCGGTTAAGAGATGGGCTGCTAGCAAAAATGTCAGCAGTTCAAATCTACCAGCCACTCCTTAGAAACCCTATGGGGGCAGCTCTGTCAGTCCTATAGGGTCGTTCTGAGAAAGAATCAGCTTGATGGTAACAGGCTTGGTTTTGGTTTTTTTTTGAAGTGCTATGTGCTGAGACTTCCTCTCAGGTATTTTGAACATGTTAGCAGGAGGGATCAGTCCCTGCAGAAAGACATCATGCTTTTTACAACAGAGGGTCAGCAAAAGAGGGGAAGGCCCTCAAGGAGATGGACTGACACAGTGGTTGCAATGATGGGCTCAAGCATAGAAATGATTGTGACAATGGCTCAGGACCTGGCAGTGTTTCTTTCTGTTGTGACAAGTGTCGCTATTAGCCGGAACTGACTTGTAGGCACCTAACTAAAAGAACAACAATATGAGTGAGAATCAACTCTATGGCATGCAACAACGAAAAACAGGATACAAAATCTAAATGCCCAAATGCCGTCCTTTCCTTCTTCCCTCTTAACAAAAGGCAGGGGATTATCTGAGGAAATTAAGAGGAAATGTGGTTTCCATTTCCTTGTAGCCATAAGTGTTGTTTATTTTATAAGATTGGTTTGACAACCAATGCTTTACAGCTTTAACTTTGTACGAAACCAAAAAAAATATAAATACAGAAAAATGAACCTACACTTCTCCCCCCAACGAAAAAGAAAAAAAAAAAAAAAATCATCCTCTACACACACTTACTTCATTCCTCTGTTGTTGTTAGGTGCCAGGTGCCATCAGGTTGGTTCAGACTCACAGTGATCTTATGCACAACAGAACGAAACACTGCCTGGTCCCGTGCCACCCTCACAATTGTAATGTTTGAGGCCATTGTTTCAGCCACCGTGTGGCTCCATCTCCTTGAGGGTCTTCCTCTTTTTTGCTGACCCTTTACTTTACCAAGTATGTTGTCCTCCTGCAGGGAGCGATCACTCCTGATAACATGTCCATAGTATGTGATGTGAAGTCTCCCCATTCTCACTTCTAAGGAGCATTCTGGCTGTACTTCTTCCAAGACAGATTTGTTCTTTATTTTGGCAGTCTACGGTATGTATATTCAATATTCTTTCCAACACCATAATTCAAAGGTGTCAGTTCTTCTTCGACCTCCCTTATTCATTGCCCAGCATTCTCATTCATATGAGGAGATTGAAAACACCATGGCTTGGGTCAGGAGCACCTTAGTCTTTGCTTTTTAACACTTTAGAGAGGTCTCTTGCAGGAGATTTTCCCATCGCAATGCATCATCTAATTTCTTGACTCAAGTTGCTTCTATGGGTGTTGATTGTGGATCCAAGTAAAATGAAGTCCTTGACAACATCAATCTTTTCTCCTTTTATCATTATGATGCTTATTGGTCCACTTGTGAGGATTTTTGTTTACTTTATGTTGAAGTGTAATCCACACTGAAGGCTGTGGTCTTAGATCTTCATCAGTAAGTGCTTTAAGACCTCTTCACTTTCAGCAAGTAAGGTTTTCTCATCTGTATACCTCAGGTTGTTAATGAGTCTTCCTCCAAACCTGATGCTCTGTTCTTCTTCGTACAGTTCAACTTCTTGGATTGTTTGCTCATCATACGAATTGAATAAGTATAATGAAAGGATACAACCCTGATGCACACCTTTCCTGACATTAAACCATGCTGCATCTCCCTGTTCTGTTCAAACAACTGCCTTTTAATCTACATATAAATTCCTCATGAACACAATTAAGTGTTCTGCAATTCCCATATCTTATCAACGTTATCTATAATTTATTATCATCCACACAGTTGAATGCCTTTGTATGGTCCATAAAAAAACAGGTAAACATCTTTCTGGTATTCTTTGCTTTCATTCAGGATCCATCTGACCTCAGCAATGATATCCCTGGTTCCACGTCCTCTTCTGAATTAGCTTTGAATTTCCGGCCATTGCCTGTCAATGCACTGCTGTAACCCCTTTTAAATGATCTTCAGCGGAATTTTACTTGGTTGTGATATTAATGATATTGTTCGATAGATTCCACATTCCATTAGATCAACCTTTCTTTGGAATAGGCATAAATACAGATCTCTTCCAATCAGTTGGCCAGGTAGTGGTCTTACAAATTTTTTGGCCTATATGAGTGATCACTTCCAGGGCTGTATCCATTTGTTGAAACATCTCAGTTGGTACTCCGTCAACTCCTGGAGCCTTTTTTTTTTTTTTCACCAGTGTCTTTGGTGCACCTTGGACTTCTTTCAGTACCATCTGTTCCTGATCATATGTTATCTACAGAAGGTCAACCAATTATTTATGGTACGGTGACTCACTGTATTCCTTCCATCTTCTTTTGATGCTTCCTGCTTTGTACAGTATTTTACCCACAGAATCCTTCTTTATTGCAAATCAAGACTTAAATATTTTCTTCAGTTCTTTCAGTTTGAGATATGCAGAGCATGTTCTTTCCTTTTGGTTTTCTAACTCCAGGTCCTCACACACATCACTATAATACTTTGCTTTGTCTTTCTGAGCCACCCTTTGGAATCTGTTCAGCTCTTTTACTTCACCATTTCCTCCATTTGCTTTAGCTACTTAACGCTCAAGAGAAAGTTTCAGAGTCTCTTCTGACATCCAATTTGCTCTTTTCTTTCTTTCCTGTCTTTTTAATGACCTCTTGCTACATTCATGTATGATGTCCTTGATGTCATTTCACAACTTATCTGGTCTTATGTAATTAGTGTTCAATGCATCACATCTTTTCTTGAGATGGTCTCCAAATTCAGGTGGGGTATACTCAAGGTAGTACTTTGTTTCTTGTGGGCTTGTCATAATTTTTTTCTGTTTCAACTTGAACTTGCATGTGAGCAATTGATGGTCTGTTCTGTAGTCAGCCACAGGCCTTGTTCTGACTGTTGGTATTGAGCTTTTCTACAGTCTTTCTCCACAGATGTAGTCGATTATATTCCTGTGTATTCCATCTGGTGATGTACACATGTAGAGTTGTTGGTTATGTTTTGAGAAATGGTGTATGTAATGAAGAAGCCGCTGGTCTTGCAAAATTCTATCATGCGATCTCCAGCATCTTTTCTATCCCCGAGACCATATTTTTCAACTTCTTCATTTCAATCACCAGCAATTATCAATGCATATCGATTGCATGTTCAACCTATTTCAGACTGGAGAAGTTGGTAAAAATATTCAATCCCTTCATCTTTGGCTTTAGTGCTTGGTGTGTAAATTTGAATAATGTTCATATTAACTGTTCATCCTTGTGGACAAATGGATATTATCCTATCACTGACAACATCGTATATAATTCAGGATAGATTTTGTAATGGTATTTTTAATGATGAATGCAATGCCATTCATCCTCAATTTGTCATTCCTGGCAAAGTAGACCATATGACTGTCCAATTCAAAATGGCCAGTACTAGCAGTCCATTTCAGCTCACTAATGCCTAGGATATCAATGTTCATGTATTCCATTTCATTTTTGATGATTTCCTGTTTTCCTGTAGTCATCCTTTGTACATTCCCGTTCTGATTCTTAATGGATATTTTCAGCTGTTTCTTCTCATTTTGAGTCATGCCACATCAACAAATGAAGGTCCTGGAAACTTCACTGCATCTCCATCATTAAGGTTGACTCTACTTTGATGAGGCAGCTCTTCCCCAGTCACCTTTTGAGTGCTTTCCAATCTCAAGGGCTCATCCTCTGGGACTATATCAACCAGTGTTCCACTGCTATTAACAAGGTTTTTACTTACTAATTCCTTTCAGAAATAGACTGCCAGGTCCTTCTTCCTGGTTTATCTTAGTCTGGAACCTCAACTGAAACCTGTGTTCCGTGGGTGATCCTGGTGGTATTTTAAGACATAGCTTCCAGCATCGTGGCAACATGCAAGCCCAACATTTCAACAAACTGACAGAGGAGTGGGGGATTATTATTATCAGTTATATTTATTAAGCTTGGTAATCTATGAGACTCACTGATCTATATTTTTTATGTCATTTCTTCAAACATTTCTTCTGTATTTTCTCTCTTCCGCTTCTAAAATTTCAGTTTAACATAGGTGAGATAGTTATTTTCCTAAGCTTTTGTATGATTCATCTGTTTTATTTATTTATTTTTCACTTGGCATGCTAGCTTGGGCGTTTTTCCTAATCTGTATAAGTTTATTACATTTTTTTTCTAAGCTGAGTCAAGTCTTCTGATGAGTCTGCCAACAGCATACCAGATATGTTTTAGCATACTAGCAATTCCATTTGATTCTCTCTTATATTTTCCATCTCTTTTTCTGCTGACATTTATCATTTCATCTTGCATTATAAATAAAGCACTTAACATATGAATCCTAGTAATTATAAATTCCCTGTCTGATATTCCCAATATCTGTGTAACTGCTTCTGATGATTATTTTATGTACTGACTTTGCTATTGTTTTCTTGCTTTTCCA